>NW_022060255.1:715149-1315149 GCF_007364275.1 Archocentrus centrarchus | reverse complement strand
GCCAGCACTCACGCCAGAACATCCAGCCCCACCCAGGAACCCTGAGGCACCCCCATCCAAGGGGGGTAGGGGGGAGGAGGCAACCAGCAAGGAGCGGCCAGGAGGCAAGGCACAAGGCCCAGACCCAGGTCCAGCCATACATACAAACACACCCACACACCCGTGTACACATTTATGCACAGATACTCATACATGCCCATACATACTTACCCACACACAGATATGCCATACATACGCATTCACTCACCCACCCATACTCACGGAGACGGTGAGAAATACACAAAGACACACATTCATCCATAGCTACCCACCCTCTGAAGACGGGGCAAGTGGAAACCACCCCAGGGCCAACAGCGACCCCAGGACGCCACCAGCCCGGTCCCCAAGGAACCACCCGACCCCCACCCTGGGCGAGGTGTAAGAAATCGGGGTGTAAGGTGACCCATCCACCCCTCCTCCTCCCCAACTTGTAGGTCTATGTGTTAATGTTTGTGAGTGAATGAGGTGTATAGGGTGCAGTTAAAATTGAGGGGACAGTTATGCCACAAGCAGTGCTTGCCCTGCGTGAGCCTTCTTGACCGACGGCATCAGATTACGGTGGAAGCGGGCAGATGTTAGGATTATTAGCAGTTAGAGCCAGACGAGCAGCCCCGCCACAGCTTAAGTAGTGTCACTGAGCTCGGAAGTGGGTAATACCCTACCGGCCCAAGTGATCAGGACCCTATGAAAAGGAGTAGCTGTCACAGAGGTAAAATACCTGTGGGATCAAACACAGTTTAGGTGGGTGTCTCGGTAGTTTATGTTATACCGGGATGAGCACATTGATTTTATTGACCCTTTCCAGGACTGACTGCAGTTAAAGTTAAGCTAGCACAGCTAATCTTGGAGCATCTGTCACATAGATAGAGTGTGTGTGTGTGTGTGTGTGTGTCGGGGGGGGGGGGGGGGGGGGGGGGCATAAAAGTCATCTTCTGAATGCTTTATCACACTGAGACATGTTTGATCTGTGAAGGCTGAGACTGAGGTATGATCTGCAAAAGATCATAAATGTTTTTTTTTATGTTATTTAAATTCAGCAGCTCCTCATATTTCCTGACCTTGAGCTCATCCATGATCCAGCCTTTGCTTCCTTGTTGCTGCTGCTGTCTGTACACATGTATCCTGTCATTTTCCAGAGTTAAAGAACAACAATGGATCAGAATCTGGATGTTGATCTGAACGGACTCTAGGACATAGAAATGTCATCAGTTTCTTTCAGGTGAATCGTCTTTATTATTATCCACAGTATTCCTGACTTTCGCACCATTACCCATAATTCATAGCGGAAGCCAGTAGTTTACTTCCTTTGCGCTGTTGTTCACGGTTGCGGGCTTACACACTTGCCGTTCATTTAAACATTTTGACACTGCAGTTTCTTTTACCTGGCCTAAATGGTAAAACATCGGAGGTGGAGACATTGCAAGGACGTTTTAAAAAGCAGTGAGGTAACAGTGCCTCACTTGTGTAGATGACATGAAATTATGGCCTGAAGTCAGCTACATCGACATTATCAGTTACCTTGTTTTTTCTGAAGGTGTTGATGGCGAGGAATCACGTAATTATAAGAGCACCAGATTACCTTCAAAGCAATAAAATCAATAAAGTAAAGCTGAACAAACAAGGTAACGTTGTTTTCCTTAAAGCAGCTGTAGAGCCGAGCCAGAGCATCGGCCAAGCTAAGTGTTAGCATGGGTCATGCTAAGGGAAAGTGGAGCGGTGGAGACAGTCAGCTGTTCCTGTATCTCTGATTATGGAAATCATGCAGTGATGCTGCAGCTATTCTGTGGAAGGTATATCACTGATCTGGATATCAGAGTGTTCAGATCACTGAAACAAAAACACTGGACTGGCTGAAGGCTGTGATCGGGGAGACACGCAGCTGTCATCTTGCTAACTGCTACATGTTTACATGAAGGCAGTTTAAGCTTTGTGTAGGCTGTATGCTGTAATGTCACACTATAAATAAAACAACATAAAAAATAAGAGGCTGTACATTAAAGGAAAACTTAAAACATAAGGAAAAAATACAGTAATAGGATGTGCAACTGGGTAGTATAATTTGGGGGAAAAAGAACAAATTTACAGAATAAAATAATTGGAAAAAATGTACAGACTGATGTAGTGACAACCGACAACAGCACAAATATCAATTATGCAGCACTAACACTCTGTTGGGGTGTCTCTTCTGATGTCATGTGCTCATGCAGGTGAATGTGACCATGGAGGAGCCAGAAAGGAGGAGGAGCTTTGATACCAGGTCAGTTGTGAGCCACAGGGGTCATCATCTTTGTTATTGTTTAAGTTTAAAGGTGTTGTTGCTCGTGTGTGAGATGGAAAATTTTACTTTAACCTCTTATGTCTTGTTCAACTAGGGAGTGTGTTACCATGAAGTGACCTGTAGGTTGTAAAAACTGTCCAGATGACCATTCCCTTATCTGTAACTTACACACACCCTTCCTACCTCAGGACCTTTTATGTTACTGGGGTCACATTTGTTAGTTTTATTGTCCTTCTGGTTAGTTTCTCTTCATACAGGGACATGTAACTGCGGAGGATCTCCTCATCTTTATGGTTTGGGTTAAGGAGGGGGAGAACAGGGGAGTGAAAAGGGTATAAGTACCGTATTTTTCGGACTATAAGCCGCTACTTTTTTCCCACGTTTTGAACCATGCGGCTTATAGCCCGGTGCGGCGTTTCTGTGGATTTTTCTTTAACCACCAGGGGGCTCTTTAGCAGGATATGAATCATGGGACGTCAAAGTTGGAAATCAAAGAAGAAAGCGCCAACAAGTGCTAGCAGCAGGCACAAAAGAGATTTTTTTCAAACTCCCTCATCATGGAAACCACAAAAAGAACTTCCTATGATGCCGCTTTTAAGTTGAGGGCTATCGACCTGGCACTACAGGAGGGAAATAGAGCCGCTGCACGTAAGCTCGGCGTGAACGAATCAATGGTGAATTGACTTGTTATAACTCAAATTTGGGGTTGTCTGTCCCCCTCTGCTGAGTGCCGAGTAATTGTGGAAAACCGAGAGCGGCGGAGATACCAGCGGCTTATAGCCCGGTGCGGCTTATATATGTACGTTTCCAGTTTTTTCCAAAAAATTTGTAGGTGCGGCTTATAGTATGGTGCACTCTATAGTCCGGAAAATACGGTACTTTGTGTTTCTGTGTAAGATTCAGAACTCACTTACATACTTCTCAGTGTGTGGGCGACTTCTCCTCGTACGAGTAATAAACCATGTAACGGAATCTTGTCTGTCTCATTTGAGAAATAAATTTTCATAACGTGTTAACTAATCATAAGGAGGAGCTGCCTGTAGTGAGGGCAGTGAGTCTGTTACCTCGCTTGTATCTTTCTGACATTTGACAAACAGAAATGTGTTTCATGCTTGATTAAATTAAGCTTTTTAAAACTGCATTAACACTGCCCATTTTACTGTGTGATTGGTGGAATATGGGTTGTTATATTTGTTTGCTTGTTATAATATAAAATAACTTTTTTCAACGCTAAAAGTTTTGACTGGTACTGTACAGGTGCTGGTCATGAAATTGGAATATCAGGAAAAAGTTGATTTATTTCAGTAATTCTATAAAAAAAGTGAAACTTGTATATTATATTCATTCATTACACACAGACTGATATATTTCAAATGTTTATTTCTTTTAATTTTGATGATTTTAACTGACAACTAATGAAAACCCCAAATTCAGTATCTCAGAAAATTAGAATATTACTTAAGACCAATACAAAAAAAGGATTTTTAGAAATGTTGGCCAACTGAAAAGTATGAACATGAAAAGTATGAGCATGTACTGCACTCAGTACTTAGTTTGGGCTCCTTTTTCCTGGATTACTGCAGCAATGCAGCGTGGCATGGACTCGATCAGTCTGTGGCACTGCTCAGGTGTTATGAGAGCCCAGGTTGCTCTGATAGTGGCCTTCAGCTCTTCTGAATTGTTGGGTCTGGTGTATCACATCTTCCTCTTCACAACAGCCCATAGATTTTCTATGGGGTTAAGGTCAGGGGAGTTTGCTGGCCAATGAAGAACAGGGATACCATGGTCCTTAAAGCAGGTACTGGTAGCTTTGGCACTGTGTGCAGGTGCCAAGTCCTGTTGGAAAATGAAATCTGCATCTCCATCAAGTTGGTCAGCAGCAGGAAGCATGAAGTGCTCTAAAACTTCCTGGTAGACGGCCGCGTTGACCTTGGACCTCAGAAAACACAGGGGACCAACACCAGCAGATGACACGGCACCTCAAACCATCACTGACTGTGGAAACTTTACACTGGACCTCAGCCAGTGTGGATTCTGTGCCTCTCCTCTCTTCCTCCAGACTCTGGGACCTTGATTTCCAAAGGAAATGCAAAATTGACTTTGATCAGAGAACATAACTTTGGAGCACTCAGCAGCAGTCCAGTCCTTTGTGTCTTTAGTCCAGGCGAGACGCTTCTGACACCGTCTCTGGTTCAAGAGTGGCTCGACACGAGGACTGCGACAGCTGAAACCCATGTCTGCATACGTCTGTGTGTGGTGGTTCTTGAAGCACTGACTCCAGCTGCAGTCCACTCTTTGTGAATCTCCCCACATTTTTGAATGGGTTTTGTTCCACAATCCTCTCCAGGGTGCAGTTATCCCTGTTGTTGGACACTTTTTTCTACCACATCTTTTTCTTCCCTTCACCTCTCTATTAATGTGCTTGGACACAGAGCTCTGTGAACAGCAGCCTCTTTAGCAATGACCTTTGGTGTCTCACCCTCCTTGTGCAAGGTGTCATAGGTCATCTTTTGGACAACTGTCACCTCAACAGTCTTCCCCATGATTGTGTAGCCTACAGAACTAGACTGAGAGACCATTTAAAGGCCTTTGCAGGTGTTTGAAGTTAATTAGCTGATTAGAGTGTGGCACCAGGTGTCTTCAATATTGAACCTTTTCACAATATTCTAATTTTCTGAGATACTGAATTTGGGGTTTTCAATAGTTGTCAGTTATAATCATCAAAATTAAAAGAAACAAACATTTGAAATATACCAGTCTGTGTGTAATGAATGAATATAATATACAAATATCACTTTGTGAAAGGAATTACTGAAATAAATCAACTTTTTCATGATAATCTAATTTTATGACCTGCACCTGTATGTGTTTTAGAATGTTGTCATGTCTTTTACAGTTTGTAAACACTTGAGATTTATTTGTCACATTACTTTGCAGATTACACTCTGCAGAAATTTCCTAACACTGACATAAAACTGCTGAGGGGAGCCGTCAAGAACCAGTTTCATAATGAAAGCAAGAATTTCAAAAACATCCGGTAAGTTTAAGTGTATTTAAAATTTCTTTCAACAGTGACACACGCACACATTCACTTTGCATGCAATATTTTTGTTGTTGGGGGGTTTTTTTGCAATTAATAATGAATATCTGTCACTCTTCCTTTTCCTCTTTGGAGTTGGAGCTTGACCTACAATCCCAAGAAATTAAGACTGAACTACATTCATTAATAAAAATATTAATTATATAAAGATTTAATGATTCTCCTGTTTTTGATTACTCTTATGCTGCTTTTTTGATAGCTCGATGGAAGTATGAAGTAGGATTTTTAATTACATTTGCTATTGCATTAGAATTAGCCTATTTATTGATGTATGCATTATAACACTATAGTTTTGTGAAACAGATTAATGGAGCTATAGATTTAATTAAGAAAACCATAGTGTATAAAAACCATGGTCAAGCCATGGTTTGGAAAAAACATGGTAAAATAAAACCATGGAAAAATCATAGTAAAATAAAAACCATGCTAAGAACCATAGTTAATTACAATGGTTTTATCATGGTTTACTATAGTTAAATCATGATAAAACCATAGTAATTAACTATGGTTCCCATGGTACACAAAAAACCGTGACAACTATGGAAAACTGTAAACCATGGTAATCTATGGTTATTTAAACATAGTAAAACCGTGGTAAATTTTCATAAGGGAAGTTTTAAGCCATCCATCCATTGTCTTCCGCTTATCCGGGGCTGGGTCACGGGGGCAGAAGCCTAAGCAGAGAAGCTCAGGTTTACCTCTCCCCAGCCACCTCCTCCAGCTCATCCGGAAGGACCCCAAGGCATTCCCAGGCCAGCCGAGAGATATATTCTCCCCAGCGTGTCCTGGGTCTACCACGGGGCCTCCTCCATGCCCGGAACACCTCACCCAAGAGGCGGCCAGGAGGCATCCTAATCAGATGCCCGAGCCACCTCAACTGGCTCCTTTCGATGTGGAGGAGCAGCGGCTCTACTCTGAACCCCTTCAGGATGGCCGCACTCCTCACCTTATCTCTAAGGGAGAGGCCAGCCACCCTTCGAAGGAAACTCATTTCTGCCGCTTGTATTCACGATCTTATTCTTTCTTTCACTACCCAAAGCTTGTGACCATAGGTGATGGTAGGAACGTAGATCGCCCGTAAATCGAGAGCTTCACTTTTACACTGAGCTCCCTCTTCACCACGACAGACCGGTGCAGGGTCCGCATCACTGCAGAAGCAGCCCCGATCCGTCTGTCGATCTCCCGCTCCCGTCATTCGTGAACAAGACCCCAAGATACTTGAACTCCTCCACTTGGAGCAAGAACTCGTTCCTGAGCCAAAGAGGGCACTCCACCTTTTTCCGGCTTAGGACCATGGCCTCAGATTTAGAGCTGCTGATTCTCATGTCGGCCGCTTCACACTTTGCTGTGAACCGTTCCACTGCGAGCTGGAGGCCACCCCCTGATGAAGCCAACAGGACCACATCATCTGCAAAGAGCAGAGATGAGACTCTGAGGCTACCAAGGAAGAAGCCTTCCGCCACCTGGCTACGCCTAGAAATTCTGTCCATAAAAATTATGAACAGAATTGGTGACAAAGGGCTGGCATAGACTGGCAAAGACCTTACCGGGGAGGCTGAGCAGCGCACCCTGGGGGGACCACCACCCCGGTCTTCCAATCCAATGGCACTGCCCCAGATCTCCACGCAATGTTGCAGAGGCATGTCAACCAAGACAGCCCTACAACATCCAGAGCTTTCAGGAACTCAAGGGAATCTCGTCCACCCCAGGGTCCCTGCCACCAAGGAGTTGTTTAACTGCCTCAGTGACCTCACCCCCAGTGATGGTCAAGTCATCTCCCTCGTCCCCAGACTCTGCTTTCACTACGGAAGGCGTGTCAGTGGGATTCAGGAGCTCCTTGAAGTATTCCTTCCGCCGTCTGACTATAGCCCAACTTGAAGTCAGGAACACCCCACCTGCACTATAAACCGCGTGAATGGAGCACTGCTTTCCCCTCCTGAGTCGCCTGACGGTTTGCCATAATTGCTTCGATGCCATCCGAAAGTCTTTTTCCATAGCCTAGACCTGGCGCACCCTCACAATACGTTTAGGTGCGCCAGGTCTGTCCAGGATCTTCCCCCACCACCTGATCCAACTCACCACCAGGTGTGATCAGTTGACAGCTCAGCTCCTCTCTTCATCCAAGTGTCTAGAACATACGGCCGCAGGTCTGATGATATGATTACAAAATCGATCATCGACCTGCGAAGTGCCATGTGCACTTATGGACATCCTTATGTTCGAACATGGTGTTCGTTATGGACAAACTGGTTTGCACAGAAGTCCAATAACGAAACACCATTCAGGTTCAGATCGGGCAGGCTGTTCCTCCCCATCACGCCCCTCCAGGTATCACTGTCATTGCCCACGTGAGCGTTGAAGTCTCCCAGCAAAACTATGGAGTCACCAGATGGAGCACTCTCCTAGAGACTCCAAAAATGGTGGGTACTCTGGACTGTCATTCAGTGCATAAGCGCAAACAACAGTCAGGACCCATTCCCCAGCACGAAGGCGCAGGGAAACAACCCTCTCGTCCACCGGTGAAAACTCTGACGTACAGGCAGCAAGCTGGGGGGATACAAGAATACCCACCCCAGCTCGCTGCCTCTCACCGAGGGCAACTCTAGACTGGAACAGAGTCCAGCCCTTCTCCAGGAGACTGGTTCCAGAGCCCAGGCCATGCGTTGAGGTGAGCCCAACTATATCTAGCTGGTATCTCTCAACCTCACGCACTAGCTCAGGCTCCTTCCCCACCAGAGAGGTAACATTGCATGTCCCAATAGTCAGCCTCATTAGCTGGGGATTGGTCTACCAGGGCCTCCGCCCTCGGCCACCACCCGACACACTCTGCACCCGACCCCTACGACACCTCCTGCGGGTGGTGGGCCTACAGGAGGGCGGGCCCATGTAGCCTCTTCGGGCTGCGCCCGGCCACCAGACACTCTTCCTTGAGTTCCCTCCCCAGGCCTGGCTGCAGGGTGGGGCCCCGGTAACCATATCCTGGGCAGGGTAAACTGTTCCCTTGCTGTTACAAACATAGTGGTCTTCGGAATCGCTCTTTGTCTGAACCCTCACCCAGGAACAGTTTGCCATGGGAGACCCTACCGGGGGGACAAGCCCCCAGACAACACCTACAAGGTCTTGAATAATCAGGCCCCATTTTATCTCAAAAGCCTCATAGTACCGTATCAGCCCAATAGAACACTTCTCTCTAAGACTGCTGGTTTACTTACTTATTGTCCTGTCTCTCTCCCCTCAGCCCCAGCTGCTCACAGCAGATGACTGCCCCTCCCTGAGTCTGGTTCTGCTGGAGTTTTTCCTTCCCACTGTTGCTAACTGCTTGCTCATAGGGGGTTGTTATGATTGTTGTGTTTTCTCTGTGATTAATAAAAGTCACCAAAGTTCTCACTGTGTGCCACCTATGCCCCCCCCCCCCCCCCCCCCCCCCCCCCCCCCCCCCCCCCCCCCCCCCCCCCCCCCCTCAAGGCTCATGGGATCACACAGCAGCAGGGGCCACTGTCTATCTCCTCCATTGCATGGACCAAACTCACAAACACCAAACCTTTGTTTGGACTCTGGACTGGTTCTACATACCTCACATTCCCATGATGCATCAGGAGATGTCTGACTTGGATCTTATTCATGGAGGATTGTAATCAGGACAAACAGCTGTTACACTCACCTCTAACACTGAGAGTCACTGATTTCTGTAGCAGCATGAGTCCATCCTTGTTGCAGACGGTGCAGGTGTAGACTCCACTGTCAGTAAGTTGGAGGTGTTTCAGGGTCAGACTGAGGTCTTTAGTTCTCAGAGAGTCTGTGTTCATTCCTCTGTAGCCTCTATAAGCCTGATCCTGTTTCTGGCTGCTGTCATCCAGGAGGATCATCTTGCCTTCACGATCAGTGAGTCTCCACTGCACTCTGAAGTCCCGAGGAAGGTCAGCTGTGGTTTTAAAGTGCAGCAGGACAGATTCCTCCCCCTGGGTCACCTCCATCATCTCCACCTGGCAGTCTGAGAGAACAGAGGAGGACATGATGTGTACATACAGACTCACTGTGGTTGATGTTCTCTGTGAACTGTTCTGTCTGTGTTGTGTTCCATATGAAATTTTGTCCTGTTTAGTACTCGCCAGGGTTATAATAGTTTTGGATTTTACATTATAGTTTAGGTTTAGTTAGTTTTTACTTTTTTTTCTCTAATTCAGTTAGTTTTAATTAGTTTTCAGAGTGGTTTTTCTCGTTTTTATTTTTGGTTTCATGCTTAGTTTTAGTTAGTTTCAGTATTAGTTTTAGTATTTTCATACCTAATCAGGTGCAAGATCCAAGGTGCAAAAGTGACTATTGTGTAATGAAAACTTGACAAAAGATACCGTTTAAAGAAATATATTCAACAACCAACTGTTCACAAGACAGAAGCACTACATGCTAAATTTGTGTAATATTAAGGACACACATGAACATCAACAGGGAGAAACAAAGAAAAACATGAACTCCCAAACTCAATAAATTCTACAATAAACTCCACAATAAACTTCAGCATCAGTGCAGCAGATTAACAACACCTACATGTGGTGTTTGACAAAAACAAACTCTTTGAAGGAGTCAAAGCTCAAATCCAGCTGCATCCTGATGTTCTCATCACCTGAAGCTGCTTCTGTTTTGGAGCTAGTTTGGTTAGATGCTCGCTAATTATACTTGCAGGGTCTTTGCAGCCTCTGTACACAACCTACGGAAGTGTCCGACCTCATGTCCACATTTCTGCTTGTGTAGCTGGATTGTGTGTGTTAATTACCTTGTGGTCGTGTGCAGGTGTTTTATATGCGGCACAGGCTGGAACTTCTTTTTTGGTCCTCGTTGTTTGTGCTCAGTTTTTTTGGCTGCAAACATATTTGTCCCTGTTTTTTTTTTTTTGTTTTTTTTCCCCTTTCTTCATTCCTTCACATCCATTTCGATAGTTTCAGCAGTGTCCTACCAGGAATTTGCTGACAGTTGTGAGTCCTTATATTGATACTTTGATTATTATTCCTGATTGTTATTCTCTCACTGATAAAGTAGCCGGAAACGCACAAGGATGCAAGAGTTTAGTCACAACGTTCTGGGCAGGCCAGGTTACCTGGTAGGATCAGAGCGGTTTCTGTAGCCATTGTGCTTCTCAGGTGGACTTTGATGTTGCTGGTTTTTCCTGACTGAGAAATGTTCCGCACAATTTTCATCAACCACAACAAGACTTTCGATTCTATCTGTGCTCTTGTTCTCAAAGAACCTCCATACGGGACTCTGCTGCTTTCTCGGCAGACCGCAGCCATTACTTTGTGGACCAGCGCGGTGAGCGCACGCACATGCGCACACACTCACACAGTTGTCCTATGGTGCTTCCAGCTTAAACTCGGAGAGCGGAAAAAATGATTTCATATCAATCCACAAGGCTTAAAAAAAAAACAAAAAAACAAGTAAATGAAAGTCAGTTTATAGATAATTTCAGTTAGTTTTAGTTAGTTTTGTAAACTCACAATTCAGTTTTAATTAGTTATCATTTTTTCCTTTTAATTATAGTTTTTATTTATTTCAGTTAACGACAATGTTTTTTCAATTTCAGTTTTCGTCATTTCGTTCGTTTTCGTTAACTATAATAACCCTGATACTCGCTGTAAGAATGTTTGTCTGCACTCCTTGAAAACCTCTCAGTATGTTGATCCAGATGATAGACATGGATGCTGCCCAGATTAAAGGCTTTGTGCTTTTACCAGAGCAGAGAGGCAGCTGGAGCCACCGTCTCTCTGCATGGATCAAACTCACAAACACCAAACCTTTGTTTGGACTCTGGACTGGATCTACATACCTCACATTCCCATGATGCATCAGGAGCTGTTTGATTTGGATCTCATTCATGGAGGATTGTAATGAGGACAAACAGCTGTTCCACTCACCTCTGACACTGAGAGTCACTGATTTCTGTAGCAGCATGAGTCCATCCTTGTTGCAGACGGTGCAGGTGTAGACTCCACTGTCAGTAAGTTGGAGGTCTTTCAGGGTCAGACTGAGGTCTCCCGCTTTCAGTGGCTCTTTCTTCATCTCTGAGCGTCCTTGTATGTGAGACTGGTTTTGTCCTCTCTGATACTCATGGACTTTCTTGTCTTTGTGTTTCCACTCCACTGTCACATCCTCAGGGTTTCTGACTTCAGCTTTAAATGGCAGCACGACAGACTGCACCCCTTTAACTGTTTCCAGCATCTGCACCTCAGGAACTGAAAGGAGGACATGAAGCAGACAGACAGACAGACAGGTGTCAGTGGTCCTCCATCATCTACAGAGTTATCAATGAGTGTACAGCAGTTTAACAATTTAGTCTTCCAGGTCAAAAATAACCATTACATTAAGACTCGTCATATAAACTATAAAAACAAATGTATTATCACTGCTTTTTGTGTTAGATTATTGTGAACATTACAAGTGTTGAACTTATACTTGTTGTTTATGGCCCGTACGCGTCATTGATCTGAGCTCATACAGCTTGACTTTGAATTCTAGAAATCATAATTTTTGTATTATTTATTTATTTAAAAACCCTACAATAATACAGAGAAAACCCAACAGTCAAAACGACCCCCTATGAGCAGCACTTGGTGACAGTAGGAAGGAAAAACTCCCTTTAACAGGAAGAAACCTCCATCAGAACTAGGCTCAGGGAGGGGGGGTCATCTGCTGAGGGGGGAGAGAGACAGAGATTAATAATAACTAATGATTAAATACAGAGTGGGTTATAAACAGATTGAAAAGAGGTGAATGAAAAGAAACACTCAGCGCATTATGGGACCTCCCCAGAACTCTAGGCCTATAGCAACATAACTAAGGGAGGGTTCAGGGTCACCTGATCCAGCCCTAACTCTAAGCTTTATCATAAAGGAAAGTTTTAAGCCTAATCTTAAAAATAGAGAGGGTGTCTGTCTCCTGAATCCAAATGGGTATTAGATCCCATTCCTACTAAACTGCTCAGTGAAGTCCTTCCATTTATTGGTGCATCAATCTTAAATATGATCAATCTATCTTTATTAGTTTGCTACGTACAACAGGCTTTTAAGGTGGCTGTAATTAAAAAGCCATCACTGACCCAGCTGTCTTAGCTAATTATAGGCCAATCTCCAACCTTCCTTTTCTCTCAAAGATTCTTGAAAGAGTAGTTGTAAAACAGCTAACTGATCATCTGCAGAGGAACGGTTTATTTGAAGAGTTTCAGTCAGGTTTCAGAATTCATCACAGTACAGAAACAGCATTAGTGAAGGTTACAAATGATCTTCTTACAGCCTCTGACAGTGGACTCATCTCTGTACTTGTCCTGTTGGACCTCAGTGCAGCTTTTGATACTGTTGACCATAACATTTTATTACAGAGATTAGAGCATACTATAGGTATTAAAGGTACTGCACTGCAGTGGTTTGAATCATATTTATCTAATAGACTCCAATTTGTTCATGTAAATGGGGAGTCTTCTTCAGACACTAAGGTTAATTATGGAGTTCCACAGGGTTCTGTGCTAGGACCAATTTTATTTACATTATACATGCTTCCCTTAGGCAGTATTATTAGAAAGCATTGCATCAATTTTCATTGCTATGCAGACGATACCCAGCTTTATCTATCAATGAAGCCAGATGACACACATCAATTAGTTAAACCGCAGGAATATCTTAAAGACATTAAAGCCTGGATGACCTTTTGTAATTCATTATTATCAGGCTGTCCTAAAAGCTCCCTGAAAAGCCTTCAGCTGATCCAAAATGCTGCAGCTAGAGTACTGACAGGGACTAGAAAGAGAGAGCATATTTCTCCCATATTGGCTTCTCTTCATTGGCTCCCTGTTAAATCTAGAATAGAATTTAAAATCCTTCTCCTCACTTACAAGGTCTTGAATAATCAGGCCCCAGCTTATCTCAAAGACCTCATAGTCCCTTATCACCCCAACAGAGCACTTCACTCTCAGACTGCTGGCTTACTTGTGGTTCCTAGGATACTTAAGAGTAGAATGGGAGGCAGAGCCCTCAGCTTTCAGGCCCCTCTTCTGTGGAACCAGCTCCCAGCTTGGATTCAGGAGACAGACACCCTCTCTATTTTTAAGATTAGGCTTAAAACTTTCCTTTATGATCAAGCTTATAGTTAGGGCTGGATCAGGTGACCCTGAACCCTCCCTTAGTTATGCTCTTGTAGGCCTAAAGTCCTGGGGGTTTCCCCATGATGTGAGTGTTTCTTTTCATTCACCTCTTTTCACTCTGTTTATAACCCACTCTGTATTTGATCATTAGTTATTATTAATCTCTGTCTCTCTTCCACAGTGTGTCTTTTGTCCTGTCTCTCTCCCCTCAGCCCCAGCCGCTCACAGCAGATGACTGCCCCTCTCTGAGTCTGGTTCTGCTGGTGTTTTTCCTTCCCATTGTTGCTAACTGCTTGCTCATAGGGGGTTATTTTGACTGTTGTGTTTTCTCTGTAATTAATAAAAGTCACCAAAGTTCTCACTGTGTGCCACCTATGTCCCCCAGCCAAGGCTCATGGGATCACACAGCAGCAGGGGCCACTGTCTATCTCCTCCATTGCATGGACCAAACTCACAAACACCAAACCTTTGTTTGGACTCTGGACTGGTTCTACATACCTCACATTCCCATGATGCATCAGGAGCTGTTTGACTTGGATCATGGAGGATTGTAATGAGGACAAACAGCTGTTACACTCACCTCTGACACTGAGAGTCACTGATTTCTGTAGCAGCATGAGTCCATCCTTGTTGCAGACGGTGCAGGTGTAGACTCCACTGTCAGTAAGTTGGAGGTGTTTCAGAGTCAGACTGAGGTCTTTATTTTTCAGGGCATTGTCAGGCATCTCTGTGCGGCCTCCATAAACCTGATCCTGTGAGAGAGGCTGTTTCTGGCTGCTGTCATACAAGAGGACCATCGTGTCTTCAGGGTGAGTGAGTCTCCACTGCACTTTGACCTCTGGAGGAAGCTCATCTGTGATTTTAAATGGCATCAGGACAGACTTCTGGCCCTGTGTCACCTCCACCGCCCCTGCCTGGTAGTCTGTGAGGAGAACAAAGCAGAACATGAGCTGTAGAGACAGAAACAATGAGAGATGTCAGTAAGTGTGATCCTCCATCATCTCGTCTGCTGTCTTACCAGCTGTTCTTCACTCCTGTTTGCAGTTACTTTGGACAAACAGCTGTTACACTCACCTCTGACACTGAGAGTCACTACTTTCTGTAGCAGCATGAGTCCATCCTTGTTGCAGACGGTGCAGGTGTAGACTCCACTGTCAATAAGTTGGAGGTTTTTCAGGGTCAGACTGAGGTCTCCAGTATTTATTTGCTCTGTCTTCATCTCTGAATGTCCTTGTATGTGAGACTGGTTTTGTCCTCTCTGATACTCGTGGACTTTCTTGTCGTTGTGTTTCCACTCCACTGTCACATCCTCAGGGTTTCTGACTTCAGCTTTAAATGGCAGCACGACAGACTGCACCCCTTTAACTGTTTCCACCATCTGCACCTCAAGAACTGAGAGGAGGTCATGAAGGAGACAGACAGACAGACAGACAGACAGAAAGACAGACAGATATCAGTGGTCCTCCCATCATCTACAGGGTGGGCCATTTATATGGATACACCTTAATAAAATGGGAGTGGTTGGTGATATTAACTTCCTGTTTGTGGCACATTAGTATATGGGGGGGGGGGGGGGCTTTTCAAGATGGGTGGTGACCATGGCGGCCATCTTGAAGTCGGCCATTGTGGATCCAACTTTTGTTTTGCCAATAGGAAGAGGGTCAAGCTGACACATCAAACTTATTGGGAATTTCAAAAGAAAAACAATGGCTTGGTTTTAATGTAACTTTATTCTTTCATGAGTTATTTACAAATTTCTCATTGTTCACAGCCCTTGACATGTCGCAGACATTAACACGTGAGGAGCAGATAGAACTTGTATTGATGTCTGGTGAATGCAGTAACCGGGTCATTGCAGCAGATTTCAATGCAAGACACCCTACAAGACCACCCATCTCCCATGCTACAGTTAGCAAACTGCTTGCCAAGAATGGGCAAAACAAAAATTGGAACAGGACCCTCAGTTTACACAGAAGATTTCTTTCAGTGATGAGGCAAACTTTTACTTGAATGATGAAGTTAACAAACAAAACCACCGCTATTGGTCTGACACTAACCCACATTGGATAGATCCGTCCAAGACTGTTGGATCAAAAAAATTGATGGTATGGTGTGGTATATGGGGGACAAAGATAGTGGGGCCATTCTTCATCAATGGAAACCTCAAGGCCACTGGATATGCGAAATTGCTACATGATGATGTGTTTCCCTCTTTATGCACTGAAGCTGGCACGTTCCCTGCATTTTTCCAGGAAGATATTGCACCACCACATTATGGGTGTCCACTTTCCAGGAAACTTTACAGTTTCCTGGAAAGTGGATTGGTCGTCGTGGGCTAGTTGAATGGCCCCGAAGGTCTCCGGATCTGACCCCCTTAGACTTTTATTTTTGGGGTCATCTGAAGGCAATTGTTGCTGTGAAGATACAAGATGTGCAGCACCTGAAACTATGGATACTGGAAGCCTGTGCTAAGATTTCTCCTGCAGTGTTGCTATCAGTGTGTGAAGAGTGGGAGAACAGGGTTGCATTGACAATCCAACACAATAGGCAGCACTTTGAACACATTTTATAAGTGGTCAGAAACCTGTAAATAACTCATGTCAAAAATAAAGTTACCTTAAAACCAAGAACATCATTGTTTTTCTTGTGAAATTCCCAATAAGTTTGATGTGTCACATGACCCTCTTCCCATTGAAAAAACAAAAGTTGGATCCACAATGGCCAACTTCAAGATGGCTGCCATGGTCACCACACATCTTGAAAAGTTTCCCATTTTATTAAGATGTATCAATATAAATGGCCCACCCTGTACACTGTGAAATAAACTGCTTGTGTGTTGATGTGTGAGGCTGCACAAACAGCTGTTTTGCTCACCTGTGACATTTAGTGACACTACTTTGTGTAGCAGGATGTCTCCACCCTTGTTGTAGACGGTGCAGGTGTAGCCACCATGGTCACTAAGTTGGGGGTCTTTCAGTGTCAGACTGAGGTCTTTAGCTCTCAGTGGATCTTCATTCATCTCTGTGCGATCTCTGTGATCCTGGTCCTGTAGCAGAGGTTGGTTTTGGTTGCTCTGATACTCATGGACCTTCATGTTTCTGTGTTTCCACTCCACTCTAACGTCCTGAGGAAGATCTTCTGTGAATTTAAAGGGCAGCAGGACAGACTTCTCCTCCTTTATCACCTCCACCATCTCCAATGGATAGTCTGAGAGGAGAACAGAGCAGAACATGAGACAGACAGACAGACAGGTGTCAGTGAGTGTGATCCTCCATCATCTCCTCTGCTGTGGAACCAGCAGCTCTTCTCTCCTGTTTCAGGCTCAGACTGAGGTCTCCAGTTCTCGGTGGTTCCTCATTGGTTCCTGTGTTCCTGCTCCTTTAACAGAGCTACTTTGATCATGTTTTGGCGTCTCAGTTCCACTTTGATGAGCAGAGGCAGGAGAGCTGTGCTTCTAAAGGCCACAACTTCTCAGGTGGGCTACACATTAAATTATGTGAACAGTAAAAAAAACAAAAACACGGCTCATCAACTACATTTGTCCAAGGACCAGAGTGCTTCTCAGCAGACAGTGTGAGGGCCAGATGCTCTCATAAAGTAAAATAAAATTAATATTGTACCCCAAGTAATATAATAATAATACATTTAATTTGTAAGCACCTTTCATGACAGCCAAGGACACGTTACAGCACAAACAGAAACTAAATGACCAAAGCAACTAAAGCGAGTATGCCATCTTGAACAGGTAAGTTTTAAGTCTGGATCTGAAAACACGAAGAGAGTCAATATTGCGAATATTTGGTGGGAGAGATTTCCACAGCTGGGGAGCAGAGTGGGGCACAGTAAGATAGCAGCTGGAATTTTTCATACAGACTGCTTTGGGTTACATGGGTATGAAGTTGAATAGCAACATTTTTCAAGTATTTTAGAAATGATTAGATTAGAGATGGGGTGAAGATTACTGTAATTATTTGGATCTGAATGCAGGGTGTAATATATTATATTTTATATGTCAATTTTCCTTTCAAACATACTATTTTTAATGATGTTATGAGGAAGTCTTGCACTTACATGTTCTTCTCTGTTATGTTGATGGTAGTTATGGAAGTACTGCAATTGTGTGCAGTTGTGTTCATTACAGATATGATGAGCACAGAAAACAATAAAATGTCACATAAGAGCAACGAGTTTATCTCTGTATAATCTACTTTTCAGAAGTGTTTTTTTGTAGTTTTTTTCAGTTAATGTAGAAATATGAAGAGTTCAGATGTAAAACCTTCTAAATCTGCCTGGACACTTTTCTTTTAGAATAGTACAGCCTAATTCAGAGTAGTACGTCCTTAGTCAAAATAATTACGGTCTTATTCAAAATAGTACAGCCTAATTACACATAACTTAAATTTACTTACAGGATAAATCCCTGTACATTACGCATAGTTACGGCCTAAAAGAAAGCGTTACCAAAGATTTCAACATATACTCACACAGTACAACCACATTGGCACAAAATGGCAGCACATTTATTTTAACAACACAATAGTAGATGCTAGGCCGCAGGGTTCATGCCAACCGAGGGACGGATGCAAATGGGGGGCTGTGACTGCATACAGGTACACGCCGAGCTGACTTCACGTCCAGTCCCCCACGAGCAGACCATGTGAGACCCTCACAGGAAAGGAGACGGGAGCTCCGTGCAGCCAGATGAGTACGCTCAGCAGCTGAACATTTTTCTACACAAATCAAGGTCAGGTTCACCTTCAGCTGTGTTTACAATCTGATCACCACCAACAAAAGTTGGCTCGTCAGTGCAGCCAGAAAATGCTTGAAGTCACACGGTCCGATCTTGCATTCTGATTGGTTCTAGGGACATGGACTAGGAAGTGGCATTTGAAGCCTTTTGATCATTCAAACCAGGGTTATTATAATTAATGAAAACGAATGAAATAATAAAAACTAAAATTGAAAGAACATTTTTGTTAACTGAAATAAAAACTGTAATTACTAGGAAAAAAACAATAACTAAAACTGTATTGTGAGTTTACAAAACTAACAAACTGAAATTATAGATAAAAGACCTTCGTTTTTGTGTTTGTCATTTTATTTTAAAGCCTTGTGGACTGATATTAAATCTTTTTTTCCACTCTCTGAGTTTAAGCTGGAAGCACCTCACTGTGTGTGTATGTGTGTGTGCTCACTGCGCTGGTCCAAAAAGTAATGACACCGGTACCATTGTAACAATGCCAATTCTTTATTAATAGTGTTTTCAGTTATGTCCTGTCATAACCATATAACATAACCTGACGTGCACCTCTGGAGAAACATGATGACTTGTTGGGTCCACACAGCCTGCAACATTGTGATTAACCTGTTCAGTCCTCGTGTGTTTCTGGGTACTTTTCACCTCAGTGTTTGAATTTATCAGTCACAGAATACCAATCAGGAATGATAATTAAGGCATAAATGTAAGGACTCACAAATGTCAGCAAATTCCTGGAGGGAGACCACTGGAAACTATTGGAATGGATGTGCGGGAATGAAGAAAGTGAAAAAACAGGGACAAATATGTTTGCAGCCAAAAAACTGAGCACAAAGCACAAGAACGAAAAAAAAATCCCAGCCAGCACTGCATATAAAACACCAGCACGTGACCACAAGGTAATTAACACACATAATCCAGCTACACAAGCATAAATGCGGATATGAGTTTGAACACTTCCTTAGGTTGTGTACAGAGGCCACAAAGACCCTGAAAGTCTTCATCAGGATGCAGCTGGATTTGAGCTTTGACTCCTTCAAAGAGTTCAGTTTGTTTTTGTCAAACATTCACTGCAATCTCATATTATACACCATATGTAGCTGTTTGGGCACCTCTGATAATTTTCATGATTTATAAATCATTGGTTATTCAGATCAGCACTTTCAGTTAAATCTATCATATAGCAGACGAGCACAGTGATATTTGAGAAGTGAAATGAAGTCTATAGGATTTACAGAAAGTGTGAAATAATTATTTAAACTAAATTAGGCAGGTGCATAAGTTTGGGCCCCCTAACAGAAAAATGACATCAATATTTAGTAGATCTTCCATTTGCAGAAATAACAGCCTCCAAACTCTTCCTATAGCTTCCAATGAGAGTCTGGATTATGGTTGAAGGTATTTTGGATCATTCTTCTTTCCAAAACATCTCCAGTTCAGTCAGGTTTGATGTTTCTGAGCATAGACAGCCCACTTTAAATCACACCACAGATTTTCAGTAATATTCAGGTCTGGGACTGAGATGGCCGTTCCAGAACGTTGTACTTGTTCCTCTGCATGAATGCCTCAGTAGATTCTGAGCAGTGTTTAGGGTCGTTGTCTTCTTGAAGTATCCAGCCCCGACACAACTTCAACTTTGTCACTGATTCTTGAACATTGTTACCAAGAATCTGCTGATATTGACTGGAATTGTTTTTTTTCTTCCTGCTCTCAGAAGAGACGGAAGTGTTTTTCTCTTCTCCCCAACCTTCCCTATCTACACCTGCTTGCTGCTTCACTGCTTAGAGCATCTCTTTACACATCCCTGAACTGGAAATTAAATTATGGATCTGGTCAGCTGGTCTCTCAACACTATTGATGATCAAATTCTAATTATGATGAGATTGGGAGAAGGAGAACCCTTTTTCCTCTGGTCTGACTACATACAGCTGGCTACATTATGGATTCCCGTGGAGGATGGAAGGATGGAAGATAATGTGCCTGGCTGTACTGTGTGGATGTGGCATTTATTGGTTTATTGATACCAGGATTTCTCCTGATTGGACGTGGGGATACCTGGTTTATCATGTAGTTCTGGGCAGCCATTCAGGCCCTAGTAAGGCTGCCTGTGAGGGATGCAGAAGCTGTACAAACTCAATTAGACTCAGTACAGCTGAATCGAAATGGATTAGATCTGGAGGAGTGTTTGAGCGTCTGTTTCTGCGCGGTGGAGTAGAACCAAAAATTCAGATGATTGGATTTTTTTGACACTGAGAGGTAACCAGAAAACTGCAATCAGTTCTGACGGCCTGAACCAAAACAACTGTAGTATTTGGAATTTGGCTCCCAGACGGCCTGGGATGCTGTCTGTCTAAATCGTCTCCTGGAGATGTTTGTAAACAGATGCTCTTCACCCCCGCCCCCCCGCCCCGTGTTGTGACCTGTATGAACTGGTATCCTGGCAACCAAGGCTGACTGTTCCCTCTTACCATGAACATTATCATGAACTGCTAGCAGAGGAAGCTGGCTTGCCTCCATAGTATCCTGGCTCACTCGTCTCTGCTGGCACAGCCCCTCCCCTCCCCACCCTACTGCTCCCCCGCTGTTTATGTGCTTCTTCGTTGCTATGCAGAGGTTTTTTAACCTCATACTGTGCCCCCCATTATGGGGCAAAATATGAGTTTTTTTTTTTCTTTTTTCTCCTCACCTATCTTATTGTTCGCTTTGTTTCCCTCTTATCTTTTGAAACAGCAGCGCCTTTGATGGCTGCGGCAGCAGACACTTGTCTCCCCTGTTTGTTTTGATTTGTCTGTCGTCTTGGATGGGTGTTCTGGAACTTCTTTTCGTTGCATGTTTCATGTAATGATAATAACTTGATTCTGATTCTGAATCCATGCGACCCTCAAATTTAACAAGATTCCCAGTATCTGCACTGGCCACATAGTCCCACAGCATGTTGAAACCACCACAAATGTTTTTATCTCTCGCTGTGCACTCGTTTTTGTCGATGGTTGTTGCTGTGTTTGATTATTTTCCACATTTATTTTTGGAAAATTTCCGTTTTTTTAAACTCTGTGTCCAAAGAAAGTCAATGCCAAAATCAGTGCTGAGAAGGATAATGACCATGGATATAAAGCATAAAATTATCAAAAATCATGCGCAAGGTTATTTTTATACATTATATGTTATACTGTATATAGTATTATTTTTATACATTATTTGTTTATAAAGTTCTCTACGTCTTTCTAATTAATAAACGTAAAAATATTGTGGTGGTTTTGGGGGGCAGGAACAGATTAATGACATTTCAATTCATTTCTATGGGAAAATTTGATTTGACATATGATCAAATTAAGTTACGAGCTAGGTCACAGAACGAATTAAACTCATATGTCAAGGTACCACTGTATATACACTGCTCAAAAAAATAAAGGAAACACTCAAATAACACACCCTAGATCTGAATGAATAAATATTCTCATTGAATACTTTGTTCTGTACAAAGTTGAATGTGCTGGCAACAAAATCACACAAAAAACATCAATGGAAATCAAATTTATTAACCAATGGAGGCCTGGATTTGGAGTCACACACAAAATCAAAGTGGAAAAACACACTACAGGCTGATCCACCTTTGATGTAATGTCCTTAAAACGAGTCAAAATGAGGCTCAGTATTGTGTGTGGCCTCCACGTGCCTGTATGACCTCCCTACAACGCCTGGGCATGCTCCTGATGAGGTGGCGGATGGTCTCCTGAGGGATCTCCTCCCAGACCTGGACTAAAGCATCCGCCAACTCCTGGACAGTCTGTGGTGCAACGTGACATTGGTGGATGGAGCGAGACATGATGTCCCAGATGTGTTCAATCGGATTCAGGTCCGGGGAACGGGCGGGCCAGTCCATAGCTTCAGTGCCTTCATCTTGCAGGAACTGCTGACACACTCCAGCCACATGAGGTCTAGCATTGTCCTGCATTAGGAGAAACCCAGGGCCAACCGCACCAGCATATGGCCTCACAAGGGGTCTGAGGATCTCATCTCGGTACCTAATGGCAGTCATGCTACCTCTGGCGAGCACATGGAGGGCTGTGTGGCCCTCCAAAGAAATGCCACCCCACACCATTACTGACCCACTGCAAAACCGGTCATACTGAAGGATGTTGCAGGCAGCAGATCCCTCTCCACGGCGTCTCCAGACTCTGTCACGTCTGTCACATGTGCTCAGTGTGAACCTGCTTTCATCTGTGAAGAGCACAGGGCGCCAGTGTCAAATTTGCCAATCCTGGTCTCTGACAAATGTCAAGTGTCCTGCACGGTGTTGGGCTGTGAGCACAACCCCCATCTGTGGATGTCAGGCCCTCGTACCATCCTCATGGAGTCGGTTTCTAACCGTTTGTGCAGACACATGCACATTTGTGGCCTGCTGGAGGTCATTTTGCAGGGCTCTGGCAGTGCTCCTCCTGTTCCTCCTTGCACAAAGGCGGAGGTAGCGGTCCTGCTACTGCGTTGTTGTCCTCCTACGGCCTCCTCCACGTCTCCTGGTGTACTGGCCTGTCTCCTGGTAGCGCCTCCAGCCTCTGGACACTAGGCTGACAGACACAGCAAACCTTCTTACCACAGCTCGCATTGATGTACCATCCTGGATGAGCTGCACTACCTGAGCCACTTGTGTGGGTTGTAGAGTCCGTCTCATGCTACCACGAGTGTGAAAGCACCACCAACATTCAAAAGTGACCAAAACATCAGCCAGAAAGCATAGGTACTGAGAAGTGGTCTGTGGTCCCCACCTGCAGAACCGCTCCTTTATTGAGTGTGTCTTCCTAATTGCCAATAATTTCCACCTCTTGTCTATTCCACTTGCACAACAGCATGTGAAATTGATTGTCAATCAGTGTTGCTTCCTAAGTGGACAGTTTGATTTCACAGAAGCTTGATTTACTTTGAGTTATATTGTGTTGTTTAAGTGTTCCCTTTATTTTTTTGAGCAGTGTATATATGTATGTATACAGGGGTTAGACAATGAAACCACAATAATTTATTAGTATGGTGTAGGGACTCCTTTTGTGGCCAATACAGCATCAATTCATCTTGGGAATGACATATACAAGTCCTGCACAATGGTCAGAGGGATTTTAAGCCATTCTTCTTGCAGGATAGTGGCCAGGTCACGACGTGATGCTGGTGGAGGAAAACATTTCCTGACTCGCTCCTCCAAAACACCCCAAAGTGGCTCAATAATATTTAGATCTGGTGACTGTGCAGGCCATGGGAGATGTTCAACTTCACTTTCATGTTCATCGAACCAATCTTTCACCAGTCTTGCTGTGTGTATTGGTGCATTGTCATCCTGATACACGGCACCGTCTTCAGGATACAATGTTTGAACCATTGGATGCACATGGTCCTCCAGAATGGTTCGGTAGTCCTTGGCAGTGACGTGCCCATCTAGCACAAGTATTGGGCCAAGGGAATGCCATGATATGGCAGCCCAAACCATCACTGATCCACCCCCATGCTTCACTCTGGGCATGAAACGGTCTGGGTGGTACGCTTCTTTGGGGCTTGTCCACACCGTAACTCTCCCAGATGTGGGGAAAACAGTAAAGGTGGACTCATCAGAGAACAATACATGTTTCACATTGTCCACAGCCCAAGATTTGCGCTCCTTGTACCATTGAAACCGACATTTGGCATTGGCTCGAATGACCAAAGGTTTGGCTATAGCAGCCCGGCCATGTATATTGACCCTGTCGAGCTCCCGACGGACAGTTTTGGTGGAAACAGGAGAGTTGAGGTGCACATTTAATTCTGCCGTGATTTGGGCAGCCATGGTTTTATGTTTTTTGGATACAATCTGGGTTAGCACCCGAACATCCCTTTCAGACAGCTTCCTCATGCGTCCACAGTTAATCCTGTTGGATGTGGTTCGTCATTCTTGGTGGTATGCTGACATTACCCTGTATACCGTGGCTCTTGATACATCACAGAGACTTGCTGTCTTGGACACAGATGCACCAGCATGATGTGCACCAACAATCTGTCCTCTTTTGAACTCTGGTATGTCACCCATAATGTTGTGTGCATTGCAATATTTTGAGCAAAACTGTGCTCTTACCCTGCTAATTGGACCTTCACACTCTGCTCTTACTGGTGCAATGTGCAACTGATGAAGATTGGCCACCAGGCTGGTCCAATTTAGCCATGAAACCTCCCACACTAAAATGACAGGTGTTTCAGTTTCACTGTCCAATCCCTGTATATACATAGAGGCTAAGAGGCTAGAAGCTAAGACACACCCAGAATGGCTGACTGAAGGCCGGACAGTCCTGATTGCCAAGAACCCCCAGAAGGGATTAGTCCCATCCAATTACTGGCCCATAACCTGCCTCAGTACAACATGGAAACTCCTGTCAGGCATCATAGCAGCTAAGATAAGTAGGCATGTTGCACAATACATGAGCGCGGCCCAGAAAGGGATAGACAAAGAGACCATGGGAGCAAAAAACCAGCTACTAGTAGATAGAGCAGTCACTCGAGACCCAACTGACCAGCCTGTGCACCGCCTGGATTGACTATAAGAAAGCCTATGATTCAATCCCACACACATGGATCCTGGAATGCCTAGAACTGTATAAGATCAACAGGACCCTAAGAGCCTACATCAAGAACTCAATGGGTACGTGGAGAACAACACTAGAGGCCAACTCCAAGCCCATTGCACAAGTCAACATCAAGTGATTTATCAAGGATATGCTCATTCCCCACTGCTGTTCTCATAGGCCTGAATCCCCTCAGCCAGGTCATCAACAAGACTGGCTACGGATACCGACTACAGAATGGAGCAAACATCAGCCACCTCCTCTACATGGATGACATCAAGCTGTATGCTAAGAGTGAACAAGATATCGATTCACTGATCCACACCACCAGGATCTACAGCAATGATATCGGAATGTCATTCAGACTGGAGAAGTATAGTCAGACGGTAACTAAGAGAGGAAAAGTTGTCAGAACTGAGGGGATTGTACTACCAGAAGGCAACATTGCAGACATTGAGGACAGCTACACGTACCTTGGAATCCCACAAGCAAATGGGAACCATGAAGAGGCCGCTAGGAAAGCTGCAACCTCCAAGTACCTGCAGAGAGTAAGGCAAGTCCTGAAGAGTCAGTTGAATGGGAAGAACAAGATCTGGGCTATCAACACCTATGCTCTGCCAGATACCCTGCTGTGATAATAAGCTGGCCAAACAGTCGTCCTGCCCCTGCAGCTGAAAAACACCCCCATAGCATGATGCTGCCACCACCATGTTTCACTGTTGGGATTGTATTGGGCAGGTGATGAGCAGTGCCTGGTTTTCTCCACACATACTGCTTAGAATTAACACCAAAAAGTTCAATCTTCAACTCATCAGACCAGAGGATCTTATTTCTCATAGTCTGGGAGTCCTTCGTGTGTTTTTTGGCTAACTCTATGCTGGCTTTCACATGTCTTGCACTGTGGAGAGGCTTCCATCGGGCCACTCTGCCATAAAGCCCCGACTGGTGGAGGGTTGCAGTGATAGTTGACTTTGTAGAACTTTCTCCCATCTCCCTACTGCATCTCTGGAGCTCAGCCACAGTGATCATTGGGTTCTTCTTTACCTCTCTCACCGATTGCTCAGTTTGGCTGGACAGCCAGGTCTTGGAAGAGTTCTGGTCATCCCAAAGTTCTTCCATTTAAGGATTATGGAGGTCACTGTGCTCTTGGGAACCTTGAGTGCTGCAGAAATCCTTTTGTAACCTTGGCCAGATCTGTGCCTTGCCACAGTTCTGTCTCTGAGCTCCTTGGACAGTTCCTTTGACCTCATGATTCTCATTTGCTCTGACACGCACTGTGAGCTGTGTGGTCTTATATAGACAGGTGTGTGCCTTTCCTAATCAAGTCCAATCATTTTAATTCTGTTCGGGTCAAATCTGACCAGTTCTCCGGCTCTCCGGTTCTGTTCAGGTCAAATCTGACCGATTTACAACTTAAAACACTAATAAATATTGTGTTTTACATCTGACTGCCTCAAGACCTTATGATATCCTCCACACTGTGCACTTGAACATATAAAAGTGATGATCACCTCTTTCATTGAATTTTGAGTGTTTTAATCAACTTTGTTACACCTGTGGTGTTCCCGGTCAAAAGTGACCGCCATAGGAAATGAATGGGTATCCAGACTATATTCATCCATCAGACAGAAAACATCCCCATACACACCACCCCAACTCACTCACTCACTCACACAATGTATCATATCTTCACACAGACAGGACAGGTGTCCGTTATGTGAACCCATCTCTTTCCCACACTTTTGTGCCTATTCCCCACGTGAACCACACCTTCCAGACCAATCAATGTGTCATCTTCACATAGACCCCATATATATATAGCTTAATGTTTGCCTTGCACTCCTTTTACTCTGAGCACAATGAGTAGGTGACTGACCAAGTGATTCTCTGTCGAAGAGGTTCTGGTCCAGGTTTTTGGACATGATGAAGAGGGCACTGAAGGTGAGCCAGAGATAGAGGAGGATGTCTCAGAAGTGGAAGACAACACAGATTTTGATCCAGACCTTGAAGAGACTGACCAGTCAACAGATGGAGAGGGAGAGGCACCTGAAGAACAGGCACCTGAGGAGACATTCCAGTCCAAGAGTGGACACTTGCTCTGGTCTTCATCCTCCCTTGACAGAGGAAGTAGAGCGAGAGTGGAAAACATCATAAAGATGATGCCAGGGCCAACACGGTATGCAACATCTCGTGTGGATGACACCAACTCTTTTTACCAGAGTCCATTGAGGGAATTATACTGGAGATGACAAACCTGGAGGGGAAGCGTGTGTTTGGGGACACCTGGAGAGAAATCAACCTGGTAGACCTCCAAGCCTACATAGGTCTGTTGATTTTAGCAGGAGTATATCGCTCAAACAATGAGGCTACAAAAAGTCTGTGGGATGCAGGGGCAATTCCGATGTGGGATATTCCGAGCAACTATGTCCTTACAACAGTTTTATGTCCTTTCAAGAATTATTCGATTTGATAACAGAGATACACGACCCGTCCGCTGGCGAAATGACAAACTGGCTGCCATCAGGAAAATTTGGGACAGGTGGGTGGAGTGCCTACCACTTATGTACAATCCAGGCCCTAAGGTGACAGTTGATTAGCACCTGGTTCCTTTCAGAGGTCGCTGTTCCTTCAAGGTGTACATTCCAAGCAAACCAGGGAAATATGGAATAAAGAAGACAGCATGTGACGCCAGGAGCAGCTATGCCTGGAATATGCAGGTATACATGGGGAAACCCAGTACTGGAAGGACTGAAAAAAAACAGGGCATGCGTGTTGTACTGGACATGACAACCGGTTTTCCATTTACTTTTTACATTACATGTTCGTTTTGTAGTACAGTTTCAGTACCTATTGTATTTTCACTGTATTTTATGTCTATTTCTAAAAAATTGTGTTAAACACTACTTTGAGACATTGTTAACTCCTGGTGAACAAAGATTTGGTGGTGAAAAATCTTTTAAAGTAAGGGGGGGGGGGGGGGGGGGGGGGGGGGGGGGGTGAACATGGACTCCAATGAAGGAGCAGAACCATCTCAAGGAGGATCAGAAAAAATGGACAGCATGGGAGTTAAATATGAGTGTCACAGCAAAGGGTCTGAATACTTATGACCACGTGATATTTCACTTTTTCTTTTTTAATAAATTTGCAAAACTTTCTACATTTCTGTTTTTTTCTGTCAAGATGGGGTGCTGAGTGTACATTAATGAGAAATAAAATAAACTTTTTTGATTTTAGCAAATGGCTGCAATGAAACAAAGAGTGAAAAATTTAAAGGGGTCTGAATACTTTCCGTACCGTCAAGTCTGTAAGCCCGTGGAGTTCACAGGCTTGGGTCAGGAATGGGCACTTATTTTATTTGTGTTATTTTTCCAGCTTTGAGCCCTCATAACTCTGTAAGTACAGAAGAAATCCACATGAAACTTGTAGGTTTGAAAAACTGATTTAAACTTCATTAAAACACTAAAGCTGGTTCTGAAGAGGAGGAACTCACTGGATTTTCATGGTATGATCCAATAACATACACAGTCACACACTCACATACCTTTTCTGCTCTTCATAATTTTATATCTGTAATACATGAAGACACCAAAGCCAGCAGCCAGGAGAAGCACAGGAACCAGGACACCAGGTAGAACTTTAGTCCAGGCTGGAGGAGGAGGTTCTGCAATCAACAGAAGCACAAAAAACCTGAACATCTTACAAGAAATTTTGAATTCACATTAGAGTTCATTTCTAATCTGACCTCCAGCCTGTAGTTACATCACTGACCTGTGACCTTCAGCTGTACATGGATCTTGGTCTGATCTTGTCCAAACCTGCGGGTGGTGCAGGTGTAGGTTCCACTGTCAGAGAGTGTAGGGTTCCTCAGAGTGAGGCTGAGGTCTCCAGTCTGCAGAGCGTCAGCTCTCATTGATGTTCGGTTGCTGTAACGATTGTTTTGTTGTTCCAGTTGATCACTGCTCTGCAGACGCACGTGGACTGTTGGGATGTTGAGGTCCTTGCGGTCCCACACTGCTGCTGTGGAGTCCCTGGAAACATTAGCTGATACCTGACAGGGCAGCAGGACAGACTCTACCCCCTCATACACCTCCACCTCTGCCCCTGAGGCATGCTGGGAAACTGAGGAGAGAAAATGTGAAGTGGACGAGTGCTGTGATTTTGTGACAGCTGGTTAGACACAGAATGAGAATCTAAATGCATGTCAAGATCAAAGAAAAGTTCAGAGTCTTCACTGATATAAAGATGGGTTTGGTACACAGGTGATCTGTCCAACTAAGCAGATAAAGAGGAGCGAACAGAGGCAAAAACCAGGAAACTGATCTGAGCCACAAATGTAAGGAACTAAGGAACACACAGTTTAAAAGAATAGAATAGAATTGAACTTTATTGTCATTATACATACAACGAAATTAATCATCATACATACAACAGAATTAGTTCAGAACAGCCATCCAAGAGTAGGACAGACAAGACTAACATAGGGTAGATGGGTGTCTGCAGCCGCAGCCACTAGGGGCGCCTCCAGCACAATCAATCCCAGGAAAGGGACAACAGAAACAAAGGAGTAGTTAAGTAAAAAAAAAGGCATCTGGTGCGGTGCTCAAGATAGGGTCCAAAAAAACCACCTTAACTAAGCATATTTGCACATTTAAAGCCAGGATAGCAATATGGTGGGGTGGGGGCAGGAGGGGATGCAGATGGAGACGAGAGGGTCAGGGCATTGTGGAACCAGATGCCAGCTCCTAGCCAAAACAGTTCGCTGATAGTGATAGAAGTTCATCAGCGGCCATGGTACACCAGATCCAGCTTCACAGATCACAGAGAGGGCTGAGGGGGAGAGCAACCATCACACATAGTCCTGGAGAGATACGATTAACAGCCCAAGGCCGGCTAGGGAGCCAAATTCCTGATAATGCAGCTGTTGTTTTGGAACAGGCAGCTTGTTTTTTTCCAACAGCCTTCAGTTTCACTGGGGAACCCATTTAGTAAGTCCAATAATCCAAATTCATTAGTTACCGTCCTCGCAGTGCAGGAACCGAACTTTATCTCCAGATCTAACCCCTCTCACCTGCGAGCACGTTCTCAGCTGGACACCGTCCGCTTTACAGGCTTTGAGTCTGAGTGTGTACGGCTCTGCTACCAAATAGCCGAATGTGTAAACATCTTCCACGTCCTCAGTCTCCAGAGCTGAGAAGCACACAGGTCTCCATGAGCTCCAAGAATCGATGACATATCCAACAGGGTCTGTTCCACTCGGACATGCAGGCTCCCCTTTCCCCGATCTCATAGTGGAGAAAATTCGACCAGTGGTGTTGAGGGCCCAGTTTGCCAGATCCATGATTCTCTTAAACTTATTCTTATTTGGTCAATGTGTAAGAGACACTCTTACAGCAAGCAGGAGAGATGGGGGAGGGCAAAAAAGCAGGAGAGAGATGGAATGCAACCGTCCCTGTCAGAGAGCAGGAAGGCAAAAAAAAAAAGTAAACAGAGGAGACGATTAGACACAAGTGAAAGACATGAGTGAGGAGGAAGAGGACCTGAAACAAGACTCGAGGATGAGGAACAAAGTAACACAGAAAAAAGAAAAACAGAACCTTTGGATTCAGATCTCACATATTTAGTCACATGACTTTTATGTTGAAGGGAAGTAATAATAATAATAATAGTAATAATATTCCTGTATTTCCCTTTGACTGTCAAATTTTTTCTGCTCTATCTTACTGCTTGTGCTTCTTTTTGGACTTCAGTTAGGTTTTTTGGGATGTTTTGATGGAGCCAAAAACATCCCATTTAATTCAGCTAGTGCACTTCCGTGCAGGCAACTGACCCAACAAAACATCCAAGTTGGGAAGAGTTTCTGACTTCTTTAAATGATTCTGCAATAAAGGAAAATAATGGACTGCACATATAGTTGTAGTTACAGATGAGTTAAACCTGAGAGTGAAGAACTTTCAAGAAATAGCATTAAAGGGTCAGTTTCTATGTCTTATGTCAGGACAAGATTAAGGAAAATGCTGACTTTTGGCTAATATTTAAAGCACCCACTGTTTTATTTTGCTTATTTATTGATGTTTTATGTTGCTCACATTAGGCCATTTAAGTTGGAATGAAGAAAAGTTGAGCTAGTACAGAAGTTGGACTTCATACGCGGTGAAACGAGATGGCGAGCCACCGGCCCTGTTGAACTGTGAATTCGCTGATCTGTGCATGTGGAGCAACGTACCATCTGCTGGGTGTTGACTGTTTTCATCCAAGCTGGTACGATTTATCCTTTACTGCAAACAGCAGTGGATTCAAGACTAGCACTGGATACAGAACAATAGAAGGATCCACAGCAGGAGAAAAGAAAAGAGACTTTGTGTATATTACATCTTGTTCAGCCTTTTGCTGAATTATTTTGAATTCTATCTTTTTGATTCAATCTTTTATTTTAATATTGAATGACCATGTATGGTACTGTTGTGATGTTATTGCAAATGTAAACAATTTTGTTGGTTAAACCTAACATAACATTGAAACTGCTAAATCCAAATATGCAGCCTAATGTTAGTATTAACCTAAACAAAATAGATCTTGGAACTAGAGAACTAAACTAGGTTTATTAACCACTGAGTTAACTCAAAAGAGCAAAACAAAGTGGAACTGAACAAATGACCCTAAAATAAAGTTATTTCTTTTGGTTAAAATAACAAAAGGGGATTTATACACCAGAAAGGTGTATTAATATACTGTGTTTTTGGTTGTCAATGTCTATTATGGTTTTTGTTGTGTGTAAATAAATCTGTGCCTGCCAATTTAAACTTATTTTTGTTCTGTGGTCCTTTGGTCTGTTGTCTGTAAGCATAGTAAACCTCACACTACTCTCGGCAGCCGAACCTATCATCTGGTCCAGAAGCCTGTAACAACTAAGGTGTCACAGTACACAAGCTTATAGTTAGGGCTGGATCAGGTGACCCTGAACTACCCCTTAGTTATGCTGCAATAGGCCCAGACTGCTGGGGGGGTTCCCATAATGACCATGTGATATTTCACTTTTTCTTTTTTAACCCCTTAACTGGCAGCAAAAAAATCACCTGACAAAAACTACATAACACCCTCTGGTTATTATTGGCTCTGAACAACCCATTTCATAGCCTATTAATCGGCTGCGTCTGGTCCGCGGGCCGAATGAAGTGCATTTATATGGCAGGCTAGACCCGCCCATTTTGACTGACACCTCATTCGGCCAATCATGTTAAGAAATGGGTTGTTCAGAGCCAATAATAACCAGAGGGCGTCACGTAGCTTTGTCAGGTGATTTGGTGCAGCCAGTTACATGATTGGCCGAATGACGTGTCAATAAAAATGGGAGGGTCTAGCCTGCCATATAAAAGGGACTACAAACGGCCCGTCACCGGGCCCTTGCCAGTTAAGGGGCTACTAAATTTGCAAAAATTTCTACATTTCTGTTTTTTTCTGCCAAGTTGGGGGTGCTGAGTGAACATTAATGAGAAATAAAATGAACTTTTTTGATTTTAGCAAATGGCTGCAATGAAACAAAGAGTGAAAATTTTAAAGGAGTCTGAATACTTTCTGTACCCACTTTACATTAGATGCAGCAGATAAGTTTGAGACTTTGAAAAGGCAAGATTAGGGTTCTAGCCAGCAGTTGACTGCTGGGCGTTGCACTATGCTGATGTCATTCTGTGCTGGGCTGAGAATTTCACCAGTTCGCTGTGGGAACTGTTCTGTCACTGCAATAAGCAAGCAGGTGGGCACCCCACACACTCCATGTACCCCACCCCGTCACCCACCAGACTGATTTGTTTTGTTTTTGTTTTTCTTCTCTGGCTAGATCGCTGCACTATAGTATTATTTCACTGCAATTTGCAATTTGTGTACGCACAATCTTGATTTTGTGTGAAACTGATGGAAGCTCAAAAAAGGGAGCTCAAAGGACAATTTTGGGCTTCCTAATAAACATAAAATTGCAGGAGTTTGTCTTGTTTCTTGGCTTCGTAGACACACAAAGATAATACACTGACGTGTTGCATAAGTAACGTTTATTAACAACAGCATAAGGTAAAAGTGCATCTTATTTTCAGAGCATCGTAATAGACTAGAGGGATCCACACTCAACTCAACTCAATTTTATTCATAAAGCACTTTAACCTCCTGAGACACGAGCCTGGTTGCGATGCATTTACAATTTCTCCTATATATTTGTGATTAGATGGACCTGATATGTATATATACTAAGCTTCCTCTTTGAACAGGAAGTTGTATTTTGTAACTTGGTTCATGCGTGTAATTTGAGGGGGGGGGGGGTTATGACCCCCCCAATGATCTGATCCAATCACTATAACCCCCCCAATAAAGTCACATAATTTCGATTTACAAAAAACATCTTACATGAATAACATGTTTATTTTCTTTATTCATTATAAATTTTGGGTAAAATACTAGCATGTTTAATCATTTGGTAATGTAACCCCCCCTCTCCCCACAAAACTTTGGTATCACCCAACCCGCTTTCTCTACCAAGCCGCGCATTCACTGTTTACTTGTAGAAGCAGTTGCTGGGGAGTCGGTGTAGGAGGAAAAAATGTAAAGAGTGACAAAAAGGCACAACCAACAATTTTTCATTGTTGGTTTACGACACCCCCTTGTAAATGAATGATTTGAAGCTACCGCAGTCTCATATAAGTTAAGTCTACAGCTGCAACTCTCTTGTTGTCTTTAGGTAATTTTGACCTTATTTTAAAATTTACAATGTCATATATGTACATTTAAGCATAATTGCTGAAAATGACATGAAGGGTTTTAGTCTGCTCTTGTTTAATTACTAACGGCTATATTTGTGGAATTGTGTCATAATTTCTCCTAGCCAAATTATAGTGCACCAGGTAAATGCACACACTGGAAAATTGAGAAATTTAGGTGTGTCATATAATAGATTCTAAAAGTGTAAAATATTTGTTACTGTTGGAATAAATGTGAAAAATGTAAGGCTTTTCTTAATTGTTGAAGGTGCAGAGTAAATACAAAGAAAGTTAAATAAATACACAGTAAAAGCATTAGATTGTATTTCTAACATGGTTAACCCAAAATCTCCTAAATCCTTTCAGAAAACTAAATGATTTAATAAATAAATAAATAGGCAGAGAGCTTAACCCCCCCAATGTTGGACCCAAAGTTACGCCCTTGACTTGGTTGTTACCAGTGACGTGCAGTCAGGGGAGGCAGGTGAGGCACGGCCTCACCGGTCATCGTGGAAATATAAAATTAAAAAATAAATTAAATGGTTATATTCATTCAGTGATTTGTATTTTAAAGTTCTTTTCCATTTAACTACACCATTTTTAGATTAGTTTTTTCAAAATCGCTGAATTTTTGCATTTGCCGGTCAAATACTAAGAGACGAACGGTGAGGCACCAGCCCGGCGAGCCGCACCACGGATTGCGCAATCCGTGGTGCGGCTCAGTATAGTCATTGCCAATGACTACTAACTGTGCTGGCATGCTATGCAGTGAGACCGGATTACTTTCCCTTTGCATGTGGCTATTAAAATGTTCTAACACTTTTACTATATGAACTAAATTTCTATATTTTAGCTGGTGTATATAATGCACAGTTTTTTTTTTGTTTTTTTCATTAACAACTGTATGTGTGTGTAATGCATTCTTGTGTTGAGCGATCATGAAACTGCTGCGAAGAGACACTAGGTGAGGCACGCAGTTCTCGTGCCTCATGGTAGGGGGCGCTGGTGATCCCAGGGACTCTACGACTCCTCGGCGGCAAGCTACCATAAACAGTTAGCAAGGCCAGTTAGTTTTTCCTGTTGCTTGGCCTTATGTTCAACATGGAAGATTACATAACTCAACTGAAAGAATTTTCTAAACTGGACTTTCAATCGAAGCAGAAGATAATAATTAAAGGAAGACCAACACCGGAGCTAAAAGGTTTGCTTCAGACTATGTTAATGTTAAACAAAACAACTGTTGCCAATCAAATGGTGAATAAGCTATATGTTTGTAAATCTGATGTGATGACGTCAGTGCCTCACCAGTCACGACCCTCACCGCACGTCACTGGTTGTTACATACTTTTGTGAGAAAAAAAATTTCCTCAGGTGTCAACACTGCGATTATTTTATAGTATAACACAACAAAAACAACATGACTTAAAGTATAAAATAATATTCAGCACAATGAAGTATAAGGTGCAGCAAAGCCAAAATGTAATGTCCCCATATGTGGAAGCAGGGTCTCAGGAGGTTAAAATTAGTGCTTTTCACAGACAAAAAGTCACAAAGTGCTGTACAATAATTAAAACACAATATAAAAAAAAAAAAAACCTAGATAAAACACCATGTTAAAAACATATTAACATTACCATATTAAAAGAAAAAGATTAAAAATAAAGTCAGCAGAAAGCCTGATAAACAGAAAGGTTTTCAACTGTTTTTTTAAGACTCCACAGAGTCAGCTAAATGGAGCTGGAGTGGTGAACAGTTCCAGAGCTTTGGTGCCACTGCCTGAAAAGCTCTGCCCCCCTGGTACCTTAGTCTTGTATGTGGGACAACTAAAAGATTTAGATTTTGCTGTGTGAGAGACTGTTGGTGTTTGTAAAATGTATCCAGGCATTTTAAATCGATCAGGTTTTTTTGTTTGTTTGTTTTAAAGAAAAAAAAGATCGGATTTGTATCGGTATCGGCAGATATCCAAATGTAAAATATCGGTATCGGACCTAAAAAAGTGGTATCGTGCCATCCCTAGTTAAAATCAGTGTCATTGGCCAAAGTGCTGTAAACAAGAGCAAACAGATTTAAAATACATAAAAAAAACAAAACCACAGTCAAAACAATAAACAATAAGAACCAACATCTCAGACTGAGTTAAAAGCCTAAGAGAAGAAATGTGTTTTAAGATAGCATTCAGAAGCATAGAGTGAGCCAGCCTGCTTGATGAGCAAAGGGAGATTATTCCACAGTTTTGGGGCAGTGACTGAAAAAGCACGGTCACCTCTCATCTTCTTCTTTGTCTTTGGGATAAGTAACAGTGACAGATCAGCTGACCTGAGTGAGCGTGAAGGGGAATATAGATGGAGAAGGTCAGAAAGATACGGTGGGGCAAGGCAATGAAGACATTTAAAAAATCCTAAAACAAACTGGGAGCCAGTGAAGTGAGGCTAAAATCAGTGTAATGTGTTCACATTTTTTTTTACACTCGTGTCTGTTCCTTCGAAGAGGAAAATCTTCCACAGTGCTCCGATGTAGACAGAAAATCAAAGTTTTATTCCACAGTTTCACATCCTTTTACAAGAGCATCCAGGCCTAAGTTTTCCTCCACAATAAACAAAACTACGGTAGAAACACCGTGTGGCTCTGTCCTATGCTGCAGCACTTTGCCCTGCACTCCCCTCTCTCCCCCTCCAGTGCTGCACCTAATTTGCATAAAACCACGAAGTGGCAAGCTCAAACTACCCACTAACCCAGCTTTTGCTGAAAACCCGTTCACAACAACACCCCAGTATGTAAACATGAATGTAATAAAATCATTTTACTTAAATTTTAACCCTAACTTTACTTATTAAATTACCATTTAAACAAAATAAGGTTTACAGCAACTAAAAGTCGAGCAGCAGCATTTTATACCATTCTGTAGTCAGGCGAACAGTGTCTGGTTTAGCCCAACATAAAGTGCATTGCAATAGTAAGTAAGTAATAGTAAGTATTTCCCGACAATGGAGGCAGTACTTCCTGTAGTGTATTGCGGTTACAAAATCATATGAGGCATCAACATTAAAATTCCACATCGAATAGTTTTTGTTGTTGAAGTGATCGATTATGTCGATGATCCAGAAGTCCTATTTTTTCCTCAGTCAATATGTGTTCCTATAATCGTGTGAATTTTTCAGTTAACAATATGGCAGCTCACGGCAAACAGCCACGGCAGGTGGAGACACCTGAGGGCGGCAGCAGGGGAGCAGCAGCGAGGCTACAGGTGGAGCTGTCTCTACTAACACCTCCCTGCTGCTCCGAGCGCAGCCTCCTGATTATAAACTGATTCTTCTCATGGAAAACTGAACCGATAAACTCGGAGATATTTTTGCTGTGAGGTTCAAATGTGGAGTCCGAACCAAAACCAGGACTCGATGGAGGCTGATCTGTGTGACGGAGGAGGATCGAGGAGAGCAGACAGCAGTGCAGGTTTACAGAGTCATTCAGAGAGGATCAGAGCGGCTTTCTTACCGAGTAAGAGGAGCAGCAGCATCTTCATCCTGCAGGAAAAACTTCAACCTGATCCTCACCGACAGAACAATCCGTGACTGCGGCTCTCAAACTCCTGCTTACTTTCACTTTGGGGGGGCTCAGTCGCCTATCACACTGCCAGGCATGCAGCGCATTACAGTTTATGTATTGTAAAGTTCTCGTTTTATATAAAATGAAACATCAAATCAAATAGAACTTTTTGCTAGCTTCAGCAAGATGTTTATTCATGTGTTCAAACGGGAGCTCTGTAAACTAAGATATATGTGTGGTCTACTGACCGCGGTCAAGCGAGCCGCAGTTCATTCGCCGCTTAAATTTTCTTGCGCATCTACCCTAAGTTTTATGGTAGTGCGCCTCCTTCACCAGACCAAAAACAACCTGTCCTGCGGTGATTTTTTATTTATATATGTATTCTCGTTCTGTAAAGCACTGTTATATATAACAGTATCATTTATTATATTATGCATGTCAAGACAAAATTATGTTGTGTGTGTTATTTTGGCAAAGCTAACAGAAATAAAGCTCCAGAAGTCCTATTTGTAAATAGTCCGGCCTGTTAAGGTTCAACACACAGGCACATCATGTACATTGTATATAGTGTTATTATTAGTAGTATAAAGGTTAATATTGTTTGTTGATTTTATATATATTCTTTTCTTAATAGTGTGAATTATTATATCTTTATTTATATTTATAATAACTGCGGCTGCTGTTACACCCAAATTTCCCCTCTGTGGGACAATAAAGGCTGTTTCTTCTTCTTCTTCTTCTTCTTATTTTTCCCTCAGTCAATGTATTCCTTTAATCGTGTGAATTTTTCAGGTAATCAACTTGCATTAGAAATTCATGCAGATCTTCACCATGACCTACAATAACTGTTATATATGTTATATATGACAGTGTTTTACAGAATGAGAATACATATATAAATAAAAAATAACGACAGGACAGGTTGTTTGTGTTCTGGTGAAGGAGGCGCACTACCATAAACCTTAGGGTAGATGCGCGAGGAAATTTAAGTGGCAGATGAACTGTGGCTGGCTTGACCACGGCGTCTACTGGGGTTATACCGCCATCTATGGGTGACACCTTTGTTAGCACTTATCATTATATACCCCTTCCAAATAGGTCAGTATAACATGGATCTCCACTTTTACAGTAGTTATTCTGCAAATCACAACAGTCTTAACTAACGTTCATGTGTCATAAAGTTTGCAAAAACATACATTTCTTAGCACTGAGCTTTTCTCTGTAACCAAATGTATGAACACTGTGAAAAAAATATAGTCAAGCTTCTACCTTTATGTGCATTCCAAAATGATAAAAATCTCTTTGATCTAACCAAATGCAAATCATACACTGAAATAAGGTATGGCTCTCCACACTTTGTACAACTGTAACTATTAAGAACACACTATAACATATCAAATTCAGCAAAGTGTTTTCTTTTTTCTTTTTTTTTAGCAGTGTACATGTAACCATCTTTCTTCACAGTTTATTTATTACTATTCATGCTTGTTCTATGAGCCTCTCAGGAGGTTTCTTAGGTCTGGGAGACCTTCTGAGTGTCACGGTCACTGGGGAAGGTGAAGGAGGCTCACTGTGTTGCATTTCTGTTACAACACCGTCTTGGTCAGATCCGGTCTCCTTTGCTTGATTCTCAGTGTTCTGAGTCTTTAACAGACTCCTCCTGTTTCTCCTTATCACTTGTCCATTCTCTGACCTAATGCTAAATGACCTGGGACCTACTTCACCCAGGACAGTCGATTTTCTGTCCCACAGCTCAGGGCCTTCAATCCACACAACATTCTTTTCCAGAGGTTCCAGATTCCTTGTTGTTTTGTCAGAGTTTCTTTTCTGTCTCTGCTTAAGCCTCGTCCTTTTATCAGTCAGCTTGTTGTTGTATTTGTTTTCACTGTATGTTGAAATGTGTGGAAGTGTGATGAGCAGCTCAGCAGGAGATGCTCATCACACTCAAGAGAAGTAGCCCTATAGCTCAACAAAGCTAGGTAAGGGTCAGCTTTACTCGCTCTCGCCTTTTTTAACAGTGTCTTTACAATCTGGACCCCCTTTTCTGCCTGTGGATACAAGGAGCTAGAGGTGACACGGTTAAATCCATATTGCTTTGCAAATTCACGAAATTCGTTACAGTCATATTGTGGACGATTATCACTGACTACACCTTGTGGAATTCCATGTCTAGAGAAAAACCCTTTCATATGTGTGATGACAGACTGTGCTGATGTGCTGGACAGCTGTGCAGCTTCAGGATAGTTAGAATAATAGTCAGTCACCAGAAGCTAGTCCTTGGCACGGAGATGAAACAAATCAGTAGCTACTTTTTGCTGTGGTGCAGTGAGAAGATCTGTTATAAGCATCGGCTCCTTTGTTTGTTTGTAGTGATGTTTGAGACATGTTTCACATTTCCGGAACATCTCCTCGATGTCTTTGTTGATACCTGGCCAATAAACTGCTTCTCGTGCTCTTCTTTTGCATTTTTCCATGCCAAGGTGTCCCTCATGGATGCCCCGAAGCATGTCTCGACACATAGATTGTGGGATGAGAATCCTATTTTGTCTCAGAAGCGGGCCATTAGCCACACACCAATCTGTACGCACAGGATACAATCCTGGGCGGATTCCTTTTGACCATCCATCCTGGATATGGTGAATCACTTTCTGCAGCAGTGGCTCTTTTGCTGTCTCCTGCATGATGTCTGATGCTGGGAGAGAAGCAGTCACCATGGTTACTTGTGTTTCAGCATCATCAGCTGTGTGTCAGTACTTGGTGCTGGTGCTTGTTAGGGATTATTTTTTACTCAGTGAATACAGGACATATGTTTAAAGGTAAACTTCAGTAAATTAATTAATTAACAGTGGATCAACCAAATAATAAACAATTAAATAATACATTAGACAGAGAGCAACAGATCAGAAAGTTCTAGACTAACTTCTCTGTTTCAGAGCATCTTATCTTGAGGTCCGGCCACCAAACGTACAATTAAAACATCACCAACGTCACCATGTTCTGTCATTAATCTGGACAAGATTTCTCTGTATTGATTAAATTAGAACATCAGAAAGAAGATGCGCCTATGACTGAGAGGAATCTGAGTCATGAAAAAAACAGCCAGAACAAGACTGAATGACGAAGGTCAACTCATACCACCCAGATGTTGTTTATGCTTAGATAACAGGCGGTATAAGGATGTTTTGGTTAGACAGGAACACGAGCTCAGAGAGAGAGAGAGCTCACTCTTACTTTGAGTCCCCACATGGCCATGTGTGTATTCTTTCTGATTCTTTAATACATTAAATGTTTTACTTTTTTAATTAAAGTGTTTCAGGTGTCTTCCTTCACAAAAAACCTGTTTACCTGACATGCTTGTGACAAAGCCTCTGCCAGTACAGTGTGTTAACCTGGTGTGTTAATGAGGTCATAACGCTACAATAACATCATCATGTGCTGAATCCTGGGTGACATGTCATTGAGCTTCTTTTTCCTGATGGACATGAGTGCTTTGTGCTCAGTCTCTGCTGCAAAGTTTGGCAGTCCATACACATAACTGTCATGATGGCCGGCAGAAAACGGACCCAGACGCAGAGGCAACAGTGAACGGTACAGAGTCTTTAATAGAAAATAATACTGACAGGGACAATAGGAGTTAGTGAGGGCTTTCTGGCAAGTACGGAGAATCTGAAACGGAAACAAAAAGAACTGGGTCAAGCAGGAATTTAACTAACTAACAACTGTGATGGTTTGGGGGGGGGGGGGGGGGGGTGAGGTGGCTTACTGGGCTCTCAACCTTAACGGTCAGGTCGGGGATGAGGCTGGCGAGTGAGTCAGGGCGAGGTGGTCCGAGGGGCAGGCAGGCAGAGGAAGACAGGAGGAGCTGGACCGGGTGGAGGGGTTCCGGTGTGGTGGTGAAAACGCCGCTCACAGGTAGGAATCCAGAGCCGGGAAGCGAGGGCTGGTTCACTCGGGAGGATCACTAAACGGGAGGAAGGCAAGGCTGGTAAGTACAAGTAAACAACTTTAACTAGGTTTATCTTGTGTAGCCGGATTACTACCACGAAGAGCAGAGCAACAATCTGGCGACTAGTCAGCGTCTCAGCCCCTCCTATATACTCCCAACCTTGATGAGTAACCGGGAACAGCTGCCTGCCCCAATGAACCACCTGGAAGACAGAAAACACTCCCAACAACTTGGCCCGCCCCGACCCATGACAGCACCCCCCCCTCAACGGACGCCACTCGGCGGCCGCCCGGGCCCCCCAGGACGACGCCGGTAGAAGTCAGCGAGGAGAGACGGATCCAGAATGAACGAGCGGGGAATCCACGACCGCTCCTCCGGGCCATAACCGGCCCAGTCCACCAAATACTGGAAGCCCCGCCCCTGGCGACGCACAATCAGCACCCGCCGGACCGTGAAGACTGGGTCCCCATCCACAAACCGGGCGGGAGGCAGGGGAACGGCAGGAGGGCACAGAGGACTAGAGGACACCGGCCGCACTTGGGACACGTGGAACGTCGGGTGCACCCGCAAGGAGGGGGGCAGCTGGAGGCGAACTGCAGACCGGTTGATGATCCTGTCCACCTTAAAGGGGCCGAGAATTCGGGGTGCCAGTTTCCGAGTAGCAGCCTTTAAAGGGATGTCCCGCGAAGACAGCCAAACCTTCTGACCCACTTGATAACTGGGCGCCGGGGCGCGCCGGCGGTCCGCAGTGCGCGGTTTTGGTCAGCCGTACGGAGGAGGGCCGTTCTAGCCTTCCGCCACACCCGATGACAGCGGCGGAGGTGGAGTTGGACAGAAGGCACACTGAGCTCGCTCTCCTGTGAGGGAAACAGAGGGGGTTGGTAGCCTAATGATGCCTCAAATGGAGAAAATCCCGTGGCAGAGGAGGTGTGGGTGTTGTGTGCGTATTCAATCCAGGGAAGATGAGTGCTCCAGGATGTAGGCTCAGAGGCAGTGACGCAACGAAGCGCTGCCTCAAGCTCCTGATTAACGCGCTCAGTTTGGCCATTTGTCTGTGGGTGATGGCCGGAGGAAAGGCTGGCTGAAGCTCCTAGTGCCTTACAAAATGCCTTCCACACTTGGGAAGAGAACTGTGGCCCTCGGTCTGACACAATGTCTATTGGTATGCCGTGTAGACGGAAAACATGGTTGACAACTAACTGCGCTGTCTCCAGTGCTGTAGGTAGTTTAGGCAAAGGAATTAAATGGGCCACTTTTGAGAACCGGTCAATGACAGTGAGAATCACTGTGTTGCCTGCTGAGGGTGGAAGCCTGGTGACAAAGTCTAGTGCAATATGGGACCAGGGCCGTCCCGGAACGGGGAGAGGATGAAGGTAACCAGATGAGGGTTGAGTTCTCGACTTACTGCTGGCACAGATGGAGCAAGACAACACATATGCCCGAGCATCTCTTTCAAGAGAGGGCCACCAAAACAGTCTCCTAAGCTGAGAGATGGTACGACTTACACCAGGATGGCAAGAAAACCGGGCGGTGTGGACCCAGTGTATTACCTTAGAACAGGCAGACTGTGGCACATAGAGCCGGCCCGGAGGCCCAGTTCCTGGATCCGGTTCCCCTTCTTGTGCCTGGTGGATAAGGTTCTCGATCTCCCAGGTGAGTGTCCCGACCACACATGAGGGGGGTAGAATGGGCTCGGGCACCGAAGGGCTGGAGTCTGTGGAAAATTGACGGGAGAGAGCGTCAGGTTTGGCATTGCGAGAACCAGGACGGTATGAGAGCAAGAAATTAAACCTCCCTAAAAACAACTGCCACCGGGCCTGTCTAGCATTCAGTCTTTTTGCGGTTCGGAGGTAAGTTAGATTTTGGTGATCCGTCCAAATTATAAAAGGGTGCACAGCTCCTTCCAATAGGTGTCTCCACTGTTCCAGTGCCAACTTAATAGCCAGTAACTCACGGTTGCCAACGTCGTAGTTTCTCTCAGCTGGAGTTAAGCGTTTGGAGAAAAAGGCACAAGGGTGCAGCTTACCCCCAGGGTCTGCACGTTGAGAGAGGACAGCACCCACTCCTAATTCAGATGCGTCCACCTCAACGATGAACTGTTTATCGGGGTCAGGGTGAACAAGCACTGGTGCAGAGCAAAATCTCTCCTTCAAACACTGAAAGGCCCGGTCAGCCTCATTAGTCCACACAAAGGGCCTGGAAACAGAGGTGAGAGAAGTTAGAGGCAGCGCAGTCTGGCTGTAATTGCGGATGAACCGTCGATAGAAGTTAGCAAAGCCCAGAAAGCGTTGCAACTCCTTTCTAGAGGTGGGTGTAGGCCACTCTACTACAGCTTTGACCTCGGTTGGATCTGTCTTTATTTGTCCCTCCTCAATGATGTAGCCCTGAAAGGCTATGCTGTTAGTGTCAAACTCACATTTCTCTGCCTTAACGAACAGTTTGTTTTCAAGGAGGCGCTGAAGCACCTGCCGCACATGCCCGCAGTGTTCCTCGAGGTTCCTGGAGAAAATCAGGATGTCATCCAAATAAACAAAAACAAACTTGTTCAAGAAATCCCGCAGCACATCATTAACCAACGCCTGGAAGACTGCTGGTGCATTTGTCAGTCCAAAAGGCATCACTAAATATTCGAAGTGTCCTAGTGGAGTGTTAAATGCGGTCTTCCATTCATCCCCCTCCCTAATTCGGACTAAATGATATGCATTACGCAGGTCCAACTTAGTAAACACTGTAGCATGATGAAGAGGGTCAAAGGCCGAGTTCAATAGAGGGAGAGGATACTTGTTCTTTATGGTGATGAGATTCAGGCCCCTATAATCTATGCAAGGTCTTAGTGTTTTATCCTTCTTGTCCACAAAGAAAAACCCCGCCCCAAGAGGGGACGAGGAGGGACGGATGATACCAGCACTTAGGGAGTCTTTAATGTAACTTTCCATGGCCTGCCGCTCAGGCCCGGAGAGCTGATAAAGCCGACTGGAAGGAAGAGGTGCTCCAGGGAGAAGGTCAATAGCACAGTCGTAAGGACGGTGAGGGGGGAGCGACAGTGCACGGGCCTTGCTAAACACAGGGGCGAGATCGTGATAAACCGGGGGCACTGAGGCTAAATCTGGTACAGTGGTCTCCTGAGTAGGTTGAATGGGAGAGTCGGGGGAAATGGCTGACCCTAAACAATGAGAGGAACAAAAGGGGCTCCAACTCAAGACTCTTCGCTGTTGCCAATCAATATGGGGATTGTGGGAAGCGAACCAGGGGTAACCTAAGATTAGAGGGTTTTGGGGGGAGTCAAAAACAAAAAACTGGATAGATTCTCTGTGGTTGCCAGAAAGCGTGAGAGGAATGGGGACAGTTTGGCGAGCAATGGAGGAGAGCTTAAGACCGTTTAAAGCAATGACCGATACAGGCTGATCGAGGAGAACTGTGGGGATATCTAGCTGCTTAACTACTTGAGAGTCCAACAGATTTTGCTCAGCACCGGTGTCTAACAACGCTAACAAAGGCAGATCCGCATGGTTGAAACTAAGGGTGGCCTTGAGCTGCATGCGGGGGAACGTCGTCATGGACTGCACACCACCCGCCAATATCCCCGTGACTATTGGCGGGCCCTGTCTTTTGGCCGCACAGGACAGGTTGCCACAAAATGACCCGGTGAACCACAATAAATACAGAGCCGCGCTGACAGCCTGCGTTGCCGTTCCTCTGGGGTTAATTTAGCCCGGCCTAGCTGCATGGGTTCCCCAGCCGGTTCCTCCGGGAGGAGTGGCATCCCCTCCACCGCGGAACCGGAGGCGGTAACGCGGGGCGAATCCGACAGGGAAACCCGGGAGCGTGGTGATCGTGTCTTGTAGCCGCGTTCCCGCAAGCGGTTGTCTATTCTTATCGCAAGTGCGATCAGCTCCTCTAATGTGGCGGGCTCATTGCTAATAGCCAATTCATCCTTAATGGGACTAGCCAAGGCTTGGTAAAATGCTCCCTTTAGGGGTCTTGTGTCCCACCCGGACTCAGCGGCCAAAACGCGGAAGTCAATGGAAAACTCCGCCACAGACTTATCTCCCTGGCGGAGTGCAAAAAGCCGACGAGCAATCTCATCCTCCTGAAGAGGATGATCGAAAACTGCCTTAAAGGCACTGATGAAGTTATCAAATGAAACAGATTCAACAGGATTAGCAGAGAGATACGCACGCGCCCAGGTTAAAGCGCGATCACGCAACAAACTCACAAGTTCATTCCTAATGGAAAGATTAGGAATGAACTTACCCAGGAAGTTGATCGTTCCCATGGCTCGCATCACACCTTTTTTTTCAGTGGGGGCAGACATGTCTGATATGGCTTGGACCTTTGACTGGTCCGGTTCCACCCCTTCACTTGTGATCTTGTCTCCCACAAAGGTCATCTCTGTGACTCCAAAGAGACACTTGTCCCTGTTTAGTTTGAGTCCATTCTTTCTGATTCTCTCTAAGAGTTTCTCCAGTCTGTCATCATGTTGTTGCTGTGTTGGTCCCCAGACAACCAAGTCATCTATATAGACTCTGGTGCCTTCAAGACCCTCAGTTATGGACTCCATTGCCCTGTGGAAGATCTCTGGAGCTGATTTGATGCCAAATGGCAGCCTCAGGAAACAGTAAGGTCCAAATGGTGTGTTAAAAGCTGCTTTCTGGGTCCAGCCTCAGCTGCCAGAACCCGTGTGAAGCATCTAGTTTGCTAAAAAAACTCAGCATCTGCCATTTCACTCATTATTCTTCCCGTTTTGGGATCTGATAATGCTCTCTTTTAATGTTTTCATTTAAATCTTTGGGATCGAGGCAGACTCTGATGGCACCTGGATTTTTCTGTACACATGTGATGGAGTTGACCCAGTCTGTGGGTTCTTCCACTCGCTCAATCAAACACCCATATGAGTCGTCCTTTCCAGCTCTCTTTGCAAGCCCGCTCTGAGTGGTGCAGGGACTCTCCTTGGGAGCATGCACTGCAGGCTTGACATCATCCTTGAGCTGAATTTTGTAAGTGTAAGGTAATGTCCCAAGTCTTCTGAAGACAGAAGTAAACTTATCCAGTATGTCTGTGGTCCCCTCACACTGCTGATGTTCCAGTCTTTTGCCTTGTTGGACTATTTTCATGTTGTCAGTGTTTATCTGATAGATCCTCTTTACCAGACCGAGCTCTTCAGATGCTTTGTCTCCTAACAGTGATTCATGTCCATGAGGCACAAAGGTGAACAGCAGGTGATGCTGTTCGCCTTTAGCTGTCACCTTAAGTCTGCATCCACCTTTTGAGTGTATTGGCTGATTATTGTGCGCCTTCAGGGACGTGACTTTCTCTGTGAGTTTTCTGGGCTTCTCTGTCAGTGCCTTGAAATCTTTCTCACTGATCAAACTTTGGCCCCTGTGTCAATTCTAAATGTTACAATGGTCCCATTAACCAGCAGGGCAGCGGTCCATTGATCATTAGTTACTGAACTAACAGTTCAGTAACTAACCACTAACAGTGTGGCCTGTATCATCTACTCTTGAGGACTGCATGTGTTCATTTTCATCGTGTGACATCATCTTTTTGTTTCACTCAAATTATCACTGTCATCGGTGTCTTCCTGCACTGTGTGCACACCCTGTCCCTACTTCTTTGAGAGACACATTCTGGCATAGTGGTTTTTGTCCCTTACTTTTTACCACAGGCAGGACACTGGCGTGGTCTGTGTTTCTCACCACATCTCTTGCAAGTGAACATCTCATCATCACCTATTCTGGTTGTCACTGCTGTTAAATTTGTTCTGTTGCTTTCTTTTTACTGTCACAGAGTTCACCACTTCATTTACTTGGTAAGCTGCTCCTGGTGCTCTCTGAAAGTCAGTACCTGTTGCCATACAAGCTCACTGGCCTGACATATTTTTATAGTCCTGTCTAATGTGAGGTCTGTCTCCCTCAGTAGTTTCTCCCGGAGCTTCTTCTCATTAGTCCCAAATACTATTTGATCTCTTATTATGGAGTCTCTGAGATCGCCAAAGTTACAAGACTGAGCTTTTATCTTGAGGTTGGTGAGAAAATGATCAAATGACTCATCCTGGTGCTGAAACACGTACCTCTGTATGTTTCATTTTTCTTTGATAAGCAGTGCTCATCAAACTTCTTCAAGACCTCATCAAACTTGTCTTTGTTGACGGGTTCTGCAAACACAAAAGTGTTGAAGACTTCGATCGCTTCTGGGTCGGCGACAGTGAGAAACAAGGTGATTTTTCTTCCCCTTCACTCTGACTGCCACCATGTTCAGCTGGAAATGCTGTTTGAAAGCCCTCCAACTTGTTTCCAGTCAGTTTCAACAGACCTGCCAGTTTTACTGCATTCATTTCATTGTGTTGCTTCCTTTTCTTGACCCGAGTCCTGGTACCATGTAATGTTCTTGTTTTATATAAAATAAAACATCAAATAGAAGTTTATGCTAGTTTCAGCAAACAGTTTGGGGATCTCTCATAGGTACTGCCCACTTTCTGTAACAACATTTTCTCTGTATATGTGTGGTCTACTGGGGTTATACTGCCATCTATGGGTGACACCTTTGTTAGCACTTATCATTACATATATTATTAAAACAAGAATAATTAATAAATTACTTTTAGCATCAAAAAGAAACTGAATAGTAGAGCATGCTGCTTTCAGATGTGTCCTTCATAACTCTGTAACCTCAGTTCAGTTCTGTTCATTACAGTGTGAGTCTCTAAAGACGCTCTTATTCAGTGTGTTATTAATTATCATTTCCAGCTGTCTTTACAGAAATTATTGGATGGCTGTCTGTGCTTTTTATGTTCACGTGTCAGTCAAAGTTCATTCTCTGATCATAGTACAGCACTCATAAAGGATAATAAATCAGGTAATCATATTCAGGCTGACCCCAGATCTGCCTGTGGAAAGCTGTGTTTCATATAAGCATTTATTGGAAAAATATAAATATGTCCAAATATGTTTAATAAGAACGATATTGTCTCAGAATGGCCACAGTTTCAAAAGTGTTCCTTCATTTTTAAAGCTGTGACCTTTGTTCACAGATCAAAGCTCTCATGTTATTAACTCTACACTCCACATGTTATTATTAGAGCCTCGCCCCAAACTGCTGACAGGCCGTCTGATTTGTTTGTGAAGGAAGACACCTGAAACACTTTAATTAAACAATTATGACATTTAATATATTAAAGAATCAGAAGATATCACACATGTGCATGTGGGCAAATCTTGTTGAGGGAGACAGGCCTTCCCAAGAAGAGCTCTGCTCTAAGCAAAACAGAACAATTTTATGCTCCAAGTGTTATCAATTCAAAAACAGTTGGAGAGAGCTGTGGTTTAAACTTGGCCTTCTCTGATTGGTTCATCCAGTGGTTTGTTCCAGCATCATGGCACAAGCTTCTCCAATCAGCAATAAGAGCTCTGTAAAACAAACACACGCCTTCCTGTCACTAATCATGGCATGGCAGTTTTATTTTACCTACCAACAGGGTGCAGTGACCTATAAACACCCTCCTCACACACAGACGTGCATGTTTTGGAAAAACCTTCAAGGATAAGATAAAAATATTTTTCTCTGAGATCAGGAAGGCCATAAATAAGATAAACATATCTCCCAAAGGCTGTGAAGTTAGTCTGGTGACCACTGGTCCACTACCTGTCTGCTCTCTAATGTATTTATTTAATTATCTATTATTTGCTTCAGACACTACTTATTAATTAATTTCCAGCAGTTTACGTCATTTTATTCACTGAGTAAAAACTAAAACCCAACAGCAGGTCTCCAAAGATGAAGGTCTGTGGAAGCAGCAGCTCTCAGGAGGAAAGCAGTTCCTGCCAGCAGTCCTCCATCTCTGCAGCTTTCAGACCCGAGGACTCTGACAGGTCAGAGAGTCGGGGTCAGAGATGGAGCTGCTCCTTCTCCTGCTGGTTCCCAGCTCATCTTCAAAGGCAGGTGGAGCACTTTGATTACATCAGTCAGTTTCTACTAGCACCACTCTGATGCTCCGCCTCCATCACCTGATGATCTGAGAGCCAGACTGAGTGAAGCCACAGCTGCAGAGGGTGGAGAGGCACGGAGAGAGAGGAGGGTGAAGAACAGTGTGTGTGGTCTTCTGGAGGATCTCAGGAGGAAGCAGCTGATACATGAAGAGCTAAAGGGAGGCTCCATTTATACTCAGGTACAATCAGAGTTTGTACCTGTGTAATACTTTTCCATCTTTGTTAAGACTCTGTTTGTTTCAAGAGTACTTACTGATTAGTTTGTGCTGACTTCATGTTCAGATGGTCCAAACAGCCATGAATCCACCAAAGACCAGTTTGCTGTTATTCTCCACCTACATGGTCTGAAAGCTGCAGCTATCTGAGAGAGTCTCTCCATATGAATCTCCAGATGAGAGGATGAAACGTGTTTCTTCCTGCAGCTTCAGAGGAAACTGCAGAGCTTCCACCCCCACAGCTGTGTGACTGTAACTACCCACCAACCTGCTTTGGTGTCTTTGTGGAGAACGCTCTGGTTTCATCTCAGAGTTTGTTGTTTGTCAGGTTCAGAAAAAGCATGTGTGTGTGTGTGTGTGTGTGTTTGTGTTGGTAGTGTGGTGCGTGATGCTGTACCTGCATCATTTGATGGCAGTAACAAAGGAGGGCTGACGCCTCCTCCTGAGGGAGCAGTGAAGGAGATGAGAAGAGCTGAGAGCTTGATTTGCAGTGTCAGGGCTGTCAGAGGCTCCCTGATCTCTCTCTGCTGATTTGGTGCCATACAGATAAAGACTGATTGATCCTCCAGACCTTCTGTTTGCTGCTGTCTGCTCATCGCTCTGTTTCTGCATTGATCACTTTGATTTATAAAGCACCAAATCACAGCAAACAGTCACCTCGAGGCGCTGCTTCTTCTTTGTGTGTAATAATAATAAATCATTTCATTTATAAAGCACTTTACAAAAGTTTACCTTTGTAACCATAAATTTATTAATAAAACATGGATCTATAATTTTAGTTTACAGTTTCAGTGTTAAAGAAAATTAAGTAGATCAGTAACAAACAGTAGAATCAAAAACAAATCAATAGGTCAGGTCAATAATCAGTGTCTTCATTATTAAATAATCCACTGTATGATTATGATCATTATTAGTGAAAACCATCTTCATTGAGTCATCCAAACATCAACAACAGTATAAAACACACAAAAATCTCCCACAGCATCTCTAACAGCATCTCTAACAGCATCTCTAACAGCATCTCTAACAGCTCTCTCCTGGTTCTGGACTCAACAACAGTAAAGAAATAATCGATGGCAGCTCCTGATTCTAGTTTTGGAGTTTTTAAAGGTATTTGATGCAGTTTTCCATATTTTTATATGTGACAGCCTGAAGTTTTTCAGATTAATAACTTTTTAATAAAGGCCATCAGGACCTTGTAGAAAGGCAGCAGCAGCTGAGTGAAGCTGCCCTACGGAGCATCACCCAGATGTGAGAATAAGAGAGGAACATCTGGGCGGTCCCAGCTCTGCTCATCTCTTTGTTGTGGCAGGCCGAGTTCTCAGCCTTTAATAAGCCAACATCAGGTTAAAGGCAGCAGCTTTGATGGCAGACACACAACAATATGACAGTTAGCTGATGACACTGCTTTATTGTTAGAAAGCTGAAATGAAGTCTTCCAGCCTGATGGCTCATCAGAGGATTCTCTGGAGGCTCTGATTGAAACCTTCATTTAAATCAGTGTGAAATTCATGCTTTAAAAACATCACTGATACAGAAATATGAAATATCTCAGTCACACATACAGTCACATATTAGGAATTACAATCTCAGAGGATGATGAGAAATAAATGGCAGATAATACAGACCCAGTTACTTCATCTATTCAGAGGAATGTACGTGTTGGTTGGTCACAGATTTCTCTCTGAATGTAGAGTTACTGCTGACTTCATCACACGTCTCCTCCTGAAGTCTTTGGACCGTCCTGTGGAGACAGACATGTTTCAGCTTCATCTGCAGAAATGAGCCACACAAGGCTAAAAATAATGATGTCTCTGTCCTGAGCAGAGGGCGGTCCTAACCCCTCAGATTTCTCATCATTTTACCAAATGATTCAAATTAATTGGATCAGAAGATTCCTGAAAGATCCAGATAGTATGTGGGACATGATTCCAACTTTCAAACAGCAGGTGGTCTTCATTTTTATCCTGGACTAAAAGTTCAGCAGCACCTTCATCAGAAAGTCTCTGAGTCCCAGATCAGGAACAGCAGGTCCAACAAACTGTTACTGACAGAATATGAACTCTGTTCTCTCTCTTCCTTATAAGGATGTGCTGCCCAACAATATTAAAGAACTGTTATTGAAAATGATACAGAACTGTTACCCACTGAGTTCTGCTCTTTGTAAATATGTCCCTGATATTACAGACAAATGTTCTTCCATAACTCCATGCTGGAAACTCCAGAACACGGATCAGTGTGAACATGTGACTCTGTTTGGAAGGATTTCCAGGTTTAAACTCAGACTTTGGTAAAGAAAGTGTACTTAGAGAACATGACGTCATCCCGTTATTCCACCAACAAACAATATGTTCATTATTTTAGCCAAATTCACTCCAACTTTAACAACAGATGAAGAACAAGAGTAAGAGAGAGAAGGAGGGACGAAGAGGACATTACTCAGAGGAAGGAGCTCCATCACTGGCCTGTGCATCCTCCTTGTTGTGATGTGAAGACTTGAAGGGAATTGAAACACTGAACTTTTTTCCTGTGGAGCAGACAAACAGAGTGAGTCTGAGCGTTTCTAAAATGTTGGAAATATCAGAATCAGGACAGCAGGAAGCGATCAGTGACACTGATGAAAGCTGCCTGGCTTCATGAACATGGCAGAGCTGTGCAGTGATTCTGTCCTAGAGATCAAACTGAGTTCCTACCACTCAGTGCTCATCAATGACATCACTGAGACAAACTGCATTTCCCCACACAAACAACAGCAAACAGGTTGAATCAGAATTTGGTGCAGTCGTGTTTGTAAAGCAGCATCATCAGATGGACAGAAGTCAGTTTATCAGAGCAGCTTTGAAGGAACCAAAGAGAAGAAGCTGTGAAGCTCTGAGGACTCAGACAGCAGGTGGAGACAGGGTTCTAGCCAGCTGCTGTATTCTGGCCGTTCAAATTTATTTTACTGATTTAAATAATTATTTTTAATCTTCTTCGGCCCACGACTCAGAATGTGTCTTCACTTTTGGCCCGTCCTGTGATTGACAACCTTACTCTACGTGAAACAAACAGGGTGGATGGAGCAGCTACAAAGTTCTCTGTTCTTCGTGTTGTTGATCAGGTGGCTGAAGAAGAACCTCCAGCTGTTTCCCAGTAAAGGTTTTAAGGTGGTTACAGGAACAAGCGCTGCTGCTTTGGTCTCCTTTCGCTCCATCTGAGTGCACTGTCTCAGTAACGGCTCCGACAGACTGCACTAAAACAGCTGCTGCAGGGTTTTGGTGAAAAACTGGAGGCTGCATGAGCTTAACACTGTAATGCTTTTTATTCACAAGCATCCTCAAAATTACACTTCTACTGTGGGTCCATTTTTAATCGCTAATCAGGGATTAAAGCATAAAAATATTCTGACGGAGACACTTGATACTAAGGCACTAAGCAATTGCTAGTGCTAATGGCAGCCCCCGCTAGTGTGGTTACCACCAGACTGTGGTTATAGTGATAGTTCAGCTACAGCTGATATTCTCTGCACAGCGAGTAAAACGCAGCCACATAAAAAAATGGAGGCGTGGAAAAACTTGTCAGCGATGATCCACTCGTGTCAATTCATGACTGAAATTTTCATGTGATCTTCCTTTTTCCTCTTACCCCTGCTCGGGTTCATGCAGGTTGTCAGTTCGATTTCTGTAGCCAAGAAATCAAGCGCGCACGACTATAGGGAGACCAAACGTGCACATTGTGAACTGTCCATGCTCTGTGGTAGATTATAAATTTCAAATTAATAATAAAAATAATACAGGTGCAATCAGCAATAAAAGCAGCGATCTAGCTGAGGTGGAGTCCGCAGGGCGGGCTCCTGTTTGCTAAATGCAGTGAACGTGAAACGGTGAAATCCTCAGCCCGGCACAGCACCTTGCGTTCAACTGCTGGCTAGAACACTGGGAGACCTTTGACCTCTGAGGCTGTTTGGGTCTCTCAGAGGAGAACATGAGACATTCAGACAGATGTCAGTGATTCTGATCCTCCATCATCTACTCTGCTCAGGGGGGAAGAATTAGGTAGAGGCACACTGAAGTCCCTGCCAACATTTCTGATCAAAATACGACAGTCTGTGCTCTGTGGGTGTGATTACTACACCTCCCTCCTGGAACCTGTGGATGGACTGAACTTCAAACACTGATTGTGTCTGATGTTGGTTTGCTGCTTCACTTTGTCCTCATAAAGTGTCTGAATATGATCTGTAATCATCCACAGAGTCTAAATAAAGTGACACAGTGTATCTGAATGTCTCTGAATATGATCTGTAATCATCCACAGAGTCTCTCAGGCTGCTCTGTTCACCACCTTCTTCTGTCCTTCAGTGAGTTTGGACACAGATCACACTACGAGCTTTTCCAACAAAAACAAGCTGGACTTTATTGAAGCTCCGCCTACTCTAAGTAATTATCCTCTTATTGTAGAACTGCATAAACATATTACAAACAGCATTAACATTACTGCATCTGTACTTATTAAAATACTCTGACAGGAATGCCAAAGGAAGTGCAGTCACTGCACACCTGAATATCAGCTGTTATCATGTTACCAAACTTAAAGTGTCTCTGACAGGGTTAGGACTGTAATGAGGACAAACAGCTGTTACACTCACCTTTGACCCTGAGACTGAATACTTTCTGTAGCAGCATGAGTCCATCCTTGTTGCAGACGGTGCAGGTGTAGACTCCACTGTCAGTAAGTTGGAGGTCTTTCAGGGTCAGACTGAAGTCTTTATCTTTCACGGCATTGTCAGGCATCTCTGTGCGGCCTCCATAAACCTGATCCTGTGAGAGAAGCTGTTTCTGGCTGCTGTCATACAAGAGGACCATCTTGTGTTCAGGGTGAGTGAGTCTCCACTGCACTTTGACCTCTGGAGGAAGCTCGTCTGTGATTTTAAAGGGCATCAGGACAGACTTCTGGCCCTGTGTCTCTTTCACCATCTCTGCCTGGTAGTCTGTGAGGAGAACAAAGCAGAACATGAGCTGTAGAGACTGAAACAATGAGAGATGTCAGTGAGTGTGATCCTCCATCATCTACAGCAGCCATACCCAAATTCAAGAGTGCGGCAGCCAACTTAAAAATGAAAAAGTTCCTTTGTATTGTGGGTAAAGACCCTACAGTAATTACAGAGAAATCCCAATAGTCAAAAAGACCCCCTATGAACAAACAGTTGGTGACAGTGGGAAGGAAAAACTCCCTTTTAACAGGAAGAAACCTCCAGCAGAACCAGGCTCAGGGAGGGGCAGTCATCTGCTGAGACAGTTTGGGGATGAGGGGAGAGAGACAGAGATTAATATCCATCCATCCATCCATCCATCCATTCTCTTCCGCTTATCCGGGGCCGGGTTGCAGGAGTAGCAACCTAAGCAGAGAAGCCCAGGCTTCCCTCTCCCCAGCAATCTCCACCAGCTCATCCAGGGGGACCCCAAGGTGTTCTCAGGTCAGCTGGGGCCTCATCCCGATGGGACCTGCTCTGAACACCTCACCCTAGAGGCACCCAGGAGGCATCCTAGTCAGATGCCCGAGACACCTCATCCGGCTCCTCTCGATGTGGAGAAGAAGCAGCTCTCGTCTGTGAATCACCACCTCATCGTGATGGAGGGGTTTGTGTGTCCCAGTGATCCCAGCAGCTATGCTGTCTGGGGCATGTCCTCCTGGTAGAGGCTCCCATAGCAAATTGGTCCTGCATCAGGGGCCACACAAAGAGCGGTTCAGAAGACCTCCATGGAAATACCAAGAAGGGAACTGTTTAGGGTTACCAGGACCCCATACTGGAGCCAGGACCGGGTAGGGAGCTTGAAGGAGAGCTAAGGTGGACAGGCATCAGCCCGTGGTGCCCAGCCGGGCGCAGCCTGAAGAGACGACATGGGCCCGCCCTCCTGTAGGCACACCACCTGCAGGAGGTGTCATAGGGGTCAGGTGCAGTGTGTGTCGGGTGGTGGCCAAAGGCAGAGGCTCTAGCGGACCGATCCCTGGCTATTGAGATTAATAATGTCTAATGCTTAAATACAGAGTGGGGCATAAACAGAGTAAAAAGAGGTGAATGAAAAGAAACCCTCAGTGCTCTGTTGGGGTGATATGGGACTATAAGGTCTTTGAGATAAGATGGGGCCTGATTATTCAAGACCTTGTAGGTGAGGAGAAGGATTTTAAACTCTATTCTGATATGATATCACCAGTCTACGATCCAGCATGTTTTGTAGGTCCAGGGGTCATCCTGCTGACATTTTCAGCTGAAAGCCTTCCTTGATTTCCAGGGTCCCCCTGGATGAGAGTGGGGATGAAGACCAGGATAAGGTCCTTTGTTTGGCTTGAATGTGACAGCAGCCTCAGGATGGCCATCCTCTTCATCACTGGATTCTGGCTCTGGATTATATTCTGTGTTGTCACTCACTGTCAGGTTTCTGCCTCTCTCCTCCTCACCAGTGTGGAGATCAAATATGGAATCCAGAGCCTGACTTACAGTATATGTACCTGCCATGGTGCTGCCACACAATCAACTGTGAGCAAGGCCTCCAAAAACCTTCATACAGCAAAGCTACGAGAAGAGCTCAGAGTTACTGAGACAATGTTGCAGCTGTTTGTGACAACTGCCAACGCAGCTGTTGTTGCTGATTTCAAACTGTTAAATCAGTCGAATCTGACTGGAACACAACACACTGGGAACATCAGTTTATAGATCCTAATAAAAACACAGAGCTCTGTGGAGCAGCTGACTCACGGTCTGGTAGACGCCCAAAGTCTCAATGAACATCAAGTTTAACCAGTTTTACCAGATTAACAGGGACTTAAACTCAGCATATTTCCTCTGTACTGTTGAGGATTATTTTTTACCCCATGACTAAAATGACACATGTTTAAAAGTAAACTCCAGTAAATTAATTAATAAACCGTGGCTGAAGCAAATAATAGATAATTAAATAATACATTAGACAGAGAGCAACAGATAGATAGTGCCGCACCAACTTCATGGCCTTTGGGTAATATGTTTATCTTATTTATGACCTTCTCGGTCTCAGACAAGAATATGTTTATCTTATTCTCCAAGGTTTTACCAAAACATGAACATCTGTGTCTGAGGAGGGAAGGGTGTGTGTAGGTCATCGAACCCTGTTTCTAAGGAGAATAAAACTGCTGAGTCATGATTAGAAACATATGAGAGGGGAAGGTGTGTGTGTGTCTTTATGCAGTTTTTATTGCTGATTGGAGCAGCTTGTGCCATGATGCTGGAACCAACCACTGGATGAACCAATCAGAGAAGGCCAAGTTTAAAGTCTAAAAATCTGTTTTTGAATTGACAGCGCTTGTAGTCCTAAATTGTTACTACACTGACTTGTAGTATGTAATTGTTTAGCTTAGAGTGGTGCTCTTCTGGGGAGGGAGCACAGGCAGCTGCTGGGAAGGCCTGTCTCCCTGAACAAGATTTGCCCAATGTGCATGTGATTTCTTCTGATTCTTCAATATATTAAATGTCATAATTTTTTAATTAAAGTGTTTCAGTTGTCTTCCTTCACAAATATAAAACATGCTCTAGCAGTACTTTCTAGGGATGTACGTGATTACTTGACAAGCCAACTAGTCGTTACTCTTGATACTAGTCGGTACCAGACGTACTAGTTGGTCAGCCTAATTCAGTAAACGCAGTGCTGGTAAATGCTTGTCCTAAATGTTATGCAGCCATCTGCCACCAGATAGAGCTGTAGCACTTACATCGTTATAGAAAAATGCCACAATGTAAGTGCTAGTGATGGGAATTTCAGCTCTTTTCAGAGAGCCAGATCTTTAGGCTCGGCTCTCAAAGAAGAGCCGGCTCTTTCAGCTCCCAAATGGCTCCTTAGATTTTTAAATTTAAAAAAGTGTAAAATGAATTACTAATGTAAAAACAAACATTAGGCCTCTATCAAACATTTCTTTATATACTCAACATATAAGAGAGTGCTCCAAATACAAATTATAAAACAAAAGATTGGAAATCAGAAAAAACAAGGGCCTTTGAGCAGTTGATCCTGTTTCTCCTGCCTGATGACCTGCCCTGTTTTGTTCTTCTAATTGTCTGTGCAGGTTGTTTGTGGAGCCTGCTCGATATTAAATTTCAAATTTGCAGTCTACAGTCTGTCTATCTAGTACATTAATCCTTTAACGTCAGGCGATCGCTGCTGAATCGCGGGTTTCCTGACCTTACTAGCCGCGAACAGCTGGCAAAGTCAGCTGGTCAAAGGAACTTGATCAGCTGACTTTTTAACGTAACTCAGCGACGATTACTGTTTCTGAAAGCTCAGAAATTGCACTTCACAGTCATGTAGTGGTATTACATATTTGTTACTATGAGTGTGCAAACACCGGCACTTTTGAAGTACGCTGTGTCTCCTTCAACATGTTTGTCCAGTCTTTACGACGTTTTCCGTCACTAATTTTCCTCACCGTTCCCACGTGTAGCCGCTATGTAATGCGCAACTTCCTTTAGCTCTTTATCTCATATGAAAGCCTGCTCTAGACCTGAGGAGAAGGGGGAGCTGGGGGAACACGGACACAGAAAGTCCACAGCATTTTCCGGTGTTTCGTTGAGTTCCCCATCAGATACTGTTTCCCCACCGTCTCCTCACCGCCCACGCGGCAAAAAGCGGTATGTGATGGCTGTCACTGGGTCATCACTTACAGTTCCCCCACTTTATTATAGGGGGAACGGTATGTGATGGGTGACATAAAGCCATCAGATACGGTTCCCCCTGTAATAAACTGGGGGAACTGTAACTGATGACCCAATGTCCGCCATCAGATACCGTTTTTTGCTGCGTGGGCAGCGCTTTTTCATAAAAAAAAATACTGTCAAGCCTCTAAATACTCAGCTTTGTAAATGTGTAATTTATTTATCATCTCAATCTTTTAATACAAAAATGAATTCATGTATACTCCACTGTTTTACTCAAACTGACATTTTTGAGGTGTATTTACAGGAGCGCTGTTCGAGGTGACGCAGATCTTTCGCCTGATTCTTGCTCAGCTTGACCCCCACTGTATATGGACTGACTTTCATCTCAAATAACTGTATATGCTACAGCTACATTACTGTACTTTGACTGTATTTTGTATTATCCACTCCAGATGGACCATGGAAGTGTCTCCTCAGCAACACGAGCCACTTCTGACACCATGTCGTGTTCTTAATTTGAACAAATAACCGTAGACCTCCGTGTGTTGACGATCACCTCCTTTACTGTCAAAACCCAAACAACAACAAAAACTCGGTGCTGACTTCCACACGTCACATGACTTTCTGGGATCACATTAAAGATCCCTAATGTTTAACATTCATTATTCATGAAGAGCACACATTTAAAGTGCGATTCATCATAGAACAACGTGATTAATGGTTTGAAATGCCTTTGTTTAGACAGCTTTTGACATTGTCCATTATACAGGCAAAAAATGTATTTTATATCTAAGTGTTTCCTAGTTTTAGACTAGTCGGTTTTAATCTAAATGTTTTCCCTTGTTTAGCCGACTATTAAATTAGTTGCCAGGAAGGTCCCTAGTACTTTCATTTGAGTTTTCCAAGATCACAAAATTGATTCAGAAAATTAGAATTTTTTCAACAGTCACTCCTGATTTCACTCATTGAGAACAAACAGCTGTTCCACTCACCTCTGACACTGAGAGTCACTGATTTCTGTAGCAGCATGAGTCCATCCTTGTTGTAGACGGTGCAGGTGTAGACTCCACTGTCAGTAAGTTGGAGGTCTTTCAGGGTCAGACTGAGGTCTTTATCTTTCAGGGCATCTGTCATGCATCTCTGTGCGGCCTCCATAAACCTGATCCTGTGAGAGAGGCTGTTTCTGGCTGCTGTCATACAAGAGGACCATCTTGTGTTCAGGGTGAGTGAGTCTCCACTGCACTTGGACCTCTGGAGGAAGCTCATCTGTGATTTTAAACGGCATCAGGACAGACTTCTGGCCCTGTGTCACCTCCACCACCCCTGCCTGGTAGTCTGTGAGGAGAACAAAGCAGAACATGAGCTGTAGAGACAGAAACAATGAGAGATGTCAGTGAGGGTGATCCTCCATCATCTCCTCTGCTGTGGAACCAGCAGCTCTTCACTCCTGTTTGCATTCAGTTACTTTGGACAAACAGCTGTTCCACTCACCTCTGACACTGAGAGTCACTGATTTCTGTAGCAGCATGAGTCCATCCTTGTTGCAGACGGTGCAGGTGTAGACTCCACTGTCAGTAAGTTGGAGGTGTTTCAGGGTCAGACTGAGGTCTTTATTTTTCAGGGCATTGTCAGGCATCTCTGTGCGGCCTCTATAAACCTGATCCTGTGAGAGAGGCTGTTTCTGGCTGCTGTCATACAAGAGGACCATCTGGTCTTCAGGGTGAGTGAGTCTCCACTGCACTTGGACCTCTGGAGGAAGCTCATCTGTGATTTTAAATGGCATCAGGACAGACTTCTGGCCCTGTGTCACCTCCACCACCCCTGCCTGGTAGTCTGTGAGGAGAACAAAGCAGAACATGAGCTGTAGAGACTGAAACAATGAGAGATGTCAGTGAGTGTGATCCTCCATCATCTATTCTACTGTTTAAACAGCAGCTCTTCACTTCTGTTTTCACTCACTGAGGACAAACAGCTGTTCCACTCACCTCTGACACTGAGTCTCACTGATTTCTGTAGCAGCATGAGTCCATCCTTGTTGCAGACGGTGCAGGTGTAGACTCCACTGTCAGTAAGTTGGAGGTCTTTCAGGGTCAGACTGAGGTCTCCAGTATTTATTTGCTCTGTCTTCATCTCTGAGCGTCCTTGTATGTCAGACTGGTTTTGTCCTCTCTGATACTCGTGGACTTTCTTGTGTTTGTGTTTCCACTCCACTGTCACATCCTCAAGCTTGCTGACTTCAGCTTTAAATGGCAGCACGACAGACTGCACCCCTTTAACTGTTTCCACCATCTGCACCTCAAGAACTGAGAGGAGGACATGAAGCAGACAGACACACAGACAGACAGACAGACAGACAGACAGTAATGAAATTAAGGTTACAAATAATCTTACATTATTATAATCGTGGATTTTTCAGGTATCTGTACTTTACTTGAGTATTTATTTTTCTGACTACTTTTTACTTTTACTCCCTACACAAGTATCAGTATTTTCTACTTCTTACATTTTCAAAACAGACTCGTTTCTTTAGGTTTAACGTCTGAGAGACGTTTGCATTTCCGGTCACAAATATGACATATAATCATACTGGCGTATTCTCCATCACGGGGATTATCACATCAAAAGACAATAAAGAGGCAAAACCATATAATTAATGTATCATTTATAGCGCTATAATCAGGGGTTACAGTGGGCCGCAGATATCCGTAAGTTGTGTACGTGGTAATTCAGCATTTAGCTAGTACTAAAGAAGAATGAGCATAAACGGAGTAACGTGCGGAGGGTAACTTTAAATGCAACTTTTCTAAATGCTCAACAAATACCAGCAAAAAGCACAAAGTGTGTGCAGTTTGTCACACAGTGCGTCTGCTAGCTAAAAGAAGAGCTGCTTTATTTCCAGGCAGAGCAAAGAATGAGCGATAACGTCACTCAGATGGAGAAAGATGTAAGAAAGAGGAAGGAGAGAGCAGCAGGTCAGCTGATCACAGCCTGCACACTGTCAAGTGAGTTGAGATCTTGATTACCTGACAGCCTACGCCTGGTACTAAGTGGACAATCATAATTCAAATTCATAGAATTGTTAGAAAATGGATTATATGATTTAAAATCGAACGATGAGTGTATGTGTATCACAGAAATGATTTATATGTAATGTATTAAGGAAATTGTGAAATCACTGAGCTAAGGGTAAAATGAGGATCTCGAAACTGTTGCTTAGAGACGAGCAAGAGCAAAGTTAAAAACATGTGGAGACATGTCCCAGAATGGAAAAGTACCTTAAAGACCCACATGTTAATAAGAATGAAGTAAGATTAAGTTTAACACCCCAATTGGATAAAGGCGATGGGTGATGGTCTGTCATGATGATGTATGGAAGCTAGAATGGGTCTTAGATTTAGATTATAAAAGATGAAGTGCAGAAGCAATAAACGAGAATTTCAGGAGTTTTATTCCCGGACAAGAACTGCTCTGCGGAGAGGACAGGCCCAAACCCTCCGTGGATACAAATTTGACTTTGAACAGTTCAGTTCTGCGTATTCTCCCTGCTTTGCAGTTCAAGTTGGAGGTGGCTTCACTGTTGGATTTCTATCTTCTGGACTTTGGACTGAGTCAGAGAAGATTTCTGGATTACAAAGCGAGGATTATAAAAAGGACAGTCGACAGAAGGACAGAAACATCTCCCTTTTGGACTTTTCCTTTTTCCCCACTTCATGGAGGCAGCTTTCAACGGACTGGAGTTGGGTGTGGTCGCTTCTGCAGAGCGGCTCACTCGAAGCCTTTCCTTCCCAAAAAGGATTTTTAAATAAAATTGGACATTTCCCATTCCCCCTTCTTCAGCGACCCAGCTCATAAGTAATTATTTTCTGATTGAAACTTAATTGTTTTGAGATTAGTATTATGGTTGATTTGAATTGATTTTGAATTCAGAATTTTGAGTTAATTATTGAATTCTGAGGATTGATTGAAATAGATTTTGAGCTATTGCAATTTGCTTGAGCAGAACCTGCATAATAAAATTTGACTCTAAAAAGTAAGAAAGTAAAAAAAGTAAAACTCTAGGCAACTTAGCTTTAACATCTAACTCTGTTTTGGTCACACTAGTCTTGAATCCACTTAAATTAAATTATGTCCCTAGGGCTTTCTGCCTGGCCTTTAAATTTTAACCTGCACGTAACAAGTGCACGGATCCATTAGGAGTAAGCCACCACAAGTGACGGGACTGAACCCCGGCCCAGCTGCAGGAAGCCTCCCTGACTGGCAGCACCGAAGGAGCAGAGGGAGCGGGGCAGACGTCAGGACTAACGGTGGTCAGAAGCCAGGCGAGTTACCCCGCCACAGCTTTAAGTAGAGTTACACTGCATCAGTTGGGGTAACACTCTGCTGACGCGTAGCCAGGACCCTGTTTAAACGGAGAAGCTGTCACAAATGAACCTGTGGGATCTAACAGCCTGCACACCAACATCATTTACTGCAGCTCACAATAGAAAGTTGTGATTCTTCTCCCCATGCAGAGCCACTAGAGCTGATCTTAGGGTTCCTCCACCTTCTGAATCCCACTGTAACCCCTGAGTATCCTCATGTTTGTGTTTAGGTGGAGGCACAGTCACCCTCTACTATGGAGGACAGAATATAGTCCATGGGCCAGAGGCCAAAATTTCACTATTTTTGGTCCATCTCAGGGTGGCAAAACCGAATCATAATTTTTGAAAAGATACATGTCTCTAGATGATATTTTGATATGATAGCCCTTCCAAATTGATAGCTTAGTCACAGTTTTCAGCTTGTGAAAATAAGAACACCTTAAGAAAAATTTTGTTTTTTGACACTGTGTATATCTGGTTTAGGCTCATGGTACAGACATTTATCAAAGGTCTAGAATATAGTGTTTGGTATCATTTTAAAGGGAACCCTTGTGGCTTTCATTTAAGCCAGATTTTGGATCTCTCTGACCAACATATGTTACTTTTCCACTGCCGAGGTGCCGGTACTTGTGCCAATGCTGGTGCTGGTTTCAATGAACTGGCAAAATGCTTAAGAACGGGCCCGCGTTTCCACTGTACTAGCGAACCGCTCCTTTACATATGAGTGTGGGCAGGTCCTCATCTGGACACGGAAGCCGAAGCGCACAAACGTGGGAGAACACGCTCCCCTTTCTTGTGCTGCAAATACGTTTTAGGGTCCAAACCAAACTACTGCAGCATCTGTGTGCAGCACAGAGGGAAACACAGACAGAGATTACGAGCAAGACGACAAGTACGCACTTTGTGTCCTTTTATCTGTGATACGAACTGATACAAAGCAGCAAGTTTAGCCTTAGAGCCCAACCTAATTCACAGCCGTGAAAATCGCTACTCTTTTCTCATGTAATACACGTGTAATATGGTAGAAAACTTGATGTTGAGACGGCAGAGTCACGGCCTTCTGCTGCTTTCGTCACGCGTTCTTGGTTCAAGATCAGCTAGTTTGCGGGGCCCCAGTTGAACCTGTTTTTTGGCTCAGCATTGAGTCACTTCTCTGGTGGGGAAGGAGCCTGAGCTAGTGCGTGAGGTTGAGAGATACCAGCTTGATATAGTTGGGCTCACCTCAACGCATGGCCTGGGCTCTGGAACCAGTCTCTTGGAGAAGGGCTGGACCCTGTACCAGTCAGGAGTTGCCCTCGGTGAGAGGCGGCGAGCTGGGGTGGGTATTCTTGTATCCCCCCAGCTTGCTGCCTGTACGTCGGAGTTTTCACCGGTGGATGAGAGGGTAGTTTCCCTGCGCCTTCGGGCTGGGGAATGGGTCCTGACTGTTGTTTGCGCTTATGCGCCGAATGACAGTTCAGAGTACGCACTCTTTTTGGAGTCGCTGGGCGGGGTGCTGGATAGTACTCCATCTGGTGACTCCATAGTCTTGCTGGGAGACTTCAACGCTCATGTGGGCAATGACAGTGAGACCTGGAGGGGCATGATTGGGAGGAACGGCCTGCCCGATCTGAACCCGAATGGTGTTTTGTTATTGGACTTCTGTGCAAATCACAGTTTGTCCATAACGAACACCATGTTCGAACATAAGGATGTCCATAAGTGCACATGCACCAGGACACCCTAGGACGCAGGTTGATGATCGATTTTGTCATCGTATCATCAGATCTGCTGCCGTATGTTCTGGACACTCGGGTGAAGAGAGGAGCTGAGCTGTCAACTGATCACCACCTGGTGGTGAGTTGGATCAGGTGGCGGGGGAAGATGCTGGACAGACCTGGCACACCTAAACGTATTGTGAGGGTGCGCTGGGAACACCTGGCAGAAGCCCCACACTGGGAGATCTTCAACTCCCACCTCCGGCAGAACTTCGCCAGCATTCTGAGGGAGGCTGAGGACATTGAGTCTGATTGGACCATGTTCCGCACCTCCATTGTTGAGGCTGCTGCTCAGAGCTGTGGCTGCAAGGTGGTTGGTGCCTGTCGTGGTGGTAACCCCCGAACCAGATGGTAGTCACCGGAGGTGAAGGGAGCCATCAAGCTGAAGAAAGACTCCTATCGGGCTTGGTTAGCCTGTGGGACCCCGGAGGCAGCTGACAGGTATCGGCAGGCCAAGGGGAATGCAGCTCGGGCAGTGACCGAAGCAAAAACTCGGGTGTGGGAGGAGTTCGGTGAGGCTATCGAAAAAGACTTTCGGACGGCATCGAAGCGATTCTGGCAAACCGTCAGGCGACTCAGGAGGGGAAAGCAGTCCTCCACTCACACGGTTTATAGTGCGGGTGGAGTGCTGCTGACTTCAACTGAGGCTATAGTCGGATGGTGGAAGTAATACTTCGAGGACCTCCTGAATCCCACTGAAACGCCTTCTGTAGTGGAAGCAGAGTCTGGGGATGAGGGAGATGACTTGACCATCACTGGGGGTGAGGTCACTGAGGCAGTTAAACAACTCCTTGGTGGCAGGATCCCTGGGGTGGATGAGATTCGCCCTGAGTTCCTGAAGGCTCTGGATGTTGTAGGGCTGTCTTGGTTGACACGCCTCTGCAACATCGGGTGGAGATCTGGGGCAGTGCCATTGGATTGACAGACTGGGGTGGTGGTCCCCATCTTTAAGAAGGGAGACCGGAGGGTGTGCTCCAACTTTCGAGGGATCACACTCTTCAGCCTCCCCGGTAAGGTCTATGCCAGGGTGCTAGAAAAGAGGGTCCATTCGTTAGTCGAACCTCGGATCCAGGAGGAACAATGCGGTTTTCGTCCTGGTCGTGGAAAGCTGGACCAGCTCTTTATCCTCTCAAGGATATTCGAGTGTGTGTGGGAGTTTGCCCAACCAGTCTACATGTGCTTTGTGGACTTGGAGAAGGCATTCGACCGTGTCCCTCGGGGTATCCTTTGGGAGGTTCTGCGAGAGTATGGGGTGTCTGGTCCGTTGTTGTGGGCCATTCAGTCTTTGTATGACCACAGTGAGAGCTTGGTCCATATAGCCGCTAATAAGTCGGATTCGTTTCCGGTGGGTGTTGGACTCCGTCAGGGCTGCCCTTTGTCACCGATTCTGTTCATAATTTTTATGGACAGAAATTCTAGGCGTAGCCAGGTGGCGGAAGGCTACTTCCTTGGTGGCCTCAGAATCTCATTCTTTTGCAGATGATGCGGTCCTGTTGGCTTCATCAGGGGGTGGCCTTCAGCTCACAGTGGAACGGTTCGCAGCCGAGTGTGAAGCAGCCGGCATTAGAATCAGCACCTCTAAGTCTGAGGCCATGGTCCTCAGCTGGAAAAGAGTGGAGTGCCCTCTCCGGCTCAGGAATGAGTTCTTGCCCCAAGAGGAGGAGTTCAAGTATCTCGGAGTCTTGTTCACGAGTGACGGGAGAAGGGAGCGGGAGATCGACAGACGGATCGGGGCTGTTTCTGCAGTAATGCGGACGCTGCACCGGTCTGTCATGGTGAAGAGAGAACTTAGTGTAAAAGCAAAGCTCTCGATTTACCGTTTGATCTACGTTCCTACCCTCAACTATGGTCATGAGCTTTGGGTAGTGACCGAAAGAATAAGATCGCGAATACAAGCCGCAGAAATGAGTTTCCTTTGAAGGGTAGCTGGCCTTTCTCTTAGAGATAAGGTGAGAAGTGCAGCCATCCGGGAGGGGCTCAGAGTAGAGCCACTGCTCCTCCACATCGAAAGGAGCCAGTTGAGGTGGCTCGGGCATCTGATTAGGATGCCTCCTGGCCGCCTCTTGGGAGAGGGGTTCCGGGCATGTCCCACCGGGAGGAGGCCCCGTGGTAGACCCAGGACACGCTGGAGAGATTATATCTCTCGGCTGGCCTGGGAACGCCTTGGGGTCCCGCCGGATGAGCTGGAGGAGGTGGCTGGGGAGAGGGAAGCCTTGGCTTCTTTGCTTAGGCTGCTGCCCCCGCGACCCGGCCCCGGATAAGTGAAAGAGAATGGATGGATGGATGGATCTTATCTCAAAGACCTCATAGTACCGTATCACCCCAATAGGGCACTTCGTTCTCAGGCTGCTTTTCCACCGACGGGGTTCCGGTGCTGGTGCCAGTATTTGAACTGTTCAGCGGTTTTTCCACCACGAATGCACTCGGTGCTTAGCCAAAAACGGGTTCAACTCAGGCCCCACAAGCTAGCTCGTCTGGAACCAAGAATGTGTGATGTAAGCGGCAGATGGGTGTGACTCTTCCATCTCAACATCAATTTTTCTACCATATTACATGTGTATTACATGAGAAAAGAGAAGCGATTTTAACGGCTGTGAATTAGGTTGGGCTCTAAGGCTTAACTTGCTGCTTTGTATCAGTTCATATCACAAAGTGCGTACCAGGGTTATAATAGTTTTGGATTTTACATTATAGTTTAGTTTTAGTTAGTTTTTACTTTTTTTTTCTCTAATTCAGTTAGTTTTAATAGTTTTCAGAGTGGTTTTTCTCTTTTTTATTAGTTTTTATTTTTGGTTTCATGCTTAGTTTTAGTTAGTTTCAGTTAGTTTCAGTATTAGTTTTAGTATTTTCATACCTAATCAGGTGCAAGATTTAAGGCGCAAAAGTGACTATTGTGTAATGAAAACTTGACAAAAGATACAGTTTAAAGAAATATATTCAACAACCAACTGTTCACAAGACATGCTACATGTGTGTAATATTAAGGACACACATGAACATCAACAGGGAGAAACAAAGAAAAACATGAACTCCCAAACTCAATAAATTCTACAATAAACTCCACAATAAAGTTCAGCATCAGTGCAGCAGATTAATAACACCTACATGTGGTGTTTGACAAAAACAAACTCTTTGAAGGAGTCAAAGCTCAAATCCAGCTGCATCCTGATGTTCTCACCACCTGAAGCTGCTTCTGTTTTGGAGCTAGTTTGGTTAGATGCTCGCTAATTAAACTTGCAGGGTCTTTGGCTACACAACCTGCGGAAGTTGCCGACCTCATGTCCGCATTTATGCTTGTGTAGCTGGATTGTGTGTGTTAATTACCTTGTGGTCGTGTGCAGGTGTTTGTACTCAAAGAACCTCCATACGGGACTCTGCCGCTTTCTCGGCAGACCGCAGCCATTACTTTGCGGACCAGCGCGGTGAGCGCACACACATGCGCACGCACACAGTTGTCCTGTGGCGCTCCCAGCTTAAACTCGGAGAGCGGAAACAATGATTTCTTATCAATCCACAAGGCTTAAAAAAAAAAAAAAAACAAGTAAATGAAAGTCAGTTTATCGATAATTTCAGTTAGTTTTAGTTAGTTTTGTAAACTCACAATTCAGTTTTAATTAGTTATCGTTTTTTCCTTTTAATTATAGTTTTTATTTATTTCAGTTAACGGCAATGTTTTTTCAATTTCAGTTTTCATTATTTAGTTCGTTTTCGTTAACTATAATCACCCTGGTGCGTACTTGTCGTCTTGCTCTAATCGCTGTCTGCATTTACCTCTGTGCTGCACACAGATGCTGCAGTAGTCTGGTTTGGACCGTAAAACCTATTTACAGCATAAGAAAGGGGAGCGTGTTCTCCCACGTTTGCGCTCTTCGGCTTCCGTGTCCAGACAAAGACCCGCCCAAACTCATACGTAAAGGAGAGGTTCGCAAGCGCGGTGGAAAAACAAGCCCGTTCCTAAGCTTTTCGCCGGTTCTTTTGGGAACAGCAGGGGCACCGACACCGGAACCCTGGTGGTAGAAAAGGGGTATCAGACTGCTGGCTTACTTGTGGTTCCTAGGATACTTAAGAGTTTTCGCTGTCGTCAGGTCTCGGCAGACCTGTACGCCAGCTTTGAACTGCAGCTGTTGGAGATAAACTCTTCCCCCTCGGTGCTCTGCGCGGTGATTTACCGACCACCGAAGTGCACGAAGGACTTCATCGGTGACTTTGCTGACTTGCTGACGGGTCTCATACTAAAATATGACCGTATTTTAATTTTTGGCGACTTTAATATTCATGTGTGTTGTGAGAGTGGTCCACTGGTTAAAGAATTTGCCTCGCTTATTGACTCTTTTAACTTAACACAACTCGTGTGTGGTCCCACTCATGAAAAAGGTCACACACTGGATCTGGTGTTGTCTTATGGACTTAGAGTCTGCATCACAGGGATACGTGACTGTGGTATATCGGACCATTTTCCTGTTTTATTTACAGCAGCGCTCCCCAGCTCTGGGATAAATCGAGTATCCTCTACACGTCGTGTGCGCTTGGTTAACTCTTCATGCGCTGCTGATTTTGCAGCTGCTTTTAAAAACTCTGACTTAAGCAATTTGGATTTTTGCTTGAGCCTGAATACCGAGGACTTCACTAACTCTTTTATATCTACTTGTACTGCTGTACTGGACTGTATTGCCCCTTTTACAACCAAACGCACCAAACCTTCCTCCCAGCCCTGGCTGGATGAGACAACCCGCGCTCTCAGACGTGAGTGCAGACGCGCTGAGAGAAGGTGGAAAAAGGATAAGCTCCATGTCTCCTTAGAGATCCTGCGTAACTGTTTATTGAAATACCAGAAAGCAGTAAAATATGCAAAGTCTGCTTATTTCTCTAACATTGTTTCAAGTAACAGTCACAGGCCTCATTTTCTTTTTAGTGTTTTTAATTCACTCGCTGATCCTCGCTGTAATGTGAACCAAGCGAAGGTCTGTCCTGCACTGTGCGAAAACTTTAAGAAATTTTTTGTGGAAAAAATTTCTGCCCTCAGGCCTTCATCACCTCAGCCTGAAACAGACTCATCTGCACCTCCTCCCAGCAGAGCTGTCTTTGAGCAGTTTGAGCCTGTCACACTCTCCACACTAAAGGAGGTGATTCAAAATATGAGACCTGTAAACTCTCCCACAGACTGTGTTCCGTCTCGCCTTTTTAAAGAGGCTTTTGATTCAGTGGGACCAACTATCCTCGCTCTGATTAACAGTGCGCTTGCATCTGGTTGTGTTCCAGCTGCCTTTAAACATGCAGTTGTACAGCCTCTAATCAAGAAGAAGAACCTTGACCCTGATGTTCTTTCAAATTACAGACCAATTTCTAAATTACCATTTTTATCCAAGGTTCTTGAAAAAGTTGTTTTTAAGCAACTTCAAGCATTTTTAAGTGAACATGGAATGTGGGAAGAGTTTCAGTCAGGTTTTAGAATGCGTCACAGCACAGAGACGGCTCTTTTAAGAGTTTTTAATGATCTGCTTTTAACTGTGGACTCTGGTAGTCCTGCAGTTTTAGTACTTCTAGATCTGTCAGCTGCCTTTGACACTGTGGACCACGAGATCCTTCTATCCCGCCTAGAACATGAAATTGGCATTAAAGGCACGGTTCTGACTTGGTTCAGATCTTATCTTACTGATAGAAGTTTCTCTGTCCATCTAGGAAACTGTTTTTCTACCACAGCAAAGCTTTCTTGTGGAGTGCCTCAGGGGTCCATTCTGGGCCCAATTCTTTTCTCATTGTATATGTTGCCTCTAGGGTCGATTTTTAGGAAACATAATATTTGTTTCCACTGTTTTGCCGACGACATCCAGGTGTATATGCCCATCAAACTGAACAGCAGAGATCCATGGGAACCCCTGCTGAACTGTCTAAGTGACATCAAGTCCTGGATGAGAAACAATTTCCTAAATCTTAATGAAAGCAAAACCGAGGTCATATGCTTTGGTAAATTTGACCCCTCAAGCTACTCCTCTGGCACTCCGAGTCATTTGGCTCCTCACTGTCATGATGCTGTGAAAAATCTGGGTGTCATTTTAGATAGTAGTTTTAAAATGGAGAAGCAAGTAAGTGCTGTTACCAAAATCAGTTTTTACCAACTCAGAGTTATTGCCAAGGTAAAACCTTATCTCCCGCAGCAGGACCTGGAAAAAGTTATTCATGCTTTTATTACTTCCCGCCTGGACTACTGTAATTCTCTGTACTTTGGCATAGATCAATCATCTGTGCGCCGCCTGCAGGTAGTCCAGAATGCGGCAGCTCGTCTTTTAACCGGTTTAAAAAAGCATGAACACATTACCCCAGTCCTGTCATCCCTTCACTGGCTCCCTGTCCGTTTTAGAATCGATTTTAAGATTTTATTGCTTACTTTTAAAGCCTTAAACGGACTGGCACCTTTGTATCTGTCTGAGCTGCTTCACTGTCACACCCCTGTAAGAGCTCTGAGGTCATCGAACCAGCTGCTCTTACAGAGGCCTAAAACTAGACTAAAACAGAGAGGTGATCGAGCTTTTGCAGCAGCAGCACCAAAGCTATGGAACGATCTACCTCTCCATATCCGCACAGCTCAGACGATACACACATTTAAATCTCTATTAAAAACACATTTCTTTTCCTTGGCATTTGGCTGCAGTGCTACCTCCTTTTAGATGATTGTTTTATGGTATTTTATGGTACTTGTTTTAAACGTTTTAATTTTTAATTTTCTTATGTTATTTATTGTTCTTAATGTTTTTATTTATTTAATTTTTATTTTATTATTTTATTTATTTATTTATATATTTTTATTTTTATTTAGTATAGTCCTTGGGGTTACAGATCTTGTACAGCACTTTGGTCAACGTCGTTGTTTTAAATGTGCTTTATAAATAAACTTGACTTGACTTGACTTGACTTAAGAGTAGAATGGGAGGCAGAGCCTTCAGCTTTCAGGCCCCTCTTCTGTGGAACCAGCTCCCAGCTTGGATTCAGGAGACAGACACCCTCTCTATTTTTAAGATTAGGCTTAAAACTTTCCTTTATGATCAAGCTTATAGTTAGGGCTGGATCAGGTGACCCTGAACCACCCCTTAGTTATGCTGCAATAGGCCCTGCCCCTCCATCTGCTTAGGGTTAGGCTTAGAGTTTGCTGACCAATAGCTTTTGTGTCTCGTCAGATGCTGGATTCCTTGCCACACCCAACGTCAGTCATAGTCCAGGTGTGCCTCTGTATCGCATCACGATCTTAAAGACGTCATAGTGCCGTATCACCCCAACAGAGCACTTCGCTCTCAGACTGGCTCTCTTCTACAGTGTATCTTTTGTCCTGTCTCTCTCCTGTCAGCCCAAACCCCCCTCAGCAGATGACTGCCCCTCCCTGAGCCTGGTTCTGCAGGAGGTTTCTTCCTGTTAAAAGGGAGTTTTTGCTTCCCACTGTCACCAAGTGCTGCTCATAGGGGGTCGTTTTGACTGTTTTGTCTTCTCTGTATTATTGCAGGGTCTGTACAATATAAAGGATCTTGTGGCGATTTGGTGCTATATAAATAAAATTCAATTGAATTGAATTACACTCACCTCTGACACTGAGAGTCACTGATTTCTGTAGCAGCATGAGTCCATCCTTGTTGCAGACGGTGCAGGTGTAGACTCCACTGTCAGTAAGTTGGAGGTCTTTCAGGGTCAGACTGAGGTCTTTATTTTTCAGGGCATTGTCAGGCATCTCTGTGCGGCCTCCATAAACCTGATCCTGTGAGAGAGGCTGTTTCTGGCTGCTGTCATACAAGAGGACCATCTTGTCTTCAGGGTGAGTGAGTCTCCACTGCACTTTGACCTCTGGAGGAAGCTCATCTGTGATTTTAAAAGACATCAGGACAGACTTCTGGCCCTGTGTCACCTCCACCACCCCTGCCTGGTAGTCTGTGAGGAGAACAAAGCAGAACATGAGCTGTAGAGACTGAAACAATGAGAGATGTCAATGAGTGTGATCCTCCATCATCTCCTCTGCTGTGGAACCAGCAGCTCTTCACTACTGTTTGCAGTTAGTTACTTTGGACAAACAGACCTCTCACCTCTGACACTGAGTGTTACTACTTTCTGCAGCACCACGAGTCCATCCTTGTTGTAGATGGTGCAGGTGTAGACTCCACTGTCAGTAAGTTGGACATGCTCCAGAGTCAGACTGAGGTCTTTAGCTTTCAGTGGATCTTTATTCATCCTGGTGCGGCCTTTATAATCCTGGTCCTGTATGTCAGGCTTACTTTGGCCGCTCTGATACATGTGGACCATTTTGTTCTGGTGTTTCCACTCTAGTGTTGCATCCAGAGGCAGGTCAGAGTTGGCTTTGAAAGGCAGCAGGACAGACTTCACCCCCTGTGTCACCTCCACCATCTGCACCTTGAGGACTGAGAAGACAACAGAGGAGAACATAAGATGTACAGACAGACAGAAAGATGTCAGTCACTGTGATCCTCCATCATCTCCTCTGCTGTGGAACCAGCAGCTCGTCACTCTAGTTTTTAACCACTCACTTTAGACAAACAGCTGTTCCACTCACCTCTGACACTGAGAGTCACTGATTTCTGTAGCAGCATGAGTCCATCCTTGTTGCAGACGGTGCAGGTGTAGACTCCACTGTCAGTAAGTTGGAGGTCTTTCAGGGTCAGACTGAGGTCTTTATTTCTCAGAGCATTGTCAGGCATCTCTATGCGGCCTCCATAAACCTGATCCTGTGAGAGAGGCTGTTTCTGGCTGCTGTCATACAAGAGGACCATCTTGTCTTCAGGGTGAGTGAGTCTCCACTGCACTTTGACCTCTGGAGGAAGCTCATCTGTGATTTTAAACGGCATCAGGACAGACTTCTGGCCCTGTGTCACCTCCACCACCCCTGCCTGGTAGTCTGTGAGGAGAACAAAGCAGAACATGAGCTGTAGAGACTGAAACAATGAGAGATGTCAATGAGTGTGATCCTCCATCATCTCCTCTGCTGTGGAACCAGCAGCTCTTCACTACTGTTTGCAGTTAGTTACTTTGGACAAACAGACCTCTCACCTCTGACACTGAGTGTTACTACTTTCTGCAGCACCACGAGTCCATCCTTGTTGTAGATGGTGCAGGTGTAGACTCCACTGTCAGTAAGTTGGACATGCTCCAGAGTCAGACTGAGGTCTTTAACTTTCAGTGGATCTTTATTCATCCTGGTGCGGCCTTTATAATCCTGGTCCTGTAAGTCCGGTTTAATTTGGCCGCTCTGATACATGTGGACCATTTTGTCCTGGTGTCTCCACTCTAGTGTTGCATCCAGAGGCAGGTCAGAGTTGGCTTTGAAAGGCATCAGGACAGACTTCTGGCCCTGTGTCACCTCCACCACCCCTGCCTGGTAGTCTGTGAGGAGAACAAAGCAGAACATGAGCTGCAGAGACTGAAATAATGAGAGATGGATTTAAAAATCCCTTTCTATTGTAGGTAAAGGCCCTACAGTAATTATAGAGACAACCCAACAGTCAAAGTGGATTATATTTTCTCTTCGTTACAGAGATGTGGGTCAGTGCCGGTGAGTCCAGCGTTTTCTCTGTACTTTTGCCAGTAGATTGCTGCTGTTGGAATCATAGTATAAATTCCATTCTGTTCATCATGAATTATCATATCTTCTGTTTGTATGCTTCAATAAGTTGTTTTATGTACACATTATACTGTTTTTTTATGTTTGAAATGGAAACACGTGGTGACATTTCTTAAAGAGGAAGGTTTAGTGTTGCCCGGGGGAGAGGACGTGGACGAGGAAAGAGCAGGGTGGCTTCTCATGGACGTGCTGTCCGAGATGACAAATGTTGCAATTGCGGCCTGACGGGTCATTGGCAAAATGAATGCCCATGACTGGTGAAGGGAACACGGACTAACCAGACTGTGTCACACTGATCGGAGAGGAGGACTCCAGACAAGTCAGATGAAGGCGAGTTGCCTGATCAGCAGAGAAGGTAAGTGAGATATCACCATCTCTCACACACACACACACACACACACACACACACACACACACACACACACACACACACACACACACACACACACACACACACACACACACACACAAACTCACACTCATTACTGACGTATGGCGCCTAACACACATACAACAACCTGCTCAGCAGGCTTCCTGTAATGCATTATTTCAATGCATTTATGTACATTTGCAATCAGAATTGTATAAGAAAATGCCTATGCTGAATTTAATTGTAAATGGGGAAATTCTTTCTTTTTTTTTTGGCCAATTCAGGAGCAACAAATTCTATGTGCATTACTCGTTTCATTTAAGTTAAGCGGTCACCACACCTACTCAATATCTGCATCTGGGAATACAGTTAAAGAAAGTTTTTTAGTTCCAACCTCTGGCAAAACAGAGTCTGGACGAGTGTTCACCCATTCTTTTTAGTGTCTAAAATGTTTCAGTTTTCAGGAGTAAAATTTAGTCCAACTTTGCCTGATTATGTTTATCAGTGGAAATTGGGCCAGAACTCATTTGATGGTGTCAAATGAGCCAAAATGGTTGATGGTGTCAACCATGTTGGTTCTGCTTCTCTACTTGATTCACAACCTCTTAATCGCTCTGTTTCAGAGATTCAAGCCTTTGCTACTCAGGAGGAGCTTCGTCTTTGAGCTAAGTGTACTTACACTCCTCGTGGATGGTTTTCTTCAGACAATAAACCTTTTCTGCCTTTCTTTGGTTTGCAAAATGGAGTCATGGGTCGGACCATGTCTCCAAAGGGGGAATGCTATGAATGGTACTTTGAAAAACAAACTGGTCAAATGTTGTGAGGAGACGGGACTTTCCTGGGTTAAAGCTTTGTTACTAGTGAAAATGTACATCAGAATTAGGACTTCGTATGAAATATTATATGGCAGACCATTCAGGCTGCCTGTATAAACAGAGGAAGAGAAGGCAGAAGAGAGCTGTGATTTGAGTGATTGGATGAGGAAATTTCTACAAAGTAAATAAGAAATTGATGCTAATAAACTGCCAGAAGCATCTTCTTTCTCTCCACAGGTGCCACTGATACAGCCAGGAGACTGGGTGCTGGTTAAGGTCATCAAACGGAAGTGCTGGTCGAACCCGAGGTAGGACGGCCCATACCAAGCTCTACTGACCACACCAACACCAGTGAAAATCACTGAAAGATCTACATGGATTTATCTGAGTCACTGCAAAAAGGTGGAGCCACTTACTTCGGAATAAAGGTGGAAGTCTGGTTACAAAGGGGGAAATTCCTTATAGTGGTTTTTTTCGTCTCAACCCAGTGAAGAAAACAACTGAACCTTACTCCTTTAGAATGGCGCCCTTCTGCAGCTTCACAATTATGTTTGAGGTGGACATGCGAGAGTGTGGTGATGGTTCAGTAACGCTAGGTAACCAGTGTCCAGCAGCAGTGGGTTCTTTCCTGGACTTTGCCTACTCTGGAGAGCCACTTATCACTGACAACGTACAGATATTGTTTCAGCTTGCAGCGACTTCCTGATAGGAACCTGGTGGCAGGTATTGTTGAAATGCCTGACACCTGCTTCGTGTGTGTTGGTGCTGGTTTGTGTGTTTACAATGTGCATTCTGCCTTGCATCAGATCTATGATAACAAAGGTTATGTTGTTTCATATTTGCAGCTTCAGATGGTCGACCAAGGCGCTGTACTGCCTGAAGATATCTTGTAAATATGTACATATCTGGCAATGAATGAAATCCACACTGAAAATGTATAAGCAAGTGGTGTGGCGTGGGAAAAAAAAGGTGCCAGTGAAGTTATGATAAACAGAACGGAAATGTTGGAGTTATAGTATAAATTCCATTCTGTTTATTATGAATTATCATTATATATATTATTATATATATAATTCTGTTTGTATGCTTTAATAAGTTGTTTTATGTACACATTATACTGTTGGTTTTTTTTTATGTTTGAAATGGAAACACGTGGTGACATTTCTTAAAGAGAAAGGTGTAGTTACCCACAGGCTGATTCAAGCCTACAGAACACAAAAGATACGTATCTCACGTACGCCATGTTACGTATGAACATTTCACCGTACACTTATTACCATATATGGTAAGGAAGGAGCCAAGAATGTTGTTTATTACATGTTGTAAACTGAGTTCTGTGTAACCCACGTGATTTTACTGTGAAAGTCCGCAATAAAAGCCGCTGCGCAGGAAGCCGTCCCTCGGGACAGATCACTCAGTCCGAGAGCTGAGCTTAAGGAACGGGTCTCTCCTCCTTGCTGCAAGTAAAAAAGAGTTGTGTGTTTGTTCCTTGAGTTTATTAAAATGATCTGAACCTATCAGCTGCTATTTCAACTCCCCGCAGGCATCAGGCCGAGGAGGAGGAAAGCTACTATCAATTTTCTGGCTGAAATTATGCATAGATATAATCAAGCCTTTATTGTTGGGGATTTTAATATACTTGTGTTGTCCTGGAAAACCATTGGCTAAGGACTTTCAAAGCCTTATTGACTCTTAATTTTCTGCAGTGTTTGGCTGGACCCACACAAGAACATGGACACACTCTAGACCTCGTCTTGTCTTTTAGATTGACTGTTTCTAATGTGAGGATTCGTGGTGCAGTGTTTTCAGATCACATGCCTGTGTTGTTTGACATTTCCCTGCCTGGAAATACTCTCAAACCTTGTGCTCCTGTTTGGCTAACTCGCATGATCAATCCTTCTACTGCTGATCGTTTTTCAGCTGTCTTTAATCAGAACTGTGTTATTCCTGAAACTGTGTGCCATGATACAGATGCGTTCAGTTCTTGGTTTCTGTCCACTTGTCAGACTGTATTAGATGCTGTGGCTCCATTAAAGCCTAGGCAACCAAAACCTAAGTCTGAGCCTTGGTTGGATGAAACAACTCGTGCTTTTTTAAACTTAGACAATTAGCTAAGGTCAAACAGATCCTTTCGAAACAGGACTTTGAAATTGCAATCCATGCACTCATTACATCACAATTGGATTACTGTTATTCTCTCTATTATGGGGTTTCCCAGTCATCCCTGTCCCGTGAGCTCCTACAGCTGATCAGCTGCTCCTGGATGTGCTGAGGACACAACACAGCTCAGAGGGGGCGGAGCTTTTGCTTTTCGTTCCCACTGCATATTAGACAGGCTTCACTGTCCTTTTTAAAGTCACTTTTTAAAACCACCTTTTTTCATTAGCAACTGTTTGAGAGTTGACTTTTATTGACTTTTACTCATTTGTTTTACTTATTAATTGTAATTATGTTTAATTTTTTTTAATGCTTTCATATTTTATTGTGTTTTAATGTTAAGCACTTTGGTCAGGACTCGCTGTTTTCAAAGTGCTATATAAATAAATTTGGCTTGGCTTTCGCTCCACCTGAGTGCACCGTCTCAGTAATGTCTCCACCTCTTTGTGCTTGCTGTGCATGTGCAGACAGACTGATCATTAAAATAAATACTGTTGTTTTTTGTTGAAAAACTGGGGGCTGAATGAGCTTAATGCTGTAATGCTTTGTTTTCACAAGCATCCTCCAAATTTCGTTTCTACTGCAGCTCTATTTTTAGTCACTAATCAGGGATTAAAGCATAAAAAAACATTTTGAGGGAGCCCCTCCCTACTTAAGGTGGGTAGGGGTGGTGGGCACCGAACGATTGCTAGTGCTAATGGCTGCCCCTGCTAGCAAATTGTGGTTATAGATTGTTTTGGTGGCGACAGCTGAGGTCAAGAAAAAATAAAAGTTGCCATTCTGCACAACACGCACCCACACAAACACGCACACTCACAGCACAGAGCAGTGGGGGCGTGGAAAAATTTGTCAGCAATGATCCACTTGTTTTAAAGGGTTGTTTTTTTCCAAATGATGGAAATCCGTCGCAGCGACAGAGAACTAATGTGGATGAAATGCTCCACTTACACAGAGACACCAGAGCTGCAGAGTTAAAAGGAAACATCAAAGATACAAATTTCTGTCGAGAATTTTTAATAATCAAATTGAGTTACTCCAAGAATTATTGCAGCCCTAAAATTTGTATGAAAATTTCAGTTTGTGTATCAACATGCATGAAAGTTGTTAATTACCTTTCATGCTGGGATTTTTTGTTGAATTGGAAGCCTGAAATTTTCATCCGCAAACTAGCTGGTCTCAAACCAAGAACGCGTGACGAAAGCGGCAGAAGGGCGTGACTCTGCCGCCTCAACATCAAGTTTTCTACCATATTACATGTGTATTACAGGAGAAAAGCGAAGTGATTTTCCCGGCTGTGAATTAGGTTGGGCTCTAAGGCTGAACTTGCTGCTTTGTATCAGTTCATATCACAGATAAAAGGACACAAAGTGCGTACTTGTCGTCTTGCTCTAATCTCTGTCTGTGTTTCCCTCTGTGCTGCACACAGATGCTGCAGTAGTTTGGTTTGGACCCTAAAAGGTATTTGCAGCACAGAAAGGGGAGCGTGTTCTCCCACGTTTGTGCGCTTCGGCTTCCGTGTCCAGGCGAGGACCCGCCCACACTCATACGTAAAGGAGCAGTTCACAAGTGCGGTTTAAATGCGGGCCCATTCCTAAGCTTTTTGCCGGTTCTTTTGGGAACAGCACGAGCACTGGCACCGGAACCCCTGCGGTAGAAAAGGAGTAGCACTCTTTCAGTTGCACCATTACCCTCAAATAGTTGCCAGAGTAGTTGTTCTTTTCACCTCAGTGGAGGACTCTCTTATCGGGACACTCATGGGTTTTGTATCATCAATGTTTATGCGTCCATGAGACTGTAAGTTCGCCTCTTTAATTCTTTGACTAGTTACGAAAAAGCGTCCAGTTCGCTGTTGAAATAATCTTCTTTATAGTGTCGTTGATTGAATTATTATTATGATAACTATCGTTGTGAAATTTTTATTATTCTTAATTGCACCTGAGTTAGTTTTTTTTTCATTGCCGTTTCCGAAAATACCAGTGGTGCATTTAAAGACCATCGGAATTCTGAAAATTTACGTAACTCCTTCTTAGTCAAGAAGGAGTTCAGGGACGCTTGGAAATTTCTGTATTTTGTGAGAATTCACCAGACATCAATATTTCTTTCTAGTACGCTATTTTAGTTAAAGGCCGTGTCATTTAGTAACTCGTTACACCATCTTGGGTTTATTTTATTGTGAATACTCGAATATTTATCTGTGCTGTTAGATTATATATGTTATATAATCTATTTGATCACTTATTGCCATTTATTTCTCTTTTTGGAGAACCCATAGACTTCATTATAAACATAAACCTCATCCTAAACGTAATAAAGACTGGCATGAGTGTAACTGACATCTTCTCTCATCTGTTCTGGCTGGACAGACTGCAGATTTAAATCAGTTGCCTTATACAGTCCTTCAGAGGTCACAAGTTTGGATTATTTTCCATCACCTCTTTTACACTTCGGATGGCATTACTTTGGCCTCCAGTAACACTGTGAGAAATCTTGGAGTCATTTTTGACCAGGATTTTTCCTTCAATGCACATATTAAACAAATATGTAGGACCGCTTTTTTGCATTTGTACAATATTTCTAAAATTAGAAACATCCTTTCTCAGACTGATGCTGAAAAGTTCATTCATGCATTTATTACTTCTAGGCTGGACTATTGTAATTCATTATTATCAGACTGTCCTAAAAGCTCCCTGAAAAGCCTTCAGCTGATCCAAAATGCTGCAGCTAGAGTACTGACAGGGACTAGAAAGAGAGAGCAGATTTCTCCCATATTGGCTTCTCTTCATTGGCTCCCTGTTAAATCTAGAATAGAATTTAAAATCCTTCTCCTCACCTACAAGGTCTTGAATAATCAGGCACCATCTTATCTCAAAGACCTCATAGTACCATATCACCCCAACAGAGCACTTCGCTCTCAGACTGCTGGCTTACTTGTGGTTCCTAGGATACTTAAGAGTAGAATGGGAGGCAGAGCCTTCAGCTTTCAGGCCCCTCTTCTGTGGAACCAGCTTCCAGCTTGGATTCAGGAGACAGACACCCTCTCTATTTTTAAGATCAGGCTTAAAACTTTCCTTTATGATCAAGCTTATAGTTAGGGCTGGATCAGGTGACCCTGAACCATCCCTTAGTTATGCTGCTATAGGCCTAGGCTGCTGGGGGGGTTCCCATAATGCACTGTTTCTTTTCATTCACCTTATTTTTTACTTTGTTTATACTCCACTCTGCATTTAATCATTAATTGTTATTAATCTCTGGCTCTCTTCCACAGCATGTCTTTTCTCCCCCTCAGCCCCAACTGGTCTCGGCAGATGACCCCCCCTCTCTGGTTCTGGTTCTGCTGGAGGTTTCTTCCTGTTAAAAGGGAGTTTTTCCTTCTCACTGTCACCAAGTGCTGCTCATAGGGGGTCGTTTGGACTGTTGGGTTTTCTCTGTATTATTGTAGGGTCTTTACCCACAATACAAAGCGCCTTGAGGTGACTGCTTGTTGTGATTCGGTGCTATATAAATAAAACTGAATTGAACTGCTTTGATTTCACACCTTTATTGTCACACAGCCTCATAGCTCGCTCCAACTGGATTTAGATCATAAACAAACTGTCATGGTTCTGGCAGGCAGACGTCAGCCCCCAAATGCAGGATTGAGACAAAGAACTGAACTTAAAGTAGTTTATTGAAACTGATGATTATGCAACCAAATAAACTGAGCTGATGCCAGAACTGAAACTAAGGGCCACAATGAACAGGGTGGCACAGAGCAGATAGATAGACAATGCAACAAAAAACAGAAGAAAACTGAGGGCTTAAATACACATCAGGTAATCAGGGCAAGAGGAAACAGCAGGGCACAGCAGGTGAAGCAAATAAAACTAACAACAGGGGAAGCAAAATTAAACACAAAGCACGGGGAACACAAGACTGTCAAAATAAAACAAGAAGTGACTAAAAAAGGTGCAAACAGACTAAACACGGAGGACTGGAAAACAGGCACGGGACAGAGACACAGACTAGTCACAACACTGAGAATAAAACTCAGGGTCAAGGCAAAAGGACTGAACAGATGCAGGGGAGACAGGGACAAAGGGAACTAGAACACCAAAACAAACTAGGAAATAACAAAACTCAATGAAAACTAAACTAAACACAAAACGCTGGGCACACAGCCCAGGACCATGACACAAACAGCTGTTCCACTCACCTCTGACACTGAGAGTCACTGATTTCTGTAGCAGCATGTGTCCATCCTTGTTGTAGATGGTGCAGGTGTAGACTCCACTGTCAGTAAGTCGGACATTCTCCAGAGTCAGACTGAGGTCTTTAACTTTCAGAGGATCTTTATTCATCCTGGTGCGGCCTTTATAATTCTGGTCCAGTAAGTCAGGCTTATTTTGGCCGCTCTGATACATGTGGACCATTTTGTCCTGGTGTTTCCACTCTAGTGTTGCATCCAGAGGCAGGTCAGAGTTGGCTTTGAAAGGCAGCAGGACAGACTTCACCCCCTGTGTCACCTCCAGCATCTGCACCTCGAGGACTGAGAAGGAAACAGAGGAGAACATTAGATGTAAAGACAGACAGAAAGATGTCAGTGTGATCCTCCATCATCTCCTCTGCTGTAGAACCAGCAGCTCTTCACTCCTGTTTTCACTGTTTCCTCTGACTTGAGACACATCAATTTTTTCATAGCTTCTTATACCAATAAAGCTCTAAGGTGGTGTTTCTGGGCCACAGGGTCATGACAGGTCAAATGTGAAGGACTTGGGAGAAAAGCCATGCTGATCAAATGCTGAATATCAGATTCATTCTCATGGTGGAACTAGGAAACATCAGCAGGTACATTAGCACAACATCTAGTGAAACTCTCCACTGTCATCTGCTGTGTGCACAGAGTCCCCCGCCCACCCTCTTTCACCACTGAAGCCCACCCGGACCTTGCTTTGCCCAGTGCATCAAAACACTTCATCTGGTGAAGTGGGGCATGATAGAAAAAAATCTGAGACCCACTGCTCTAAGGAGCCTCAGAGCATCAGAAAGTCCCTAAAGTCAGTTTTCATCCTCCTTAGTATGACAGATATATAATAGCATCTGATCACAGGCTGCTCTGTGATTGACAGGCTCACTCTGGATGATGTCATCTGTTCCATCTGTGTTCCATCATAAATGATGTCATTATGGTTCTGCTCATCACTCACTGTAAGAATGTGTGTTTGCACTCCTTGAAAACCTCTCAGTGTGTTGATCCAGATGATAGACATGGATGCTGCCCAGATTAAAGGCTTTGTGCTTTTACCAGAGCAGAGAGGCAGCAGGAGCCACCGTCTCTCTGCAGGGATCAAACTCACAAACACCAAACCTTTGTTTGGACTCTGGACTGGATCTACATACCTCACATTCCCATGATGCATCAGGAGCTGTTTGACTTGGATCTTATTGATGGAGGATTGTAATGAGGACAAACAGCTGTTCCACTCACCTCTGTTACTGAGAGTCACTGATTTCTGTAGCAGCATGAGTCCATCCTTGTTGCAGACGGTGCAGGTGTAGACTCCACTGTCAGTAAGTTGGAGGTCTTTCAGGGTCAGACTGAGGTCTTTATTTTTCAGGGCATTGTCAGGCATCTCTGTGCGGCCTCCATAAACCTGATCCTGTGAGAGAGGCTGTTTCTGGCTGCTGTCATACAAGAGGACCATCTTGTCTTCAGGGTGAGTGAGTCTCCACTGCACTTTGACCTCTGGAGGAAGCTCATCTGTGATTTTAAACGGCATCAGGACAGACTTCTGGCCCTGTGTCACCTCCACCACACCTGCCTGGTAGTCTGTGAGGAGAACAAAGCAGAACATGAGCTGTAGAGACTGAAACAATGAGAGATGTCAGTGAGGGGGATCCTCCACGATCTATTCTACTGTTTAAACAGCAGCTCTCCTGCTTGCAGCTCCACCAGCTAACAGGTGCTCCTAAAACTCTCTGCTTCAGCACTTCACAGCCTGTTTCTGCCACTTCACTCTGAACTGTACTACTGTCATTAAATCCCTTGGACTGCTACATCATCCCCGTTGTGTACATCAAAGCTCCCCCTTTAAGCCTGTGCATTTGGAACATAATAATTCCTCTATATTGCCTGACTCACTACCCAAAAATGTTATTCCCTCTGTACTGTGTGGCAGGTGTTCCAGGAGGCAACAAGGACATCACTAAAACCCTAAAAGGAGCGTTTTGAGCAATTTACGTCCACTGGCTCACATCAACAGCACAATTCCCTTCATATCTATCCCACCATCAACTATCAACAGTACATCTTTCATGCTGAATGCTGATTCACTCAACAATAAAGCACCACTAACCCACAATATCATTACTGACAGGAACATTGACTTCCTTTGCTAAACAAAGACATGACAAAATCAGCAGGACTTCTTTCACTCAACCAAGCCACGCCCCCTGGCTTTGTGTACATTCAGTATCCTCGCTCCAAAGGTCGTGGTGGTGGGTTAGCTGTCATACACTGAGCTGGCATCCTGGTCAAAGAACTCCCACTACCCAATGTCACCTCTTTCGAGTGTCTTCTTGTCACTCTGGCTGGATCCACACAGCTCCAGGTTGTCCTTATCTACTGCCCCACCTCCACCCCCACCCAGAAGTCTGTACGAGCTTCATGTCTGAACTGTCTGAGCTTCTGACCTCTATCTGCTCCATGTCTCCATCCACATTCCCACTTGTTGACTTCAGGATTCATCTTGACTCCAACAGCTGTTTGTTCACCATCAAAGTCCTGTCTCTGTTGGACTGCTTCAATTTCATGCAGCACATTAAAGACACTACTCACATCAGAGGCCACACACTGGATCTGGTTTGCTCTAAAAGCATAACTCCTTCCAGTCTGAAGTGCCTGGACCTTGCTGTCTCTGACCACTTTGCTGTCTGCTTTCTGTTCCTGTTCCTCAGCCTAAGCTGTACAGCAAATGTAGCATCATATACAGGAACATCAAGAGTTAGCATTAGCCCTGAACAACCTGATAGCAACCCATGTGGCTTCAGACCCTGTCAAAATCATGTGTGACGAGCTTGGTGACCACTATAACTTCACCCTACCCAGTAGCCTTCACTACCTTACCCCCATCAAACCCCAGACTGTCTTTTTTAGCTGCTCTGCCTCATGTTTACGATGGAACTCCGTGCTCTAGACAACCAGCTGCTGACTTGAGAGGCCCTACAAAAGATCTAGCCTCAAAGTCCAGCTAGAGGCTTATAGAGATCACGAGGTCCTACAAAGCTGCTCTTTCCCAGGCCAAGACTCATTATTACACCTCTCTCATTCACCAACAGCAAAGACATCTCAGATGGCTGTTGTCCACCATCAACCGGCTACGTCACCCCAGTGATCGACCTCATCCTTCAGTTGCCCCTAACCTCTGCCACAATTTCTTGGACCTATTCCAAGAAAATGGTAACTCTATCCATCAGCACCTCCTGGCACCTGTACATCCACTGCAGGATAACATCCCCCCTTGCTGCACATTGGCCTCAGTGCTCCTTCACCTCCTTCTCCTCAGTAAATTCCTCCCAGGTCACAAAGAAGATCTCTCATGCTAAAACCTCCACATGCACACTGGACCCCATGCCGACAATGTTGGTCAAGACATGTCTACCTGCTCTGTGCCCCCTTAAAACTGACATAATCAACTCTTCTTTGGAGTCAGGAGTGGTACACTGCAGCTTCAAAACTGCCTCAGTGACTCCAATTCTCAAGAAGCCAGGTCTAGACCCTGACGACTTTCACAATTACTGGCCTATCGCCAACTTTCCTTTCAACAGTAAACTCTTCAAAAGCACAGTGGTCTACCAACCTCAAGCAACATGTGTCTAACCATGACCTCTATGATCCTTTGCAATCTGGCTTCAGAGCACACCACAGAACCGAGACTGTTCTCATTAAAAAACTCAAACGACTTTCTTATTGCCACTGACTCTGGCCACATCTGCATCCTCATCCTCCTGGGCCTTTCTGCAGCCTTTGACATCATTTCTCATGCCATCCTTCTATCATGTCTGTCCTGCTATCTCGCTGGCACTGTACTCTCCTTTCAGTGCTACTTAGGTCAGTTTCTTCTGCAACCGCACACAGTTTGTTACTGTAGGAGGAACCCGCGCAACCTCTGCTTCAGTTAGCCAGTGTGCCTCAAGGTTGTGTGCTTGGACCACTTCATCATCTACATGCTCCCCGTTGGTCAGATCATCCACCACCATGATCTCTGCTTCCATTCCTATGCTGAAGACACACAGCTCTATCTCAGTACCAACACCCCCCCCCCCCCCAGCTTCCCCCACAATCACTTGTCAACTGTTTGCATGGAATCAAAACCTGGATTTCATTTAACCTTCTCAAGCCCAACAGTAGAAAAGTAGAGCTCTTGGTTGTGCCTCCAAAGCCCTATTATTCCAGAAGTGTGAAAATCTACTCTTTGACATAGATGTTCCGCCATTTCACCATCACCAGAAGTTCACAACCTGAGTGTCATTCTAGACTAAAAACTTTCATTCCAGACTCATCTCAAATCTGTCAAAAACAGCCTTGTCCTGCCTAATGAAGTTCTCTAAACGTTGTTCTTTACTTACTGGCTCTGTAGCACAGACCCTTATCTGTGCCTTTGTCACCACCCGACTGGATGACTAAAATGGAGTCTTGTTCAGGATATCCAGCAAAGTCCTGGAGAAGCTCCAGTATGTCCAGAACTCCCCTGCCAGGCTAATAACACGCAGTAAGTTCTAGCACCATATCACCCCCACTCTTATTAATCTCACTGGCTCCCGGTAAAGTCATGCATTGACTACAAGATCCTTCTTCTCACTTATAAATCCCTCAGTGTCCTGGCCCCTCAATATTTGTCCAACCTCCTTCACCCATACAAACAGCCTCTAACACTTTGGTCCTCAGCCATGGATGTGCTCTCTGTCCCTCGGAACCTCCATACTTTTGGAGACAGAGCTTTGAGTGTGGCAGCCCCCACCCTCTGAAACTCTCTCCCTTCTGAGCTTCGCAAAGCCCCATCACTGGACTCTTAATAACTTTTGAAAGCTCACCTGTTCAATAAGGTCTTTAATCTCTAGTGTATTTACAGTGCCTTGCGAAAGTATTCGGCCCCCTTGAACTTTTCAACCTTTTGCCACATTTCAGGCTTCAAACATAAAGATATAAAATTTTAATTTTTTGTGAAGAATCAACAACAAGTGGGACACAATCATGAAGTGGAATGAAATTTATTGGATGTGTCAAACTTTTTTAACAAATAAAACACTGAAAAGTGGGGCGTGCAATATTATTCGACCCCCTTGCGTTAATACTTCGTAGCACCACCTTTTGCTGCAATTACAGCTGCAAGTCACTTGGGGTATGTCTTTATCAGTTTTGCACATCGAGAGACTGAAATTCTTGCCCATTCTTCCTTGCAAAACAGCTCGAGCTCAGTGAGGTTGGATGGAGAGCGTTTGTGAACAGCAGTCTTCAGCTCTTTCCAGATTCTCGATTGGATTCAGGTCTGGACTTTGACTTGGCCATTCCAACACCTGGATACGTTTATTTGTGAACCATTCCATTGTAGATTTGGCTTCATGTTTTGGATCATTGTCTTGTTGGAAGATAAATCTCCGTCCCAGTCTCAGGTCTCTTGCAGACTCCAACAGGTTTTCTTCCAGAATGGTCCTGTATTTGGCCCCATCCATCTTCCCATCAATTTTGACCATCTTCCCTGTCCCTCCTAAAGAAAAGCAGGCCCAAACCATGATGCTGCCACCACCATGTTTGACAGTGGGGATGGTGTGTTCAGGGTGATGAGCTGTGTTGCTTTTACGCCAAACATATGGTTTTGCATTGTGGCCAAACAGTTCGATTTTGGTTTCATCTGACCAGAGCACCTTCTTCCACATGTTTGGTGTGTCTCCCAGGTGGCTTGTGGCAAACTTTAAACAAGACTTTTTATGGATATCTTTGAGAAATGGCTTTCTTCTTGCCACTCTTCCATAAAGGCCAGATTTGTGCAGTGTATGACTGATTGTTGTCCTATGGACAGACTCTCCCACCTTAGTTGTAGATCTCTGCAGTTCATCCAGAGTGATCATGGGCCTCTTGGCTGCATCTCTGATCAGTCTTCTCCTTGTTTGAGATGAAAGTTTAGAGGGACGGCCGGGACTTGGTAGATTTGCAGTGGTCTGATACTCCTTGCATTTCAGTATGATTGCTTGCACAGTGCTCCTTGAGATGTTTAAAGCTTGCGAAATCTTTTTGTATCCAAATCCGGCTTTGAACTTCTCCACAACAGTATCTCGGACCTGCCTGGTGTGTTCGTTGGTCTTCATGATGCTCTCTGCGCTTTGAACAGAACCCTGAGACTATCACAGAGCAGGTGCATTTATACGGAGACTTGATTACACACAGGTGGATTCTATTTATCATCATCAGTCATTTGGGACAACATTGGATCATTCAGAGATCCTCACTGAACTTCTGGAGTGAGTTTGCTGCACTGAAAGTAAAGGGGCCAAATAATATTGCACGCCCCACTTTTCAGTTTTTTATTTGTTAAAAAAGTTTGACACATCCAATAAATTTCATTCCACTTCACCATTGTGTCCCACTTGTTGATTCTTCACAAAAAATAAAAAATTTATATCTTTATGTTTGACACCTGAAATGTGGCAAAAGGTTGAAAAGTTCAAGGGGGCCAAATACTTTCGCAAGGCACTGTATTTGTTTACTTACTTATTTTTTATATAAATATTTTTACTGTTGTTTATTTACAATCTTTAAATAGCATCCTTGGGTTTCTTGAAAGGCACTACATAACTCACCTCTGACACTGAGAGTCACTGATTTCTGTAGCAGCATGTGTCCATCCTTGTTGCAGACGGTGCAGGTGTAGACTCCACTGTCAGTAAGTTGGAGGTCTTTCAGGGTCAGACTGAGGTCTCCAGTATTTATTTGCTCCTTCTTCATCTCTGAGCGTCCTTGTATGTGAGACTGGTTTTGTCCTCTCTGATACTCGTGGACTTTCTTGTCTTTGTGTTTCCACTCCACTGTCACATCCTCAGAGTTTCTGACTTCAGCTTTAAATGGCAGTACGACAGACTGCACCCCTTTAGCTGTTTCCACCATCTGCACCTCAGGAACTGAGAGGAGGACATGAAGCAGACAGACAGACAGTAATGAAATTAAGGTTACAAATGATCTTCTTACAGCCTCTGACAGTGGACTCATCTCTGTTCTTGTCCTGTTGGACCTCAGTGCAGCTTTTGATACTGTTGACCATAACATTTTATTACAGAGATTAGAGCATGCTATAGGTATTAAAGGTACTGCACTGCAGTGGTTTGAATCATATTTATCTAATAGACTCCAATTTGTTCATGTAAATGTGGAGTCTTCTTCACACTCTAAGGTTAATTATGGAGTTCCACAGGGTTCTGTGCTAGGACCAATTCTATTTACATTATACATGCTTCCCTTAGGCAGTATTATTAGAAAGCACTGCATCAATTTTCATTGTTATGCAGATGATACTTAGCTTTACCTATCAATGAAGTCAGATGACACACATCATTTAGTTAAATTGCAGGAATTTCTTAAAAACATTAAGGCCTGGATGACTTCTAATTTCCTGCTTCTAAATTCAGATAAAACTGAAGTTCTTGTACTCGGCCCCACAAATCTTAGAAACATGGTGTCTAACCAGGTACTTACTCTGGATGGCATTACTTTGGCCTCCAGTAACACTGTGAGAAATCTTGGAGTCATTTTTGACCAGGATATGTCCTTCAATGCACATATTAAACAAATATGTAGGACCACTTTTTTGCATTTGTGCAATATTTCTAAAATTAGAAACATCCTTTCTCAGAGTGATGCTGAAAAGCTCATTCATGCATTTATTACTTCTAGGCTGGACTATTGTAATTCGTTATTATCAGGCTGTCCTAAAAGCTCCCTGAAAAGCCTTCAGCTGATACAAAATGCTGCAGCTAGAGTACTGACAGGGACTAGAAAGAGAGAGCAGATTTCTCCCATATTGGCTTCTCTTCATTGGCTCCCTGTTAAATCTAGAATAGAATTTAAAATCCTTCTCCTCACCTACAAGGTCTTGAATAATCAGGCCCCATCTTATCTCAAAGACCTCATAGTCCCATATCACCCCAACAGAGCACTTCGCTCTCAGACTGCTGGCTTACTTGTGGTTCCTAGGATACTTAAGAGTAGAATGGGAGGCAGAGCCTTCAGCTTTCAGGCCCCTCTTCTGTGGAACCAGCTTCCAGCTTGGATTCAGGAGACAGACACCCTCTCTATTTTTAAGATTAGGCTTAAAACTTTCCTTTATGATCAAACTTATAGTTATGGCTGGATCAGGTGACCCTGAACCATCCCTTAGCTATGCTGCTATAGGCCTAGGCTGCTGGGGGGGTTCCCATAATGCACTGTTTCTTTTCATTCACCTTATTTTTTACTTTGTTTATACTCCACTCTGCATTTAATCATTAATTGTTATTAATCTCTGGCTCTCTTCCACAGCATGTCTTTTCTCCCCCTCACAGCAGATGACCCCCCCTCCCTGAGCCTGGTTCTGCTGGAGGTTTCTTCCTGTTAAAAGGGAGTTTTTCCTTCTCACTGTCACCAAGTGCTGCTCATAGGGGATCGTTTGGACTGTTGGGTTTTCTCTGTATTATTGTAGGGTCTTTACCCACAATACAAAGCACCTTGAGGTGACTGTTTGTTGTGATTTGGCGCTATATAAATAAAATTGAATTGAATTGAATTTCACACCTTTATTGTCACACAGCCTCATAGCTCGCTCCAACTGGATTCAGATCATAAACAAACTGTCATGGTTCTGGCAGGCAGACGTCAGCCCCCAAATGCAGGATTGAGACAAAGAACTGAACTTAAAGTAGTTTATTGAAACTGATGATTATGCAACCAAATAAACTGAGCTGATGCCAGAACTGAAACTAAGGGCCACAATGAACAGGGTGGCACAGAGCAGATAGATAGACAATGCAACAAAAAACAGAAGAAAACTGAGGGCTTAAATACACATCAGGTAATCAGGGCAAGAGGAAACAGCAGGGCACAGCAGGTGAAGCAAATAAAACTAACAACAGGGGAAGCAAAATTAAACACAAAGCACGGGGAACACAAGACTGTCAAAATAAAACAAGAAGTGACTAAAAAAGGTGCAAACAGACTAAACACGGAGGACTGGAAAACAGGCACGGGACAGAGACACAGACTAGTCACAACACTGAGAATAAAACTCAGGGTCAAGGCAAAAGGACAGAACAGATGCAGGGGAGACAGGGACAAAGGGAACTAGAACACCAAAACAAACTAGGAAATAACAAAACTCAATGAAAACTAAACTAAACACAAAACGCTGGGCACACAGCCCAGGACCATGACACAAACAGCTGTTCCACTCACCTCTGACACTGAGAGTCACTGATTTCTGTAGCAGCATGTGTCCATCCTTGTTGTAGATGGTGCAGGTGTAGACTCCACTGTCAGTAAGTCGGACATTCTCCAGAGTCAGACTGAGGTCTTTATTTTTCAGAGGATCTTTATTCATCCTGGTGCGGCCTTTATAATCCTGGTCCAGTAAGTCAGGCTTACTTTGGCCGCTCTGATACAGGTGGACCATTTTGTCCTGGTGTCTCCACACTAGTGTTGCATCCAGAGGCAGGTCAGAGTTGGCTTTGAAAGGCAGCAGGACAGACTTCACCCCCTGTGTCACCTCCAGCATCTGCACCTCGAGGACTGAGAAGGAAACAGAGGAAAACATGAGAAGTACAGACAGACAGACAGACAGGTGTCAGTGAGTGTGATCTTCCATCATCTCCTCTGCTGTGGAACCAGCAGCTCTTCACTCCTGTTTTCACTGTTTCCTCTGACTTGAGACACATCAATTTTTTCATAGCTTCTTATACCAATAAAGCTCTAAGGTGGTGTTTCTGGGCCACAGGGTCATGACAGGTCAAATGTGAAGGACTTGGGAGAAAAGCCATGCTGATCAAATGCTGAATATCAGATTCATTCTCATGGTGGAACTAGGAAACATCAGCAGGTACATTAGCACAACATCTAGTGAAACTCTCCACTGTCATCTGCTGTGTGCACAGAGTCCCCCGCCCACCCTCTTTCACCACTGAAGCCCACCCGGACCTTGCTTTGCCCAGTGCATCAAAACACTTCATCTGGTGAAGTGGGGCATGATAGAAAAAAATCTGAGACCCACTGCTCTAAGGAGACTCAGAGCATCAGAAAGTCCCTAAAGTCAGTTTTCATCCTCCTTAGTATGACAGGTGTATAATAGCATCTGATCACAGGCTGCTCTGTGATTGACAGGCTCACTCTGGATGATGTCATCTGTTCCATCTGTGTTCCATCATATATGATGTCATTATGGTTCTGCTCACCACTCACTGTAAGAATGTGTGTTTGCACTCCTTGAAAACCTCTCAGTGTGTTGATCCAGATGATAGACATGGATGCTGCCCAGATTAAAGGCTTTGTGCTTTTACCAGAGCAGAGAGGCAGCAGGAGCCACCGTCTCTCTGCAGGGATCAAACTCACAAACACCAAACCTTTGTTTGGACTCTGGACTGGATCTACATACCTCACATTCCCATGATGCATCAGGAGCTGTTTGACTTGGATCTTATTGATGGAGGATTGTAATGAGGACAAACAGCTGTTCCACTCACCTCTGACACTGAGAGTCACTGATTTCTGTAGCAGCATGAGTCCATCCTTGTTGCAGACGGTGCAGGTGTAGACTCCACTGTCAGTAAGTTGGAGGTCTTTCAGGGTCAGACTGAGGTCTTTATTTTTCAGGGCATTGTCAGGCATCTCTGTGCGGCCTCCATAAACCTGATCCTGTGAGAGAGGCTGTTTCTGGCTGCTGTCATACAAGAGGACCATCTTGTCTTCAGGGTGAGTGAGTCTCCACTGCACTTTGACCTCTGGAGGAAGCTCATCTGTGATTTTAAACGGCATCAGGACAGACTTCTGGCCCTGTGTCACCTCCACCACCCCTGCCTGGTAGTCTGTGAGGAGAACAAAGCAGAACATGAGCTGTAGAGACTGAAACAATGAGAGATGTCAGTGAGGGTGATCCTCCATCATCTATTCTACTGTTTAAACAGCAGATCTCCTGCTTGCAGCTCCACCAGCTAACAGGTGCTCCTCTTCAGCTAACAGTGTACTCCTAAAACTCTCTGCTTCAGCACTTCACAGCCTGTTTCTGCCACTTCACTCTGAACTGTACTACTGTCATTAAATCCCTTGGACTGCTACATCATCCCCGTTGTGTACATCAAAGCTCCCCCTTTAAGCCTGTGCATTTGGAACATAATAATTCCTCTATATTGCCTGACTCACTACCCGAAAATGTTATTCCCTCTGTACTGTCTGGCAGGTGTTCCAGGAGGCAACAAGGACATCACTAAAACCCTAAAAGGAGCGTTTTGAGCAATTTACGTCCACTGGCTCACATCAACAGCACAATTCCCTTCACATCTATCCCACCATCAACTATCAACAGTACATCTTTCATGCTGAATGCTGATTGACTCAACAATAAAGCACCACTAACCCACAATATCATTACTGACAGGAACATTGACTTCCTTTGCTAAACAGAGACATGACAAAATCAGCAGGACTTCTTTCACTCAACCAAGCCACGCCCCCTGGCTTTGTGTACATTCAGTATCCTCGCTCCAAAGGTCGTGGTGGTGGGTTAGCTGTCATACACTGAGCTGGCATCCTGGTCAAAGAACTACCACTACCCAATGTCACCTCTTTCGAGTGTCTTCTTGTCACTCTGGCTGGATCCACACAGCTCCAGGTTGTCCTTTTCTACTGCCCCACCTCCACCCCCACCCAGAAGTCTGTACGAGCTTCATGTCTGAACTGTCTGAGCTTCTGACCTCTATCTGCTCCATGTCTCCATCCACATTCCCACTTGTTGACTTCAGGATTCATCTTGACTCCAACAGCTGTTTGTTCACCATCAAAGTCCTGTCTCTGTTGGACTGCTTCAATTTCATGCAGCACATTAAAGACACTACTCACATCAGAGGCTACACACTGGATCTGGTTTGCTCTAAAAGCATAACTCCTTCCAGTCTGAAGTGCCTGGACCTTGCTGTCTCTGACCACTTTGCTGTCTGCTTTCTGTTCCTGTTCCTCAGCCTAAGCTGTACAGCAAATGTAGCATCATATACAGGAACATCAAGAGTTAGCATTAGCCCTGAACAACCTGATAGCAACCCATGCGGCTTCAGACCCTGTCAAAATCATGTGTGACGAGCTTGGTGACCACTATAACTTCACCCTACCCAGTAGCCTTCACTCCCTTACCCCCATCAAACCCCAGACTGTCTTTTTTACCTGCTCTGCCTCATGTTTACGATGGAACTCCGTGCTCTAGACAACCAGCTGCTGACTTGAGAGGCCCTACAAAAGATCTAGCCTCAAAGTCCAGCTAGAGGCTTATAGAGATCACGAGGTCCTACAAAGCTGCTCTTTCCCAGGCCAAGACTCATTATTACACCTCTCTCATTCACCAACAGCAAAGACATCTCAGATGGCTGTTGTCCACCATCAACCGGCTACGTCACCCCAGTGATCGACCTCATCCTTCAGTTGCCCCTAACCTCTGCCACAATTTCTTGGACCTATTCCAAGAAAAAGGTAAATCTATCCATCAGCACCTCCTGGCACCTGTACATCCACTGCAGGATAACATCCCCCCTTGCTGCACATTGGCCTCAGTGCTCCTTCACCTCCTTCTCCTCAGTAAATTCCTCCCAGGTCACAAAGAAGATCTCTCATGCTAAAACCTCCACATGCACACTGGACCCCATGCCGACAATGTTGGTCAAGACATGTCTACCTGCTCTGTGCCCCCTTAAAACTGACATAATCAACTCTTCTTTGGAGTCAGGAGTGGTACACTGCAGCTTCAAAACTGCCTCAGTGACTCCAATTCTCAAGAAGCCAGGTCTAGACCCTGACGACTTTCACAATTTCTGGCCTATCGCCAACTTTCCTTTCAACAGTAAACTCTTCAAAAGCACAGTGGTCTACCAACCTCAAGCAACATGTGTCTAACCATGACCTCTATGATCCTTTGCAATCTGGCTTCAGAGCACACCACAGAACCGAGACTGTTCTCATTAAAAAACTCAAACGACTTTCTTATTGCCACTGACTCTGGCCACATCTGCATCCTCATCCTCCTGGGCCTTTCTGCAGCCTTTGACATCATTTCTCATGCCATCCTTCTATCATGTCTGTCCTGCTATCTCGCTGGCACTGTACTCTCCTTTCAGTGCTACTTAGGTCAGTTTCTTCTGCAACCGCACACAGTTTGTTACTGTAGGAGGACCCCGCGCAACCTCTGCTTCAGTTAGCCAGTGTGCCTCAAGGTTGTGTGCTTGGACCACTTCATCATCTACATGCTCCCCGTTGGTCAGATCATCCACCACCATGATCTCTGCTTCCATTCCTATGCTGAAGACACACAGCTCTATCTCAGTACCAACACCCCCCCCCCAGCTTCCCCCACAATCACTTGTCAACTGTTTGCATGGAATCAAAACCTGGATTTCATTTAACCTTCTCAAGCCCAACAGTAGAAAAGTAGAGCTCTTGGTTGTGCCTCCAAAGCCCTATTATTCCAGAAGTGTGAAAATCTACTCTTTGACATAGATGTTCCGCCATTTCACCATCACCAGAAGTTCACAACCTGAGTGTCATTCTAGACTAAAAACTTTCATTCCAGACTAATCTCAAATCTGTCAAAAACAGCCTTGTCCTGCCTAATGAACTTCTCTAAACGTTGTTCTTTACTTACTGGCTCTGTAGCACAGACCCTTATCTGTGCCTTTGTCACCACCCGACTGGACGACTAAAATGGAGTCTTGTTCAGGATATCCAGCAAAGTCCTGGAGAAGCTCCAGTATGTCCAGAACTCCCCTGCCAGGCTAATAACACGCAGTAAGTTCTAGCACCATATCACCCCCACTCTTATTAATCTCACTGGCTCCCGGTAAAGTCATGCATTGACTACAAGATCCTTCTTCTCACTTATAAATCCCTCAGTGTCCTGGCCCCTCAATATTTGTCCAACCTCCTTCACCCATACAAACAGCCTCTAACACTTTGGTCCTCAGCCATGGATGTGCTCTCTGTCCCTCGGAACCTCCATACTTTTGGAGACAGAGCTTTGAGTGTGGCAGCCCCCACCCTCTGAAACTCTCTCCCTTCTAAGCTTCGCAAAGCCCCATCACTGAACTCTTAATAACTTTTGAAAGCTCACCTGTTCAATAAGGTCTTTAATCTCTAGTGTATTTACAGTGCCTTGCGAAAGTATTCGGCCCCCTTGAACTTTTCAACCTTTTGCCACATTTCAGGCTTCAAACATAAAGATATAAAATTTTAATTTTTTGTGAAGAATCAACAACAAGTGGGACACAATCATGAAGTGGAATGAAATTTATTGGATGTGTCAAACTTTTTTAACAAATAAAACACTGAAAAGTGGGGCATGCAATATTATTCGACCCCCTTGCGTTAATACTTCGTAGCACCACCTTTTGCTGCAATTACAGCTGCAAGTCACTTGGGGTATGTCTCTATCAGTTTTGCACATCGAGAGACTGAAATTCTTGCCCATTCTTCCTTGCAAAACAGCTCGAGCTCAGTGAGGTTGGATGGAGAGCGTTTGTGAACAGCAGTCTTCAGCTCTTTCCACAGATTCTCGATTGGATTCAGGTCTGGACTTTGACTTGGCCATTCCAACACCTGGATACGTTTATTTGTGAACCATTCCATTGTAGATTTGGCTTCATGTTTTGGATCATTGTCTTGTTGGAAGATAAATCTCCGTCCCAGTCTCAGGTCTCTTGCAGACTCCAACAGGTTTTCTTCCAGAATGGTCCTGTATTTGGCCCCATCCATCTTCCCATCAATTTTGACCATCTTCCCTGTCCCTCCTAAAGAAAAGCAGGCCCAAACCATGATGCTGCCACCACCATGTTTGACAGTGGGGATGGTGTGTTCAGGGTGATGAGCTGTGTTGCTTTTACGCCAAACATATCGTTTTGCATTGTGGCCAAACAGTTCGATTTTGGTTTCATCTGACCAGAGCACCTTCTTCCACATGTTTGGTGTGTCTCCCAGGTGGCTTGTGGCAAACTTTAAACAAGACTTTTTATGGATATCTTTGAGAAATGGCTTTCTTCTTGCCACTCTTCCATAAAGGCCAGATTTGTGCAGTGTATGACTGATTGTTGTCCTATGGACAGACTCTCCCACCTCAGCTGTAGAGCTCTGCAGTTCATCCAGAGTGATCATGGGCCTCTTGGCTGCATCTCTGATCAGTCTTCTCCTTGTTTGAGATGAAAGTTTAGAGGGACGGCCGGGACTTGGTAGATTTGCAGTGGTCTGATACTCCTTGCATTTCAGTATGATTGCTTGCGCAGTGCTCCTTGAGATGTTTAAAGCTTGCGAAATCTTTTTGTATCCAAATCCGGCTTTGAACTTCTCCACAACAGTATCTCGGACCTGCCTGGTGTGTTCGTTGGTCTTCATGATGCTCTCTGTGCTTTGAACAGAACCCTGAGACTATCACAGAGCAGGTGCATTTATACGGAGACTTGATTACACACAGGTGGATTCTATTTATCATCATCAGTCATTTGGGACAACATTGGATCATTCAGAGATCCTCACTGAACTTCTGGAGTGAGTTTGCTGCACTGAAAGTAAAGGGGCCGAATAATATTGCACGTCCCACTTTTCAGTTTTTTATTTGTTAAAAAAGTTTGACACATCCAATAAATTTCATTCCACTTCACCATTGTGTCCCACTTGTTGATTCTTCACAAAAAATAAAAAATTTATATCTTTATGTTTGACACCTGAAATGTGGCAAAAGGTTGAAAAGTTCAAGGGGGCCGAATACTTTCGCAAGGCACTGTATTTGTTTACTTACTTATTTTTTATATAAATATTTTTACTGTTGTTTATTTACAATCTTTAAATAGCACCCTTGGGTTTCTTGAAAGGCACTACATAACTCACCTCTGACACTGAGAGTCACTGATTTCTGTAGCAGCATGTGTCCATCCTTGTTGCAGACGGTGCAGGTGTAGACTCCACTGTCAGTAAGTTGGAGGTCTTTCAGGGTCAGACTGAGGTCTCCAGTATTTATTTGCTCCTTCTTCATCTCTGAGCGTCCTTGTATGTGAGACTGGTTTTGTCCTCTCTGATACTCGTGGACTTTCTTGTCTTTGTGTTTCCACTCCACTGTCACATCCTCAGAGTTTCTGACTTCAGCTTTAAATGGCAGTACGACAGACTGCACCCCTTTAGCTGTTTCCACCATCTGCACCTCAGGAACTGGGAGGAGGACATGAAGCAGACAGACAGACAGTAATGAAATTAAGGTTACAAATGATCTTCTTACAGCCTCTGACAGTGGACTCATCTCTGTTCTTGTCCTGTTGGACCTCAGTGCAGCTTTTGATACTGTTGACCATAACATTTTATTACAGAGATTAGAGCATGCTATAGGTATTAAAGGTACTGCACTGCAGTGGTTTGAATCATATTTATCTAATAGACTCCAATTTGTTCATGTAAATGGGGAGTCTTCTTCACACTCTAAGGTTAATTATGGAGTTCCACAGGGTTCTGTGCTAGGACCAATTCTATTTACATTATACATGCTTCCCTTAGGCAGTATTATTAGAAAGCATTGCATCAATTTTCATTGTTATGCAGATGATACTTAGCTTTACCTATCAATGAAGTCAGATGACACACATCATTTAGTTAAATTGCAGGAATTTCTTAAAAACATTAAGGCCTGGATGACTTCTAATTTCCTGCTTCTAAATTCAGATAAAACTGAAGTTCTTGTACTCGGCCCCACAAATCTTAGAAACATGGTGTCTAACCAGGTACTTACTCTGGATGGCATTACTTTGGCCTCCAGTAACACTGTGAGAAATCTTGGAGTCATTTTTGACCAGGATATGTCCTTCAATGCACATATTAAACAAATATGTAGGACCTGCTTTTTGCATTTGCGCAATATTTCTAAAATTAGAAACATCCTTTCTCAGAGTGATGCTGAAAAGCTAATTCATGCATTTATTACTTCTAGGCTGGACTATTGTAATTCATTATTATCAGGCTGTCCTAAAAGCTCCCTGAAAAGCCTTCAGCTGATCCAAAATGCTGCAGCTAGAGTACTGACAGGGACTAGAAAGAGAGAGCAGATTTCTCCCATATTGGCTTCTCTTCATTGGCTTCCCTGTTAAATCTAGAATAGAATTTAAAATCCTTCTCCTCACCTACAAGGTCTTGAATAATCAGGCCCCATCTTATCTCAAAGACCTCATAGTCCCATATCACCCCAACAGAGCACTTCGCTCTCAGACTGCTGGCTTACTTGTGGTTCCTAGGATATTTAAGAGTAGAATGGGAGGCAGAGCCTTCAGCTTTCAGGCCCCTCTTCTGTGGAACCAGCTTCCAGCTTGGATTCAGGAGACAGACACCCTCTCTATTTTTAAGATTAGGCTTAAAACTTTCCTTTATGATCAAACTTATAGTTATGGCTGGATCAGGTGACCCTGAACCATCCCTTAGTTATGCTGCTATAGGCCTAGGCTGCTGGGGGGGTTCCCATAATGCACTGTTTCTTTTCATTCACCTTATTTTTTACTTTGTTTATACTCCACTCTGCATTTAATCATTAATTGTTATTAATCTCTGGCTCTCTTCCACAGCATGTCTTTTCTCCCCCTCACAGCAGATGACCCCCCCTCCCTGAGCCTGGTTCTGCTGGAGGTTTCTTCCTGTTAAAAGGGAGATTTCCTTTCCACTGTCACCAAGTGCTGCTCATAGGGGGTCGTTTTTGACTGTTGGGTTTTCTCTGTATTATTGTAGGGTCTTTACCCACAATACAAAGCGCCTTGAGGTGACTGTTTGTTGTGATTTGGCGCTATATAAATAAAATTGAATTGAATTGAATTTCACACCTTTATTGTCACACAGCCTCATAGCTCGCTCCAACTGGATTCAGATCATAAACAAACTGTCATGGTTCTGGCAGGCAGATGTCAGCCCCCAAATGCAGGATTGAGACAAAGAACTGAACTTAAAGTAGTTTATTGAAACTGATGATTATGCAACCAAATAAACTGAGCTGATGCCAGAACTGAAACTAAGGGCCACAATGAACAGGGTGGCACAGAGCAGGTAGATAGACAATGCAACAAAAAACAGAAGAAAACTGAGGGCTTAAATACACATCAGGTAATCAGGGCAAGAGGAAACAGCAGGGCACAGCAGGTGAAGCAAATAAAACTAACAACAGGGGAAGCAAAATTAAACACAAAGCATAGGGAACACAAGACTGTCAAAATAAAACAGGAAGTGACTAAACAAGGTGCAAACAGACTAAACACGGAAGACTGGAAAACAGACACGGGACAGAGACACAGACTAGTCACAACACTGGGAATAAAACTCAGTACAAAAACAGGAGGTCAGGGTCAAGACAAAAGGACAGAACAGATGCAGGGCAGACAGGGACAAAGGGAACTAGAACACCAAAACAAACTAGGAAATAACAAAACTCAATGAAAACTAAACTAAACACAAAACGCTGGGCACACAGCCCAGGACCATGACACAAACAGATATTACTCTCACCTCTGACACTGAGTGTTACTACTTTCTGCAGCACCACGAGTCCACCCTTGTTGTAGATGGTGCAGGTGTAGACTCCACTGTCAGTAATTTGGACATGCTCCAGAGTAAGACTGAGGTCTTTATTTTTCAGAGGATCTTTATTCATCCTGGTGCGGCCTTTATAATCCTGGTCCTGTGAGTCAGGCTTACTTTGGCCGCTCTGATACATGTGGACCATTTTGTCCTGGTGTCTCCACACTAGTGTTGCATCCAGAGGCAGGTCAGAGTTGGCTTTGAAAGGCAGCAGGACAGACTTCACCCCCTGTGTCACCTCCACCATCTGCACCTCGAGGACTGAGAAGGAAACAGAGGAAAACATGAGAAGTACAGACAGACAGACAGACAGGTGTCAGTGAGTGTGATCCTCCATCATCTCCTCTGCTGTGGAACCAGCAGCTCTTCACTCCTGTTTTCACTGTTTCCTCTGACTTGAGACACATAAATTATTTTCATAGCTTCTTATACCAATAAAGCTCTAAGGTGGTGTTTCTAGGCCACAGGGTCATGACAGGTCAAATGTGAAGGACTTGGGAGAAAAGCCATGCTGATCAAATGCTGAATATCAGATTCATTCTCATGGTGGAACTAGGAAACATCAGCAGGTACATTAGCACAACATCTAGTGAAACTCTCCACTGTCATCTGCTGTGTGCACAGAGTCCCCCGCCCACCCTCTTTCACCACTGAAGCCCACCCGGACTTTGCTTTGCCCAGTGCATCAAAGCACTTCATCTGGTGAAGTGGGGCATGATAGAAAAAAATCTGAGACCCACTGCTCTAAGGAGACTCAGTGCATCAGAAAATCCTAAAGTCAGTTTTCATCCTCCTTAGTATGACAGATATATAATAGCATCTGATCACAGGCTGCTCTGTGATTGACAGGCTCACTCTGGATGATGTCATCTGTTCCATCTGTGTTCCATCATATATGATGTCATTATGGTTCTGCTCATCACTCACTGTAAGAATATGTGTTTGCACTCCTTGAAAACCTCTCAGTGTGTTGATCCAGATGATAGACATGGATGCTGCCCAGATTAAAGGCTTTGTGCTTTTACCAGAGCAGAGAGGCAGCAGGAGCCACCGTCTCTCTGCAGGGATCAAACTCACAAACACCAAACCTTTGTTTGGACTCTGGACTTGATCTACATACCTCACATTCCCATGATGCATCAGGAGCTGTTTGACTTGGATCTTATTGATGGAGGATTGTAATGAGGACAAACAGCTGTTCCACTCACCTCTGACACTGAGAGTCACTGATTTCTGTAGCAGCATGAGTCCATCCTTGTTGCAGACGGTGCAGGTGTAGACTCCACTGTCAGTAAGTTGGAGGTCTTTCAGGGTCAGACTGAGGTCTTTATTTTTCAGGGCATTGTCAGGCATCTCTGTGCGGCCTCTATAAACCTGATCCTGTGAGAGAGGCTGTTTCTGGCTGCTGTCATACAAGAGGACCATCTGGTCTTCAGGGTGAGTGAGTCTCCACTGCACTTTGACCTCTGGAGGAAGCTCATCTGTGATTTTAAACGGCATCAGGACAGACTTCTGGCCCTGTGTCACCTCCACCACCCCTGCCTGGTAGTCTGTGAGGAGAACAAAGCAGAACATGAGCTGTAGAGATTGAAACAATGAGAGATGTCAGTGAGGGTGATCCTCCATCATCTCCTCTGCTGTGGAACCAGAGACAGTGATGGTTACCACCTCATGTCAAAAAATGTGATTTATGAGGAGTAATAATATCATATTTTATGACATGTTGTTTTTTATTGCTGGAAATATATTTATAATATTTCTTACATCATATTTTCATACATTTCATAGATGTATCATCAACGGGTGTTGGGATGTATGTCAGGAATGCTTCAGATGAAATTGAACATTTTTCATGAAAATGCTCCCTTTTATAGAAAAAGTGTTGCTTTTGTATATTGTGTTCTGTGTTATTTTTTAATATAAATGAAAATAAGACCAGCCATTTTATCCAAAGGAGTCAGTACAGCTTGTAGAGTTCTCCTTTTTCATCCACATGACCAAAATGTGCTGCTGCGGACCGCGTAAATTGTTATATAGCCTATTAACTGGGCATGTCCCCTCCGCAAGATGTATGTAGTTCATTTTATATGGCAGGCTACACCTTCCCATTTTGACTGACACCTCATTTGACCATATAAAATGAACTGTGGATGGGAAATGGCCAGTTTATAGGCTACGAATGGGTTTTCCAGAGCCAATAATAACCAGAGGGCGTTATGTAGTTTTTTCAGGTGATTTTGGTGCTGCCAGTTAACATATTAAGAGCTGCTGTTTGGTGTTTGATGTGAGGCTAACTGTTGGAATGACTCCGGTTTTTGACCTTTGATCTTAATTAAGATTATAGAAAATGTCTGTGACTTAATCTCATCTATGTGTGAAATGCCAGGCCCCTCACAACGCATAATGAACGTTGAGTGTTAGATATGTATTTAGATGGTTCCTGTTAACGTGCCTGGCTTATGCAGGTAGACCCAAACTATTTAAAAAATAGTTTTCTGAATTTTCTTTTGTGTTACAGATGATATGCCCATGGGATCCATTTCAGCCACACATATCGGTAAGTTTTTTCTTTTATCACTTACATATACTGATCAGTAAGACCTCATGAAAATATTATCTTTAAAACAGGTCGATATGTGTGTGTGTGTGTTTATTATTATGTACTAGTGGGGTCTTGAAGCTGTGTGTTTACTATTGTGTACTAGTGGGGTCTTGAAGCTGTGTGTTTACTATTATGTATTTGTAGGGTCTTGATGGTATGGTTTTACTATTGTGTAATTGTGTGGTCTTGACAGTGTGTGTGTGTGTGTGAGAGTTTAAAACATCTAGCTTCTAGGGCGGTGTTAAAGGCTACAGACCCCATCAAAAGACCCTCACACAGGCTCGGAGGCTGCGAAGGATGACGAGGAAGGAGAAGGGAGAAGATGAAAAGCCCACACATATGGCTTCTTTCTAAAACCTTTACAGGTATGCTAGAGTTATTAGCCTTAATAAAATAATAAGTTTGTGTTTCATAAAAAGTTTGAGTGGGTTTATTAACAAGCAGTAAAAAAAAGTCTAACAATGAACTTTTTAGAGATTTAAATGCTGCTTTAACCTTGTTAGAGGATGAAAATAAAGAGCCCGCTTGTCAATTCAGCCCTTAAAGCAATTTGTGTAGTTTGACGGCTCTTACACTGTGTTCCAAATTATTATGCAAAAAGTGTTTAGGAGTGATAAGGTAAGATTTTTTTGTTTGTCAGTTAAACCCATTGATGGTGATGTGTGTCAGGGCTCTTCATATCACTGAAAGCAATTGCAGACACCTGTGCTAATTAGTTTGGCAGGTGTGTCCAATTAAAGGCAAGACTACTTAAGAAGGCTGTCCCACATTATTAAGCAGCCTACATTTTCAGCCAAAATGGGAAAGAAAAAGGATGTGTCGGCTGCTGAGAAGCAACAAATTGTGGAGTGTTTAGGTCAAGGCATGACTACAATCAACATTGCCAAGACACTTCATCGTGATCATCGCACAATCAAGATGTATGTAGCTGATTAAGAGCACACACATGTGCGTGCTGATAAGGGAAAATTGAGGACTCTTTCCAACAGGCAATTACATCAGGTTAAAAGAGCAGCTGCAAAAATGCCTTGTCATAGCAGCAGACATGTTTTTGAAGCTGCTGGTGCCTCCAACGTCCCCCGAACAACAAGATGCAGGGTCCTTCAGAGGTTTGCAGCTGTGCGTAAGCCATCCTGTCGACCTCCTCTATCCACTGCACACAAGCAGAAACGGCTCCAGTGGGCCAAACAATACATGAAGACTGACTTCAAAACTGTTTTGTTCACCGATGAGTGCCGTGCAGCGCTCGATGGTCCAGATGGATGGAGTGGAGGATGGCTGGTTGATGGACACCCCATGCAAACAAGGCTATGGCGCCAACAAGGAGGAGGTGGAGTAATGTTTTGGGCTGGAATCATGGGGAGAGAGATTGTCGGCCCCTTTAGGATCCCTGAAGGGGTAAAGATGACCTCCATAATGTATGTGGAGTTTCTCAAACAGCACTTCCTGCCATGGTTCAAGAAGAAGAACCGTGCATTCCGCAGCAAGATCATTTTCATGCATGATAATACACCGTCTCATGCTGCAAAGAACACATCTGCATCTCTGGCTGCTATGGGCATAAAAGGGGACAAACTTATGGTGTGGCCCCCATGCTCCCCTGACCTCAATCCCATTGAGAACCTCTGGAGCATCATCAAAAGGAGTGTCTATGATGGCGGGAGGCAGTTCACATCTAAGCAACAGCTCTGGGAGGGTATTCTGTCCTCATGCAAAACAATAGAAGCAGATACCATCCAAAACCTGACAAATTCAATGGACGAGAGAGTTCAGAAGCTCCTTTCGAACAAGGGGTCCTATGTGCAAATGTAACATCACCTAGAATAAAGTTTTGACTTGAAAACTGTTTGATTTCAGTTTGTAATAACCTGCTAATGCTTATAATTTCACAAATGACCATTTTTTTTTTCTTTATAAAAATGAAAAGGTTGAAAACTCTGCTGTGCATAATAATTTGAAACATGCATTTTGGGCGCATTTTGAGTGTTTTATCTTTTTTTAAATATACTGTTATCATTGGCAGTTTGTTCAAAAACCTTTCAATTGTACTCTAATAGTTGATGACTGGAAATTTACAATGACTGCAATTCATATAGGTAATTTTGGAAAATCAGAGACAATATTACTTGCATAATAATTTGGAACACAAATTATTGTGTTCCAAATAATTTGTGTTCCAAACACAGTGTAAAGTGCTTCAGGTATCTTCCTTCATAAGGAACCTGTTTACCTGTCATATACTACTGTACAGTACACTGAGGTTTGTATGGATGGTAAATGGACTAGCTCTTATATAGCGCTTTTCTACTCAGTATGAGCACTCAAAGCGCTTACACAACATGTTTACATTTACCCATGCACTCCCATTCATACAAGCATTTCCATGTTTACTAAGCTAAGTGCTTTTTAATTATTTAACATTCACACACATTCATACTCCGACGGTCGCGTCGGAGAGCAACTTGGGGTTAAGTATCTTGCCCAAGGATACATTGGCATGTAGCCTGGAGTAGCCAGGAATCGAACTGCTGACCTTCCGATCAGTAGGTGACCTGCTTTACCTACTGAGCCAGAGCCACTGATCTTATCTCCTCAGAACCCTGTCATGACTGCAACAGAGTCTGCAGGTCTACAGCCTGCTTCATCCGTCACAAAACCCCAAAACAGAGAGAGGGGAGGCCCATTATGTGTCCAAAAAAGATGCTTCTCATAAATGTAACAATCTCAAATGCCTTATTTGCAGTGTGGAGACCTTTGAGGGTGATAGTCATCAGTGTTACATACAAGTACTTGGAAAAGAGACAAAGCACAATGAGAAAATAGTTTATTATGATTTTGAGACATTTGTAGACCTGAATGGTGAACACACAACGTTTCAGGTATGTACAAAAACACAGCAGGGGGAGACGTGGTGTGCCAGAGGGTGTAATTGTGTTGAAGCATTTCTATCACATTTTAGAAGGCCTTATTTTAAAGATTGTGTTTTCATAGTTCATAACTCAAAGGGTTTGATGCCTATTTATTATTATCTGACCCAACAAGGTCCAAAACCCCAAGGTTCAAGTTATTAGTTTCACAGACCCTGACTTCATTCAGAAACACATCGATTCATAGTTTCCTCCCTATGCCTTTATCCTTAATACCCAAGGCTCTGGGATTTGAGGACAAGGTCAAAGATTATTTTCCCCACTCGTTTGGTTGCAGAGAAAACCTGTCATATGTAGGTCCTTACCCTGCCTCTGTTTATGGGCTTGAACGAATGACTACAGAGGGGCACAGAGGCTTTTTTAGGAGAGGTAAGATTTTCAACTTTAGTAAAGAATCATTGATTTATTGTCAAAACGATGTTGATACCCTGGCCCAGGGCTGTGGCATTTTCAGAGCAGGGTTCATTGAAGTTGCTGGTTGCTGGCAATAATAGACCCTTCACAAGGTCAACTATTGCCTCAGCATGCAGCAAAACATTTCAAACACATTTTATGGCCCCAGACACAGTATAACAGCTCCAGAGCTTTTCAGGCAACAGTTTAGGTCATTTTCTTCATCATCAATCCAGTGGTTAGATTATGAGGGACATAGGATGGGTATTTTTATATAGCACACTCTAAACCACAGTGAAAAACAAGTTGAAGGCCTTTACATTGATGGATATTTATAATGAGGGGGGCAACAATGTGTTTGAGCTTCTAGGCTGTTTTTGGCACGGCTGTTTATCATGCTACCCTCAGCAGAATGAAAAACACCCTATACTGGGAATATCGTTGGCTGACGTGAATGCGGCTACAACAGCCAGATTACCGAGATTAAAAAATGCAGGTTTCCTAATTCATGTGATTTGGGAGCACACCTGGACTGCTCTTAAATATGTTGACCCTGATGTTAAAGGAGTTACTTTAGAGGTTTTATGGTTCTAGAAGTTTCTAGTACTTCTTGTGGGGGTATTCATGGTCAGCAGGTGCATTATAAATGCCCTTGCCCCTCTCAGGGGGGATTTTGGGTTTCACTGAAAGATTTCCATGGGTCCTCCTATGAATATGATGGAGAAGCTCTCATGAAGAGATTTTAGAGGTAAACTGGAGTTTCTAGGAGTTCCTGTGGGAGCTTTGATGTTTCCAGAGTCCTTGTCTGAGAAAGGTCTAAAAAAATCATCCTGGAATTTTCCTGGACAATAAGGTCACAGGGGGAGGGCGGAGCTGCGACCTGCCCTGTGAGGATGTGTGAGGCACCTCCAGCAGAGGCTGTTACAGACGGTACAGTGTGTCTGTGTCTCTGTTGTGAGTCAGCACCCCCCCCATTTTCCCGGCCTTTCCTGTTATGGATGCAGCCCCCTCCCTGCTGTACGGCCTGTGTGTGTAACTCCTGCTGCTTCCTGTGCTCTGTGTGAGTTTGTCTCCTGGCTGCTTTGTGTCATTGTGTCTCCTCTCACTCTGCTGCTGCTATCAGAGTGTCACAGACACCTGTGTGCTCTTATTCAAATCAATAACCTGCAGTGTCTTAGAAATGGAAACACACATTTTATTTTTTAGTTTCTTATTTCAGTGCTGAAACATTTTAATTTGTTGATCAGCAGAAAACATTTTTTTCCAGCAGTTTGTTAAAATTCAGTGTGTATCATTCCTGAAATGTAGTGATGGTCTTTATTTGGACTCTCACTGTTTTATGTTTCAAAGCTGCTCAGGAAGCTCTGTGAGCTCTGTAAAAAGCTGTCTCTGCTCACACATGGATCAGTTTATTTAGAGCTTTGAGTAAACTGTGAGGACTCTTCAGTAGGAAGAAATCTGAGTGGCCTAAAAATTAGGGTCTAACAAGTTGTTATCATCTGGCTGCTGAGTGAGGAGCAGGAAAACGAGGAGACGTGGCAGTCAGAATGAACAGGAAAGCTGACAAAAGGTCTCGGCTCAGTCAGAGACATCAGTGTTCTTAAAGCTGAGCCAAGCCCAGCTCCACATCTCCCCATGACTTGAATCAACATCAGCTCCAGACACAGAAGAAGCTACTTAAAATGGTCGGCAGACCCACGACGAGACCTCAGCCGGTCTGTGGCCAAAATGAAATCCCCCGCTTATGATGTAGCAGTTCAGCCACGGGTGGGAACGCCCCTAAGCAGCATTTGGGAAAACTGGTGGTAATGTCTTGTGTATCCACCAGGAGGAGCAGTGAAAGCACGCTATGCTGTATTTAATTCATACATATTATATTTACTCAAGAGTTCTTTGATTCTAACAGAATCATAATGTTGAACCTTTCTGTAAAACACTGATATAAATATTTGCTTGCTGCCAGTAAAGTAGAAGACAGTGAACAAGCTGACTAATGAAAATGACAGCATGAAACAATTATTTAACCACGCTGCTAATGTTTGTAAACAAAAAGAAAATCCAAAATGTAAACATGAATTGATTATTGCTGAGTTCTGTCAGTGAACGGCGCATTGATACGACAGAGAGGAGCGGGATTGTTCAACAGTGATGTATGTGAGTGTGTAGTCTGCTCTGAAGAAATATGGCAGAAATATGTGGAGATCTTTTCAAACATTAAGGGTGAAGATTTAGTGAAAAGATACTTTAGGGGAGAGACCTAAAGATTTGGCTCTTACATTCTTGGCTCTTACAGTCAGACTCATGCAGATTCAAAGTTTTCGTTGGAACAAGAGTGGCTGAGATCCAAGAACTCACTAGTTCTACGACAAGGGCGATAAGTAGATTAGCTTAAGAATCCAGCAGATGACATAACTCGGGGGAAATCTCTAGAGTCACCAACCAACTCAAACAGGTGGAATCAAGGCCCACCATTCCTCGTGCTTTCACCACAACACTGGCCTAGTCCCCCTGAAATAAGGGATGGGTGAGTGTGAGCTGAAGGTCGCCACCTTCTGCGGAGTCACCTTACAGATTGTAAAATCTGTACCCAAGGCTGAGGTGATATAAAACTTTCAAGAACTCATTGAGCACACTGCAATGTCCATTCATGGGGCGGCTCCCGCCAAACACCACCTCTCAGTGGATGACTATAAAGGCCATTTCACACCGGCTGCGTTGCGTAAAAACAACACGAAATTCCGAATCTTTCAGATGCGAACCTGTCATGTAACCTATACACACACCGGACACGTTGCGTTTTTGCGACTAAATCCTCCTCATATAATGCACAGTGAAAAAGAATGCAGTCGACATCAAGCGGTGATGTAATGAGGCCCTGATGTTTCTAAACAAGAGAAGGAAGAAAGAGAGTTTATGGGTTCATCCAACTCATAAGAAAGCAGCAGCAGGGAGAGTTTCATGGTTTGATCACGGAGCTGAAGCTGCATCACGGATGCTTCACGCATATTTCATGATGTCAGTGGGACAGTTTGACCTCTTCACATGTGAGGAGGCAGAGGATAATATCAGAGAGCCGACTGACCCGGAGCAGCGTGTAGCTGTGTGTCTGAGGTAAAATAGTATGAGTTTACTGTTCCCAGCTGTATATTCAGTACATCGGTGCGCGTTTTGAGCTATGACCTCACATGTTGCTAAATGCAGCACTCTGATTGGTCAGTCCTGTTTGTTCGCTTGCGAAAGTCAGCAAAATCGAACTTGATCCGAAAAAATTAATGCCGCAAATTCGTCCTGTGAAATGACGCGGTCACTGTGAAAGGCTGCATTAAGAACAGGCGAGTCCAAAAAATATTTTTAACGCACAAAACATTCGCACAGAATTTACGCGTCCGGTGTGAAAGGGCCTTAAGAATGCAGAGCTCTCAGTTCTGCAGCGAACTCAAAGAGACTGTTCTCCTGATGAGTTTCAGCGGCTGCAAGTGGGAAAAGCGGCGCCATCCTCAAGCAGAATTGTGAAACTGATTCCTGAGTATGATGCAGAGGTCAAACTAATCAGAGTTGGTGGGTGTCTCCGACATAGTGAATACCTGGACACACAAGAAAAGCACCCCATTTTCTCAGATGGCACCCACCCTGTCACCAAGCATATCATAAAAGAATTTAATGATAAACTCCATCACCCAGGGCAGGAAAGAGTGTTTGCTGAACTATGTAGACAGTACTGGGTCATTAAAGGAAGAGAAGCAGTCAAGTGATTGCAACGAGAAAGTTCCAGCTGTCAAAAATGGCAGCAACACCAGTGCTCCCTCAGATGGCTGATCTCCCAGCAGCAAAGTTGCACCTGTTCAAGCCACCCTTTTACTCTTGTGGAGCAGATTGCTTTGGAATATTCCTCATAAAAATAAGCAGGAGAAATAAAACGAGATGGGGCATCCTTTTTAAGCGTCTCACCACACGAACAGTTCACACTGATGTCGTCACTAGTATGAACTCTGATTCATTCCTGATGGCTCTCACGTGTTTTGTATCAAGGCGAGTAAAAAACATCGGAACTGCTCTCTTATTATGGGACAAATTTCAAAGGAGGTGAGCGAGAGCTAAAAGAAGGAAATGTGTCCTACGATTCAAGATCATCTCACCAAACAGCAGATAAGGTTCAAGTTCAACCCACCTGGTGGGTCTCATTTTGGGGGAGTTTGCATGTTGAATGCCACACAACGGACATTTAAGCCCCGTTTCAACATGAAAACGGTGTCGTTTTGATGCGTTTTGGCCTTCCATTTACATGACAACGGAGTGAAAACGATGTGTTTCAGAAATGGGGGCCAGAGTGGAGCGTTTCAGAAACGCACCGGCTTGCGTGAAACCGGGGTGATTTGAAAACGGGTAACTCGCACATGCGCACTATGGTTGCGAACGGCCACAGTTTTCCGCGCATGCACAAACTGATAAACAGTACTCGCGGATTCATGAGTGCTTCTTGTGCTTTTCTTGTGTTTTTACCATTTTGTAATTCAGCGTTGTGCACCAGTGATCCACCCTCATCATCAGTCCACACAAAACCTCTCACACTGGCCGTTTTGTAAGTAATGAACAATTTGTCGCACTTCCTACTGTGTCCCTCCACGCACGCGCGTCTTGCGTAAACAAGCTTTGCAAAGAGAAAACCAATGCCAACTTGTGGCCTGGCATGGGAACTACATCATTTTAATCGTTTCACGTGTCATCATGTAAACACAGATCATTTCTGAAATGCTATCGTGTAAACGGAAGGCTGAAACGCATCAAAACGACACAGTTTCCAGTGGAAACAGCACCGTGTAAATGGGGCCTAAAACTCTAGACCTGCTGTTTGCCAACACAAAGGAGGCTTACAGCTCACCCCCCCCACCCCCCACCCCCACCCCCCACTTGGCCACTCAGACCACAACCTGGTCATTCTCCACCACACCTACACCCCCATTTGGAAGAAGAAACCCCACACCAAGAAGATAATAAAACTGTGGTCTGAGGACTGCAGTGAGGCCCTGAGGGACTGTTTTTAAATGTACAGACTGGCAGGAACTCTGCAGGTCTCAAGGTGAGGACATCGACGCTAGGACTGGGCGATATGGACCAAAAGTAATATCCCAATATTACTTAGCTGAATGGCGATCTATGATATGTATCTAGATATATTTTCTTCCCAAAAGGTATAAACAAAAAGGCACTACTGAGTAAACACTACATGTTCCAAATGTCACACAGACATTTTTATTAACATTCAACTGTAGCTGTACATGAGAAATTACTCAAAAATAAACTATTGGCATATTTAAATAATGATGCTCTTCAAATGAATTAATGCTTTTTTCCTCTATAAAAGACTCACGGCTGTGCTATTAAAATGTAAATCGAAAAGTTAGAGAACAAAAACAGCAAAAGGCTGACTTATCTTTACTAAGCTGTACATCCAGGTACCGGCTCGTGTATATGACAGACTGATGCTACTTTCCCTCTGCCGAGGAGCCGGTGCTTGTGCCAGCGCTGGTGCTGGTTTCACTGAACGGGCAAAATGTTTAAAAACGGGCCCGCGTTCCCACCGAGTTTCTGTAAACTGCTCCTTTACATATGAGTGTGGGCAGGTCCTCGTCTGGAAAGCGCACAAATGTGGGAGAACACGCTCCCCTTTCTTGTTCTGCAAATATGTTTTATGGTCCAAAGCAAACTACTGCAGCATCTGTGTGCAGCACAGAGGGAAACACAGACAGCAATTAGAGCAAGACGACAAGTACGCACTTTGTGTCCTTTTATCTGTGATATGAACTGATACAAAGCAGCAAGTTCAGCCTTAGAGCCCAACCTAATTCACAGCCGTGAAAATCACTTCGCTTTTCTCCTGTAATACACGTGTAATATGGTAGAAAAGTTTATGTTGAGACGGCAGAGTCACGCCCTTCTGCTGCTTTCGTCACGCGTTCTTGGTTCAAGACCAGCTAGTTTGCGGGGCCGGAGTTGAACCTGTTCTTTGGCCGAGCACCGAGTGCTTCCACGGTGGAAAACCCACTTAACGGTCCAAATAAAGGCACTGGCACCGGAACCCTCTTGGTGGGAAAGAGGCTCAACTGAACAAAATTCCATCTGCAGGATTTTAGCCATCTCAGTAAATCCATAGACATATGCACTGATGTATCACATTAACGGGCCCACCCGCTCAATGCAGTGTCTGCAAGCACACGTAAAAGACCCACTTCCACTATTCGGTCACGTGACTTACGGTACAAACCATCTTCTGCTACATATGGCGGTGCTCTCTTAACTGCAGGGGTCTTGGGGGTCTGGGTGATGCCAAAGCGTATGAACGGACGCAGAACGAAGGCTGTATTTACACAAAACACGGCGACAGCAGAGGATTTCAGGTTTCCAAAACTCTCCAACCTCACCAGAAAAAGTCGTTAAATTTATCGCTAGTCAATTTTGGTGGAAAAATTCACCAGCAGGATCTGAAAAGCCATTAAATCTAGCATGAATGAACTTCTGTGTGGAGAACACTGTGCCAACCAAGAAGGTACAGTGCTTCTCCAACAATAAACCATGGGTGACCCCAGAGCTGAAGGCCCTGCTGAACAAGAAGAAGAGGGCCTTCAGATCTCGAGACAAAGAGCTTTTCAAATCAATGCCAGAAACACAAAGGAGATGGTCATAGTCACTCCCTACAGCACCAGTGAACATCCAGGGAAAGGACATCGAGACAGTGGTCTCTTACAAGTACCTGGGTGTTCACCTCAACAACAAGCTGGACTGGACTACAAGCACAGATGTCCTGTATAAGAAGGGCCAGAGTCAACTCCACCTATTGAGGAGACTGAGGTCCTTCGGTGTCTGCAGGACTCTGTTAAAGACCTTTTATGACTCAGTGGTAGCATCTGCCCTTTTCTATGCAGTGGCCTGCTGGGGGTGAAAGGATGCACCAAAAGGGACAGGAGCAGGATTGACAAACTGGTGCAGAGGTCAAGTTCTGTGTTGGGATGTCCTCTGGAGTCTGTGATGGTGGTGGGTGAGAGGAGGATGTTGGCAAAGCTGACTTCCATCATGGACAACCCCCATCACCCTCTGCATGAGACCGTGGGTGAGCTGAGCAGCTCCTTCAGTCAGAGACTGAAACATCCTCGCTGCAGGAAGGAGCGCTTTCACAGGTCATTCATCCCAACAGCAGTTAGACTGGACAACACATCATGATGTCACTTTACCTCCTCTGCCATCACTTTATCCATACAGTCCAGATACATTTTATTTATTACACTCACCCATATAATGCATACCGTGTATGCTGTGTACCTTACCGGCTACAAATGTATATAATGTTTTGATATCTGTATATAGTGTTCTGATGTGTGTGTACATGTGTGTATTGACATTGATGTATATATTTTATGTATATAGTGCTTATGTATATGTGTATAGTTTTTTCTATTCTATTTTATTTTATTCTATTTTAGTTCATTTGTTTTTTACTCATCCTTTTCATTTTTCTCTATACTGAGCTGCTGTAATGCACAAATTTCCCCGTCGTGGGATCATTAAAGTTTTATCTTAACTTATCTTATTATTTGTTCCTGGGGTATTTCTGTACCCCAAGTCCCAATTTTTTTAAAACAATAATTATTGAAGTAAATGTTATTGAGCAATCCTTTTAGGAGTTTGTTCCTTGGTCATTACCGGCACTTTTTTTATGCATTGCCCTTATCAATCAATAGCCACTTATGAAGTTATTCATTTCAATTGCAAAATTTACAGTTTTATGGACCTGGGGTAATTCTGTACCCCAGGGTTTCCATCATTGCCAAAAGGTGTCTCTTTTTGATGCAGCACTGCTACCCTGTGTTATCTCTATATAGGTAGGATATATATATATATATATATATATATATATATATATATATATATATATATATATATATATATATCTATATATATATCTATATATATATATATATATATATATATATATATATATATATATATATATATACAGTGGTGTGAAAAAGTGTTTGCCCCCTGCCTCATTTCCTGTTTTTTTGCATGTTTGTCACACTTAAGTGTTTCGGAACATCAAACCAATTTAAACAATAGTCAAGGACAACACAAGTAAACACAAAGTGCAAGTTGTAAATGAAGGTGTTTATTAGTAAAGGTGAAAAAAAATCCAAACCATCATGGCCCTGTGTGAAAAAGTGATTGCCCCCCTTGTTAAAACATACTATAACTGTGGTTTTTCACACCTGAGTTCAATTTCCCTAGCCACACCTAGGCCTGATTTTTGCCACACCTGTTCCCAATCAAGACATCACTTAAATAGGAGCTGCCTGACACAGTAAGGTCCACCAGAAGATCCTTGAAAGCTACACATCATGCCGAGATCCAAAGAAATTCAGGAGCAATTGAGAAAGAAAGTAATTGAGATCTATCAGTGTGGAAAGGGTTATAAAGCCATTTCCAAAGCTTTGGGAATCCAGCGAACCACAGTGAGAGCCATTATCCACAAATGGCGAAGACATGGAACAGTGGTGAACCTTCCCAGGAGTGGCCGGCCGCCCAAAATTACCCCAAGGGTGCAGCGACGACTCATCCAAGAGGTCACAAAAGACCCCACAACAACGTCCAAAGAACTGCAGGCCTCACTTGCCTCAGTTAAGGTCAGCGTTCATGCCTCCACCATCAGAAAAAGACTGAGCAAAAATGGCCTGCATGGCAGAGTTCCAAGAAGAAAACCACTGCTGAGCAAAAAGAACATTAAAGCTCGTCTCAATTTTTCCAAAACGCATCTTGATGATCCCCAAGACTTTTGGGACAACATTCTGTGGACCGATGAGACAAAAGTGGAACTCTTTGGAAGGTGTGTGTCCCATTACATCTGGCGTAAAAGGAACACTGCATTTCAGAAAAAGAACATTATACCAACAGTAAAATATGGTGGTGGTAGTGTGATGGTCTGGGGCTGTTTTGCTGCGTCAGGACCTGGAAGACTTGCTGTGATAAATGGAACTATGAATTCTGCTGTCTACCAAGAGATCCTGAGGGAGAATGTCAGACCATCTGTTCGTGTACTCAAGCTTAAATGTACTTGGGTTCTGCAGCAGGACAATGATCCTAAACACACCAGCAAGTCCACCACTGAATGGCTGAAGAAAAACAAAATGACGACTTTGGAGTGGCCTAGCCAAAGTCCTGACCTGAATCCTATTGAGATGTTGTGGTATGACCTTAAAAAGGCCGTTCATGCTCGAAAACCCTCTAATGTAACTGAATTAGGACAATTCTGCAAAGATGAGTGGGCCAAAATTCCTCCAGAACGCTGTAAAAGCCTCATTGCAAGTTATCGCACACGCTTGGTTGCAGTTGTTGCTGCTAAGGGTGGCCCAACCAGTTATTAGGTTTAGGGGGCAATCACTTTTTCACACAGGGCCATGATGGTTTGGATTTTTTTTCACCTTTACTAATAAACACCTTCATTTACAACTTGCATTTTGTGTTTACTTGTGTTGTCCTTGACTATTGTTTAAATTGGTTTGATGTTCCGAAACACTTAAGTGTGACAAACATGCAAAAAAACAGGAAATGAGGCAGGGGGCAAACACTTTTTCACACCACTGTACATAGATAGTGTCAGCATATCTGGCATGGCTAGAAATACAGGACATTGACCTTGGACTTGGGGATGTTATTGTACAGTGAACACAGAAAAAAGTGATTTGTCATAATAAAATATATTTTGAAAAGGTTTCATATCAGACAGATTTAGATGGAATTAGCTAGTCTTTCTATAAATGTATCCTGATATTTTTGTTCCCATGTCTTATCAGCTACCTGGTACTGTGTAACTTCATTTTAGGTATGTTCATCCAGAATAAGGTTGCTAATGATAAATGTTTTGCAGAATATTCCAGTTCAGTGCTTTAAATGTGTGCAGTGTTTGTTTGGTGGTTAAATGAATGCAGTGTTCATTTATTGGTTGAAATAAAGTTCATTTTATGGTTATATCTATGTTTTCTTTGATTAAATCCATGGGGTACAGAATAACCCCAGGTCACTAAAAATGTAAGCAAAAAAGTGCACACGTATAAGGGTTAAGACAAACAGCTGTTACACTCACCTCTGACACTGAGAGTCACTGATTTCTGTAGCAGCATGTGTCCATCCTTGTTGCAGACGGTGCAGGTGTAGACTCCACTGTCAGTAAGTTTGGGGTCTTTCAGGGTCAGACTGAGGTCTCCAGTATTTATTTGCTCTTTCTTCATCTCTGAGCGTCCTTGTATGTGAGACTGGTTTTGTTCTCTCTGATACTCGTGGACTTTCTTGTCTTTGTGTTTCCACTCCACTGTCACATCCTCAAGCTTCATGACTTCAGTTTTAAATGGCAGCATGACAGACTGCACCCCTTTAACTGTTTCCACCATCTGCACCTCATGAACTGAGAGGAGGACATGAAGCAGACAGAAGGACAGACAGACAGACAGACAGGTGTCAGTGGTCCTCCATCATCTACACTGTGAAAAAAACTGCTTACGTGTTGATGTGTGAGGCTGCAAACAGTTGTTTTTCTCACCTGTGACATTTAGTGACACCACTTTCTGTAGCAGGATGTCTCCACCCTTGTTGTAGACGGTGCAGGTGTAGCCACCATGGTCACTAAGTTGGAGATCTTTCAGTGTCAGACTGAGGTCTTTAGTTCTCAGTGCATCTTCATTCATCTCTGTGCGATCTCTGTAAACCTGGTCCTGTAGCAGAGGTTGGTTTTGGTTGCTCTGATACTCATGGACCTTCATGTTTCTGTGTTTCCACTCCACTCTGACGTCCTGAGGAAGCTTTTCTGTGAATTTAAAGGGCAGCAGGACAGACGTCTCATCCTTTATCACCTCCACCATCTCCAATGGATAATCTGAGAGGAGAACAGAGCAGAACATGAGACAGACAGACAGACAGGTGTCAGTGGAATCTTTCCCACCAACAGGGTTCCGGAGCCCGTGCCATGATTTGAACCGTTAGACGGGTTTTTCACCACCGTAACACTCGGTGCTCGTCCGAAAAACGGGTTCAATTCCGGCCCCGCAAGCTAGCTGGTCTCGAACCACAAACGCAGAAGGGCATGCTGTCCTCCACGTCACATTTTTGTATCGCCTCGGATCACTTAAGCCGTGTTTCCATATGGGACGACTCGGCACGGGTTGCCTTGACTCGCCGCGGTTTGACGGCTTTTCCATTATTAACTGGTACAAATTTGCAGGTACTTTTTCGTACCCACTCACCAGAGGCTCTGAGCGATACGAGGCGATACAAAAATGTGACGTGGAGTTTGCAGCGGTAGTTTTGCAACATGAGAGCCATCTGAAACGCTCACACAGCCTATATATTATAACCCTATACTGCTGTGCGATAGACGCTGAAGCACCATTACCTGCACCTACTAGGTGAACAGCTGGTTAGCACAGAGCCGGAGGCCTGATCAAAGGTGCCTTGAATGATCATAATAATGTGCCCGTTTGTCCTATCGGAAAAATTCAAACAATTTCTGAAAGCTGAGAAACTCCACTTCACAACCAATATAGGGTATTACTGTGGTTTTATTACAGTAATTCTTGCCCTAAGTCTGCGAACGGCAGCTCTTTTGAAGTACACTGAGCCTATTATGTTCAGGGGTATATGGGGAGTTATGCATGATGATGATATTAAGCTGGCATTAGCTGTTAGCTTGCCTCTATCTAATCTAATGCTGTGTTGTGTTTTGAGCCGCATGCGAGTTAAGTCATAAGACTACTGCCTGCGTGGCTATATTGACTCCACCCACACTGTTGTGGTCCTCAATTGCAATGGAAACACAACACGACCGTGGTGTATAGTTGTGAGTCGAGGCGACCCGCACCGAGTCGTCCTGTATGGAAACGCGGCTTTAGAACCTCGGGTGAGTGAGTACAGAAAAAGGACCGGCAAAGTGTACCTGATTGGAAATGCCGTCAAATTGCGGCGACCCGTGGCAAGTAGTTCCGTATGGAAAAGCGGTTTCATTCTCTTGTCTCTCTGTACAACGCAATTCACTACCTGCTGCTATCTAGTCTAGTGATATGGAAGAGTATTGCATCGTTATTCTCCCAGTCACTACTACAGCACAGACACTCATGGCATATTAGGTGATATTGGATAATTTCCCACGGCACACTAGTGTGCCGCGGCAGAGTGGTTGAAAAACACTGTCTTAACCTAAGGGGAGGGCAAAACTGAGGAGCTGTCGATGGTGAGGGAGAAACTGTCGATTTTGGACAAAGTGGATTTTATTCTGACGAGGAAGGACTCAGTGTTGTCGTTTTTTAATATAAGAAAGTTTGATGTGAAACAGGATTTGATTTCAGATAAGCAAGTGGTGAGGGAGGAGGGTGGGAGGGAGGAGTTAGGCTTGGTGGATAAATAGAGCTGGGAGTTATCTCTGAAAAAATGGAAATGGATGCTGAATTTACAGAAAATACTGGAGGGACTTAAGGTGGATGAATTGAGTGCAGCCTGTGAGATAAGACCGGAACCAGTCAAGAGGGCCAATTGAAGAAAATCTATTGAGGAGGATGTTGTGGGAGACAGTGTCAAAGGCCACGCTCGGATCAAGGAGGATGAGGCGGGAGACTAGCCCAGAGTCAGCTGACATGAGAAGGTCATTCATGATTTACAATAGAGCATGTTCTGTGCTATGGTGGGGTCAGAAACCAGACTGGAATTGTTCATACAGACTGTTTTATGTTAAATGGGTGTGAAATGAAGGGGAGATTAGAGATGGGGCGAAGATTATTGTAGTTGTTTGGATCTGAACTAGGCTGTAATATGTTATCATTTGATTTATCAATTTTCCTTTCAAATTTATACAATCTGCACAATCTACTTTTCAGAAGTGTTTTTGGTCTAGATTTTTTTAATTGAATTTAGGAAAATGAAGAGTTCAGATGCAAAACCTTCTAAATCTGCCTCGACACTTTTCTTTTAGAAGAGCATTTTTTTAAAATCTTGATCTTATAATAAATTTTATTAATTTAAATTCACAGGCAATGGTGAGGTGCATTTTTTTCAAAAATGTAAATATAGTAATTTACCTGAACTGAAATTATAGGTACTGTGTGCGTGCTTGTATGTGCTCACCACACTGGTCCAAAAAGTAATGGCAGTGGTGCCGTATGGGTTTCTTTGAGTACGATAGCACAGATAGAAGCAAGTGTCTTATTGTGGATGATGAAAAATGTGCGGAACACTTCTCAAGCATAAAACCACCAACATCAAAGTTCACCTGAGAAGCGCACAACAGCTACACAAACTGCTCTGATCCTACGACGTAACCTGACACACCTCTGGAGAAATGCGACTATTTGTTGGGTCCACGCAGCTCGCAACATTGTGATTAACCTGTTCAGTCCTTGTGCATTTCTGGGTACTTTATCAGTGAGAGAATAACAATCAGGAATAATAATCAAAGCATCAATACAAGGACTCACAAAAGTCAGCAAATTCCTGGAGGGAGACTGCTGAAACTATCAGAATGGAAGTGAGGGAATGAAGAAAGTGAAAAAAACAGGGGCAAATATGTTTGCAGCCAAAAAACTGAGCACAAAAAGTGAGGACCAAAAAAGTCCCAGCCAGCACCACATATAAAACACCAGCATATGACCACACACAGACTCAAGCTACACAAGCATAAATGTGGACATGAGGTCGGACACTTCATTGTGTACATAGGCCACAAAGACTCTAATGAGAACAAGGTACAACACTAGTGAGTTCCGGCATGCTGTGACGTGGGAACTCAACAAGAATCTCGGCAGTTCCTACATGGCGGCGCGCCACTGACTGCAAACACTTAGTAATCACTTTTCTCCACTAGCGTATTGTTAGACAGTTTTATAGTTAACAAATGAATAGTTATGTCTATAACTTCTGTTCCCTGAAGGAGAGGAACGAGGTACAACACATCAAGTATGGGATATCACACCCTTGCGCGTCCTGCTGAAGACACCTCTATTCACACCCCTAAGGCAAATGACCTGTGATGACATATGTGTGGCTCCGCCCGCACATATATAACACTGTCATCACAGTCCTTCCTCAGTTCAATAGCCGCTCTTCACCAAGCTTAGCTGCATGGTGGGGCATCCTAGTGTTGTATCTCGTTCCTCTCCTTCAGGGAACAGAAGTTATAGACATAACTATTCGTTCCCTTTCAGTCGATTTACTCGGTACAACACACATAGTATGGGACATATATACACGCCCCAGAGAGCAGCCACCGAACTGGAGTCAGATCACCAGCACCCTAGTGCAAGGCAGACACAGCAGAAAGGACAGAATGAGCCACTGAAGGGGCTGTCACATCCAAATGATAGAACCGAACAAAAGTGTGCAGTGATGACCAATTAGCTGCAGCATAAATATCACTCAGAGGAACCCCTTTAAAAAGGGCCCATGAGGTTGTCTTTCCCCTGGTGGAATGTGCCTTCACACCCTGAGGCAAAGCGACACCTTTAGTGCCATATGCCAAGGAGATGGCCTCCATAATCCAGTGGGAGAGCCTCTGTTTAGACAGAGCTTGACCCCTAGCTGGATTAGCAATGCAGACAAACAACTGGTCACATGAACGCACATCCTGAGTGCGGTCAATGTAGGCCCGTAGCAGACGCACTGGACACAGAATGCAACCTCCTCTCCTTCTCAGATGTGAAAGGAGGGGAGCAAAAACTCTGAAGTTCAAATTCCATAGAGCTATAAGCTGCTGGAATAACCTTAGGTAGATACAGTATGTGGCTGTAGCGGCAATCTTCAAACGTCTATTGCCGCTTCTGCAGGATGTAGTTTCCGACTCGTGCTCTTAGGAGGCAGCTTACTATTCCTTTTCAGTGATCAAAAATGAGATGGACGTAAAGGCAAAAAAAAGGATTATTTATTCCACACAGACCTGGTAACTTTACAGTGCGATATCTCCTGTTGGAGTCCTTGTTAGCTATTCCGGTTATCACTTTATACGAACTAAACTAAACTGCCGGCGACGGTCAGAAAACTGTTGCTCCACATCTTGCTTACTAGCTAAACTCCCCGTTCTGCCTGGGTGGCTTCACTACAGCCTCCCCTTCACGACAAAACCCACATTTTACGACAAACAGATTCATAGCAGCAGGACCAACCAATGGAGCACAACATCCCAAATTACAAAATAGACAATCAAAATCAAACACAAAGTGCTACGAATTAAAATATTAAAACAAAATACTTAAATGCAGATTGATACATATATATATGTATGTAAACACAAGCAAAAATACTGGCCCAAATTCTCTATGGCTCTAAAAGTGGCATTTGGGTGTAGTGCGACCTTGAGACCATCAGAAGAGAACTGTGTGCAAGAAGGATGCACAGATAACGCATGAAGGTCACTCACTCACTTTGTGGAAGCCAAAGCAAGAAGAAGCGCACTCTTGTATGAAAGAAACTTCATATCTACAGACTCAATGGGTTCAAAAAGGAGGCCACAAAGGGCATCCAGCACCAAAGTCAAGTCCCACTTAACCACAGGTTTTAGTCAGCGAAACTCCCCTCAAGAAGCACATGGCAAGAGGATGTGCACCTGGTGTCACCTCATCAAAGCCGATATGACAAGCAGATATAGCTGCTAAATAGACCTTAATTGTAGAAAAGGAAAGACCCTTATCTAACAGCTCCTGCAGGAATGTCAAAACATCCACAATAGAGGACTGGAACGGAATAATGTGCTGGTCATGGCACCATTGCTCAAATGCTCACCATCCTCGTATATCCACTTCTGCGAGAATAGTGTTGTGCCATCACGCACCAGGGTGAGTTATAACAGTGACAAACCCTGGTTTACTCCCAAACTGAAGCAGCTGTGGTTAGAGAAGAGGGAGGCTTTTAAAAGTGAGGACAAAGACTGCTACAAAGAGGCCAAGTACAGGTTTAGTAAGGAAGTGGCCACTGCTAAATCACATCACTCTGAGAATATGCAGCAGCAGATCTCAGAGAATGATGCGGCCTCTGTATGGAAAAGTTTTAGGCAGATTACCAACTACAAGCCTAAAACCAACCCACTCCACAGATGACCTACAAACTGCAAACAGACTGAACGACTTCTATTGTCATTTGATGGTCAGTTCAGCAGCCTTCACACCTCCACCAGTCCCAACTACAATACAGCCAGCACGAATATTCACCCCCCAACCTCCCCCACTCCCCACACCTCAGAGAAGCCCACATCATCAAGGGCTTCCACCCCAAAGTCCCCGTCCTCCCCCACCCCCACAGTCTTTTGTATTCAGGAAGACCAGGTCAAAGCTCCAGGGTCAAATGGTGTCTCACCTGCCACACTGAGACACTGCGCTAAGGAGCTTGCCCCATTGTTCACGAAGAGCCTTCATCAAGAACTCAATGGGTATGTGGAGAACAACACTAAAGGCCAACTCCAAACCCATTGCACAAGTCAATATCAAGTGTGGGATTTACCAAGGAGATGCCCTGTCCCCACTGTATAGGCCTGAATCCACTCAGCCAGATCATCAACAAGACTGGCTATGGATACCGACTACGGAATGGAGCAAACATCAGCCACCTCCTGTACATGGATGACATCAAGCTGTATGCTAAGAGTGAATGAGATATCGATTCACTGATCCACACCACCAGGATCTACAGCAATGATATCGGAATGTCATTCGGACTGGAGAAGTGTAGTCGGATGGTAACTAAGAGAGGAAAAGTAGTCAGAACTGAGGGGATTACACTACCAGAAGGCAACATTGCAGACATTGAGGACAGCTACAAGTACCTTGGAATCCCACAGGCAAATGAGAACCATGAAGAGGCCGCTAGGAAAGCTGCAGCCTCCAAGTACCTACAGAGAGTAAGGCAAGTCCTGAAGAGTCAGCTGAATGGGAAGAACAAGATCCAGGCTACCTACGCCCTGCCAGTGGTCAGATACCCTGCTGGGATAATAAGCTGGCCAAAGGAGGAGATGGAAGCCATTGATGTTAAGACAAGAAAGCTCCTTACCATGCATGGAGGGTTACACCCCAAATCCAGCACCCTGAGACTGTACGCTAAGCGGAAGGAAGGTGGTCGAGGACTAGTTAGTGTCAGAACCACTGTCCTAGATGAAACAATGAAGATCAATACATCAGGAAGATGGCCACAAAGAATCATGTGCTTAGTGAGTACCTCAGGCAGCAGAAACCTGAGAAAGAAGAGGATGAAGAACAGGAACCATCATGGAAGGACAAGCCTCTGCACGGCATGTACCACCGGCAGATAGAAGAAGTGGCTGACATAGGAAAATCCTACCAATGGCTGGACAAAGCTGGACTGACAGAGAGCACAGAGGCACTAATCATGGCAGCACAGGAACAAGCTCTGAGTACAAGATCAATAGAGGCTGGGGTGTAACACACCAGGCAGGACCCCCGGTGCAGGATGTGCAGAGATGCTCCTGAGACAATCCAGCACATAACAGCAGGGTGCAAGATGCTAGCAGGCAGGGCATACATGGAACGCCATAACCAAGTGGCCGGCATAGTATACAGGAACATCTGTGCCGAGTATGACCTGGAAGTCCCGAGGTCAAAATGGGACACGCCCCCAAGGATGGAACAATAGAGCTAAGCTCCTGTGGGACTTCCAGATACAGACAGACAAACTTGTGGTGGCTAACCAACCGGATATCGTAGTGGTGGACAAACAAAAGAAGAAAGTCGTGGTGATAGACGTTGCAATACCAAGTGATGGGAACATCAAGAAGAAGGAACATGAGAAGCTCGACAAATACCAAGGGCTCAGAGAGGAGCTGGAAAGGATGTGGAAGATGAAGGTAACAGTGGTCCCTGTGGTAATCGGAACACTTGGGGCAGTGAACCCCAAACTGCGAGAGTGGCTCCAGCAGATTCCTGGAACAACATCCGAGATCTCTGTCCAGAAGAGCGCAATACTGGGAACAGCTAAGATACTGCACAGGACCCTCAAGATCCCAGGCCTCTGGTAGAGGACCCGAGCTTGGAGGGCAAAATAGACCACCCGTAGGGGCGAGCTGGGATTTTTTTTTTATATATTTATATATATATATATATACACACACAACTCTTAACCCTGCACCTCTCCCACCCACTGCTGATGATGGAGAACCACATGACTGTGCCACTGCCCTGCAGATTATCTGCACACCTAGAACTGACCTCACAGCCCTACCTTTACAGAATCCTGATCTTGTTCTTTTTGTTGATGGCTCCTCTCACAGTTAACCATGTTGGCTCTGCTGTCTATTCTGAACATGAGGTGCTTGCTTCTGGCCCCCTGCCTGGACACTTTTCTGCCCAGACAGCTGAATTGGTTGCCCTTACTGAGGCGTGTTGCCTCTCAGCAAATAAGACTGTCACTATTTATACTGACTCCCGCTATGCTTTCAGTGTTGTGCATGATTTTGGAGCTCTTTGGAAACAGATCATTCCTGAAATCTGATGGCAAGCCTATTTTGAATGCTACACAGGTTGCGGATCTTTTGGACACTGTTCGACTGCCCCGTTCTATTGCTATTGTTAAATGTGCTGCACACACCAAGCCCACTGATTTTGTATATAAGTGTAATGCTTTTGCTCACCGTTCGTCACAGGCTGCCTCACTTGTTCCATCGACACCTGACCTCTATGCTTATCTGCTTGATTCACAACCTCTTAATCTCTCTGTTTCAGAGATTCAAGCCAAAGGGGGAATTCTAGAAATGGTATCCTCCCTGTGGTTCACAAAAGGCTTCACTGTTACTGCAGAACATTATTGCAAAAACTGCCTCATATGCGCAACAAATAATTCTGGCCGACCAGTTAATACCACCACTGCAGCGCATCCCTTGTGTGAACACCCCTTTGAACATCTCATGATGGATTTCATAGAACTCTTCCCATCTGAGGGAAAGAAATACTGCTTAGTTGTGGTTGACATGTTTGCTAAATGGGTTGGAGCTTTTCCAACTAAATCAGCAGACAGCAGTGCAGTCGCCAAAGCACTGCTGACATTGATATTCCCTAGTTGGGGAATCCCAAACAAAATCTCGAGTGACCGTTTGTAAACAAAGCGCAGATGGGGGCGGAGCCTACCCACAATCAAAATCTTACTTACAGAGTTGTATGAGCATGATAAATTAACATACTGTCAAACTTCGTCAAAAGCTATTTTACAGAACAGGGAGGCTACAAAGGCAGCACTTCCAAGTCCAGCATCCAAACCCCTGCATTCGATACAGCCTGGAGACTGGGTGCTGATTAAAGAGCACAGAAGGAGAGCTCCGAGGTGGCGAGGCCTGTTCTTGGTCTTATTGACTACACACACACTGCAGTGAAAGTCGCCAAAAGAGCAAAGTGGATTCACGCCAGCCACTGCAAACCTTTCCGAGGACAGCCCCCAGATGAGACAGGAGCAACCCAGAATACCGTTGAGGGCGATGATGCTAACCTCTATACTGAAAAACACCTAACTCGCACTATTTTCACCATCATCTTTATTTTCTTGGCCAATGCCCTGTGGTGATCTTTTTTGGGAGGCCCCATGCTGAGGTCAGAATCTGTACACCCCACATCAGGAAAGCGAGACACACACCAACTAGAGCACACTTCTCCAGATAGTAACAGGTGGCTCACTACTCTTAAATGTTCTTTGAATCCACATGCCTCACATTCTCCTAGTGTTTTAGTTCCAGTATCTCTAACAGCTCTGGAAACACTAGCCCCAACAAGTCAGGGAAATCGTACTTATATGGCGATTAAAAACCCTTGGGTGTCTAATTTCACTTTTAGCTTTAATTCTTGGCGATGATGCCACCTCTCTGTCCAAAGCCTTTAATTGATGTCCGATCCGCTTGTGTACCATTTTCCCCGGGGAAGGAATGGAGTAGTACAACCACAGGTCTGCATCGTTCAGTGTAATGTTACCAAATTGTTTCTGGGTCAGTCTACTGACTGTCTCTATGAAATCTACGCAGCTTGTGGAAGTGACTGTACTTGTCAATCCGATCCCTGTATCTATGCTTATACTACCTTACCTTTCTCGTTTGTTTTAGCTTTCAATGTTACAGCACTGGGACTGCCTCTGTCTGTTTCAATAAAGAATACTGGAAGTATTCCATATGTGTACAGTGGAATTGGCTACAGCACCCCGGGAGCTTTGTTTGGGTATGTGGACAGCGGTCATATTTGTTTTTACCTGCAGGATGGAGTGGAACTTGTTATCTGGCTCAGCTGATACCAAGTGTTTTTGTATACTCCAACTTCTCATTTTTGTCAACCATTCCTACCCATCATCGTGTTGTAAAATGGGACCGCCTTTCCGGCGGAGAATTTTTCCTCTCTGGGGTCCTTCCCTAGTGGGGAGCAGTTAAAGTGGGTCATGAGATCAATGCCTTAGGTGTGTGTCTAGAAAATCTTACCTCCTTTGTTGAGCAGAGTTTTAATGTTGTTGAGAAGGAAGCTAAGTATATGAGAATGATGCTGTTGCAACATCAAATTGGACTGGACTTTTTAACTGGCTGAGCGTGGTGGACTTTGTCAGATAATAGGTCAAAACTGTTGTACCTTTATACCTGATATTTCACAGAATATGTCAGACATTCACTCTGCTTTCGATGCCCTACGTGAGAAATTACATGCTAAAAATGAGGGTTCCCCTGAACAACCTTGGGACTTCTGGGCATGGTTGCTGGTAGATGGATGGAAGGCCGCTCTGCTAAACCTTGTCACAGCTGTTGTTATGGTGTCATGTATTCTTTTGTGTTTATCTTGTTGTGTAATTCCGCTGTTTTGTTCCATGTTGTCTCGAATGTTTACCACCCATTTTTTGCAGTATGCCCAAGTGCCTGTGAGCCAGGAAAATGCTGATTCTGTAGTAGAAGATGAAGATGACATCTTTTTTGATGTATAAGCCTGTTGTATCTGTATTTGTGTTTACCTGGAAATTTATGATGACCAGTTGGAAAATCCTGTATGAAGACAATCTGGTTTGATGTTAAGTTTGTTTTGGCTCTATTTTGCATGAAATATGATTCATTATATGATAGATGTGTTTGTAAAAATGTTGTATAGTGTGATTAATTTGTAATCAAAAGGGGGAATTGTGATAAAGTTTTACTTTAACTTCTTATCTGTTGGTTGACCATAGAGTGACCGGTAGGTTGTAAAAACCAGATGCCTTATCTGTAAACACACACCCTTCCTCTCTTAGGACCCTCTGAGTTAATGGGGTCACATTCAGTAGTTTTATTGTCCTTCTGGTTAGTCTCTCTTTATGCAGGAACATATGATTGGGAGAGAATCTCCTCTTCTTTATGGTTAGGCTAAGGAGGGGGTGAGAGGGGTAAAAAGTGCACTGTGTCTTTGTGTGGTTCTTCAGAACTCACTTACATACTTCTCAGTGTATGAGCAATAAACCACGTAAAGAAATCTTGTCTCTCTCATTTGATAAACACATTTCCATAACACATACACAGTCACACACTCACATACCTTTTCTGCTCTTCATAATTTTATATCTATAATGCATGAAGACACCAAATCCAGCAGCCAGGAGAACCACAGGAACCAGGACACCAGGTAGAACTTTAGTCCAGGCTGGAGGAGGAGGTTCTGTAATCAACAGAAACACAAAAAACCTGAACATCTTACAACAAATTTTGAATTCAAATTAGATTTCATTTGTAATCTGACCTCCTGCCTCTAGCTACATCACTGACCTGTGACCTTCAGTTGCAAATGGATCTTGGTCTTATCTCGTCCAAACTTGCGGGTGGTGCAGGTGTAGGTTCCACTGTCAGAGACTGTAGGGTTCCTCAGAGTGAGGCTGAGGTCTCCAGTCTGCAGAGCGTCAGCTCTCATTGATGTTCGATCGGTGTAACGATTGTTTTGTTGTTCCAGCTGATCACCGCTCTGCAGACGCACGTGGACTGTTGGGATGTTGAGGTCCTTGCGGTCCCACACTACTGCTGTGGAGTCACTGGAAACATTAGCTAATACCTGACAGGGCAGCAGGACAGACTCCACCCCCTCATACACCTCCACCTCTGCCCCTGAGGCATGCTGGGAAACTGAGGAGAGAAAATATGAAGGGGACAAATGATTTTATGATGGTTAGACACAGAATGAGGATCTAAATGCACATTGAGATCAAGGAAAAGTTCAGAGTCTTCACTGATATAAAGATGGGTTTGGTACACAGGTGATCAGTCCAACTAAGCAGGTACAGAGGAGCGAACAGAGGCAAAAACCAGGAAACAGATCTGAGCCAGAAACACAAGAAGGCTCTCACTGGAACACTAAATACCTGGACCTGCAAAGGAACTAAGGAGCACTCAGTTTAAGTACACAGAGGAGACAATTAGACACAAGTGAAAGACATGAGTGAGGAGCAGGTAATCACACAGGAGGAGGACCTGAAACAAGACTCAAGGATGAGGAACAAAAAGAGAACAACAGAACCTTTGAATTCAGCCGGGATCTCACAGATTTATAGTCACATGACTTTTATGTTGAAGAGAAGTAATAATAATATTCCTGTATTTCCCTTTGACTGTCAAATGATCTCTGCTCTCTTACTGTTTGTGTTTCTTTTTGGACCTCAGTTATTTTTTTGGATGTTTTGATGTTTCTGACTTCTTTAAATGATTCTGCAATAAAGAAAAATAATGGACTGCACATGTAGTTGTAGGTTACTGATCTATCTCAGAGTTAAACCTGAGAGTGAAGGATTTTCAAGAAATAGTATTAAAGGGTCAGTTTCTATGGCTTATGTCAGGACAGGTTTAGAGTGATATTAAAACAGTGAATGGGTTCATTCAGACTGAGGCCAGTAGAGTCTAATAATGAAGTAAAAGCAGTGCTGAGTCTGGTGTTTTCAATTTCTACATTAATGTTAAATCAGTGGACACCATTTAGATGGAAAAGATATTAAAGGACAACACAAATATAGAGTTCATCACTGGTCAGATGTTACAAGTACACAGTCCAATCATTTTTTTTTTTTTTGTCAGTGTGGGACGACTCTTCCCCTCTACAGGTGTCACTTCCTGACTGCTCTAAGATGGCTAATTGGGAAAAATATTTTGACCCACACTGGCTACAGGGCCAGGCTGGTTGTCATGGCTACTGATTTATTTTCTGTAGTGTCTCCAATTTGGTAAGCTTGGTTTACACTATTTCCCAACATATTACATGTACCATTATTATTTTCTGATCAACTTATTTATTAATAGGAGAACTAAAAGAAACTTTCAAGATAGCTGTAATTAAATGATCCAGGTGTTGATTTCAAGTGAGGGTTACAAATGATCTTCTTACAGCCTCTGACAGTGGACTCATCTCTGTTCTTGTCCTGTTGGACCTCAGTGCAGCTTTGATACTGTTGACCATAACATTTTATTACAGAGATTAAAGCATAATAAAGGTACTGCATGTTTCTTTTCATTCACCTTATTTACTTTGTTTATACTACACTGCATTTAATCATTAGTTATTATTAATCTCTGTCTCCCCCCCTCACAGCAGATGACCCCCCCTCCCTGAGCCTGGTTCTGCTGGAGGTTTCTTCCTGTTAAAGGGAGTTTTTCCTTCCCACTGTCACCAAGTGCTGCTCATAGGGGGTCGTTTTGACTGTTGGGTTTTCTCTGTATTATTGTAGGGTCTTTACCCACAATACAAAGCGCCTTGAGGCGACTGTTTGTTGTGATTTGGCGCTATATAAATAAAATTGAACTGAACTGAACTTAACTGAATTGAATTCAATCTAAATAACTTTAACAAATAACATGACCTGTAACCTATGATGAACTAAGGATCAAAACCAGATGAAAACTGAAACGACAGAAGAATCTCAAATGGAAACAGAACCTAAGGACAAAACACAAAACGCTGGGCAAACGGACCAGGACCAGAACAGGTTCCCAAAGTCACGAGTGCTGCAGCCCCTTTAAAAACCAGAGAGTTTCATGGGGGCAGAAAATTTATGTCAGAGCAATTTAACAAACTAAACACCTCCAGTTACCATTTTCATTCAGTTTTTATACAAATAAGTATATTCATATAACTAGAAGCACTCAAAGAGCGCAAACCTCCGCCAAGGCCATAGAGTCTCAAATGCTGTAATAAGTGTATCTAAACACTGTGAAATAATCTTTCATCTTTCCCAGACAACAATAACCCCCTATCCCACAATAGTGAAGAATCCTTAAAAAAATTCCTGGATCCAGATCATGATCCGGATTGAATCACTTCTTCCTCTTGTCATTTCCAACCACTCCACAAAATTTCATCGAAATCCGTTCATAACTTTTGGAGTAATCCTGCTGAAAAACAGACAAACCAACGCGACCGAAAACATAACCTCCTTGGCGGAGGTAAATATGTAATCATACTTGTAATTTCAAACTGATTTCGGAAGGAAAGCTCTGCTTTGCACAGTCTGCATTCAACTTTATCTTATGTTCATTTTAACTGCTCCCACACCTTTGACAGTCTGTCTCCATATTCTTTCATTTTCTCCATTTAATTTTTTTTTTTTCTCTTCAGCCCTCAGCAGAGACGGTCTCACTTTTCTTCTCTCCCAGCCCTTCCTTTCTCCCCTGCTTTGCTGCTTTAGAGCCTCTCTTCACACAACTTCTGAACTGGAATTTATAATTATGGATCTGGTCAGCTGGTCTCTCAACATCATTGTTTTTGATCAAATTTTCACCATGAGGAGATTGAGGGAAGGAGAACCCTATTCCCTCTTATTAATTGACATTCCAGCTGGCTACATTACGGATTCCTGTGTGGTGTGGAAGATGACGTGCCTGGCCGTATTGTCAGTGGAGGACACACATTCGGCTTATTGACACTGGGGTTTCTCCGAATTGGACCTGGAGATACCTGGCTTGTCGTTGCAATTCAGGAAGTCTAGGCAGCTGTCTGGCCTTGGTAAGGCTGCTTATGACAGGAGCGAAGGAAGGTACACACTCAAACTCAGACTCTGTATATCTGGAGCTGATTCGGAGGGGTAAGATCTTGGAGATGTACGTATCTGTTTCTGCACGGCGAAGGAACGAACCAAGAAGATTTGGATGAATTGGATTTTTTTCTCCACAGAAAGGTGCCAGTAAGACTGAAGGCTGTCAACAAATGAATCAGTACAGTCTGTACCAAGACAAGTCGTACAATCAGGAATTTGGCTCCCTGATGTTCTTGGACTGCTGCTTATCAAATTGTCTCCAGGATGTTTGTAAACAGATGGTCTACACCCCCCCTCCCCGCTGTCCTGTCTTCTTCTGACCTGTGTTGGACTGATCTCCCTGACCGAGCTGCTGATGAACTCTACATCTTATCAGAACTGTTAGCTGAGGAGGGAGTTTAAGTCAGCCCCACAGTAGAACGACCCCCGCCCCCGCTGGCTCCCCTGCCCATCCCTCCCCACCCTAGTGCTCCCGTGCTATATGTTTCTGCTCTGTCGCAGAGGTTTTTGTAACCTTATACTGTGTATGTGTGTATGTATACAAAGTATGAGCTGATTTTTTTCCTCACTATATGTTTTTCACTATTGTTTCTGTCTTTTTAATGGCAGCGCCTCCAGAAGGGGGGCAGCATGGCCACAGTTCACCTGTCTCCCCATGTTTGTTCTGTTTGTCTTCTTGGATGGTGTTCTGTTAACTGTAATTTCCCCATTGTGGGATCAATAAAGTATCATCATCATCACCCTCTGTTCCACCATCGTTGTTGTTCGGTTACTTTCTTCTTCGTTAGAACTGTTGACAGACAATAGAGGATATACTGGTCCCGTATCAGTATCGTAGTCTCTGGATTTTGGGGAAAAAAGATCACTAGAATTTTGTGGTTTGAGAATATGACGCGTAGACATTAAAATTCTAAGCCAACTGTTTTTGTTGTTGACGTGATCGATTATGTCGATGAATTATTGCAGGTGTAGTTAACAATATGGCAGCTCACGGCAAACAGCCACGGCAGGTGGAGAGCTCGAGGACGGCAGGAGGGGAGCAGCAGCGAGGCTGCAGGTGGAGCTGTCTCTGCTAACAGCCTCCTGATTATAAACTGATTCTTCTCATGGAAAACTGAACCGATAAACTCGGAGATATTTTTGCTGTGAGGTTCAAATGTGGAGTCCGAACCAAAACCAGGACTCGATGGAGGCTGATCCGTGTGACGGAGGAGGATCGAGGAGAACAGAGAGCAGAGAGCAGTGCAGGTTTACAGAGTCATTCAGAGAGGATCAGAGCGGCTTTCTTACCGAGTAAGAGGAGCAGCAGCATCTTCATCCTGCAGGAAAAACTTCAATCTGATCCTCACCGACAGAACAATCCGTGACTGCGTCTCTCAGAGTGACGCTCAAACACCTGCTTACTTTCACTTTCACTTTCACGCCAATCAGTGCCAGGCGTACAGTGCATTATAGTTTATATATTGTAATTTTCCTGTTTTATATAAAATAAAACATCAAATAGAAATTTATGCTAGCTTCGGCAAGCTTTTTATTCACGTGCTCACACGGGATCACTGTAAATAAAGACATATGTGTGGTCTACTGGGGTTATACCGTCATCTATGGGTGACACCTTTGTTAGCACTTATCATTACATGTCCCTTCCAAACAGGTTAGTAAACATAAATCACAACTTTTACAGTAGTTATTCTGCAAATGACAACATTCTTAACTAACGTTCATGTGTCATAAAGTGTGCAAAAACGTTCATTTCTTAGCACTGAGCTTTCCTCTGTAACCAAATGTATGAACACTGTGAAAAAAATATATTCAAGCTTCTCCCTTTATGTGCATTCCAAAATTATCCATCCATCTATCCATCCATTCTCTTCTGCTTATCCGGGGCCCAATATCCTATTCGAGTGTGCATTCCAAAATTATATAAATCTATTTGATCAGACCAAATGCACCTCATACACTGAAATAAGGTATGGCTCTCCACACTTTATACAACTGTAAGTATTAAGAACACACTATAACATAGCAAATTCAGCAAAGTATTAACTTTTTTTTTAATAGTGTACATGTAACCATCTTTCCTTGTTCTATGAGCCTCTCAGGAGGTTTCTTAGGCCTGGGAGACCTTCTGAGTGTCACAGTCACTGAGGGAGGTGAAGGAGGCTCACTGTGTTGTATTTCTGTTACAACTCCATCTTGTTCAGATCCTGTCTCCTTAGCTTGATTCTCAGTGTCCTGAGTCTTTGACAGACTCGTCCTGTTTCTCCTTGTTCATTCTCTGACCTAACGCTAAATGACCTGGGACCTACTTCACCCAGGACAGTCTCTTTTCTGTCCCACAGCTCAGGGCCTTCAATCCCCACAACATCCTTTTCCTGCAGAGGTTCCATCAATTAACCTCATCATCAATTAACCTAATCCCAGTAAGTGCATGTCTTCAGATTGTGGGAGGAAACCCACAGAGACACAACAAGAACATGCAAACTCCACACAGCAAGAGGCCCGGGCCAAGGTGGAATCAAACCCAGATTATTAGATAGTTATTCTAGCTGTGAGGCAGCAGTGCTAACCACCACACCACCATGCTGCAGAGTAACAAAAATATTTTTTACAGTGTTGAACTGTCTGTTTAAATTTGGTAAATAAATAAACATGATAAAACTCAGCCCTGCTGAACACTGGTGCATTAACATTTACAAATCGCATTTGTCCATGGAACAATAAAAAAAAACTGTACAAGTAGAGAACCAGAGGGTGAACAAAAAACAAAGAAAAAGATCAAATATCTACTATTTCAAAAGCAACACAGCAAGAGGCCTGGGCAGAATTGAACCAAGACCTTCTAGATGTCATTCTAGCTGTGATGCAGAACTGCTAACCACCACGCTACCATGCTGCAGGTGCAAAACTTGATGATATTAAGTTGTTTGAACTCAAACACATGATTATAATAAGATAGACCATCAAAAGCTACTCAGCATTAACAAGTAATGTTCACATTGTAGGTAATTTTAAGTAATATGGACTCAATATTTTTAAGTCGAATCAAAATCTGTGTTTACAGTGTGGATACAAGGGGCTAGAGGTGACATGGTTAAATCCATATTGCTTTGCAAAGTCATGCAATTCTGTACAATCATATTGTGGACCATTATCACTGACTACACATTGTGGAATTCCATGTCTACAGAAAAACCCTTTCATATGTGTTATGACAGACTGATGTGGGAAGTTGTGCTGCTTCAGGATAGTTAGAATAATAGTCAATCACCAGAAGATAGTCCTTGCCAGGGAGGTGAAACAAATCAATAACTACTTTTTGCTGTGATGCAGCGGGAAGATCTGTTATAAGCATCGGCTCCTTTGTTTGTTTGTAGTGATGTTTGAGACATGTTTCACATTTCCGGAACATCTCCTCGATGTCTTTGTTGATTCCTGGTCAATAAACTGCTTCTCGTGCTCTTCTTTTGCATTTTTCCATGGCAAGGTGTCCCTCATGAATGTGCTGAAATAATGTCTCAACACACAGATTGTGGGATGAGAATCCTATTTTGTCTCAGAAGCAGGCCGTTCGCCACACACCAACCTGCACGCACAGGATAAAACCCTGGGCAGATTCCTCTTGACCATCCATCCTGGATATGGTGGACCACTTTCTGCAGCAGTGGCTCTTTTGCCGTCTCTTGCACAATCCGCTGCAGCATGATGTCTGATGCTGGGAGAGAAGCAGTCACCATGGTTACTTGGGTTTCAGCATCATCAGCCACAGAGCTGAGCTGCATGTCAGTACTTGGTGCTGGTGCTTGTTCCAGTACAGTGTGTTTATCTGGTGTGTAAATTAGGTCAAAGTCATAATGCTGCACAAACATCATGAGTCCTGGGTGACCTGTCATTGAGCTTATTTTTCCTGATGGATGTGAGTGCTTTGTGCTCAGTCTCTGCTGCAAAGCTTGGCAGTCCATACACATAACTGTGAAACTTGCTGCATCCAAACACTAAGCTCAAGGTCTCTTTTCAATGTGAGCATAACATTACTCAGTTTCTGTCATTGATCTCGATGCATAAGCTGCTGGCTGCCATTTGTCTTCATGCATTTGGAGTAGGACAGCTCCCAGGCCATCTTTGGAGGCATCAGTGGAGGTTTTGGTCAAAGAATGTGAGTACTGGCTCAGTAGTGACAGTTTGCTTTCATTTTTTCCACTCTTTCTCGTGTCGTGTTGTCCACTCAAACACTGTGTTGTGATGCAGCAAGATTAGGAATTAACTTACCCAGGAAGTTGATCATTCCCGTGGCTCGCTTTTTTGTCAGTGGGGGCAGACATGTTTGATATGGCTTGGACCTTTGACTGGTCCGGTTCCACCCCTTCACTTGTGATCTTGTCTCCCACAAAGGTCATCTCTGTGACTCCAAAGAGACACTTGTCCCTGTTTAGTTTGAGTCCATTCTTTCTGATTCTCTCTAAGAGTTTCTCCAGTCTGTCATCATGTTGTTGCTGTGTTGGTCCCCAGACAACCAAGTCATCTATGTAGACTCTGGTGCCTTCAAGACCCTCAGTTATGGACTCCATTGCCCTGTGGAAGATCTCTGGGGCTGATTTGATGCCAAATGGCAGCCTCAGGAAACAGTAAGGTCCAAATGGTGTGTTAAAAGCTGCTTTCTGGGTCCAGCCTCAGCTGCCAGAACCCGTGTGAAGCATCTAGTTTGCTAAAAAAAAATAAATTTAGCACCTCCCGTTTCACTCATTATTTCTTCCTTTCTTTTTTAATGTTTTCATTTAAATCTTTGGGATCGAGGCAGACTCTGATGGCACCTGGATTTTTCTTGACACATGTGATGGAGTTGACCCAGTCTGTGGGTTCTTCCACTCGCTCAATGACACCCATATGAGTCATCGTTTCCAGCTCTCTTTGCAAGCCCGCTCTGAGTGGTGCAGGGACTCTCCTTGGGGCATTCACTACAGGCTTGACATCATCCTTGGCCTGTATCATCTACTCTTGAGGACTACATGTTTTCATTTTCATCGTGTGACACCATCTTTATGAAAAATGTTTCACTCAAATTATCGCTGTCATCAGTGTCCTCCTGCACTGTGCTTCCCTGTCCCTTCTTCTTTGACAGACACATTCTGGCATACTGGTTTTGTCCCTTACTTTTTACCGCAGGCAGGGCACTGGCGTGGTCTCTATTTCTCACTACATCTCTTGCAATTGCACATCTCATCAGCGTTCACCACCTCATTTTCTTGGTAAGCTGCTCCTGGTGCTCTCTGAAAGTCAGTACCTGTTGCCATACAAGCTCACTGGCCTGACATATTTTTATAGTCCTGTCTAATGTGAGGTCTGTCTCCCTCAGTAGTTTCTCCCGGAGCTTCTTCTCATTAGTCCCAAATACTATTTGATCTCTTATTATGGAGTCTCTGAGATCGCCAAAGTTACAAGACTGAGCTTTTGTCTTGAGGTTGGTGAGAAAATGATCAAATGACTCATCCTGGTGCTGAAACACGTACCTCTGTATGTTTCATTTTTCTTTGATAAGCAGTGCTCATCAAACTTCTTCAAGACCTCATCAAACTTGTCTTTGTTGACGGGTTCTGCAAACACAAAAGTGTTGAAGACTTCGGTCGCTTCTGGGTCGGCGACGGTGGGCAGCAAGGTGATTTTTCTTTCCTCTGCTCGTCGATCCACTCTGACTGCCACCATGTTCAGCTGGAAATGCTGTTTGAAAGCCCTCCAACTTGTTTCCAGTCAGTTTCAACAGACCTGCCAGTTTTACTGCATCCATTTCATTGTGTCCTTTTCTTGACCCGAGTCCTGGTACCATGTAATGTTCTTGTTTCATATAAAATAAAACATCAAACAGAAGTTTATGCTAGCTTCAGCAAACAGTTTGGGGATCTCTCATAGGTACTGCCCACTTTCTGTAACAACATTTTCTCTGTATATGTGTGGTCTACTGGGGTTAAACCACCATCTATGGGTGACACCTTTGTTAGCACTTATCATTAGTTCATCATTAGTTGCTCCAGCCTCTGACGGGGACGGTCGCATTCTATCTCTCTCCCTGCCCTCCCTATCTTTCCTGCTTGCTGCTTGCTGTGAGAGCGTCTCTTGCACACTGTTCGAATAAGAATAAGATTGAGAGCAATATGGATTTGGCAAACTGGGCCTTCAAGACCATGGATCGAATTTTTTCCACTATGAGATCTGGGAAAGGGGAGCCTGCGTGTCCGAGTGGACCAGACCCGGTTGGATACGTCATCGCCTCTTGGAGCTCGTGGAGACCTGTGTGCTTCTCGGCCCGAGAGGTGGAAGACGTGGAAGACGCTTACATATTTGGCTATCGGGCAGCGGTATCTTTGCTGTTTGGGCGTGGAGGATACCTGATTTACCGTGAAATCAAGAAAACCTGGACGGCAGTTCGACATCTGCAGAGGCTGCCGACCCAGGTGGATGGGCTGACCAGAATGGTACAGACTCAGACTCAAAGCCTGATGAACCTGAGCCGTAGACTTGGGGAGTAGCAGGTGAGAGGGGTTCGATCTGGAGATAAGGTACGGTTCTGCTCAGTGAGGACGGTAACTAATGAATTTGGATTATTGGATTTATTGAATGGTTTCCCAGTGAGACTGAAGGCTGTTGAAAAAACAAGCAGCCTGTTCCAAAACAACACCTGCATTATCAGAATTCGGCTCCCTAGCCGGCCTTGGCTGGCAATCATATCTCTCCAGAACTATGTGTGAAGGCCGCTATCCCCCTCAGCCCTCTCTGTGATTTGTGAAGCTGGATCTGGTGTACCAAGGCTGCTGATGAACTTCCATCACTATCAGCAAACTGTTTGCCTGGGAGCTGGCATCTGGGCTCCACAATGCCCCCACCCTCTCGTCTCCGTCTGCGTCCCCTCCTGACCCTGACCCTACCCACCATACTGCTATCCCGGCTTTATATGTGCAATATGCTTTTTGCTGAGGTGTTTTTTGGAACCTCGTAAGGTGTTCTTTATGAACACAGTATGAGATGATTTTTTTGAACCTAACTATCCCAATGTATCTCTTTCTGTCTCTCTGCTAAAGGTAGCGCCATTGTGAAACGGTTGCATGACCTCAGACATCTGTCCCCCCCTGTCTGTGTTATGTTTTTGTTTTGGATGGATGTTCTGTTAACTGCAATTTCCCCATTTGTGGGACTAATAAAGGCATTCTTGATTCTTGATTCTTGATTACATATATTATTAAAACAAGAATAATTAATAAATCACTTTTAGCATCAAAAAGAAACTGAATAGTAGAGCATGCTGCTTTCAAATCATAACTCTGTAACCTCAGTTCAGTTCTGTCACATTACAGTGTGAGTGTCTAAAGACGCTCTTATTCAGTGTGTTATTAATTATCATTTCCAGCTGTCTTTACAGAAATTATTGGATGGCTGTCTGTGCTTTTTATGTTCACGTGTCAGTCAAAGTTCATTCTCTGATCATAGTACAGCACTCATAAAGGATAATAAATCAGGTAATCATATTCAGGCTGACCCCAGATCTGCCTGTGGAAAGCTGTGTTTCATATAAGCATTTATTGGAAAAATATAAATATGTCCAAATATGTTTAATAAGAATGATATTGTCTCAGAATGGCCACAGTTTCAAAAGTGTTCCTTCATTTTTAAAGCTGTGACCTTTGTTCACAGATCAAAGCTCTCATGTTATTAACTCTGCACTCCACATGTTATTATTAGAGCCTCGCCCCAAACTGCTGACAGGTCGTTTGATTTGTTTGTGAAGGAGGCCAGCTGAAACACTTTAATTAAACAATTATGACATTTAATATATTAAAGAATCAGAAGATATCACACATGTGCATGTGGGCAAATCTTGTTGAGGGAGACAGGCCTTCCCAAGAAGAGCTCTGCTCTAAGCAAAACAGAACAATTTTATGCTCCAAGTGTTATCAATTCAAAAACAGCTGGAGAGAGCTGTGGTTTAAACTTGGCCTTCTCTGACTGGTTCATCCAGTGGTTTGTTCCAGCATCACGGCACAAGCTTCTCCAATCAGCAATAAGAGCTCTGTAAAAGAAACACACGCCTTCCTGTCACTAATCATGACATGGCAGTTTTATTTTACCTACCAACAGGGTGCAGTGACCTATAAACACCCTCCTCACACACAGACGTGCATGTTTTGGAAAAACCTTCAAGGATAAGATAAAAATATTTTTCTCTGAGATCAGGAAGGCCATAAATAAGAGAAACATATCTCCCAAAGGCTGTGAAGTTAGTCTGGTGACCACTGGTCCACTACCTGTCTGCTCTCTAATGTATTTATTTAATTATCTATTATTTGCTTCAGACACTACTTATTAATTAATTTCCAGCAGTTTACGTTGAAGCATTTGTCATTTTATTCACTGAGTAAAAACTAAAACCCAACAGCAGGTCTCCAAAGATGAAGGTCTGTGGAAGCAGCAGCTCTCAGGAGGAAAGCAGTTCCTGCCAGCAGTCCTCCATCTCTGCAGCTTTCAGACCCGAGGACTCTGACAGGTCAGAGAGTCGGGGTCAGAGATGGAGCTGCTCCTTCTCCTGATGGTTCCCAGCTCATCTTCAAAGGCAGGTGGAGCACTTTGATTACATCAGTCAGTTTCTACTAGCACCACTCTGATGCTCCGCCTCCATCACCTGATGATCTGAGAGCCAGACTGAGTGAAACCACAGCTGCAGAGGGTGGAGAGGCATGGAGAGAGAGGAGGGTGAAGAACGGTGTGTGTGGTCTTCTGGAGGATCTCAGGAGGAAGCAGCTGATACATGAAGAGCTAAAGGGAGGCTCCATTTATACTCAGGTAAAATCAGAGTTTGTACCTGTGTAATACTTTTCCATCTTTGTTAAGACTCTGTTTGTTTCAGGAGTACTTACTGATTAGTTTGTGCTGACTTCATGTTCAGATGGTCCAAACAGCCATGAATCCACCAAAGACCAGTTTGCTGTTATTCTCCACCTACATGGTCTGAAAGCTGCAGCTATCTGAGAGAGTCTCTCCATATGAATCTCCAGATGAGAGGATGAAACGTGTTTCTTCCTGCAGCTTCAGAGGAAACTGCAGAGCTTCCACCCCCACAGCTGTGTGACTGTAACTACCCACCAACCTGCTGTGGTGTCTTTGTGGAGAACGCTCTGGTTTCATCTCAGAGTTTGTTGTTTGTCAGGTTCAGAAAAGCATGTGTGTGTTGGTAGTGTGGTGCGTGATGCTGTACCTGCATCATTTGATGGCAGTAACAAAGGAGGGCTGACGCCTCCTCCTGAGGGAGCAGTGAAGGAGATCAGATGAGCTGAGAGTTTGATTTGCAGTGTCAGGGCTGTCAGAGGCTCCCTGATCTCTCTCTGCTGATTTGGTGCCATACAGATAAAGACTGATTGATCCTCCAGACCTTCTGTTTGCTGCTGTCTGCTCATCGCTCTGTTTCTGCATTGATCACTTTGATTTATAAAGCACCGAATCACAGCAAACAGTCACCTCGAGGCGCTGCTTCTTCTTTGTGTGTAATAATAATAAAACATTTAATTTATAAAGCACTTTACAAAAGTTTACCTTTGTAACCATAAATTTATTAATAAAACATGGATCTATAATTTTAGTTTACAGTTTCACTGTTAAAGAAAATGAAGTAGATCCGTAACAAACAGTAGAATCAAAAACAAATCAATAGGTCAAATCAATAATCAGTAGTGTCTTCATTATTAAATAATCCACTGTATGATTATGATCATTATTAGTGAAAACCATCTTCATTGAGTCATCAAAACATCAACAACAGTATAAACACAAAAAATCTCCCACAGCATCTCTAACAGCATCTCTAACAGCATCTCTAACAGCTCTCTCCTGGTTCTGGACTCAACAACAGTAAAGAAATAATCGATGGCAGCTCCTGATTCTTTGAAGCTGCCCTACGGAGCATCACCCAGATGTGAGAATAAGAGGAACATCTGGGCGGTCCCAGCTCTGCTCACCTCTTTGTTCTGGCAGGCCGAGTTCTCAGCCTTTAATAAGCCAACATCAGGTTAAAGGCAGCAGCTTTGATGGCAGATACACAACAATATGACAGTTAGCTGATGACACTGCTTTACTGTTAGAAAGCTGAAATGAAGTCTTCCAGCCTGATGGCTCATCAGAGGATTCTCTGGAGGCTCTGATTGAAACCTTCATTTAAATCAGTGTCAAATTCATGCTTTAAAAACATCACTGATACAGAAATATGAAATATCTCAGTCACACATACAGTCACATATTAGGGAATTACAATCTCAGAGGATGATGAGAAATAAATGGCAGATAATACAGACCCAGTAACTTCATCTATTCAGAGGAATGTACGTGTTGGTTGGTCACAGATTTCTCTCTGAATGTAGAGTTACTGCTGACTTCATCACACGTCTCCTCCTGAAGTCTTTGGACCGTCCTGTGGAGACAGACATGTTTCAGCTTCATCTGCAGAAATGAGCCACACAAGGCTAAAAACAATGATGTCTCTGTCCTGAGCAGAGGGCGGTCCTAACCCCTCAGATTTCTCCTCATTTAACCAAATGATTCAAATTAATTGGATCAGAAGATTCCTGAAAGATCCAGATAGTATGTGGGACATGATTCCAACTTTAAACAGCAGGTGGTCTTCATTTTTATCCTGGACTAAAAGTTCAGCAGCACCTTCATCAGTAAGTCTCTGAGTCCCAGATCAGGAACAGCAGGTCCAACAAACTGTTAATAACAGAATATGAACTCTGATCTGCCCAACAATATTAAAGAACTGTTATTGAAAATGATACAGAACTGTTACCCACTGAGTTCTGCTCTTTGTAAATATGTCCCTGATATTACAGACAAATGTTCTTCCATAACTCCATGCTGGAAACTCCAGAACACGGATCAGTGTGAACATGTGACTCTGTTTGGAAGGATTTCCAGGTTTAAGCTCAGACTTTGGTAAAGAAAGTGTACTTAGAGAACATGACGTCATCCCGTTATTCCACCAACAATCAATATGTTCATTATTTTAGCCAAATTCACTCCAACTTTAACAACAGATGAAGAACAAGAGGAACAGAGAGAAGGAGGGAGGAAGAGGAGGTTATTCAGAGGAAGGAGCTTCATCACCGACCTGTGGATCCTTCTGGTTATTGAGATGTGGAAGCTTGATGAGACTTAGACTTTTGTTTGGCTTTTTCCTGTGGAGCAGACAAACAGAGTGAGTCTGAGCGTTTCTAAAATGTTGGAAATATCAGAATCAGGACAGCAGGAAGCGATCAGTGACACTGATGAAAGCTGCCTGGCTTCATGAACATGGCAGGAGGAGGATGATGATGATGGTGGAGTCCAGCAGCTGGGAACCTGCTGCAGCAGCTCAGAGTGGCTGCATCTGTACTCGTCCACACTGAGAGGAGCCTCTGAGGTGGTTCAGCATCTGACCAGGATGCCTCCTTCTCACTTGTCAGGTGAGATGTTTCATACCTGTCCACCTGCTTCATCCAGGAAACAGGTTCCCCTCCAGAAAGCAGGGATCAGGACCCTGAAATCACTCTACCAAATGTGATGCTGCATACAGCAGAGGAGACTGTGACACCGACTGGTTACATGGATCCTAAATGTGTCTTCTTACTTGGTGACCTTTGACCTTTAAACCCAGCTCTTTGGCTCTAAGCTGTGATGATGCAGAGATCTTCACAGAGTAGAAAAAGTGAATATTTCAGTTTGTGGATGGACTGAACTTCAAACACTGATTGTGTCTGATGTTGGTTTGCTGCTTCACTTTGTCCTCATAAAGTTAGAGAGTTTTTCACAGAGTCTAAATAAAGTGACACAGTGTATCAGGATGTCTCTGAATATGATCTGTAATCATCCACAGAGTCTAAATAAAGTGACACAGTGTATCAGAATGTCTCTGAATATGATCTGTAATCATCCACAGAGTCTAAATAAAGTGACACAGTGTATCAGGATGTCTCTGAATATGATCTGCGATCATCCACAGAGTCTAATAAAGTGACACAGTGTATCAGGATGTCTCTGAATATGATCTGGAATCATCCACAGAGTCTAAATAAAGTGACACAGTGTATCAGGATGTCTCTGAATATGATCTGTAATCATCCACAGAGTCTCTCAGGCTGCTCTGTTCACCACCTTCTTCTGTCCTTCAGTGAGTTTGGACACAGATCACACTACGAGCTTTTCCAACAAAAACAAGCTGGACTTTATTGAAGCTCCGCCTACTCTAAGTAATTATCCTCTTATTGTAGAACTGCATAAACATATTACAAACAGCATTAACATTACTGCGTCTGTACTTATTAAAATACTCTGACAGGAATGCCAAAGGAAGTGCAGTTACTGCACACCTGAATATCAGCTGTTTGTTATCAGGTACATGTTACCAAACTTAAAGTGTCTCTGACAGGGTTAGGACTGTAATGAGGACAAACAGCTGTTACACTCACCTCTGACAGTGAGACTGAATACTTTCTGTAGCAGCATGAGTCCATCCTTGTTGCAGACGGTGCAGGTGTAGACTCCACTGTCAGTAAGTTGGAGGTGTTTCAGAGTCAGACTGAGGTCTCCAGTTCTCAGTGGGTCTTTCTTCATCTCTGAGCGTCCTTGTATGTGAGACTGGTTTTGTCCTCTCTGATACTCGTGGACTTTCTTGTCTTTGTGTTTCCACTCCACTGTCACATCCTCAGGGTTGCTGACTTCAGCTTTAAATGGCAGCACGACAGAACATCTAACTGGTCTCTCCATGTACACGTCAGGAACTGAGAGGAGGACATGAAGCAGACAGACAGACAGACAGACAGGTGTCAGTGAGGGAGATCCTCCATCATCTACTTTAAATACATGAAACAGTGAATAAATATGTCTAATGTAAAATAATGTGACAAACGTGTCTCTGTGAATAAACAGGATTTTACAGGACAGTAAACACACCGTCACAAGTTTAACATCATTTCACAAATATGTTAAACTGTAACTAAAGTAGTCGCATAATCTGTCAATTATTTTATCAATTTGTCAATAATTATTTCAGTCTTACCTCACCTGTTCAAACCTGCACACACCATAACTGTGTGCAGTTGTGCTCATTATAGATATGATGATGACGGAAACAATCAAATGTTAAACCAAGGTAACAGACTCCGCCTTCTTTCTTTCCTAAATAAAAACTGTTTGGTTGTTTTCTTTTTATTCCAATAATCAGTCAAATTTAATGTGCTGTTGGATTTATTTTAATAGGATTTAAAGCAGCTCTGCCTGAATGTTCCCAGTGTGAGCATTTCTAATGTGATCGACTCTCAGCTTCACTCAAACACACTAAATTATCAGTATTGATAACAAAATCATTTTAATGATCCATCCATCAGTGTGCACAAGCTCTTTGATCCAATGATCTTCTTAAACTCAAATATAATTGTTGTTGTTATCATGAGTTTATAAAATGACAGTTTTACAGGAAAAGTTGAAAATAAAATAAAGCCCATTATTATTTGTGATGAAGACGCCACAGCACAGTTAGTGTTTACTGACATTTGTGAACACAAACATTAGTTTTAGTGTTTGAATCTGATGATGGATTCATTTCTGACTCCTCACAGACGTCCAGTGTGTCGCTCAGATTTGGTATAAAAACATGAATTCACTTTGTTTGATTAATAAAAATTATATTTTTACCATGAAACAACTTACACTCACCTCTGACACTGAGAGTCACTGATTTCTGTAGCAGCATGACTCCATCCTTGTTGCAGACGGTGCAGGTGTAGACTCCACTGTCAGTAAGTTGGAGGTGTTTCAGGGTCAGACTGAGGTCTCCAGTTCTCAGAGGGTTTGTGTTCATCTCTCTGTGTCCTTCATAAACCTGATCCTGTTTCTGGCTGCTGTCATACACGAGGACCATCTTGCCTTTAGGATCAGTGAATCTCCACTGCACTCTGAAGTCCTGAGGAAGGTCAATTGTAGTTTTAAAGGGCAGCAGGACAGACTCCTCCCCCTGGGTCACCTCCATCATCTCCACCTGGAAGTCTGAGAGAACAGAGCAGAGCATGATGTGTGTGTACAGACTCATTGTGGTTGATGTTCTCTGTGATCTGTTATATATGAAGTTTTGTCCTCTTTAGTCCTTTTCTTTGGTTCTTAAAGAATAACAGAAAAAAACATAATAATGAATATATCAATAAATTAAAATTAGGGGTGGGACTTTAACGCGTTAATTTCAATTAATTAATTAATTGAAATTTACGAATTAAAATTTTTAACGCATTTTAACGCACTTTGCACCGTGGAACGTTTCTCAGTGCGCGAGTTCCCGGCATACAGATTATATCGACGCACAATATCCAAATTCAGGGGCCGCATCCTGCGAAGGACCCGGCCCACGTCCTTTAGAGCCCACGAAGACCGCAGAGGCCGGAAGTGAGCAGCTAGCCTTCATATCAGCTGCCGTCACCTCTCCGTAGCTCATGTCGCCTAGCAACGTGAGTGTGAAGCACAGCTGTGTAAAAGCAGCTGGTTAAACGGAGAACGAACTTTTTCTCCTTTTTGTGGTTTAATTTTAATTCTTTTATTGAAAATAAGCTGTTAAAACAAGCATAACACATTTAAACATCAAGAATACAGCTGAGAGAATGATTAATTTCCAACTATAACAAGTGAGACATTAATGTTGAATAAAACTATCCAGTTATGATGCTTAACTTTAATTTCAGGAGTTTGCTTATCACAGGAGCACTTCCACCCTTCATTGGTCTGTGTAGCAGACTGGTGGGAAAATAAACTAAATTTTGAAGTTTAAGCTTATGTAAGTTGATTCATTCATCAACCAAGCTTAAATTAATATTTCTCATGTCAAATATTGAAATGCGATTAAAATGCGATTAATTTTGATTAATTAATTACAAAGCTTGTAATTAATTAGATTAATTTTTTTAATCAAGTCCCACCTCTAATTAAAATACAATCCAATATAACTGTAGTAGTTGTACAGTAATGTCAATAGTTTTACTGAAACTGTGTTCTGATTGGCTTAATCAATGAATAGATAGATAGATAGATAGATAGATAGATAGATAGATAGATAGATAGATAGATAGATAGATAGATAGATAGATAGATAGATAGATAGATGCAATTTTATTGTCATTGCACATGTCTCAAGTACAGGCAACGAAATGCAGTTTGCATCCATCCAGAAGTGCTTTAGTAAAACTGTAAGTATAGATATAATGCATACAAGGTATACAACATTGTTGTGAATGCGCCATGACTACAAGTATATGCAGGCTATAACTGTGGTGAATGTACAGGCTGTGAACAGGATTATATATGTTATATATGTTACAGATTAATATAAGTATGTGCCAGCTCTTCAGTTATGATGGCTGTGAGTGGTTGTGTGTGTGTGTGCATGCATGCGTGCGTATGCTCAGTCCATGATTGTTTATGTGGTTCAGATGTCAGGAAGCATAGTTCAGGAGTGTGACAGCTGTAGGGAAGAAGTTGTTCAGGTACCTGGTGGTCCTGATCCGGAGGCTTCTATAGCGCCTCCCAGAGGGCACGAGGGTGAAGAGTTCATGTGCTGGGTGACTTGAGTCTTTGATGATTTTCATAGCCCTTTTCAGACATCGCGTCTTGTAGATGTCCTCTATGGCAGGAAGTGGTGCTCCAGTGATGCGCTGGGCGGTTTTCACCACCCTCTGCACCGCCTTCCGGTCTGAGGCAGAGCAGTTCCTGTACCAGACTGTGATACATTTGGTCAGGATGCTCTCGATGGTACAGCAATAGAAGTTCACCAGGATGTCTGAGGAAGAACCATCTGTCCCCAAAGTTCTCAGGAAGAAGACGCGCTGTGAGCCTTCTTGACCAGCTTGGAACAGTTGGTTGTCCAGGTAAGATCCTCGGAGATGTGGACTCCCAGGAACTTGAAGTTGTTCACACGCTCTACCGCCATCCCCTTGATGCGGATGGGTGGATGTGGATTCACATTCCTCCTGAAGTCCACGATGAGCTCCTTGGTCTTCTCTGTGTGTTAATGATGATGTTGGAAACGTCAACAGGTCTGCAGTCATGGGTGAGGAGGGAGTAGAGGAAGGGACTCATCACACAGCCTTGTGGAATGCCGGTGTTTATGGTGATGGTGGATGAGCAGCGGTTATCCAGCCGGACATGGTGGGGCCGGCTGGTCAGGAAGTCCAGTAACCAGTTGCACATGAGGGAACTGATACCTAGGTCTGTAAGTTTTGTAATGAGTGTTGAGGGGATGACTGTGTTGAATGCTGAGCTGAAGTCTATAAACAGCATTCTAGCGTAGGTGTTTTTATTGTCCAGGTGTGAGAGGACAGCGTGCAGCGCTATGGAGACTACATCCTCTGTGCTCCCGTTCTGATGGTACGCAAATTGGTGGAGATCCAGGGTGGGAAGGAGACAGATTTGAGATGTGCTAGGACCAGCCACTCAAAGCATTTTGTGATGACGGAGGTGAGGGCTACCGGACGGTAGTCATTAAGACTTGTTGGTTTAGAGACTTTGGGTATCGGGATGATGGAGGTGAATTTGAAGCAGGTCGGTACCACAGCACGGGACAAGGACAGGTTGAATATGTCCGTCAGCACTCCTGCCAGCTCCCCAGAGCACGCTCTGAGAACACGTCCAGGGATGCCATCAGGACCTGCTGCCTTGTGGACATTAATCCTGCTTAGCACCGCTCCTACATCGGTGGGGAGAGAGGGTCAGTGGTTGGTGGTCTGGGGTCACATCTGCTTTGGTTGCAGTTGTTGGGTTCCCCTTCTCAAAACGAGCATAAAAGTTGTTGAGCTCATTGAGGAAAGAGACGTCAGAGGAGGCGGGTGAGGGGTGTGTGGTCCTACAGTCTGTAAAAATCTGAAATCCTTTCCACATACGTCGGAGTTGGAGAAATGTTCTTCTATTTTCCTTTTGTAGTGCTATTTTGCCCTTTTTATGCCCCTCTTCAGCTCGGCCCTGGCTGTGCTGTAGGCCTTTACATCCCCTGACCTGAAGGCAGTGTTGCGGGCCTTCAGCAGAAGACGGACATCCCGGTTCATCCAAGGCTTCTGGTTGGGGTACATGATGATCCGTTTCTGGATGGTGACAATGATGGAGATGTGGTTCAGTACAGATGAACCACATCTGGTCCATGCCTGTGTGGATGAACATATTCCAGTCTGTGTTTTTGAACCGGTCCTGAAGCATAACATCTGTTCCCTCTGGCCACACTTTTATTATCCTCACAGCAGGTTCCACACGTTGGATGAGTGGTGAGTATCGAGGTGTGAGGAACAGGGAGAGATGGTCCGATTGACCCATGTGGGGGAGGGGTGTTACTTTGTAGGCCCCAGCCAAGTTGGAATAAACATGATCCAAGGTCTTGTCCCATGTTGGTGGAATCTGGGGAGGACTGTCCTTAAGTTGGAGTGACTGAAATCACGAGCGACAATAAAAGCAGCCTCAGGGTGTTTGGTTGCCAAACACCCTGAGGCTGCTTTTATTGGGGGGGGGGTGTATACACTGCAGTGAGTATGATGGAAGTGAATTCTCTGGGGAGATAATAAGGTCTGCATGTGACCATCAAAAATTCCACCTTAAGTGAACATTGTCTCTCAGTTGTAGCAGAGTCTCTGCACCAAGCTTTGCTGATATAAATGCACAAACCTCCACCTCTAGTCTTACCGGAGTCATCTGCTATCCTGTCGGCTCGGTGTGTGTGACGTCCTGTTAACTCAATAGTATTGTCCGGGCAGTTGTTGTTTAGCCATGTTTCGGTAAAAATCATGACATTTGAGTCCATGATTTATGGAATTATATTAGGTCAAAAGTCACGGGCGAGCAAAACACAATCCACGCAAATAATTTTATTTCACGGGCGTAGGAATGCATTCACATTCACTCAATGAATTTCGGCGCGTGTAGAACTTAGTAGCTACGCGAAAAAAAGAAGCCAGTGCGCAGGAGAGACTGTCTGCTGCTAATCCAGTCAAGAGTTGATAGAAAATGACTAAATAGCAGATTCTGGAGAGACGCTGAGCCTCGCGTTGTTCACGCGCCGTCATCTTGGTCTAATTTCCACTCTCCCTCTGGGATAGAAGAGGGAAAAAATGGTGTTTGGGAATAACTGTGAGAGAGATTCAGTTATAGTGTTACATGTGTCACAACCATGGTGATGTAATTATATATGGCCCATGAGATAATTTCATATGGTTATGATTAATGGTCTGTTGGTAAATGGCGCTCCTTCCAGTTATAATAGAAATCCCACGATGCACTGCAACAGCTGCCGTGCAGGCCAACACCTGTGCACTAACCTGTTTCCCTGTGTTGCCAATGACACACTGATCAGTGATCAGCAGATAAAAACATCAGTCAGCACTTTTTACAGTGACATTTAAGCTGCCTGACCCCCAAAAATGGCCGAACAAAAAGTGTTAAACAGGTGGAGGCAAAGAACCTGCTGACTGACATCAGAGGTAAACCAGGTGTCTCTTTTTCTCGCCTGTGATGTGAAAAAAGGAGATTGGTGGGTTGATACGGGAGAAGATGCAGAGGGAGACCTGCACAGGTGAGCTGACATCACTGTCACACAGCAGGAAACGCTGCAGCAACTTCCTGAAAATGCTCCATAATCATTGTAACACAGACAGAGAACTTTATGAGAGGCAAAGGTTTTTGTGCAGGAAACAGCTTCTGAGTTTGGTGACGTGTCTGATCACACAGGTGAGATGAGCTACCTGAGGAACTCTGTCAGTTCATGTTGGAAAGAAATGGAAAAACAGCTTGTTGTTGTTTCTGGACTTTTTGCTGATATCAGTTTTTACCTGAAACATTTGCAAATTTTCATCAGCTTCAAATATTCTGATTTTCTTTATGTTACTTTTAACTTTATTTAATGTGGTGAGGAGAAAGTTTCTGTTTCTGGCAGTTCAACTTCATATTCCTGTGACTGAGTTTAACTCCCAGGTTAGAGTATTATATCCAGTGAACACACTGATTTGAATGCAGTAACATTCCTGTTTCATACAGGCTGCAGTTCCATGGGAATGCCTTTTAGGAATGCCATTTGCTTTGGGATTCTCCACGATGAAGGAGATGCTGAGCCACCCCTGAACCTGATCCTGACCCCGAGGAGCTGCTCTGAGTTCTCTCTGTACCAGAGGACGAGGAGACCCTGCTGTCATCTCCCAGCATCCACCTGAGTGCACCTGTGTGACATCACAGCACTGAACACCCTGAGAGTGTTTGATGAATCCAGGAGCTCTTTGGATCTGATCCAGACTGGATGCTGGCTTATGTGACTGAAGCTGAGAGAGTCCACAGTGTGAAAGCTCCCAGAGACATGTTCCTGCATCATCAGTTTAACATGAGGACACTTTGATGGAGAAGCTGTGAAATGTTCCTCACTGCTGTGTGATGACCTCATTCATCTTTATTTCTAATGAAGGAGCTTCAGTGTATGGAAGTTACAGCACTCTGTGGCTGCTCACTCTGTCTTTGAGTCAGTGTGTGTGTTGTGTATGACTTTGTGTGCTTCCTGTTTGTGTGGTCACAGACTGGTGTGAGTGTGGAGCTCCTGCTGACCTTCAGTTTCATGTCTGAATGCTCTGTGAGGCTCAGATGGTCCTCACTTTAGATGAGCTCACACTAAATAAGAAGCTATGAGCTATGAAGCCTCTATGAACACACTCACACACAGCGAGCTCGTTTCATAATCTGCATGTGTATAAATGTGCATCCAAACACTTTGTTCATCATTTCCTCTCTGAATGACTCCATGAACAGCTGATAAATAACTGCTTCATTAAAACTGTATTTAGATAAAAATGCTGTCATTAAACATGTTAGATATGAGATTATTGATTATTGTTTATCAATGACATATGAAGGCGGAGTGATGCTTTATAGATGATTTAAGGACTAACTAATATCTTACTAAAGCTGAACACTGTGTAGTTATTATAAAGTGGACCAAATAATTAGGTGGAATTAAAATGTTTATGTTAGTGCTCTGTGAGCTGAAGCAGCAGATTCAGGAGTTTCTGCAGCTCTCACAGTTTTTACAGCAGTGTTGATATTTGCTGCTTTTTATGGTTCATAAGAGTTTTAATAAAAAAATAATTGAATAAAGTCTCTGATTGGAGCAGGCAGCACTCACAGGGATCATCATGACATGTAGAACGCACTTTTTGATTGGTCAGATGCTGCCAGCTCCACCCCTTTCATGTGACTGTTTATTCTTTTTACAGTCATTTTGGACAAACAGCTGTTACACTCACCTCTGACACTGAGAGTCACTGATTTCTGTAGCAGGATGTCTCCACCCTTGTTGTAGACGGTGCAGGTGTAGCCACCATGGTCACTAAGTTGGGGGTCTTTCAGTATCAGACTGAGGTCTTTAGCTCTCAGTGGATCTTCATTCATCTCTGTGCGATCTCTGTGATCCTGGTCCTGTAGCAGAGGTTGGTTTTGGTTGCTCTGATACTCATGGACCTTCATGTTCCTGTGTTTCCACTCCACTCTGACGTCCTGAGGAAGCTTTTCTGTGAATTTAAAGGGCAGCAGGACAGACTTCTCATCCTTTGTCACCTCCACCATCTCCGATGGATAATCTGAGAGGAGAACAGAGCAGAACATGAGACAGACAGACAGACAGACAGACAGACAGGTGTCAGTGAGTGTGATCCTCCATCATCTCCTCTGCTGTGGAACCAGCAGCTCTCCTCTCCTGTTTCAGGCTCAGGCTGAGGTCTCCAGTTCTCGGTGGTTCCTCATTAGTTCCTGTGTTCCTGCTCCTTTAACAGAGCTGCTTTGTTCATGTTTTGGTGTCTCAGTTCCACTTTGATGAGCAGAGGCAGCAGAGCTGTGCTTCTAAAGATCACAACTCATCAGGTGGGCTAAACACAAAATTATGTGCACGGAAAACAAAACAGCTTTTTTTAATGATGGGATTCAAGAGTTTAGGTCAGGGGTCATCAACTACATTTGTCTGAGGGCTGGAATATTTCTCTGCAGACACTGTGAGGGCCTGATGCTCTCATAAAGTAAAATAAAATTAACATTGTATCCTAGGTAATATATTATCATTGGAGATATCAATTTTTCTTTCAAATCTATACTTTTTTAATGATGTGATGTGGAAGTCCTTCTCTTACATGTTCTCCTTTGTTATGTTGACAGTTTTATGGAAATGCTGCAATCATGCACAAATGTTCTCATTATGGATATATTTAGCACAGGAAACAATAAAATATTAGATGAGAGTAACGAGTTTATTTCTGCACAATCTACTTTTGTTATAGTTTATTTTTTTAAAGAATAGAGAAACATGAAGAGTTCAAAACCTTCTAAATCTGCCTGGATACTTATTATAAAAAGAGTTTTTTTTTTTTTTTTTATCTGGATTTTATGGCAAATTTGAGCAATTTCATTTCACATCCAATGCTGAGGTGCCTCTTTTTCAAAAATGTAAATATAATAATAATTTACCTACTTTGTAATAAATAAGTGCAAATGGAACCAGGAGACTCCAGGTCACAGATTGATGATTGATTTTGTAATCGTATCATCAGATCTGCAGCCATATGTTCTGGACACTCAGGTGAAGAGAGGAGCTGAGCTGTCAATTGATCACCATGTGGTGGTGAGTTGGATCAGATGGCGGGGGCAGATGCTGGACAGACCTGGCACACCTAAACGTATCGTGAGGGTGTGCTGGCAGTGCCTGTGAGAGGCCCCAGTCCTAGAGATCTTCAACAGCAATCTGAGGGAGGCTGAGGACATTGAGTCCAAATGGACCATTTTTCATTCCTCCATTGTTGAGGCTGCTGCTCAGAGCTGTGGCGGCAAGGTGGTTAGTGCCCGTTATGGTGATAATCCCCAAATCAGATGGTGGTTACCGGTGGTAAAAGGAGCCATCAAACTGCAGAGACTGTGGATGAGATTAATAACTCTATAAGCTCGCCCATCCTTAGGGGTGAGATCACTGAGATGGTTAAACAGCTCCTTAATGGCAGGGCCCCTGGAGTGGATGAGATTTGCCCTGAGTTCCTGAAGGCTTTGGATGTTGTAGAGCTGTCTATGTTGACACGCGTCTGTAAAACAGTGTAGAGCTGCTGCTTCCCCACGTCGAAAGGAGCCAGTTGAGGTGGTTTGGGCATCTGAATCCTGCTTTACAGAATTTCTTTAAAGCTCCTTAAAAATAAACTATGAATTACTCAAAAATGACACTTAACAATGGTTTTTATAGAGTGATGAGCACAAATTGGAAATTTTTGTTCAAATTATAATCTACAGGGGTTGGACAATGAAACTGAAACACCTGGTTTTAGACCACAATAATTTATTAGTATGGTGTAGGGCCTCCTTTTGCGGCCAATACAGCGTCAGTTCATCTTGGGAATGACATATACAAGTCCTGCACAGTGGTCAGAGGGATTTTAAGCCATTCTTTTTGCAGGATAGTTTCCAGGTCACGACGTGATGCTGGTGGAGGAAAATGTTTCCTGACTCGCTCCTCCGAAACACCCCAAAGTGGTTCAATAATATTTAGATCTGGTCACTGTGCAGGCCATGGGAGATGTTCAACTTCACTTTCATGTTCATCAAACCAATCTTTCACCAGTCTTGCTGTGTGTATTGGTGCATTGTCATCCTGATACACGGCACCGCCTTCAGGATACAATGTTTGAACCATTGGATGCACATGGTCCTCCAGAATGGTTCGGTAGTCCTTGGCGGTGACGCGCCCATCTAGCACAAGTATTGGGCCAAGGGAATGCCATGATATGGCAGCCCAAACCATCACTGATCCACCCCCATGCTTCACTCTGGGCTTGCAACAGTCTGGGTGGTACGCTTCTTTGGGGCTTCTCCACACCGTAACTCTCCCGGATGTGGGGAAAACAGTAAAGGTGGACTCATCAGAGAACAATACATGTTTCACATTGTCCACAGCCCAAGATTTGCGCTCCTTGCACCACTGAAACCGACGTTTGGCATTGGCACGAGTGACTAAAGGTTTGGCTATAGCAGCCCGGCCATGTATATTGACCCTGTGGAGCTCCCGACGGACAGTTTTGGTGGAAACAGGAGAGTTGAGGTGCACATTTAATTCTGCCGTGATTTGGGCAGCCGTGGTTTTATGTTTTTTGGATACAATCCAGGTTAGCACCCGAACATCCCTTTCAGACAGCTTCCTCTTGCGTCCACAGTTAATCCTGTTGGATGTGGTTCGTCCTTCTTGGTGGTATGCTGACATTACCCTGGATACCGTGGCTCTTGATACATCACAAAGACTTGCTGTCTTGGTCACAGATGCGCCAGCAGGACGTGCACCAACAATCTGTCCCATTTTGAACTCTGGTATGTCACCCATAATGTTGTGTGCATTGCAATATTTTGAGCAAAACTGTGCTCTTACCCTGCTAATTGGACCTTCACACTCTGCTCTTACTGGTGCAATGAGCAATTGATGAAGATTGGCCACCAGGCTGGTCCAATTTAGCCATGAAACCTCCCACACTAAAATGACAGGTAACTTTATGGAGGTGGGGGCAGGGAAACGGTCTGGGTGATGTGGCTGAGAGCAAAGCTCATGGTGCTTTCCAGAAAACGGGACGTTCAAAGACCACCAATAAAAGCCAGCTTAGACCAAATTTAAGGTTTTCCAACATTCAGTTTTGGGTGGTTTATTTTCTGGTGTTGAAACTGAGAGTTTTTCCCAAGTAGAGTCCATGCTCCATGGAAGCTTGTTTCCACCACTGAAAGAAAAAAAATTCGCCATCCATATTTCGAAATTTTGAGTTACATATGTCAAATTATTGAATTAATAACTCGAAACTGTGACATTTTTACCGTTGACTGTCAAAAACATGCCAACAATTTGTTCATGTTTACTACACACTGCTAGCTTACTGATACTGTCACTACCCCATTTTGAGTGTGCATGCGCTGGCAGCATCTGCCTCCAGGTAACAAGGAAATGACGTCTTTCTCAGAGCTTCCTCATTGGTAGCAGTAATCCGAAATTTCCAGTTTTTAAAAATATTTGAGATATGTTACTCGAAATTTCGAGAAAGTAACTTGGAATTTTGAGTTACGGATGGCGATTTTTTTTTTTTTGAGTGGTGGAAACAAGCTTCGATAATTCTCTCATTATTGACCCAAGTTAACAAGAATGGTCTGAGTGTCAAAGTGTCAGAGTTTTCCTGAATGCATCCAAAAGTATTCTGACCGGGTTTTAACAGTTCGCTCAAAAATTTCTACAGATACAGAGACGGGGGTGGGCGGAGCTCCTTGTCTGTAGGAAGTGTTTTATTTCACACCTGATCATGTTTTTCTGTTTTTTTACCCCAATGCTGATATTCACAGTTATTAATTTTGCTTCTGTTTCATTTGCAACTAAGCTGATTTTTACACAGAAATAAAAATGCATACTGTGTGTCTAAGAGTGGTGGGAGGATTTGAGGCCAGCTAGAATTGCTCTTATTCATGTTCAGGGGCCGAAGCTATTCACTAGCTGTTTGCTGTAGCTAAGTGGGCATGCATAGCCCACTCACAGAGGTTCTGCTTCCTGTACCGTGCCATCTGCTGTGGCCCAGAGTTGAACTGCTTGCACATCCCAAGATTTCTGCCAAGCTCAGCAGTTTTATTAAAAGAACCTAGTGGGGTTCATGGGCAGGACACCTGTCAGAACCTTTGCCCAGTTTTTGATTTGTTTTAGGGGCTGAGCCTAAAGCTGCTGGAATAACCCACCCTCAGGCATAAATTGGCCTCAAATTCTCCCAACATATAGCTAGTATAAGGTCTGAGCAGTTGTAAATCCTTTTTACTGAGCACTTTAAGAGGGTTAACCTTGGCAGTCATTGTGAGGACTGTTGCTTACTGTCATGATGATGACTTAAAAATACTCTGGGATGTTTGTGCCCTTTCAGATAATGGGGAGGATTAATAAGAGTCTCTGCTGGGTATCTGTAGGGGATAACAGGTGACCCAGTTTTCAAAGATGCTGACCAAGCAAAAACCTGAATCAAAGGATTGAGGAAGAGTATAAATACCACGCTTAGAAGAGGAGAGAAGGAAGAAGAGAAGATTTATTGATAGTCTTTCTCCGTGTTACCCGTTTTTCCAGCAGCTACTAAGGCACAACCTCCCATGAGGGCTTCTTGCTTTTTGACTTTTGTTTTGTGTGTTTGTATATTTCTAAGTACTAGTAACTTTTTGCAACAGAGCTTGCTCATCTCCATGGATCATTTGGAAAGTTTGATTTTATTTGGACTCATACTTAATCTCAGCACGGGCTCTCCTCGGTCGGAGGGAGTGATGAGGAAGCCGGGGCATGATCAACAGGTTCTTTCTTCCTTTCTGTTACTCTGTGTGTGTATCTCAGTCTTCACTATGTTACTGTCTGTGTCTTTTTAACTATTTGTGTGCTACTCAGATGTCTAATAAACAGCCTGCATCTAAAGAAATATGGAGACCCCTAAAATGTAACCTACAATCACTGAGAAGTGGAAAAATTAAACTGTGATGCAAATCATGCAGGACAGCAGATCAACAAGAACTAAAACGGGAAAAATGTGGTCCTACAGTTACAAGAAATACAAACTGGACTGTTTTTACTGTCATAAATACTTTCTGTTGTTCCCTCTGAAGACGGTACACTGTCTTATCCCTGTCTTAATAGGCATGCTTAAACCTTATGCCTATTACAACATAGAGATGCTGCCTCTTAAAATTGTCGCACTCAGCTGGTGAGCCGGCAGCACGGTGGGAGAGAGAGCGAATTCAGAAGAATCCTCTGTAATGCTAATGATGGTCTGGGCTCTCTTACTGTCTGCAAAGGTAGTTTCTGCCCTTAAAATCACTGAAGCGATTTACCAGAGATACACAGTATTAATTTATTTTATACAAAGGTGTGGACACTCTCTTTTGAGCACCGCTTTCAGAGAGCGTGATTTTAATTTACAGAAAAAGACAAAGTGGTCTGTAGCAGACTGTCTGCTACATTTAAAATTATGCAGTCTATAAATTATTAGTAAAACTGGTGATAGAACATCATGTAATTAGTGTCCTTATTTACTTATTCATCAGGTTATTTAGGCAGAAAGTAGAATCAGTTGACAATGTGAAAAATATTTTTGTTGTTAAGGAACTAAGAGGTTTGCTCACACTGTACACTTAACACAACTGATGACCACCTCCATGCATTCTGGCTCTGTCCACCAATACAAAACTTCTGGAAAGTAAATATCCGACAAACTTTCTCAAACCTCAATCCTCTTCACAACCACATGAGAGCTGAATGCGCTCTCATGTAACGTAAATGAAATTTCCGGTCATAAGCAGTGTTTTTTAACTGTGCTGTGTTGTTGAAATTGAGCAGAATAACATGAAACACAATTAGTTCATCTCTATTTGCTTTTAATTGAGAGAGTTTGTAAAAAAACGGACCGACATTAAACATAGCGGTCAACGTTTTAACCTGTTAACTGGCCGAACCAAAATCACTAGAAAAAACTTCGCCCTCTGGTTATTGTTGACTCTGGAAAACCCATGTATGTAGTGCATTTTATATGGAAAGCTAGACCCTCCCTTTTTGATTTACACCTCATTCGGCCAATCACATTAAGAAATCGGTTTCCCAAAGCAAATAATAACCAGGGGGTGTCACGTAGCTGTTGAGTTTGATGCAGCAAGTTACATGATTGGCTGAATGAGGCGTCAATCAAAATAGGAGGGTCTAGCCTGTCATGTACAATGCTCCGTCCCGCTTATGGGACGTGGCTGTCCGTTGTTGAAAGCCTCGATCTCTGAGGGGAGAGAAGCTAGAGACTTGAGGCTCCAGGATAGCACGAACAGTTCAGAAACAATTTGAAATGAGAAAAAAAAACAATTTATTAACTGATTAAGTCGTGTTTTAGACTGCTTATTAATAGCAGATCTATTCTGACCCAAAGTTCAGCCGTGACCAGTCCTGAATGACGGCTTTACAGCAGACAGCCGTACGAGCTCTTGCCGGTACTGCGTACCGGCGCAGAATCTTTAGTGGTACGCAGTACCGGACCGTACTGGCTTACTTTCACCCCTGTAAATAAATAAATACTGCAGTATTCAGCTGGACACTGGAACATGTGGCTGCCAAAAAGTGTTTCTGATGTTTCTATGAGTCTGCAGACTCCTAAAGATTCTTGAAAAACAGGTTATTTCTTCATTTTATATATAAGCCCTTCATAAATCATGCTGACTGCACTCTATTTAATAATATAAGCAAAGACATTACACATCAAAGCAGACAAAAACATCAGGATCACTTTTTGGCCCAACAGCATGTCACGGCAAAGGATTATTCCTGTAAGTATAAGAGCCAAATCTTTAGGTCCCTCTCCTAAAGTAGCTTTTCACTAAATCTTCACCCATAATGTTGCCACTGCTCCTGCTAAACAAGATATTACCACCAGTTTTCCCAAATGCTGCTCAGGGGCGTTCCCACCAGTGCCTGAACTGCTATGTCATGAACAGGGGATTTCATTTTGGCCACGGACCGGCGAAGGTCCAGTCAGGGATCGGCCAGCCATTTTCAGTGGCTTCTTCTGTACATATTATGCATTCACTGTTTCCCAGAGCGATGTATCCTCCCTCTAACGGGTTTGCAAAAATCACGTAGAAAGTGCAAAGAACAACACGTACTGCATGCGCTTTATCGTGTTCATTAGCATGTACAGCTTTGGCATTTCTGTATCTAGGATAATATGGAGATACAGAAAATGGCTTTCAATATCTTTTGGGGTTAGTGCACTCTACCTTATGTAGTTATTATGCATTTACTCCATACATATTATTATAATTAGGGCTCTGAAGGTTCTATTGATTTATAGTGCATAGAAATATTCCACACGATGGTACTACAGCATGTTTAACTGTAACAATAAGGTCTGGCAGACTTGTTCTATTATAGGTCTCAAAGGGATACACAAGTAAAATAAAATAATCGTGTTTGATAAAATCACACACACACACACACACACACACACACACACACACACACACACACACACACACACACACACACACACACACACACACACACACACACACACACACATACACACAAGCTAAGTCAGCCAGGTCTGAAAAAAGTTCCTACCTGTCCCCTCAGTATCGCCTGAGTATATCTAATAAAGTCTGTAAGCCCATGGAGTTCACAGGCTTGGGTCAAAATTTGGCACTTAATTTATTTGTGTTATTTTTCCATCTTTTTTGAGCCCTCATAACTCTGTAAGTACAGAAGGAATCCACATGAAACTTTCAGATTTGAAAAACTGATTAAAACACTAAAACTGGTTCTGAAGAGGAGCCACTCACTGGTTTTTCATGGTATGATCCAATAACACACACAGTCACACACTCACATACCTTTTCTGCTCTTCATAATTTTATATCTATAATACATGAAGACACCAAAGCCAGCAGCCAGGAGAACCACAGGAACCAGGACACCAGGTAGAACTTTAGTCCAGGCTGGAGGAGGAGGTTCTGTAATCAACACAAACATATTTAACATATTTTAATGAATTCACATCAGTGTTTACTATGACTCTGACCTCTAACTACATCACTGACCTGTGACCTTCAGCTGCACATGGCTCTTGGTCTGATCTCGTCCAAGCTTGCGGGTGGTGCAGGTGTAGGTTCCACTGTCAGAGACTGTAGGGTTCCTCAGAGTGAGGCTGAGGTCTCCAGTCTGCAGAGCATCAGCTCTCATTGATGTTCGGTCGGTGTAACGATTGTTTTGTTGTTCCAGATCATCACCGCTCTGCAGACGCACGTGGACTGTTGGGATGTTGAGGTCCTTGCGGTCCCACACTGCTGCTGTGGAGTCTCTGGAAACATCAGCTGATACCTGACAGGGTAGCAGGATAGACTCCACCCCCCTAAACACCTCCACCTCTACCCCTGAGGCATGCTGGGAAACTGAGGAGAGAAAATACAAAGTGCTGTGATAACACGAGTGAATCACATGAGTGCTGTGATTTTGTGACAGCTGGTTAGACACAGAATGAGGATCTAAATGCACGTCGAGATCACGGAAAAGTTCAGAGTCTTCACTGATATAAAGATGGGTTTGGTACACAGGTGATCAGTCCAACTAAGCAGGTAAAGAGGAGCGAACAGAGGCAAAAACCAGGAAACAGATCTGAGCCAGAAACATAAGAAGGCTCTCACTGGAACACTAAATACCTGGACCTGCAAAGGAACTAAGGAGCACTCAGTTTAAGTACAGTTTAAGTATCAATCCTATGCCGAGTAAACACAGGGACATTATCACTGATACTGATACCGATACTTTTTAATAATTATGAGGAATTTCCATGAAGTTTAACTGGTTTGACATTCTGTTACGTCCGTAAGGGTATATGTGTATGTGGGTGTGTGTGCGTCTCTGTCTATATGCTAATTTGTCTGTGCAGGGGCTCGGGGTTGATTGGTGCAGCCTGCTGTCGATTGGCTGTGATGGAGCGACTACTTAGGAGGCTGGAGGGACCACGCAGACCCGAGAGCATCATTCGTGTCCCCAAGTGTCCAACCAGCCTCATACATATGTTCTGTTCCAGAGTGGGTAGGGGTGAGCCGCCAGTTTGTTTCTTCAGTTTTCTCCTGTGTTGTTCTAGGTAGGGAGGTTAGCGATTGTCATTTGTTTTGTTCTTTTTGGTTTAGGTTAGTCGCCGGATCACGGTAGTTTTTAGTTCTCGTTTTGTTTATTGTTTTGGCCTGGGCTCACCCTGACGTGAATCACTCTGTGTGCTCGTCTGTGTATTAATAAAGCATTGTGTATATATATTTTCAAACGGTTGTCGTGTGGCTGCTTGGGTCTTGGGAGGGCGAGTGGTGTTCTCATTCAAGTTGCGCTCCGGGCCCCTAGACGGGTCGTAACACATTCATATTATCATTTCATATTATCGATATTAGGATCGATCTGCCCACCACTAGCGCAATGTGCTAATGGCGGAGAAACAACTTAATTACTTCTCTGCTGTTACCATTGGTGGTGGCCATGGTAACTTCAGGGTTATAGCAAGAAATATTTCTCACCTCGGCGCTAAAGCTAATGCTAATTAATAAGCTAATGCTAACCCTAAATGCTGCTCCCGCTTGTTAATTGAGTGATGGGGCCTAAGATGTAACTGGAAAGCAGCAATCAGTTTTTTTGGACATGTAGTTACATTTCTTGAGGTGCATGTCAGGTTTGGTTCAGAGAGGATTTTCAGTTATGCACAAAGGATCAATGCAGAACTCTAAATCAGGCCTTAGATTGATAGTGATAATTTTTGCATATAATCCAGAAAATTTACATTTATATATCAAGCATTTAATGTGTCCCAGAGTGACCTTTCCTTCCATAAATGTGTTTGCAGAAATGAAATTAAAAAAATACACAACAAAAATCCAGATTTTTTAACGATCAGCTGCTAAAAGCATTTCCTACTTTTGAATATCAGCCACCATGTTGTGAGCATAAACTATCACGTTTTTAATGTTTTAACAACAGGAAGTGACATCATCTTGCTGGGAACTGTAACTTTTTTTTATTCTTGAAGGCCTCTCATCGCTCTACTGGTGCTGAAAACTAATGTTTGACTATGGCTTTCTGAATACAAGTAGGGCTGCAACTATCAATTATCTTAGTAATCAAGTATTCACTTGATTACTCTGTCAATTAATCAAGTAATTGGATGGTTTTAGTCTTTGGAGCTTGAAAAAAAAAAAGCGACTGGATTTCTTTTGTGGTTTTAGAATATGACACGCAGACATTAAAATTCTAAGTCAACTATTTTTGTTGTTGCCGTGATCGATTATGTCGATCAATTATTGCAGGTGTAGTTAACAATATGGCAGCTCACGGCAAACAGCCACGGCAGGTGGAGACACCTGAGGACGGCTGCAGGGGAGCAGCAGCGAGGCTGCAGGTGGAGCTGTCTCTGCTAACACCTCCCTGCTGCTCCGAGCGCAGCCTCCTGATTATAAACTGATTCTTCTCATGGAAAACTGAACCGATAAACTCGGAGATATTTTTGCTGTGAGGTTCAAATGTGGAGTCAGAACCAAAACCAGGACTCGATGGAGGCTGATCCGTGTGACGGAGGAGGATCGAGGAGAACAGAGAGCAGACAGCAGTGCAGGTTTACAGAGTCATTCAGAGAGGATCAGAGCGGCTTTCTTACCGAGTAAGAGGAGCAGAAGCATCTTCATCCTGCAGGAAAAACTTCAATCTGATCCTCACCGACAGAACAATCCGTGACTGCTGCTCTCAAACTCCTGCTTACTTTCACTTTCACTCTGTACTCCATATGTTAACAGAGCCTCGCCCCAAACTGTCAACAATAAAGTTACCGACATGCCTCAGAGCACACAAATAACATGGAAATCTTAAAAGAACATGCTCAGAGTTAGAATGTGATAGAAAGTCAGGATCAACAGTTTACATGTGCTGCTCTAACACACCAGTTATGACCACAAATAGAAGCTTTCCACAGACAGATCTGGGGTCAGAATGAACTGATTTATTATTCTTTATGTGTGCAGTACCGTGATACTTGGACTGACACAGGATACAATAATTTCTCTAATGACAGTTTGAAATCATGAATAAATAACACACTGATAATCTAAATAATCAAAATTAATTAGACTGAGTATTTAGAGGATTTACATTAATTTTTTCCCCCTGAAAGATGCAGAAATATTACATGGCAGCAATTATACAGAGTTGGAGTCGTTCTGCATTCAGATCCATTTCAAACTTGTTCACCTCAAAGTATTTGTATGAGTTTAAATATTTTTATAGTGTGTAATGTAATGATAATTATGTATTATAATTTGCAATCCAGCAAAAGCTCTGCTGGACAGTAAAACGGTCAAGTCAAGTCAAGTTTATTTATAAAGCACATTTAAAACAACGACGTTGACCAAAGTGCTGTACAAGATCTGTAACCCCAAGGACTATACTAAATAAAAATAAAAATATATAAATAAATAAATAAAATAATAAAATAAAAATAAATAAATAAAAACATTAAGAACAATAAATAACATAAGAAAATTAAAAATTAAAACGTTTAAAACAAGTACCATAAAATACCATAAAACAATCATCTAAAAGGAGGTAGCACTGCAGCCAAATGCCAAGGAAAAGAACTGTGTTTTTAATAGAGATTTAAATGTGTGTATCGTCTGAGCTGTGCGGATATGGAGAGGTAGATCGTTCCATAGCTTTGGTGCTGCTGCTGCAAAAGCTCGATCACCTCTCTGTTTTAGTCTAGTTTTAGGCCTCTGTAAGAGCAGCTGGTTCGATGACCTCAGAGCTCTTACAGGGGTGTGACAGTGAAGCAGCTCAGACAGATACAAAGGTGCCAGTCCGTTTAAGGCTTTAAAAGTAAGCAATAAAATCTTAAAATCGATTCTAAAACGGACAGGGAGCCAGTGAAGGGATGACAGGACTGGGGTAATGTGTTCATGCTTTTTTAAACCGGTTAAAAGACGAGCTGCCGCATTCTGGACTACCTGCAGGCGGCGCACAGATGATTGATCTATGCCAAAGTACAGAGAATTACAGTAGTCCAGGCGGGAAGTAATAAAAGCATGAATAACTTTTTCCAGGTCCTGCTGTGGGAGATAAGGTTTTACCTTGGCAATAACTCTGAGTTGGTAAAAACTGATTTTGGTAACAGCACTTACTTGCTTCTCCATTTTAAAACTACTATCTAAAATGACACCCAGATTTTTCACAGCATCACGACAGTGAGGAGCCAAATGACTCGGAGTGCCAGAGGAGTAGCTTGAGGGGTCAAATTTACCAAAGCATATGACCTCGGTTTTGCTTTCATTAAGATTTAGGAAATTGTTTCTCATCCAGGACTTGATGTCACTTAGACAGTTCAGCAGGGGTTCCCATGGATCTCTGCTGTTCAGTTTGATGGGCATATACACCTGGATGTCGTCGGCAAAACAGTGGAAACAAATATTATGTTTCCTAAAAATCGACCCTAGAGGCAACATATACAATGAGAAAAGAATTGGGCCCAGAATGGACCCCTGAGGCACTCCACAAGAAAGCTTTGCTGTGGTAGAAAAACAGTTTCCTAGATGGACAGAGAAACTTCTATCAGTAAGATAAGATCTGAACCAAGTCAGAACCGTGCCTTTAATGCCAATTTCATGTTCTAGGCGGGATAGAAGGATCTCGTGGTCCACAGTGTCAAAGGCAGCTGACAGATCTAGAAGTACTAAAACTGCAGGACTACCAGAGTCCACAGTTAAAAGCAGATCGTTAAAAACTCTTAAAAGAGCCGTCTCTGTGCTGTGACGCATTCTAAAACCTGACTGAAACTTTTCCCACATTCCATGTTCACTTAAAAATGCTTGAAGTTTCTTAAAAACAACTTTTTCAAGAACCTTGGATAAAAATTGTAATTTAGAAATTGGTCTGTAATTTGAAAGAACATCAGGGTCAAGGTTCTTCTTCTTGATTAGAGGCTGTACAACTGCATGTTTAAAGGCAGCTGGAACACAACCAGATGCAAGCGCACTGTTAATCAGAGCGAGGATAGTTGGTCCCACTGAATCAAAAGCCTCTTTAAAAAGGCGAGACGGAACACAGTCTGTGGGAGAGTTTACAGGTCTCATATTTTGAATCACCTCCTTTAGTGTGGAGAGTGTGACAGGCTCAAACTGCTCAAAGACAGCTCTGCTGGGAGGAGGTGCAGATGAGTCTGTTTCAGCCTGAGGTGATGAAGGCCTGAGGGCAGAAATTTTTTCCACAAAAAATTTCTTAAAGTTTTCGCACAGTGCAGGACAGACCTTGGCTTGGTTTACATTACAGCGAGGATCAGCGAGTGAATTAAAAACACTAAAAAGAAAATGAGGCCTGTGACTGTTACTTGAAACAATGTTAGAGAAATAAGCAGACTTTGCATATTTTACTGCTTTCTGGTATTTCAATAAACAGTTACGCAGGATCTCTAAGGAGACATCGAGCTTATCCTTCTTCCACCTTCTCTCAGCGCGTCTGCACTCACGTCTGAGAGCGCGGGTTGTCTCATCCAGCCAGGGCTGGGAGGAAGGTTTGGTGCGTTTGGTTGTAAAAGGGGCAATACAGTCCAGTACAGCAGTGCAAGCAGATATAAAAGAGTTAGTGAAGTCCTCGGTATTCAGGCTCAAGCAAAAATCCAAATTGCTTAAGTCAGAGTTTTTAAAAGCAGCTGCAAAATCAGCAGCGCATGAAGAGTTAACCAAGCGCACACGACGTGTAGAGGATACTCTATTTATCCCAGAGCTGGGGAGCGCTGCTGTAAATAAAACAGGAAAATGGTCCGATATACCACAGTCACGTATCCCTGTGATGCAGACTCTAAGTCCATAAGACAACACCGGATCCAGTGTGTGACCTTTTTCATGAGTGGGACCACACACGAGTTGTGTTAAGTTAAAAGAGTCAATAAGCGAGGCAAATTCTTTAACCAGTGGACCACTCTCACAACACACATGAATATTAAAGTCGCCAACAATTAAAATACGGTCATATTTTAGTATGAGACCCGTCAGCAAGTCAGCAAAGTCACCGATGAAGTCCTTCGTGCACTTCGGTGGTCGGTAAATCACCGCGCAGAGCACCGATTTACCGATTTAGTGGTCAAAACTACAGGATTCTTCTTCTCCTGTTGATACCGTAATATCTCCAATACAAGCCCAACAAAATTCAGTATCTCCTAACCTTCCAGTTGGTGGATGGCCTACTCCACCTCCTGAGCGCCCCCACCACATTTGTACTCATGAACAACGCCCATAAATAGTTTCCTGATGTTTCAGTTACAAACATTTGAAAACATGAAGACTGAGCAGTTTTTCCTGTTACACATGAAACTCACCGACTGAGGTTCATGTTTGATCCTCTGCAGAGTTTCCCCCCAAAACAGGAACATCTGAACAGACTCATCGTTTAATAACACAATAATTCATTCTGATGGTTTTTATTAAAGCAAAAATATTTTCAGCTTATATTCAAAGTTAGTGTTTGCAGTATTGATTACTGCATCAATACTGTGAGCACTGATGTTTTGATGGTGTAAAAATTAGACCTTCATTAGAAATCCAATGATCTTCATTCTTATCAAAAAATAACATACTGTCATTAACTCACAGTTTGACCTCAGCTGTGTCAAAGACTCTAAAGATAATAAGAGCAGAAACATAATGTTTAACTCCACTCTGAGCCATTTCATTCAAACTGCAGTGAAGCATAAGGAGGAGCAGCATGTGTGACCTGTTTGTCCTCTTTTAGTCATGCAGTTATGAAGAGCTCTGGTTTAACTGGTTTTCAGACAGGCTGGTTAGAACAAGCTTTTTAACAGAGGTTAAAGGTTAAGAACAGTCAAATGATTTCAGATGATCGTTAAACTAGAGTTTAAACTCTGATGTTGAACTAAACAAACTGCACATTAGTTTATGAAAAACTTTAAATCATATCAGTGAAATTCCAGCAACAAGGAAACAGTTCAGTTTACAGCAACAAAAAAGTAAAAGTGTCTCAGGCTCACAGTGAGCTTCTACTGTGAGTGCATAACTTTACATAAACAACAAATAAGCAGCTTTCCCAGAGCAGCCTGACAGGATAAAGAATGACTTAATGTTTCTAGTTCCTCATATCATTCATCTGGAGCTCCCTGTGAGTCACACTGAAAGGTTTAAGAACAGTTAAAGCTGCACAAACATTTATCAGCTGAACCAAAAGGAGGAGAACCTGCTCGGAGGCACAGATGACACCGGCAACAACAACACAGAGGAGGAAATGACTGAAATAATGTGGGAGTAGTGCAGTGGGTAGGCGTTCGCCTTGCAGCCGGAAGTTTGCAGGTTCGAGCCCCTGTCCCTGCGCTGCGTTGTGTCCTTGGGCAAGGCAGTTAAACCACATTGCCTAACGGTAGCGCTGGTCTCTGGCTGCATGACCGCAGATGCTCGTCTCTCGATGAGTGATCCGGAACCATCATTTCGTTGTGTGCCTTGTGCGCACAATGACAGTGAGTTGAATCTAACATCTAATCCTGATTCCTCTGAGGAAAAGAAGGCCAGAGGATTTTAACCCGCACACAGTTTTGTGTGCGGGTTAAAAGTTATAGTTTTTGTGTTCCAAAAAAGAAAAAAGGACTTTTTCTGTGCTTACTGCTCTTTTTTTCCCCCCACCTACAAAATGTGCAAACTAACGACTCTTTTCACCTTTTCTTTTCACATTAAACACCTCTGTTCATGTGTATCTGATCATTAAAACTGATACACATGTAAAAAAATTTCATGATCTTCACTACAGAATAAACTTGTGGTTACAAACTAAGTGCACAAGCCCTGTTTGATTACAACAAAATATGTGTGCCTGTATCTTGTTAAATAAATGTTTTAAAATTATTTCTTCAACTACATGAGCCTGGTATTCCTCTATCAGGTATGAAGTAAGTGTGAAGCCTACAACCCTCGTGCAACTGCATTATTTTTATCTAACTTAGTTTCAGATTCCACTTACCACTGATGTAGGCTCTGAAAATACGTGGATAATTTACTCAATCATAACTCGTGATGGTTTGGCGTGAAAGGAATTAAAACAGCGGTAAATTCATAGGCCTTTTATTCCTATAAAAAAAAAAACTTTGGGGGATTTAGTGGAGAGAAGCATATTTCTTTGAGTATAGTCTGTACTGATGAAAAGTTGGTATAGATCCATTCATGAGCAAAAATAAAATCCTTGCAGTTATACTGTGTGAGTTAAAAAATATAGTTTAAATCACACACAAGACTGCAGGCATGGGGGTGCTGTGAAGGGATAGTCCTGAGCTGATGGGGGGAGAAGTGATGGGGAGGGGGGGTTTGTTACACTAGGGTGGGGACTACTGTCTGTATTGGTAGGATTTGTGAATGTGGGGGTAGGTGTTGATCTGTGTGGGTGAGGTTTTCTGAGTTATCTCCTTCAGTCTGTGGGCTTTTGCATTGCTTAGAGTCCATTTTGCTTAATCTGTGAACTTTATTGGTACAAAGCTTGTAAAGTGTGTATAAAGGAACCTGAACCAATAATGCTTTCAGAGCGCTGAATGTTTTTGATTTTTGGATACATAAACATCACAACCTTGTGTGATGGTATTACTTTCACATCATAGTTTTTAAGTAATATAATTCAGTACAAATGATTTTACTCATAAAGCCTGGTAGATAATCCTAACTGATATTCACCCATTTCATAGTACATGTGCGCTGTTTGAGTAAACTTTGAGCTTTCTTTCAAGTGTGCTGTTAGAATATAGTTAATGCTTTTCTCTCTCTTGTACAGCTGCTTTAAACTAAAACCATATAAAGTCTTTATGGATCAAACAGCAGATGAATAGACGGGTAATTATCTTTAAGAATAATGTTGATAACAGCTGTGCTGAAGTACAAAGATGCTTTAACACCTTTAGGGTTTATGAGCAGAGTTGCGTGAGCTTTTCTTTTTTTTTTTTCCTTTTAACCTCATTGACCCGTCTGTAACACGTGCTTTTAAACACAAAAATATATAAATACATTATGTTTTTTGGTCTTTGTAGCATGGATCATAACTATACTACCCTTCGAGTGTCTGATCAATACTTAGACAGGAGACAGTGTGCAGATTTGTGTATAAAACCGCTGATGTCTCACCATTACTGCACTACAAACTTTTATTTTAAAAACATCTTGTTGCAGACTTTTTCGCATCAACAAACAGTGACATGATACTATGAAAAATTACTTAAGTCCACTATAGTGAAATCAAACTAAGGTGATATTTTAGCAAGGAAAGGATCCCTTGAGATTAAAAATCTCTTATTTTTCATGGTTGTTCAGACTAAGATAATCAGCAGTACAATATAAACATGTAAAACAGAGATACAAACATCACATAGTTACATGTTCATAGACATAAAATAATTAAAATTTCATAACATAAATCAAGTACAAACGATGGAATCAGCCAAAAAGTCTGCAGTTTCGATTTAAATGCACACAATGAAGTTAAATCCACAGATGATACTTCTGGTTTATCACATGGTCAACAGATGTTTGTTTGACACCAATAACACTGTTCCCCATTTCAAAAAGCGCCCGTTCAATATCGTTGACCTCTCTTAACTCATGGAGATAAGCCTCCGTAGCGCCCATAAGCCTGTGTGTGTCCGGGGTGAAACCTTCCAAACGGAGAATTTGCACTAATATAGGGATAAAATGTCCATTCCAAAATCTTTTTGATAGTTGATCATAATACTTGAAAAAGTAGTGCCTCTCTAAAGGAGCCCCACATGTGTGTCTTCTTTGTGAGGGGTGTGAGGCTTCACATCCTGCGCAAATCTCTCTTTTGTGTTTTTGAATAAGCATGTTTAGAACAGACTTGACGGTAAGTTTAACAAAGTCTAGCACGACCGCGTGTAGCTGACACGTCTCCACAGGGAAGTTACGCACCTCTACCAGATCACAGACACGTGACATGGCGAAATCCTTTCACTGCAAATGCCGCAGAGACCAGCTTTTTATCACCAACTCCTACTCTTGTCCTACTGGTCATATGTAGGTACTGCAGCACAGGCGTGTTCTGAACCAGTCACGGTGTTCCATTACTAGTTAGCCTCCATACCTGACAACGTGTGTCGTGTTCTTAATTTGAACAAATAACCGTAGACCTCCGTGTGCTGACGATCACGTCCTTTATTACATGAAAACCCAAAAAACACACCCCGCCCCCTGCTGACTTCTCACAAGTCACCTGGCCTTCCGGGATCACATTCAAGATCCCAAATGTTTAACATTCATTATTCACGAACACCACATCTCCCCTCTTAACAAATAAGAAACACATTTTCCTCTAACACATGAGAAACACATTTTCTCTTCTTCCTTACATTCACCCGCTAGGGACACAAATATAACATAACTCTGAAATGTCCAACCTTGTACCCTTTTTGTTAATTAAGTCCAACATAACTCAAATCTTTTATTTTTATTTTTCTTTCTTTTTTTTTTTTACAGATCTAGTTTAGTAGGCTTCCTCACTATTCTCTCTGATCTTGTCCTCACACCATCAGCTTTTGCAGGAGTAGCAGATGATGAAACAGCTGATGAAGGCTGCTCTGCAGACACTCCTGTCAACCCCTTTTCCACAGTCTTATCTTGCAAAGTTGAATGTAAGGGAATCAAGTGCTTGCGATTTCGCCTCACTGATCCCTGGGGTAAACCCACTGTGTAGGATCTTGGTGTGGCATAATTTTTGATCACAGTTCCTGGTGTTTTTGCATCTGTGATCCAAACTTGTTCTCCTGGAGATAGGTTACTCAACGGTCTGGCACGATGACGCCTGTTGAAGTTAGCAATGTCCATCATCCTCTTTTTGCCTTCCTTTTGAGCCAAGTTGTTGCTGTCCGGCAGTGCAGGATCCAATGTAGAGGGAAGTGCTGGCAGCGTTGTGCGCAACCGTTGGCCCATTAAGAGCTCAGCAGGGCTATATCCGTTCTGCAGCGGTGTAGCTCTATAAGCAAGAAGAGCTAAATAAGGGTCTGCTGCTTTCTTTAACAGGTTTTTCACAGTTTGTACTGAGCGCTCCGCTTCCCCATTACTTTGTGGAAATCTTGGGCTGCTGGTGATGTGTTCAAACCCATATGAGGCAGCAAAAGACTCAAAAACTCGCCCAGAATACTGTGGTCCATTATCTGACATTAGAACCTCTGGGATACCATGTCGGGCAAGAATGGACTTAAGATGAACTATGATCTCACTTGTTTTTGTCCCCTTTAGGAGGGCTATTTCCACATATCTAGAAAAATAGTCCACAACAAGAAGGTAACTTTTCCCTCCCAACTCAAAAAGATCTGTGCCTATTTTTTGCCATGGGCGGGCAGAGTGCGGAAGGTATGAGTGGTTCGCTGTGATTGTCTCTTTCCTGTATACAAGTTCTACATTTTAACACCATTTCGCTTATTTGCTGACTGAGTCCAGGCCACCACACTGACTGGCGAGCACGGGCTCTGCACTTAACAACTCCTTGATGTCCCTCATGAAGCTTTTCTAACACATCGTTGCGCATCGCTGAAGGGATAACTAGCCGTGAGCCTTTTAGCAACAAGCCATCTTTCACAGTCAGAGTGGCACGTTCTGGCCAGTAATGTTTCAGCAGCGGTTCCTGTTTTTCCAGATTTGGCCATCCTTGTGTGCACCTCTGCATGACACGAGCACAAATGTTATCACGCTGTAACTCTCCTTTAAGTGTGTCCAGGTATGAGGAACTAACCGGCAGATTTGCAGTGATATTGTCCACATAGATGTCTGTGTCTTCCATTAGTTCTTTATCAGAATGTGACATCTGTCTTTTAACAGGTGAACGGGACAATGTGTCTGCTGTCCAGAGTGATTTACCTGGGGCGTACTGTATCTCGTACGAGTATCGCATGAGTCTCATCCTGAAACGCTGGATCCTTGGTGGGAGAAGATCCAAAGCTTGTCCTCCCAGCAGGGAAATGAGGGGCTTGTGATCTGTTTCTAAGCAGAAGTGTTTTCCTATGAGGAAATCTCGAAAACGCTCACATGCCCAAGTAAGGGCTAAAGCCTCTTTTTCCACCTGTGCATAGCGTTGCTCCGTTGGAGAAAGTGACCGCGAAGCATACGCTCCAGCCTTCCTCCCACCTCTGGAGAAGAACCCCCCCCCAGTCCATATGATGAAGCATCTGCAGAAACCTTAGTGTCTCTGTTCGGGTCATACATGGCCAGTACTGGGGGTGAGGTCAGTGCCTCTTTTAAAGTTTTGAATGCTTTGTCCTGGTCTGTGCCCCAGTACCAGCTGTTCCTTTTCGACAACAGCTCACGCAGGGCCTTGTCCTTTTCAGCCAAGTGGGGAATGAACTTGCCCACTTGGTTCACCATACCCAGAAAGCTCCTCAGTTCTGCCACATTACTTGGTTCTTTCATGTCGGTAATTGACTCAGTTTATTTTGGATCAGGGCTGATGCCTGAATCTGTGATGATATGGCCCAAGAAGGAAACTTTCCTCTGTGAGAGATCACACTTTTCTACATTCAGCGTCAAACCTGCTTTTTCCAGCCGTTTCAGCGTAGCATGTAGACGGGCATCATGTTCCTCCTGGTTGCAGCCCCACACCAGCAGATCATCAATGTGGCAAATCACTCCCTCCAGTCCTTCTATAACCTCCGCCATCGTGCGCTGGAAGTGCTCAGGTGCAGAACTGATGCCGAAGGGAAGGCGATTAAAGTGAAATCGCCCAAACGGTGTTATGAATGTTGTGAGCTGGGCTGAGTCCTTTGATAAGGGAATTTGCCAAAACCCCATATTGGCATCCAGTTTACTGAACACTTTTGCTCCCACCAGCATTCCCAGACTTTGATCAACTGATGGCAGTACGTACTTTTCTCTGCAAACGTACTTGTTCAGTCCTGTGAAGTCCACACACAGTCTCAGCCTGGGACTGTTTGTTTTTGGGACTACCACCAGGCCGGCACACCAATCTGTAGGTTCCTCCACCCGGCAAATGACGCCCAGCTCCTCCATTCTGTGAAGTTCCTCTTTTACCTTTCCTACCAAAGGCAGGGGAATTCTCCTAGGGGCTTTGAGTGAGTATGGCACCGCCTCAGGTTTGAGTTTGATGTGGTATGTGTGTTGCACCTCACCTAGTCCATTGCAGAGTCTGGGATATACTGTTTTTAGAGTGTTCATTGATATAGAGTTCACGCGCACCAGAAGGCCAAGAGCTGTGATGGCAGGCAATCCAAGCAGCGGTGTAGTGAGGTTTTTGACAACGTAGACCTTCTCCATTGTACGCTTGTCTCCATAAATAAGCTGTAGTTTCGTGTAACCTGCAACCACCAGTGGCGTCCGGCCAGGGCCTAACAGGGGTTTTACAGGTTTGTGAAGAACAGGCTTTGCAATGCTTGGGAACAGTCTATTCCAATCTGTTTGAGCCATGGCTGTGACATCTGCACCTGTATCAAGCTTAAATTTTAGTATGGTGTCATTTATTTGTATGTCCGCTGTCCATGCCTGATTTTCTGTGGTCACAGCGCCAAGGAAGAAACTTTCCTCCTCTTCCCCCTCTTCGACGCTTTGCACTTTTTTGCTGTGCCTGCACGCGCGTTGGTAATGTCCTTTCTTTCCACAGAAATGACATTTTGCATCCTTAGCAGGACATTTGTGCTTAGGGTGAGGGGAGCCTCCACACCTGAAGCACTTTGTACTCGATGTGCTTCTGCTTTTACTGTCGACCTGTGGATGTGTTTTAGCACATTTATCTTGGAACTTGTTGTATTTGATTTTCTCAAACTGTTGTCTGCTCTTAACAACTCTGTCAACAGAGCTGACACTTGACTGCGTTGCACTGGCTTCACCTCTCAGAGCACTTTGTTTCCTTTTAATCTCTTCTGATTGTCTTGCCATGTTTACAGCTTTCTCCAAGTCCAAATTTTTCTCCATTTGCATACGCTCTGACAGTCTGATGTCTGCTAAGCCCACTACAATTCTGTCCCTAATTAATTCGTCATGGAGCGGTCCGTAACTGCAGTGCTCCGCTAATGCATGCAGGGCTGTAACGAACGCATCCACTGTTTCATTTGGCTCCTGTTTGCGCATGTTAAATCTTACGCATTCGTAAACAACATTTTTCTTCACTACGAAAAAATTTTGGAAGCCTTCTTTCACTTTATCGTACTGGCGCTGGTCTGCGTCGTTTAGCTTTAGTCCTCTCAGGACATCATCTGCTTCGTCTCCCATACAGTATATCAGGGTGTTTACCTGGTTCTCGTCCGAACTCAATGACAAGTTACTGGCCTGGCGGAACCTCTCGAAGCGACGAATCCATTTTGTCCATTCCTGTGGTTTAGAAAAATCAAAGGGCTCCGGCGGCTGGATGCTGAACGTAGCGCTGGGAGTATTAGCCACAGTGCTAACTCCTGCCCTCGGCTGCGCGTCCTCTCCGTTATTAGACATCTCCAATGCTATTGCTCACCCTTTTCCCTCCTTATCCACTCCCGATGGACCATGGAAGTGTCTCCTCAGCAACACGAGCCACTTCTGACACCATGTCGTGTTCTTAATTTGAACAAATAACCGTAGACCTCCGTGTGCTGACGATCACGTCCTTTATTACATGAAAACCCAAAAATCACACCCCGCCCCCTCCTGACTTCTCACAAGTCACCTGGCCTTCCGGGATCACATTCAAGATCCCAAATGTTTAACATTCATTATTCATGAACACCACAACGTGCGTTATTCACATCTCAAACTAATAATAATATTAATGAGAGAGCAGCAAAACATAGCTGACAACATTGTAACTAAGCATATAAACACCGAAATGAGAACTCCCATGATCCTTTGCTCTGACGGGGCCCACCCTTGACTGCCTCTAACCCTGTGGGCACTATGCAGCCTACGATACGGAAAAAACAAAGTTTACACATGAAAAACATGCTAGTCTGTATGCTCTGATTTATCAACATCTTAAATCTTTTGCACGATGCAGGCACAGGGGCTGTTAGCATTGTTATTTTATAAAAGGTTGTTTAGGAGTGGGAATTTGTTTAAACATGTTAGCCGAATTGATGTGTTTTTAACAACACCCTGTAATAAAACTTTTATTCTGCTGTATTCTATTGAGTTGATACTGATGAAGACAAACTGTGCAGAGATGTTTCATTAACAAGCTAAGATTCTCTGTTAATGATGATGATGAAAAAGAATAGAAACATGTGCAATGGGTAAATCGGTGCATCGTTTTGACTTACACAAAAATAGGATTATACACGTCACTGAGACATTATTTCCTCCTGTGTGATATTCTGTTGTGACTTTGAATCGTACTGTGGGTAAGCTGTGTGGAATGGTCAGAAAAAGGATGAGATTCTGCAACTATAATGATTTCACCAAACTGTCAGGTTTTATCAAAGCTCAGTGATACAGCATCGGTACTAAAAACAGAAACTAAAGACACACACACACACACACACACACACACACACACACACACACACACCCTGCTAATTGGGGATGTATAGTTAAAGTGTACACGGGTGAGAGTTCACCTAATGAGTGAGTGCCGACCTCTTTGTTCCTGAAAATTAGAGTCAGTTAGTGTTTTTAAGAAAATGCAGTTGTGATAACAAATAGAATACAAGAATGTTGTAAGAACCCCCCCCCCCCCCCCCCCCCCCCCCACACACACACACACACACACACACACACACACACACACACACACCTTAGATAGGAAAATACACAGCTATTGCTTTAAACCATAGTTTTTTTTTTGTTTTTTTTTTTGTTTGGGGCATAGTATGTAACGTATTATGAATGAATGAAAAGATGTTTAAACATATATTGCACTGTTTTCCGTGAGGAATGCAGAGTTAAAAATGATCAGCCTGTACAGTTTTTAACATTGATTTTTATTTCAACCCCATAAAAACAAAAATACAGAGTATGCATTACATATACAGCCTGTGTTTGCCTAGCCACTAGTTTTCCACCATGAGAAGCTCTGCTGGTAAGTCCTCAAAGAAATACTCCTCCCTCAGTTCATGATACAAACTGTCTATTGCCTCTGTGATGTTTAATGCACACAGCAAATCAGACACCTGAGAGTCCACAATCCATGTCCAAAAGCTGTGTATTTTTTTTGGACCCTGGTATGGTGCTCTTTTTGAGCACTGTACCAGATGACTTTTTTTTTAACCTAACTACCCCATGATGTGTTTTTTTCTTCTCCTGCTAAAGGTAGCGCTGCAATTCGGCTGCATGACCTCAGGACACATACCCCCCCCATGTGTGTTGTGTTTGTGTATTCTTGGATGGGTGTTCTGTAAACTGCAATTTCCAATGTGTGAACTTGTTCACCCACATGGCAATAAAACCTTCATTCATCCATGTGAAATCCTTACGTGCGTCGTCCAGACAGTTGGACCATAAGAAGAGTCGAATGGCAGGAATGAGTCAATCTGTCCAGAATAATTTCATCACTTCGTCATAATGATGTGCATAGAAGAAATCAGGAATATCCTGCTTACAGCTGTGCTGATCATAGTTAGGGTGTTTGACTCGACATCCGTAGCATATCCCTTCATGGTAGTTCTGCACGGCCTTACACAGAATGCGTAGTGTAGCGAACTTAACAGCCATGACCCCGCTCCGCGACAGTTGCTCTTCAGGTATTTGATGAGATGGTGGAGGTGATGAAGATGGAGAATCAGGAGGAGCAGGAGCGGTCATCACCCGTGATGGTTGTGACGGTGGTGAAGTTTTAACATCTGGAAAACAAGCATCATTAGTTATCATTAATGTAATATACACAAAATACACAAACGTACAATTATTTATTTATTTTTTCTTTAAAAAAAAAATGAAATGAGTTGCTATACAGAATACAGTTTAGTTCACATAATTTTGTGTAAAAGAATATGCTTACCTGAATCCATTTAAAAGACAGCAAGGATATTGATGCACCCGGCGTCAGTTTAAAAAGAAAAAACTTGGGGAAAAAGGAACAAATGCAATCCTCTTGACAAAACGAGTGTTTGAGACGGTCTTGTCACGCTCAAGAAACAGCAGAGACTTTAAGTTGATTTTAGAATTTCTGACATGTGCGCACTGATCATAGCCAGGCGCTGCAGCTTTATCGATAAAAACCACAGGCGTGTTGCTCTGAAGCAACCGCGGTGACCGTAGGCCATTAGCGGCTACAGCCAACTCAGTCACGGTGTTCCATTACTAGTTAGCATCCGTACCTCGCCACATGCGTAATTCATATCTCAAATTAATTATATCTATGAGAGAACCGCAAAACATAGCTGATAACTCTGTAACTAAACACATAAACCCGAAATGAGAACTCCCATGATCCTTTGCACCTTCATCTGAACGAACAACAAAAGAACTCCATTTCAGCTGATCACACTCTCATCGCTCCATGCTTTAACATGGAAAAATAATGTGATGTTCGCAACTAAGAAACAGCCAAGGCGCTGTGTTACTCATCACATAAAGCTTAAACAGAACGTGGAAAAAAATCCCACATAGAGAGAAAAAACAACAGTAAGCCCTGCTTTCTCGACAACATGGGGGAAATTCATAGATAAAAAAAAACCTACTTTAATCAACAAACACTTTAGTAATATATATTTTATTAAATTATGTTTAACTAACTTTGCTTCTCAATTTAATGTTTATCAGACTTAAGCTATGTGTCAGCTGTGAGTAAAAAGGGATTTTTGACTTATCATTACCAACAAACTCCTCAAAATGTAGACTGGCATTGGTTGTCAGTTAAAAAACTTTCTCCGCGAGAACATTCAAATCTTCTTTTTCTTCTGTAAGCTTTATTCACATTGGACATTCCTATTTGGCTCATTAGCACTACTGGTGTTTTGGCATGGAATTGCATCCACCTATGATTTGATCCTCGCTCTCGGACAAAGGACAGATGAGTGACAGGACAGGGGCACTTCAGGGGGCCAATCAGATTTCAGATGGGGCCAATGCCACTGTGGCCCCGCCCCTAGAACTGCCCCTGAATGTTAGCATGGCGCTCTCTCTGCCTGCTGAACACCATTAACGAACAGCAGTGGGCCCACCCCGACGGTGTTCTTATTACCACGGGAGACTTTAACAAGGCCAACTTAAAGCATGAATTTGACACTGATTTAAATGAAGGTTTCAATCAGAGCCTCCAGAGAATCCTCTGATGAGCCATCAGGCTGGAAGACTTCATTTCAGCTTTCTAAGAATAAAGCAGTGTCATCAGCTAACTGTCATACTGTTGTGTGTCTGCAATCAAAGCTGCTGCCTTTAACCTGATGTTGGCTGAGAACTCGGCCTGCCAGAACAAAGAGATGAGCAGAGCTGGGACCGCCCAGATGTTCCTCTCTTATTCTCACATCTGGGTGATGCTCCGTAGGGCAGCTTCACTCACCTGCTGCTGCCTTTCTACAAGGTCCTGATGGTCTTTATTAAAAAGTTATTAATCTGAAAAACTTCAGGCTGTCACATATAAAAATATGGAAAACTGCATCAAATGCCTTTAAAAACTCCAAAACTAGAATCAGGAGCTGCCATCGATTATTTCTTTACTGTTGTTGAGTCCAGAACCAGGAGAGAGCTGTTAAGAGATGCTGTTAGAGATGCTGTTAGAGATGCTGTTAGAGATGCTGTTAGAGATGCTGTGGGAGATTTTTGTGTGTTTATACTGTTGTTGATGTTTGGATGACTCAATGAAGATGGTTTTCACTAATAATGATCATAATCATACAGTGGATTATTTAATAATGAAAGACATTACTGATTATTGACCTGACCTATTGATTTGTTTTTGATTCTACTGTTTGTTACTGATCTACTTCATTTTCTTTAACACTGAAACTGTAAACTAAAATTATAGATCCATGTTTTATTAATAAATTTATGGTTACAAAGGTAAACTTTTGTAAAGTGCTTTATAAATGAAATGTTTTATTATTATTACACACAAAGAAGAAGCAGCACCTCGAGGTGACTGTTTGCTGTGATTTGGTGCTTTATAAATCAAAGTGATCAATGCAGAAACAGAGCGATGAGCAGACAGCAGCAAACAGAAGGTCTGGAGGATCAATCAGTCTTTATCTGTATGGCACCAAATCAGCAGAGAGAGATCAGGGAGCCTCTGACAGCCCTGACACTGCAAGTCAAACTCTCAGCTCTTCTGATCTCCTTCACTGCTCCCTCAGGAGGAGGCATCAGCCCTCCTTTGTTACTGTCATCAAATGATGCAGGTACAGCATCACGCACCACACTACCAACACACACACACACACACACACATGCTTTTTCTAAACCTGACAAACAACAAACTCTGAGATGAAACCAGAGCGTTCTCCACAAAGACACCACAGCAGGTTGGTGGGTAGTTACAGTCACACACAGCTGTGGGGGTGGAAGCTCTGCAGTTTCCTCTGAAGCTGCAGGAAGAAACACGTTTCATCCTCTCATCTGGAGATTCATATGGAGAGACTCTCTCAGATAGCTGCAGCTTTCAGACCATGTAGGTGGAGAATAACAGCAAACTGGTCTTTGGTGGATTCATGGCTGTTTGGACCATGTGAACATGAAGTCAGCACAAACTAATCAGTAAGTACTCTTGAAACAAACAGAGTCTTAATGTAACCGGCGCCACACTGCCTCTGCATTCCAGGCTGCGGCAACCTCTCTGCGTTGTGTTGGCAATAAAGAATTAAAGGAGTCGTCTGTTTCTTTGCCGACTGAGGCAGGTTTATTCTCCCACATCTGTGTGAATATAAACGCAAATTTAGTACAGCGACCTCATGGAGCTTCTGCATGCACATTTCTTGGGACTCAGTTTGAGGTTATGGAGGCGCAGCCGTTGAAACAGTCTCCAACCGCTCCAAGCCTCCTCCTCTGTTCGAGCAAACACAAGCAGATCATCAAGATAGCACAATAGACTGCTGAAGTTCAGATCCCCAAATATACTGAGCATCATTCGCATGAATGATGCAGGGCTATTACAGAGACCTTGAGGCATCCTGTTGTACTCATACAATCCCATTGGGGTTGTGAATGCTGTGTATTTCTTATCTTCCTCGGCCATAGGAATGTTATAAAACCCTGAGGTCAGGTCCATGGTACTGAAGAAGATGTTTCCACCCAGAGCAGCAAGACAGTCGGACTGATGCGGCAGTGGGTGTGCATCCTTGAGAGTCCTTGCATTCAGCCACCGGAAATCAGTGCAGATTCTCAAACCGCCATCCTTTTTCCACACTAACACCAGTGGTGAAACATACTCACTCACTGACTTCCTTATGATTTCCTGTTCCTCCATCTCAGACAAAACTTGTCGCAACTTTTGATAATGCGCTGGCGGCACTCTGCGATAGGGGATGCGAAATGGTCTCTCATCAGTGAGCCTGATGCGATGTACAAAGCCCCTAGCCTCTCCACAGTCTAGTGTGTGCTTGGAGAAAATGTCATTGTAGCTTTCGAGCAGTTTGACCAACCTTTCCTTCCCCTCTGGACCAGCACGGCACAAAGCAATGTCAATTTCACTAAGTCCAACCTGTTCTAGCCTCTGTTTGAGATCTGTGGGCTTGGTGTTATCACTCCTCTCCTCCTCCTCAAATTTTGCAGGTTGACACATGCCCTGGAAAACTCCAAAATCCTCCACGGCACCACTGTAACCGGCGCCACACTGCCTCTGCATTCCAGGCTGCGGCAACCTCTCTGCGTTGTGTTGGCAATAAAGAATTAAAGGAGTCGTCTGTTTCTTTTCCGACTGAGGCAGGTTTATTATCCCACATCTGTGTGAATATAAACGCAAATTTAGTACAGCGACCTCATGGAGCTTCTGCATGCACGCCCTCTCCTCTCATCAGCGCCTCTTGCCGACTGACGAGGTGTGCGCTATGATAACACATCTTATAAAACACATAAAAACTTGGAAATACATAAACAAAAATACACAGTTTTGTGATCATATAGTAATAATTTAACAAAACAATTCTTAGGGACAACCTATACCTGACACAACAGTGGCAACTGTTTATATGAACTTTTTCCAGAACAATGAATAAACAGCAAACAAGAACATAAATAATTATACAGTAAGTTCAAAAGAGTAAAAAGATGAACAAAAACAAATATACATGTTATAAATAAAAGGGAGCTCACATACCTGTGTGAATATAAACGCAAATTTAGTACAGCGACCTCATGGAGCTTCTGCATGCACGCCCTCTAGAGAACAAACCGGCAACACACGAGAAGCTGCCTGTATGCTCTTGCAGCCTAGCTTAATACTAGCTTGTTGCAATCGAGTGCTGTACTCACAAAAAAAAAGGGGATTCACACTAAAAACAATCAACAATGTCTCAACACTTAATTTATGAGCACAACAAGCAAGGTTTGAGCCGTATTTTAACACTTCTAACACATTAAATCACTCCATAACCAGAAGGACGAACGTAACCTCACCTCCTCTCATCAGCGCCTCTTGCCGACTGAGGAGAGGGAGGCCCGAAACCACCGGAAGTGACATGGAAGGGAAGTCGAAGTGACATAACAAAATAAAAGCTCCCAAAACATAACATAGAAAACAAATACATACATATATATGAAAAATAACAACAAAACCAAATAACAGGGGATGGATTCTTGGTGGAATATAAAAAAATATCTTAACATTTTAAATACACCCGCTACATCCACCCCTCCTTGATTTCACCAAAATCCAGACCACACAGGAGTAATCCAGCTAGCACACAGGGACAAGATCACACAGTCTCCGGTTACCTGACATGGGATTTAAACTCTGAGGTCTAAGCTCTAGTCTCAGCTGTATAAGCCACCTATGGAATAGGTTCAGAAAGAGCACAAGGGTGATCAAGCCTGAGCCTTTCTTAGATTGATATGATGCCGTTTACACCACACAGTCCCAGCCACTTTTCAATAATAACATTGTCCCATCAAAAAAAACATACAGGATCTCTGAGCATCTGGATTTAGTTTCTAGAACAGTGTAAGAAGAGACTGAGATCTTCTACTAAGAGAGTTTGTCAACTGTCTCAAATCAAAAGGCCTTTGAACCATAGACTCTATGAGTCGATTAACCCTCTTACTAACTCTACCAGCTCGTGTCGTGATCACATCCCCTGGACCTGCTGGCAGTTTTACTTGTGGGTTTGTGTCAGTGACTGGAGCTGTGAGTAGTGACTTGGTCTGTGTGCCATCACCCATGTCTGACTGTTCTGCCTGAACATTTGAAGTCTCTAGCTGTGTCTCCAATAGAGATGGGTCGTGTAGGTCTGGTTCTGCCACCAAGCTGCCCAGGTCAGTGTCTCTCTCAGAGTAGTTCTCTCCTTTGGTGGAACACTGAGTTGAACCATCTGCAGAAATCCCTCCAGTACCCTGACTTGACTGATCCAGTCCTGAGAGTCCCTCACTCAGAGTCTCCTGACTCTCATCATCAGCCGAGTTAATCCAAGCACTTACTCTGTCCTCTACATCCTCCTCAACCAGGGAATCTAAGCAGTCTGATGTACATGACCCCTCCTCCGATCCAACGTCACACATTTCAGCTGTAACCACAGGCAGGAAGCTGATATCCAGGACTAGGTTGCGATGCACCACCTTTATATTGCCTTTATCATCCGCCAACTTGTATGTGTGAGTTTGTACATTCCTGTCCTTGACTGTGTACACTGTTGCATCCCACCTGTCAGCGAGTTTCTTCTTTCCTCTTTCGCCCTTGTTTGCAATGAGCACTCTGTCTCCTATGTTCAGGTAAGTACCCTTTACTTTTTTGTTGTATCCTTTTGCCTGTTTGTCTTGTTCCTTAATAGCATGTGCTTGAGCTATCCTAGCTGCCTCATGAAGATGCGACATGAGTGTTCTCACATAGCTTCTGTGATCAACAACTGCAGGATCACAAAACACTTGTCTGAACATCACATCAACAGGGAGCCTTGGGATGCGGCCAAACATAAGTTGGAATGGGGCAAAACCAGTGGTCTCATGCACTGTTGCATTGTATGCGAACGTCAGAGTCTGTATTTGCTGAGGCCACTTGTGTTTCTCTTGGAGGGGCAAAGATCTGAGCATGTTACCAAGTGTCCTATTAAACCTCTCAGTCCCTCCATTTCCCATGGGGTGATATGCTGTGGTGTGTGATTTGGAAACCCCTGATAGTCGGAGCAATTCTGCTATCAGTTCACTTTCAAAATTCGCCCCCTGATCGGAGTGAATCCGTTCAGGAAACCCATATACACAGAAGACATGGTCCCATAGTTTCTTTGCCACCTGTTTTGCAGTCTGGTTTGTGCAAGGAAAAGCATGAGCTAACTTAGTGAAATGATCTGTAAGGACAAGAACATCCACTGAGCGCTGCTTGCTGTCCTCTGCGCTCCAAAAATCCAGACACACCAGCTCCATAGGGGCAGAGGTTCTGATGCTCTCCAGTGGGGCTCGAGCAGACGGTTCTGGTGTTTTGGCTAGGATGCACCTCTGACAGCATTTGACATACTCTTTTATGTCAGACTCCATCTTTGGCCAAAAGAATCGCTGTCTTGCCAGGTGCAGAGTCCTTGTCTGCCCTTGATGTCCTGCGATGTTGTGAACACCATGCAGTGCCTTCCCTTTAAGACTGTCAGGCAAAACAAACTGATGTCTCTTTTGTTTGCTAATCGGGTCTTTTGTAATCCGATAGAGGATTCCATTCTGGATTTTGAGCCTCTCCCACTGTTTGAACAGCACCATAGTTTTTGCATCAAATCCTGCCCTTTCACGCCTGGAAGGTCGCCTCCTTCTGGTGACAAATGGTATGATTTTAGAGACAGTGGGGTCAAGCTCCTGGCTGCGCTGGAGTTCCTCTAAAGTGAACGCAGGAAGAGTATCCTGCCCTGAGAGCAATAGATCCTGAACTGACTGGATCAGTTCCACAGCTCTTGTCTCAGCAGACAGGACCCACTCATCATGCATATCCAAGATCGCCTTGGCATCCATGGCTTCACACCGGGGCTGGGAACTGTCAAGCTGTCGTTCCATAGCACGGCAAGCTGACTTGCTTACTCGCTGACCCTGGACCTTTAAGCGGAAGGTGTTTTGAACACCATCAGAGCTGATAGTCTCAGACTCAGCAAGAAGGTGACTATACTGCTCAGTGATCAGCCGATGGCTGACTGTTGTTGCAAACGGGTCTCTACTGAGAGCATCAGCAACAATATTCTTGGTGCCAGGTATGTGTTTCAGGTCAAATGTGTAGGGGGCGAGCTTGGACACCCAGCGCTGCTCACAAGCATCGAGCTTTGGTTTTGTCAAAATGTATGTGAGAGGGTTGTTATCTGTCCATACTGTAAAAGGATGACCTTTTAGCCAGTGACTGAACTTCTCACATACACTCCATTTCAGGGCCAGAAACTCTAATCTGTGAGCTGGATATTTCTTTTGAGAGCTGCTCAAGGTCTTACTAGCGAAAGCGATCGGACGGGCTTTCTGTTGTCCAGTAGGCACTTGTGACAACACAGCGCCAAGCCCATCCAGTGAAGCATCAATGGACAATATCAAGGGCAAGGAAAAGTCTGGATGTGTGAGAACAACACAGTTCAACAGTCTCTCTTTCAGGTTAAACAGAGCTGCGTCACATTCATCTGTCCAATCAGAAGGCTTCAGCTTTCTGTATACACCTGCATTGGTACTCATTTTGACTCTCCCTCTCCTTTTTTGTCCAGCAGTGAGGGAAAACAGAGGCTTAGCTATGGAAGAGCAGCTAGGAATGAAATGCTGATAATAGAATACCATTCCCAGGAATGATTTGATCCTCCTCACTGATGGTGTGCAGCCATCGTCTTCCATCAGGTCAGTCTTTGTCATCTTTGCTATGACCTCAACTTTTGTTGGATCCACAGCCACTCCATTACCATCTATGATGTGACCCAGGAATTTGACTGAAGATCGCATCAGATGGCATTTCTTGGGACTCAGTTTGAGGTTATGGAGGCGCAGCCGTTGAAACACAGTCTCCAACCGCTCCAAAGCCTCCTCCTCTGTTCGAGCAAACACAAGCAGATCATCAAGATAGCACAATAGACTGCTGAAGTTCAGATCCCCAAATATACTGAGCATCATTCGCATGAATGATGCAGGGCTATTACAGAGACCTTGAGGCATCCTGTTGTACTCATACAATCCCATTGGGGTTGTGAATGCTGTGTATTTCTTATCTTCCTCGGCCATAGGAATGTTATAAAACCCTGAGGTCAGGTCCATGGTACTGAAGAAGATGTTTCCACCCAGAGCAGCAAGACAGTCGGACTGATGCGGCAGTGGGTGTGCATCCTTGAGAGTCCTTGCATTCAGCCACCGGAAATCAGTGCAGATTCTCAAACCGCCATCCTTTTTCCACACTAACACCAGTGGTGAAACATACTCACTCACTGACTTCCTTATGATTTCCTGTTCCTCCATCTCAGACAAAACTTGTCGCAACTTTTGATAATGCGCTGGCGGCACTCTGCGATAGGGGATGCGAAATGGTCTCTCATCAGTGAGCCTGATGCGATGTACAAAGCCCCTAGCCTCTCCACAGTCTAGTGTGTGCTTGGAGAAAATGTCATTGTAGCTTTCGAGCAGTTTGACCAACCTTTCCTTCCCCTCTGGACCAGCACGGCACAAAGCAATGTCAATTTCACTAAGTCCAACCTGTTCTAGCCTCTGTTTGAGATCTGTGGGCTTGGTGTTATCACTCCTCTCCTCCTCCTCAAATTTTGCAGGTTGACACATGCCCTGGAAAACTCCAAAATCCTCCACGGCACCACTGTAACCGGCGCCACACTGCCTCTGCATTCCAGGCTGCGGCAACCTCTCTGCGTTGTGTTGGCAATAAAGAATTAAAGGAGTCGTCTGTTTCTTTGCCGACTGAGGCAGGTTTATTCTCCCACATCTGTGTGAATATAAACGCAAATTTAGTACAGCGACCTCATGGAGCTTCTGCATGCACGCCCTCTCCTCTCATCAGCGCCTCTTGCCGACTGACGAGGTGTGCGCTATGATAACACATCTTATAAAACACATAAAAACTTGGAAATACATAAACAAAAATACACAGTTTTGTGATCATATAGTAATAATTTAACAAAACAATTCTTAGGGACAACCTATACCTGACACAACAGTGGCAACTGTTTATATGAACTTTTTCCAGAACAATGAATAAACAGCAAACAAGAACATAAATAATTATACAGTAAGTTCAAAAGAGTAAAAAGATGAACAAAAACAAATATACATGTTATAAATAAAAGGGAGCTCACATACCTGTGTGAATATAAACGCAAATTTAGTACAGCGACCTCATGGAGCTTCTGCATGCACACCCTCTAGAGAACAAACCGGCAAACACATGAGAAGCTGCCTGTATGCTCTTGCAGCCTAGCTTAATACTAGCTTGTTGCAATCGAGTGCTGTACTCACAAAAAAAAAGGGGATTCACACTAAAAACAATCAACAATGTCTCAACACTTAATTTATGAGCACAACAAGCAAGGTTTGAGCCGTATTTTAACACTTCTAACACATTAAATCACTCCATAACCAGAAGGACGAACGTAACCTCACCTCCTCTCATCAGCGCCTCTTGCCGACTGAGGAGAGGGAGGCCCGAAACCACCGGAAGTGACATGGAAGGGAAGTCGAAGTGACATAACAAAATAAAAGCTCCCAAAACATAACATAGAAAACAAATACATACATATATATGAAAAATAACAACAAAACCAAATAACAGGGGATGGATTCTTGGTGGAATATAAAAAAATATCTTAACATTTTAAATACACCCGCTACATCAACAAAGATGGAAAAGTATCACAAAGGTAAACCACGGCTCTCTGCAGCTGTTTGAACTGATAGTGTTTGTAGTTAGTGGGCGGGGGTCACTGCCAGTTACTGGGATGGCTGTGATTTATGAACCCAGAGTGCCCGTGTACATGTGATTCTTCTGAGTCTTTAATATATTAAATGTTTTCATTTGTAACTAAAGTGATTTAAACGTCTTCCTTCACAAATAGAAAAACACAGTTTGACACTTTGAATCTTCTCTCAGTGTTTTCACCTCTGCTCTCAGGATGAGTCAGTCCAGAACATCAGGATAAATTCTGGTTATTCTGAGGAGATGCAGAACAAGATATTTATATCTTTAATGAGGAGAATTGTTTGCTGTGATGTTTTCTTCTGACTTTCAAAGACAAAAGGCTGAAAGAGAAGAAACAAAGTTAAAACCTCGAGATGTTTTCCAGTATTGTGGGACATTATTTTAGAAACACTATTTACTTCTTACCACTTTCTTCTTTCTTGCTCATGGGTGAAGAGCAGGAGAAGATGATCAACACTTGGAATTGTTTTTATGGATCTTGAGTTCACTTTCTACAGATTATTTAATAAAGTCTTCTTTTCCTTGTAGTCATATCAGACAGGCCAGCACCAAGAAATCAAGAAATATGGAAAACGCAACAAAATCACTGACCTGTGTATCTGCCTAATCATTAACTACATACATATGTACAGTAATAACGCCTCACCTGAGTCAGCTGCATCAGCTTCTGTAGTCTGATCTTTCTCATTTTCACCTCCTTTTTGTGGCCGCTCTGACCTGGTGGGCTGCTGTGGGACTTCCACTGGCAGATGGTTGACCAGCAGAAGCAGTGTCCCAGTTTTTCCTGTCATGTCATCTTCAGGATGGAGCACAAACTCTGGATTGTCTGAAACCTGTTCCTTCACAACAAATATCTTATTCTCCCAGTCTGAGCACAGATTAGCAGAGATTACAAACTAAAACCCTTTCACCTGCTTCAGGACCACTCCTCTCACCTTCTGGTCATAGTAGAACTTCCCTTGACTTCAGGCTCATTCAGCACCAGCACTGGTCCATAAACATCTGAGAACACAAAATACAGTTTATGTGCTTCAACTATCAGACACAAAGACTTCACTGGAAGAGGTTCATAAAGAGACTCAGCAGTAAATGTAGCCTCACTGTGACAGAGTCGCACCTGATGTGTGACCAGAGGTCTCATTCAAATTCACCACATGTCAAAGCAATCCTGGAACAGCATCAGGAGATCCTGCCTCTCCTTATTTGTTATGACGGTGTGAGCTGCTCATTCAGTGCAGAGCTTTAATAAAACTACAAAACAAGGAAATAATTCAGCACCATAACAGGCCTCTAACAGGCTTCTTCTGTTCACAAGACATCTAAAGGTTGAGAGTTCAAAAATGAGTTGACAACAGACAGAAATACTAATGGCAGGAAAACTCTGAACTTTTTATTATTTTTAGATCACACTGAGCTGTTTCTGTGCACTGTTAGCTATCAAGCTAGTGAGCTAACGCTAGTTTTGTATTGTTTGTCTGTGGTCAGTGCTAACATAAAGAACATGTAGCTGGTGATACTGAGAATAGTCAAAGGTCATAATATAAGTGACCTCACATATAAAATATTATTGATTGAAGAATGACTTCAGATTTTAATATATTCTATGACTTAGCAGTGCTACCATGTTAATGAGCTCTGTCTATTTTTATTTCTGTCATCAAACTCCAGAAGAGCAAGTAAAAAAAAAAAAAACACCAGAAAGAGGACAGCAAAAGAAATTATTACATTTTTCCTGAATAAATACAACTGAAAGAAAACAGTTCGTAGTCAGTGACATTTTTATAGCAGAATGATTTTGATTAAAGATCCAAGTCGTCCTTTTAAGTGGAATGAGTTTTTACTTGGATTTTTGTACTCAGTGGACTCAGAATCTAAATGTTTACTCAGTATTTTAAAGAATGACTTTTTTAGGTAGATTGTAGCTTGTAGCATCTGAACGTGTTCGTTTTTACTACCCTTTCTGCTTGTTCGTGGACAATAATGGTCACTAACAAAAAGAGGGCATAATTTTTTACATTTTTCTTGTTTTTTGATTTTTTTTTTGCATAACGTTCTTAACTAACATCAGTTCTTCACGTAAATGTAAAATATTCATTCCTTTTTTATTTATTAACCCTTCAAATGCCAGCTTGTTTGAACAATGCACTTGTTGGCAAATTACCTCAAAACTGAATACTTTATATATTCTCAGTACTATGGGATTCTCTTGTATTATCAAAAGTACAGCATGAGATATGTAACTGATTAATAAGAACACTGATTATTATGCATTAATATTTTTTTGCAGGGAAGGCAAAATTGAAAAAACTCCCTTTCAGCTTGTTCGTGGCCAAAAATGGCCACCTCATGTTTATATTCTAAAAATGTTCTAAAATTAACATTTTTTAACCGATTTTCACACTTTCACAACTTGATTTTTTAAATTAGCATCAGTCCTTGTCATTAGAACCAAAATTTGATTCAAACTCTAAATCTTAACCTTTTAAATCCCAGTTATATCATGTAGTCCTAATAATTTATAAAATGAGAAAATTATAAATGTAAATTTTTTACCAAATAACACATGCAACCTGATTTATTTTTTTAACCTTCATTGCAGCTAAATGCATGTCAATTATCAGCAGTATCATTGATTTTTATAAATCATTACTTTTGTGCAGTGATGAAAAAAACCTAAAAACTCCCTCTCAGCTTGTTCGTGGCCAAAAATGGCCACCTCCTTTTTGTGCTCTAAAATGCTCTAAAATAAATATTTTTTAACTGATTTTTTCACTTTCAAAACTTTAATTTTTAAATTTGCATCAGTCCTTGTCATTAAAACTAAAATTTCATTCAAACGCAGAATTTTAACCCTTTAAATCCCAGTTATATCATATAACTGCTATAGGCTTCCTCTATTCCCCGTCGCTGACCGCTGGTTGCCTGGGGTTTGTGCACAAAAGAAGCACATTCTTCCCTCGCTTGGGCATGTAGGATACTGCCATGTTAGTTTTGTGAAAGGAAAGACAGATGACAGAATCTTGTGCTGTCACAGTTGGAGGAGGTGGGGAGGTAGCTCTGGTTTGTTTCTCCTTGATTGTACCAACCAGAGCCAGTTGTCTTCTGAGGAGTTTCAAGAAAAATGAAGTAAAGATGTTTTCACATGTGACAGTGAGTCCTTGTAGCTCCTGTCAGTTGGAATGTGACCCTCATTCCATGGTTAACTTCCCAAATCAGAATTCTGATGTAGGCTCTCATCTCCACTTCATCCACATCCTTCCAAACCTCACACCTCCTCCTCCCATGCAGGTTTGTGTGGGTGCACAGAAGATGAATGATCTCTTCTGTGACAAACAGGTCAAAGGCAGACTTCAAGTTGCTGATGTGGACAATTGCATACAGGGTGGGCCCTGGGGTGAGACCAGCAGGTACTGGATTGTAGTGCAGGGTCTCTTCAGCAGTGGGAAACCACATAAGTTTCCAATCATGAGACATCCACTGATCCAACTGCTGTGTCTGTATTGTCCTCACGCCCTAAAGAAGTAGAATCAGGCACTGGCTGGTACTCTTCATCATCAGTGCTGATGCTGTCAACCTCTGAGGAAGGTGTGCCCTCATCTTCAGGAGTTGATGTGTCTTCAAGTACAGAGGATTTCTCCCCATCTTCGCTCTTTGAGCACATTACATAGTCAAGTGCTTGAAGCAGTGAATATGACCTTCTTGCTGGAGAAAATACGATCTTGAAGCTGCTAAGGTTACTTCTGGCAGCAGTCTTTGCTGCACCTGCACAAACTCCGGGACAGATTTACAAACAGTGCCAGAGGTTGTTGTTGTTTACCCTGCAGCTGCAACTTTGAACTCTGCAAGATGGCCAGTGAATTTTTTTTAAACTTTTTTTAGAGGTTAGATATTTGGGTGTGGTATTTTTTTAAATGAAAAGAACAAAGCTACAAGTGCTTTGAACATGTGCATCAAAGCCAGTTATACCTGGGAAACTCAAAGCTGAATAGCTGGTAACTTGGAGGTCATAATCTATTTCAGTCTGTCTTTCAAATACATATTTCTGCTAGAATGTCACATAAAGGAATAATTATTTTCATGCACACACACAAAAAATTATGTGACATCACTCCTATGTCAAAATTGTGTGATTTATTTGCTCCACTGGAGTGTAGTAAGCCATCATACGCCCCATTGGAAACTAAGAATATTACATAAAATTGCCTGCTCAGCCAAAAATTAATAAATTATCTAATCTGGTAGAAACTGTTAAAAATTACAAATTCCATGTCTTGAGTTTAGAATGAAAGCAGTTGTGCCCAAAATGCATGCTTTTATGTTGCATATAACAAGAGATTTAAAAATGTAGTTTTAATGGGTTTTAATGGGCCAAAAGTGGCCACGATAGAGCCAAGAGGAACAATTTGATGTACACACTACATTATTGACATATTTCAGTAGCTGAAGTTGAAAATTAAAAAATCAGAATGAAATCTAGACCCTTGTAAAATTTTATTCCATTTGCATTAACACAGTTAAAATGGTTAAAAAAAAGAGAGTGAAGTGGCCACAAATGGCCAGCATAGAGCTCAGAGGGTTAAAAAGGTCTGAGCTAAATTAGAAAAAACAATTATGGCAAATTATCCAGAATTTGTTTGACTCTCTGTACAAATTTTATTGAGATTTGAGTTTATTTATATTAAATGTTTATTTTATTCTAGTTATTATAAATTTTATTTTTACTTGTTGGTTTTCATATAATTCTATGTTCTTATCTTAAGAAAACTTTGGAAGAATAAAGGATGGGAAAAAGAGGGCTCAGTCTGCCAACATGAGTTTAATGAAAAGTTTGATTTTATTTTGTTTAATTGTACAATTTTAAAATAGTGTGATAGATGTTGTGCAGCAAGGTGGCGTGGTGTTAACTACTGCCTCACAGCTAGATTGATATCTGGGTTTGATTCCACCTCGGCCTCTCTGTGTGGAGTTTGCATGTTCTCCCCGTGTCTGTGTGGGTTTCCTCCCAAAGACATTCAAGCAGCTTCTTCTTCAAGGGAAGGAAAATGTGCGTGAAAACAGTTTTCCATGAAAGAAGAAACTTCAAAAATGTCACAGAATTCATTAAATTGATTTAACCATACTTGTGGACACTCTATTATATCTATAATTTTATGGTTTAAAAATTACTATAAGTTAACTGTTTTTCATTCCTCGAAAATCAGTAGTAGTTTTCAAAATTTTGCAGATAAAACCTTATAATTCTAAACAAAAAACAAGTTTTTAGAATTATAAGGTTCTCTCTGCATTTTACTTGTTAAAAAAACCCATTTGCTCTTTTAATAGGATTTTGATATTACTGATTTAGAATACATTTAGGGTGTGTTTCATAATCATGTGTGAACAAGACTTATTCCATGTGTAATTTTTACGATACAGAGTCCAAAAACTTTAAAGCTTAATATCTCAAAACTGGTCAGAATGCAGACAGAACCTTATAATTCATTAGGGGACAATTTGTTATCTTGGCTAAATTTTTAAGTGTTATATGAACAGTTTTCCCGCCGAAGTGTTGAGCTGCACTGTCAGACAAAGAACTGAATGAAGTTTGAATGAAATGTCAGTCTTTGGAGTTTCACATTATGTTATCACCATTTTTATTTCTGGAGTCTCTGACAAAGGTAGAATAAACTGCATGTTAATGACAGAATGTGATTCAGCACTTTTTATAGAGTTGAAGGTCATTCTTTAAACGTCTTTCATAAGGACACGACTCCTCTCAGCAGTGGTGGGAGAGATCACTAAGGTGAGCTGTCCTTTGAGATGTTAGATAGTGTTGTTGAAAAGGATTCAAGATGGCGCCAGTGTCTGTGGCCGTCTGTCTCTGTGAACTCGGGTTGTTTTCCTGCTGTTTTGGATGCTTCTAACATTGAACGTCAACTCTCTGCTGGCTTATGATCGCCAAACACTCCTAAATATTCACCAATCATGCGAGTGTTGGGAACAGCTCAGTCATGACAGCCAGGGTATTTTCAACCTCCCACCTCGTTTGGGTGTACCGGCATGTCTCCGTCATTTTCCGGCTGTGCGCCGAAGGTGCAGAAGTCATGGGAAACGCGGTGGCAAGCTGACAAACCTGAGAGCTGCTCTGGCGCGTCCTTCTGCCACGTTCTCTGGGGATGCTGGAATCGGCATTTCATCGCTTCATTTCACGACGCTTCCTGGATCCGATTGCCTCCTCTCTGATTCCCGTGGTCGGCTCGGTCATAGTACAACCATCAGGTCTCTCCTTTCCTTACCTCTGCAGGCGTGGGGTGAACCTACAGAATCTGCAGCCTTTTCCTCGAGCCCAACAAACGGCTATTGCTCCAGCTCCTGTCAGGGTGGCCCTGGTGAATGCTAGATCGCTAGCTTACAAAACCTTTATCTTGAAGGATTTCTTTACGTCCCGCGGTCTGGATTTTCTGTGTATCACCGACTGTTGGTGACTCTCTGTGAACTGTTGCCACCTGACTGCTCTTACTTTAACTCTCTGAGAATGTCAGGACGTGGCGGAGGCATTGCCACTGTTTACAAAGAACGATATAAGTGTAAACAAGTCCAGCTGTCAACATTTTTTTGCAACTTTGAAGTTAATTTATTTGAACTTTGCTCGGCTCCTCCGGTGCTGTGCACCGTTGTTTACAGACCACCTAAGTATAACAAGGATTTTCTTAGTGACTTTGCTGATTTCCTGGCAGGAATAATGCCAAACTATGATCAGATTTTAATAGTTGGTGATTTTAATATTCATGTATGCTGTAATTTGAAGCCATTGGCCAATGATTTTCTACATCTTACAGATTCTTTTAATTTTGTGCAGTCTGTGTCAAGTCCAACGCAGGAACGTGGGCACACTCTTGATCTTGTTTTAACTTATGGATTTAGTGTTTTTAACTTAGAGGTTTGTGATGGTGTTTTCTCTGATCATATGCCCGTTGTCTTTGACACGCCTCTTTCATGTCATATGGTGAAATCTGTCATTCCTACATGGCGCTGTCGTGCCTTTAATTCCTCCACTGCTGCTCAGTTCTTCTCAGCCTTTAACACTGTAATCAGCTCTTCTGAGTGCCTCGGCCTTAATTCAGATGTCGAGGTACTCACCTCTCGATTTAACTCGACCTGCCTGACTGTATTAGATACTGTTGCTCCGCTGAAAATGAAAGCTTCCAAACCTCGATCTGAGCCTTTGATGAATGACCGAACACGCTCTGCCAGGCGCGAGTGCAGGAGAGCTGAGCATAAGTGGAAAAAGGACAAGTTACAGGTGTCCTTCCAGTTACTGTGGGATCGTTGGCGGTTTTATCAGAAAACTGTGAAGGCTGTTGAATCTAAGTATTTTTCTGATATCATCACCTCTAATTGTCACAATCGTCATGTTCTTTTTAAAATTGTAAATTCTGTTCTGAGTGAACCTCAATCTGATTACTTGGAGAACTCCTTTGAACTGTGTGAGAACTTCATGAAGTTGTTTATTGATAAGGTTGCTAGCATTGGGGCACCCATTAGTTCTTCCTTCTATGACCCCTCATGTGAAAGGGATCACATCCTGTTTTTGACCAGTTCGAGCTTGTCACTTTGTCACCTCTGAGAAATATCATTGGTCATATGAAGCCTGCTGGGTCTCCAAATGACCCCTTGACACCTCGCCTTTTCAAGGAGGTTTTTCCTACTCTGGCATCTTACGTGCTTGGTATTATCAATGGGAGCTTAGCAAAGGGTATAGTCCCTGCTTGTCTTAAGAACGCAGTGGTGACCCCACTCATTAAAAAACCTGGCCTAGACTCCTCTCAACTTTCCAATTTCAGGCCGATTTCTAAACTCCCTTTTATTTCAAAAATTCTAGATTGTTTACTGCCAGCTCAGTTCATTTTTAGATAAGCATGACACCCTAGAAGACTTCCGGTCTGGTTTTAAATCCCGCCACAGTACTGAGTTGGCACTGTTGGAGGTTTTTAATGACATTCTCTTAGCCGCAGATGCTGGTCTTTGTGTTGCCTTAGTCCTGTTGGATCTAACAGCGGCCTTCAATACTGTGGACCACCAGATCCTCCTGTCTCGACTGAAAAAGTGAGTGGACATTAAGGATGTGGCTTTAGATTGGTTTCAATCTAATTTGTCAGAGAGAAGTTTTTGTGTTCGTATTGGGGCTGCTGAATCTTGTGCAGCACCCCATATGTGTGGGGTGCCCCAAGGCTCTATTCTTGGTCCTCTCCTCTTCTCTCTCAGCCTACGTCTGATGGGATCAATTCTCAGAAGATATGACATCACATTTCACCTTTATGCTGATGACTGTCAAAATTATGTGCCTCTGAAGCAGCAAAATGCATATTCTGCTAACCATCTCCTCGAGTGCGTTGGAGAGATCAAGGCTTGACTGTCGACTAACTTTTTGCACCTAAATGATAAAAAGACAGAGGTGTTGCTGCTTGGGCCCAGTGATACTTCAAAAACGACTATTGACCTGGGTCCCTTAAGTCAACATCTGACTAAGACAGCGACAAACTTAGGTGTAAAGCTGGACAGTGAACTCAAACTTGATGCCCAAATTAAGTCAGTGGTCAAGTCCAGCTTTTATCAGCTAAGGCAACTGGCCAAGGTGAAGCGATTTCTTTCACGGCATCATTTTGAGATTTTATTCCATGGTTTTATCACCACTCGCTTAGACTACTGCAATGCACTTTATGTTGGGCTCAGCCAGACACTGCTTGCCCGGCTCCAGATGGTACAAAATGCTGCTACAGGACTTTTAGTTGGGGTCAAGAAACATGAGCACATTTCTCTGATCTTGGCCTCACTTCATTGGCTCCCAGTTCGTTTTAGGATTGATTTTAAAATCCTTTTATTTTTTTTTAAATGTCTTCATGGCCTCGCCCCGTCATATCTGTCTGATCTGCTCCACCTGTACGTTCCTTCACGTTCACTCAGGTCAGCTGATCTGGCACTGCTGGCTGTCCCAAAGACAAAGAGGAAGTCCAGAGGTGACCGCGCTTTTTCAGTTGCTGCCCCAAAACTGTGGAACGATCTTCCCTTTTAAGTCCTCTCTTAAAACACATTTTTTCTTGTTGGCTTTTAACTCAGTTTGAGATGTTGGTTTTATTTGTTTATTTTCTTAGCTGTGGTTTTTCTTTTTTTTAATTTATTAATTCTTTCCTTATCTTATGTCTGTGTTTTGCTTGTTTGGTCTTACTTGTGTATACCGACTGCATTTGATTTTAAAGTGCTTTATAAATAAAGTTGAGTTGAGTTGAGTAGATAATGTAGTGATACAGGCTCAACCACAAACACTGTGGATGTAACTGGGTATTTGAAATGAGGATTAGTGGCTGTGAGGAAAAGAAGGGACACCACAGGTTGGGCACAGGGACAAAAGGAAGATATTTATATCGTATACAGGAGAAAAATGGGACAAAGCAACCTCCCATTTCATGCTGCAGATTACATTCTGGCCACAGATCATCATCCTAGCCCAGTAGGTGGTAATACACCTGATTGTTGCTGTTAGCCATAACACAACTATTAGTCACCTACCATTCCAGGGCTCAGGCTTTAGCTAGTGGAGCTAATGCTTGGAGTCTAAAAAGCTGTACCAGGATCACCGGATACTGTGTGTTACATGCAGGAATCATGAAAGCTGGCAACACTGACCTTTCCCGGTCAGTAAGTGTTGGACTTGAAGGTGAACAGAGTAGTGAATGTTCCTCACACCTTCAACTGTATCTCCTGCAGCTCTAACAGCAGTGACACAAACACAGCAGGCTGTGCTGGCAGCAGTGGGAGAAGATGCTGAATTCAGCTCCTGGAGAATAAAGACGTCCTTCAGGTCACATGGCAGAAAATCTCAGGTGATGGAGGCGAGAATGTCGCCACCTACAACAAGGACTTCGGTCAGAGAGTCAATGATGGATTTATAGATAAATTCCAGTTTAAGTAATCTGGACTGCAGAACTGCTCCATAGTCATCAGGAATGTGATGGAGCAGGATCATGGCTGCTTTCACTGTCTGTTTAACACTATCCTGAAGGCTCCCTGACAGGAAGAACCTCAGTAGTATAAGAAGGTGGCCCTTTCACACCTAGGTGTGAAAAAGCCTTGCGCGTGCGTGTGTCCGTGCGTGTTTGCGCTGACGTGTGATAATGACGTACACGGTGTCCGATCAAAACAATTGAGCTCATTGTCTCAGTGTTTTTTCCCACCAGACGGACATCAAAGAGGTTCAACCTCACAAGACAGTGGTTAATTAAAAATACAAAGGTAAATAATCTAATATCCGAGCTCACCTGTGGTGCATGCTACAGACAGTGGTTAATTAAAATACTATGGCGAAATAAAATGGCAATGGCCGAGTTCAGAAGTCCTATATCAACATTCTTCCCACACGGTTAAGACAAAAAACAGAATTTCATGCTCATCATAAGCTTTGTGCGATGAGCAGTAAAAAGGCTTTTTTTTTTTTTCATGTTAAAGCCTAGAGTGTCGGCAGGGCGATCAGCTGACATGATGTTTTTGTTTGTTTGGAGTCATTGTTACAAGCTACAAACAGTTTATATGTATCAGTTTTCGAGGTGGACAGCTGAATGTATCTATTAAGAGTAATGTTAACTGATGTCCTACCTGTGTTTGGACATAAATATTAGCATATCACTAATTCATGTAACACTAATTCATGTACTTCTTTGTAATTTGCATTTGTGTGTTAACATTAACTATAATGTTTGGCAGTGATAGAAAAGAATATGAAAAGAAAGGGTCAGTCTCAGGTGGAAATTCAGCAGTTTTTGAGCAAAAGAGTGAGTCTGCCAGCTGAAAATGAGCAGGGTGAGAGGAGGGAGAGAGCAGCAGAACACAGTAGACCGGAGGGTGGGCAAGAGCAGGGTACCTCCATCAGGTCAGGAATCATTTAAGGAGAGCAACAACAGTTAATGCTGTAATGTATGAAATGTCTGATATTGTTATTTAGTGAAATGGCACATAAAGTTCAGTGAATTCTTACACCTCATGGTGATAAGATTTACCATAACTTTAATGGCTTTAATTTTTGTTGGTCCGTACATCTACCACAAATACTTGGCCCCTCTATGAATACTGTGGCACCTTGATGGCCCCTTACTCAGAAAAATCCTAGATCCGCCACTGCTAACATTAGCATCAGGAGCTATATACACAGCTGTGACGATCACTTCTGTTAGCTCTCTAGGCAGAAAAAAAGGCCGACATCTTACAGACATGTACTCGAGGTCTGAGGAACAATGTTTGTCTATGATTGTTCCGTTGTTACACCAGTCCTCCTGCCCTAAATCTCAAGGTGCACAAAAATATTACATGCCAGTAACTGTCGAAAAACCCACTTTTCATGCAGTGTTTGGCCATCTCAGTTTGGCTATGGCCTCATGGCACAGCTTTCTCCAATCAGCAATTAGAGCTCTGTAAAAGAAGCACATGTCTTCCTCCCTCACACATCCCTAATCACAACAAGGCAGTTTCTTCCAGCTTAGTAACAGGACATGGTGACATTTACTAACTCTCCTACACATAACTGTACATATTTGTACATATTTTCCCAGAGACTGGGATGCCACAAATAAGATAACCATATCTTCCAAAGGCCGTAAAGTTAGTATAATTTATATATAATTTATTCATTCAATTATTAAACTGACTGGTCCAGCCAATATTTAGTTATTTTAATTCCATCACTAGTTGATCATTTTAATTCAACTACTGATTAATCATTATTTGATTTTCATTTGATTCAATTACTATTAATTTATTTCTTTTGGAGTTAACTTCAATAGTTACTTCCTCCAAACCAGCAACATGTTTATTAGACCCCATTCCTACTAGACTGTTCAAAGAAGTCTTTCCAATTATTGATGCTTCAATCTTAAAAATGATCAATCAGTCTTTATTAGTTGGCTATGTACCACAGACCTTCAAGGTGGCTGTAATTAAACCTCTACTTAAAAAGCCATCACTGACCCAGCTGTCTTAGCTAATTATAGGCCAATCTCCAACCTTCCTTTTCTCTCAAAGATTCTTGAAAGAGTAGTTGTAAAACAGCTCACTGATCATCTGCAGAGGAACGGTTTATTTGAAGAGTTTCAGTCAGGTTTCAGAATTCATCACAGTACAGAAACAGCATTTATTTTTACTTTATTCATTAACAGTACAAACAATCAAGAGAGTAACAAGAACTATTCATAAAATATACGCATGGTTAAACTTAAAAAGAAACAAAGAAAAGAACAGCTAAAAAGACAGAACTGTGAAACTTGAGAAAATAAACACAGACTCTAAATTCATTAATCTGGTTATACATGGTTTGTCTTTGAGGTACATTTGAGCTACATTTGTGAATTAAAAAAAAAAAAATTCCCTAATAATAACACCGTCCTGACAAAAGTCCAAGTTGGAATTCCCAATAAATATCCCATATCCCATACTTCACTACAGTAACTGATGACTGTGGTAAGTGAATCCTCCTGGACTGCAGCCAGCTCCAAATCTCATACCAGAAAGCCTGCACCACCTCTCCTTAGAAGAACAGGTGATCCAGACCTTCAATATCATTTTCACAGAATACACAGGTGTTTACATCCAGAATAAATTTAAATCTTAGGAATTCATCAGTTGGGTAGATCTCATTGAGGAGTTAACTTTATTACTGTAGGAGGAAGGGGAAGTGAAATATACGTTCTTTGTATAACCTAAACCTCCTCAAATTATCCTCAAGATAATTTCTTTTAACTGGATTATGATAGATTTCATTCAGAAAAAGATTTATGTCCAGTAAAGAAGAACCTGCTGATGGAAAGCTGAGTTTAACTGGTAAAGAGCTGCAATCAGAATCACAACATAACAAAAAGTCTGCTCCACCCATTTGATCAAAAATGACATCATTAGGAATAATGCTGCAGAAAGAGTTCCTGTTGATCTGAAAATTTCAGTTTTAACAACAGAGCCAGTGTTATTAGTCCCCCAATCCTCATAGAGTTTAACCATATCGCTCTTTCTTATATTGACACTCATTCCTCCATATATACTTTAAGTTCTGAAATCACATCTGTTATGTTTTCAAATAATTATTTGTTCTGACCATCATTATTGTGACCATAAAGATTTGTGACAGTCAGGAATAAGCTTTAACATTTCACGAATGCAATTAACAAGGGACCTTCTCTATCAGTTTTGTGAGTTATTTCTCCTGGAAATGTAGTAGCCCCTTAACTGGCAAGGGCCCGGTGACGGGCCGTTTGTAGTCCCTTTTATATGGCAGGCTAGACCCTCCCATTTTTATTGACACGTCATTCGGCCAATCATGTAACTGGCTGCACCAAATCACCTGACAAAGCTACGTGACGCCCTCTGAGTATTATTGGCTCTGGGAAACCCATTTCTTAACATGATTGGCCGAATGAGGTGTCAGTCAAAATGGGCGGGTCTAGCCTGCCATATAAATGCACTTCATTCGGCCCGCGGACCAGACGCAGCCGATTAATAGGCTATGAAATGGGTTGTTCAGAGCCAATAATGACCAGAAGGCGTTATGTAGTTTTTGTCAGGTGATTTTTTTGCTGCCAGTTAAGGGGTTAAACAAATGCCAACTCCTCCAGATCAATGAGAGCTGTGACTAAGCAAAATCTTGTCCTCCATTGTTTAGTCCAAAAAGTAGCATCCACAGAGTGAGTCTCTTGCAGAAATAACCAATGACATTTTTGCCCTTTACATAACAAAAAAAGAGCCTCTTTACATATCATCCTTAGAACCCCAAATATTAGTGAACCAAACACAATTTTAGAATTTAACACCACGCTAAAAGAAAAAAACACATACACAAAAAGCACACAGAAAGGTAAAAAGCGAAGTGTGAGTTTAACCCGGGACACCTGCATCCAGCTCAGTAACAAGTTTAACTTTCGCTAGAGCTCTAACGTCCCAACATTATTATTCCACCCTATCACAGTCTCAAATGGAGGGGTTCATCTTTCATCTCCAATCCTTCGTCCTTTGTTGTACCCATGGGGGCCCTGAAAATAAATCTATTTTCCAGCCCACCTTGCTTGTTCAATCTGTGGCCACAGCTTCCTCCTCTCTTCCGAGTCCTCCCACAGCAGCACCTCAGTTAAACCCTGATGATAAGATGGGGATTAAACAAACATAATTCCTTTGGACATAAAAGCAAAGCTAACATTACAAATGCAATGTTGTGGAATGTAATGTACTGTGGAAGTGTATTATTTTACAAAGACAAATAAGACTGTGTAAACATGATATGATGGTTTTATAAGAAGGTACACACACACACACACATATATATATATATATATATATATATATATATATATATATATATATATATATATATATATATATATATATATATATATATATATATATATATATATTACCCAAGAACTGCCCACCACCCAGCAGGGTCCCCCCATGCCGAAGAGGCGCCAGGCAGCAACCCCCAGGGGAGCAGGCCAACAGCCACACTAAGACATCCAGCCACACACCCAGGGGAGGCAGCAACGATCAGTGGGGAGCAACAGGGAGGAGTAAATCCCACCCTGCACAACCATGTTCCACAGGGGCCAAAGCTCAGTAAGCTTCAGGACCCAGGACACAACTGCACACACATATACCATACCATACCACTTTATTTAAACACTTTTAAAAATAACAGGGCTGACCAAAGTGCTGTACAATAACATCACACATAAAAGATCAAAACAGGTCAAAAGGCAATGAGATACAGAAACGAAACAAAGGTGTAAGAGTTAAATAAATAGATAGATCAATTAAGAACTATAACAGTTTCTTAAGATTTAAGTCAAAGTCTCACACTGGGCCGATGGCCAAGGAATAAAAATGGGGTTTTAAACGAGATTTAAAAACAGGAAGTGAAGAAGCATGTCTGACATACAGCTGTAAATTATTCCATAATTTTGGGGCCGCTGCTGTAAAAGCTGAATCACCTCAGAGTTTTCGTTGTGTCTTTGGAACGAGTAAAAACATCTGGTTTGCTGACCTGAGGGAACGAGATTAAACATATGGGTGCAGCAGTTCAGATAGATAAAATGGGGCACAACCAATAAGAGAAACAAATAAAAGAATTCTAAAATGGATTTGTAAATGAACTGGAAGCCAGTGAAGAGAAGCTAAAATTGCGGTGATGTGCTCTCCCTTGCTTGTACCAGATAAAAAGCGAGCAGCAGCATTTTGCACCAGCTGTAGAAAAGAAATATGCAAACAGTCAAGGAGAGGCTGGACACAGCATGAAGCAGTGTGTTTCAGTGGAAAATGCACAGTCAAGAAATATGGTAAACAGACTAGTTCTTATAAAGAGCTTTTCTACTCTGACTCAGCACGCTTATATAACACAGTTACACCCATATAAGCACTTCCATATGAACCTAAACTAAGTGCTTTTTTATTGTCTAACATTCACACACATTCACACTCCAGCGCTTGCATCGGAGAGCAACTTGGGGTTCAGTATCTTGCCCAAAGATACTTTCGCATGCCGCCTGGCACAGCCAGGAATCGAACCATCGACCTTCTGATTAGTAGGTGACCTGCTCTACCACCTGAGCCAAATCCACCCCTTCAAGGAAAACTCTTAACAGAGCGGACTCAGTGCTGTGATGAGTTTTAAACCCAGACTGGAACACTTCCAGAACTGCACGTTCATCTAGGAAGGTCTTTAGTTGGGTGAAAACAATCTTTCCAGGATTTTTGACAAAAATGGTAGCTTGGAGACGGACCTAAAGTTTGATAAAACAGAAGAGTCTAGGGGAGGTTTCTTCAGCAAGGGCTGCACAACAGCATGTTTAAAACTTTTTGGCACCACACTAGAGGTCAAACTACTATTAATAATGGTGAGAATGAATGGACCAAGGGTAGGAAAAACTTCTTTAACAAGCCGAGAGGGGACACCATCAAAGGGGGAACCTGATGGCTTCAAACTGGAAACCAGCTGTTCTAAAAAGGAGAGCGAGACTGGTTCAAAGTGGTCAAACTCAGCTGAACAGGGTATTGGGGTAGATGGATCATGAGAAGGTGGTGAAATTAGGGCCCTAGTGCTTATCACCTTCTCTAAAAAGAAGTGAAGGAATCTATCAAAAATTTCACTGGAAGCTTCCAGATGGACAGGTTCATGGACATTTAGGACAGAGTTCAGTGTGGTAAAAAAGCACCCGGAGGTTGTGAGAGTTAGAGACAGACAATGATATCAGAAAAGAATTTCGACCTAGTAGGTTTCACAGTTTTCTGATAAAACTGCAATCTTTCTCTCAGCATTTCAAAAGAAACCTGCAATCCTCCCTTTTTCCACCCCCGTTCAGCTTTCCTGACTCCTGTCTAATGGCATGGGTATACTCATTAACCATGGCTCTGGTCTGGGCTTTGCTTGCCTGATTTTTAATGGAGCTACAGAGTCCAGGTTGGTTAGAAATACAATTAAATTTAAGGGTCAGCTCCTCAGTACTGGAGGCCACAGAAAGGTTTGAGGTCACTTCGTGGTCAAAAACAACAGAGAAATGAACGGCAGTGGAAGGTTTAAGAGCACGGAAGTGCCAAACAGGGGCACATTTTTAGCAGGTTGACAGAGGAACAAAATGGAATAAAACAGGCATATGATCTGAGAACATTGTACCACCAATTTCCAAATGAAGAACTGATAAAGCAAAGGATAAAACAAGATCCAATGTGTGCCCATGTTCCTGAGTGGGACCATGCAGACTGAATTAGATTAAAAAAGTCCACTAAATCTAAAAAATCCTTCACCAGAGGCTTCTCAGGGCAACAAACATGAATATTAAAATTCCCAACCATTAAAACTTGGTCATATCTTGGCATGATTTTAGCCAATAGATCAGAGAAGTCACTTAAAAAGTCTTTATCATACTTTGGTGGAGGGTAAACCACTGCGCAGAGCAGTGCAGGAGAGTGGCTCAACTCAAAAAGACTCAGTTCAAAGCTGGAGTACGAGACTGAAAGAGACAACTGTGTACAGTCAGAGTTCGATTTGAAAACAGTCTAAACCTCCACCACGACCCGAGGACTGCGGAGAATTGAAGTACAAGCAGTCAGGCCAATCCCCCCCACAGCACTCAGAATCTGTTTAGATAATGGCCGTTTAAGTTGTTATGGTTAGTTTAGAGCAGTTCTTTATTGGGGAGGGAGCACAGGGAGCTGCTGAGAGGCCTGGCTTTCAATTCAATTCAATTCAATTTTATTTATATAGCACCAAATCACAACAAACAGTCGCCTCAAGGCGCTTTGTATTGTGGGTAAAGACCCTACAATAATACAGAGAAAACCCAACAGTCAAAACGACCCCCTATGAGCAGCACTTGGTGACAGTGGGAAGGAAAAACTCCTTTTAAACAGGAAGAAACCTCCAGCAGAACCAGGCTCAGGGAGGGGGGGTCATCTGCTGAGGGGAGAGAGACAGGACAAAGACACACTGTGGAAGAGAGATAGAGATCAATAAGAATGATTAAATGCAGAGTGGAGTATAAACAAATTAAATAAGGTAAATGAAAAGAAACAGTGCATTATGGGAACCCCCCTAGCAGCCTGGGCCTATAGCAGCATAACTAAGGGAGGGTTCCCTCAACCACATTTGCCCACATGTACACGTGATTTTTCTGATTCTTTAATATATTAAATGTCTTACTTTTTTAATTAAAGTGTTTCAGGTGTCTTCTTTCACAAACAAACCCAATTACCTGTCAAGACATTCTCTCATTTTAGAGCCATTTTAGACATTGTCTCTAGACTAATGTGATCTAAAAGTAAATTCTTATAATGAGTAATACATAAATCATTTTTTGATTTCCAATTAATGAGGATAGTTTTCTTAGCAATGCATAAGGCAGTAAGAACTATGTGGGATATATTTGTTTCCATGTGTGTAATTCACTTATAGCACCTAAAGTGCACAGTTTGGGTGAGGCTGGGATACCATAATTAAACCATGTGGATAGGTCTTCACATATCCTCTGCCAGGACCTCTGAACAGGTGTACAAGACCATATAGCATGCATATAATTCTCAGTATAGTTGCCTGAACAGTGGCTGCATATATTTGTGTCTCTGAGGCCCATTTGGAACATTCTGTGACCTGTATAATGTGTTCTATGGAGAGTTTTATATTGTATAACTTGTAAATTTGGATTTGAGTCATTTTGAAGGTGTACACATATCTGTGTCCAGAAGTTTCCATTGGGGTTGATGGAAAGATCTCGTTCCCATTTTGCAGTTGGGAGGGAGATTGAATCATTAATTCTTACCAATAACGTATATAGTTTTAATAGCGATTTTGGGATACAGAGATTTAGAAATTCTGTTACCCACACAGGGATTTCTAAGTTCAGATGATTTAAATTAAATCTTCCCTGTATGATGGACCACAATTGATGATATCTGAGAAATTTACTGTTACTGATTCCATATTTTGAAATAATTTCTTGAAATGAATAAAATATTCTATGTTGAATGATATGTTCTAGATTCTTTATTCCATTCTTTTTATTTCTGTGGCATATATCTGGATTGTTCCAAATGGGTGTCAGTTTATTGGGGATACGTGAAGACTTGGTCATGTTTAAAAACTCCTACAAGTCAGAGAGGTGTTTATGTTAAGGGTTTTAAAGCAGTTATGATGTTTTATACCAGTGTTGCCAAATTTTGCAACAGAAACAAGCAACCAGCTCTATGAAAACAAGCCCAAAAGAAGCCCAACTGGCAACCCACAACATTGTGTAAAACTGAGGCTGCTTTTAAACATTATATCTCTATAGTAGTATAGCTCACTTCTTTGTTTTGTCTCATTGTGTGTTGGAGCAGTCAAAGCCATGGTTCTTAGCCTCATAGAAGAGCAGGGTGCAGTTTTTGTGTGTGTTTCTCTGTATCAGCATGTTGAACTAAATCAGCATGGTGAGCACATATTTCACACTTGCAGAATCTGCAGAATGCCTTTGGTACGTCTCCCATTAGGACCGCAGCTACTTTCAGAGGTGTATGCGGACACAATTTTATTTTTGGGGGGGGGGCAGGAGGTGAAGGAGCACAGGGGTGCCTAATCAGCGCCGTTCCTCTGTTATTGATCATTTCATATGCACAGCTGTTAATATGATATGAGAAAATGCTAACTAGAGAAATAATTTAGTTTTGGTGCCCCCCTCTTGTGAGGCGCCCCTATGCATTGCATATAGTGCAGACCCACTTTTAGCACCACTGTCTCCCATCCGAGCTCGGATCCATTCTGTAAGTGCGCTCTCTTTCTCACACTAACAATCCGAAAACTGCGGTAAGACTTGGTCGTTTCTAAAACATAAATACTAAGAGTGGAGGAATGGTCACAGTAAGCTGACAGACGTATTGTGATTTGGTTTCTTGTTTTTATTTGGTTTCATCTTATAGGAAGCAGTTCCTGCACAACTCTGAATCCAATAAAAGCCGGTATGATCCTCTGCAGAGCTAAGAATCAGAAACAAAGCAGCAGTATTCAATGTGTGGAGGAGAGAAGAACTTCAAATGTTTTTACTCTTATTTATTTTCACCTTTATTTTCCACAGACTGTGTTCGCCTCACAACAGGAGTGTGAGTGTTCCTAATGCGTGGACCGTGATATAATTGTGTGTAAGTATCTATTGGTGGTGTTTGTTTGTGTGTTTTTTGCCTGGATATGTTTATGTATACACTGTGTTTATGCTCTTTATTTACAATGTACAAAAATGTTTTCCAGCTTCTTGTTAAACCTACAGACGGTCCGCCGCAGCTTCCGCTACAGTCAGCCTCATGTTCAGGAAAAGACGGCAGCCATTAAAAATCCTGCCCGGTGACGTACAAGAAGGAAGCCGGTAAGACGTGTTGGATTGTTTTATTGGTCTGCTGTATTTGTGTAGTTAGCTTGGAAATGCAGTTTTATTTTTGGAAAATATTACTTATTGTTTTTTTTAACTTTATATAAAATCTGGCTTCTTTTGAACAACCCAAAATGTATATAAAAAGGTGAAAATAATTAACACTGAATGTTTACAGTTTCAGCAGCTGTAACATTTTGGGACCTAAAAGATAAAGTGTATAATCAGTTTAAAGGTGACTCAAGGGTTAATGACCAAAATCACTGAAGTACTTTTATCAATGTTACATTTTTTCAAAGTACTTGTTCATTTGTCTTTTATTCACAGGATGCAGGAGTTGGTACTTTGTCAAATAACCATTGTTTTTGATGACAAAGATGGGCTGATTAATTTTTTTGCATTCAGGGTCTTATCTGCTATGTGTGCATTCAAAGTCAAGAGACTCAAACTTTCAGTGTAGTTTCCTGATTTTTCACAATATTTCATTTAGTTTCATAATGACTTAATGTGTGCTCTGTGTCAACAGAGCACACATTAAGTCATTATGTGTGCTCTGTGTCAACAGCTGCTGGAGGCGAGGGCGAGTGTCCTGGCAGTGAAGAAGGTTGCCTTCTGGGACGGTGTCACCACTGACCTCATGTTGGATGAGGAGGATGGCGTCTCAGAGGGCGTATCGGGCTGGATTAAGACCCCCAAGCTTCCCCAGCCAGGAGCTCAGTGACCTCTGAGCCAAACTGCAAGACAGACTAGAAGCTCACCCTAAATACAACACTGTGCACCATAAGTGTTTGTATGCTGGACCATGCTCTGAGAGAAAGCCACCACCACATGGCCCAGAAGTAGCAAAGCATTATATGTCATAATGTTTTTGTTTTCTATATATATATAAGATAAGATAAGATAGTGTTTATTTGTCACATGCACAGTTATACACAGTACAATGCACAGTGAAATGTATTTTGTACCTGCAACCTTATATACACACACATATAAATAAGAAGAATAAAAATAAAAAAAGTAATTCACACTATACACTATACTCTATATACTATACACTATACACACTTTTTAAATTATAATATTTACACTGTGCAATAATGGTCCAGTTAGGGCTCAGAGTTGAGCAGACGGATGGCTTGTGGGTAAAAACTCTTCTTCAACCTTTCAGTCTTAGCCCTCAGGCAGCGGTAACGCCGGCCTGATGGGAGCAGGGAGAAGAGAGAGTGTCCAGGGTGGCTGGGCTGTTTTAGGATCTTCATGGCCCTCAGCCTGCACTGCTTGGTGTAAATGTCCTGCAGGTTGGGGAGGGTGGTTCTGATGGTCCGTTCAGCTGAACGAACCACCCTTTTTAGGGCCATGAAGTCCTGCTTGGTGCAGTTTCCCATCCAGGTGGTGATGCTCCCACGCATGATGCTCTCGATGGTGCAGGTGTAAAAGTTCCTGAGCACCTTGAGTGGGAGCTTGAAGTCTCTCAGCCGCCTGAGGAGGTAGAGACGCTGTCTGGCCTTCTTCACAGTGATGTTTATGTGATGAGTCCAGGACAGGTCCTGTGAGATGGTCACTCCCAGGTATTTGAAGGTGTCCACTCTTTCCACCTCAGCACCACTGATGACAAGTGGATGGTAGTCCCTCTGCTGCTTCCTGCTGAAGTCTACGATCAGTTCCTTTGTTTTGCTGACGTTGAGCAGGAGGTGGTTCTCCTGGCACCAGTTCTCCAGGCGGGAGACCTCTCTCCTGTAGGCTGTCTCCTCATTGTGAGAGATTAGTCCCACAACAGCAGTGTCGTCAGCAAACTTGATGATGACGTTGGACTCTGACGTGGCCTCGCAGTCATGGGTGTACAGTGAGTACAGCAGAGGGCTGAGCACACAGCCTTGGGGGGATCCAGTGTTGAGGGTGAGGGAGGATGAGGTGAGGTGACCCACTCGTACCACCTGTGGTCTGCTGGTCAGGAAGCTGTGAACCCACCTGCACAGGGATGGGCCCAGGCCCAGGTCCAGCAGCTTAGAGACCAGCCTGGAGGGAACTATGGTGTTGAATGCTGAGCTGTAATCTACAAACAGCACTCTCACATAGTTCCCCTTACCAGTGTCTATGTGTGAAAGGGTCTTGTGGAGGAGGAAGGATATGGCGTCGTCTGTGGATGTGTCTGGCCGGTATGCAAACTGTAGTGGGTCGAGGGTGGTGGGCAGTGAGGAGGTGATGAATGTCTTGATGAGTCTCTCAAAACACTTCATCACCACAGAGGTGAGCGCTATGGGCCTGAAGTCATTGGGGCTGCTGGGGTGTGGTTTCTTTGGGACAGGGACTATGATGGACTTTTTAAAGCAGGTGGGAATCACACACAGTTTCAGTGAGAGGTTGAATATCAGTGTAAACACAGGTGCCAGCTGGTCAGCGCAGGTCTTAAGGACACGTCCACTAATACCGTCTGGTCCAGCCGCTTTCCTGGTGTTTACACGTCTAAACGCCCTCCTCACGTCGCGCTCCGTCACAGTGAGTGTCTCCGCCCCTCCGGCCGGGAGCGCAGCGGGCTGTCGGCTTCCCGACTCAAAGCGCGCAAAGAAGATGTTGAGTTCATCAGCCAGCGAAGCGTCGGCACTCACCGGGTGTGTGTGTGGTGCTTTGTAGTCCGTGATGGTGCGTAGTCCCTGCCACAGTCCCCTGGGGTCAGACTGTTGTAGTTGCTGTTCCAGTCTGCGGCCGTAGCGACGTTTTGCCTCTTTCACCGCTCTGCGGACGTTGTATGATGCAACCTTGTAGTCCTCCATGTTCCCAGAGGCGAGGCCGGAGTTGTAGGCAACGGTGCGGGACCTCAGGGCGTCGCGGACAGATTTATCCACCCACGGCTTCTGGTTGGGAAAAGTCCTGATGGTCCTCCTAAGTGAAGTGTCTTCAACAACTTTCCCAATAAATCCCACAACAGTTTCCGTAAACTCCTCGATGTCTCCGCCCGCGCTGCTGCGAAACATGTCCCAGTCGGTTGAATCCAACGCACCCTGCAGAGCGGCCTCTCTTTGATCAGACCACCATGTCACTACTCTCACAGCAGGGGGTTCCTGCCTGAGCCGTTGTTTGTATTTCGGCATGAGAAGTACAGAGGTGTGGTCAGACTTCCCAAAAGGCGGAAGAGGCTTTGCTTTGTAGCCATCTTTGAATGGAGAGTAGCAGTGGTCTAGGGTCCTCTCTCCTCTGGTGGGGCAGTCGATGTGTTGAATCAACTCCGGTATCAGCTTTTTCAAGTTTGCACTGTTAAAGTCCCCGGCTACGATGAGAGCCGCATCACGCTGGTTAGCCTGATAGGTGGAAATCGCCTCATGTAGCTCGGATAGTGCAGTGTTTGTGTCCGCCTGAGGTGGAATATAGACGGCGCTGAAGATGACCGAAGTGAACGCGCGGGGCAGGTAGTGGGGATGGCATTTCAGGGTTAGGAGCTCCAGGTTAGGTGAACATGATTGTTTCAGAGGGACAACATTCCTACTGTCACACCAGTTGTTATTAATCATTAGGCACACACCTCCTCCTCTTGATTTTCCAGACTCACTCGTTCTGTCCGTGCGATGAACACTGAAGAACTCCGACGGCTGTACGGCGTGGTCCGGTATGAGGGGAGTCAGCCATGTCTCCGTGAGACAGATGATGTTGCAGTCCCTTATGTCCCTCTGAAACTGTATCCTGGCCCTGAGTTCGTCCAGCTTGTTATCCAGTGACTGGGCATTAGCCAACAGGATGCTCGGCAGTGGCGTTTGGTGCGCTCTGCGCCTCAGCCTCTCTCTTACGGCGGCTCTTTTCCCTCTGGGCCTTGTCCGTGACCTGGGTCCTTTGTTTGAGCTGGCCCACTGGAAACGCAGTATCTCCCGAGGCCAAGTCGGGTCGGGAGAAAAAGGTGTCAGAATACAGCCAGAGTGCTGTATTCTGATATTAAAAAGAGTCTGTCTGTCATACGTGATATGACACAGAGCAGGCGGAATTATAAAGTCCAAATATATATATATATATATATGGATTATATGATGTGTGTGTGTGCATATTGCTTTGTAAATAAAAAAAAAAAAAAGAAATTCAAACTTGTGCCTCACAATTTGTTTCTCTTAATTGTATTCCCTTTAGTTGAGGTTATTAGCATGACACGAATACAACATAACATACAAGGTATATCACAGAAATAATAATTAAAAATAATTTTTATTACTGGGTTAATTTTTATTAGGGAGGGGCTTACCCAGGCCTGTCTTTATAAAGGCCAATGGGGGACAGATCTACCAACCAATCACATGTGAGTGATGAATTGTGATGTCATTGTTTTCATCCAAGGACTGAGAAGCCACGTGGGTCTGTTGCCGCTGCTTCGGCTTGCAGCGCTGCTATTCATATGTAAAGTAGAGGCGTTAACACCTCCCGCCGGCAGGCTCCCCTGTACCCAGGAACAGAAATGCAGTTTTCTCCTGCTGTGGATTGGGAATAAAGGCCGAGACATAAGCAACACCTGGACCATATCGGAGGATCAAGCTTAGTTGCTCAAAACATATTACGACGGCTTTATAGCATACCTCACGCCCAAAGCTAATCCAATCTTCGCCAGATACAAGTTTCATCAGAAGATGCAGAGCAATGGTGAGTCATTTGAGCAGTTTGTTACCAAGCTCAAACTCTTAGTCAAAGACTGTGGCTACACCAATAATGACGAAATGGTACGGGACCGTATTGTTTTTGCCACAAACTCACCAAAGGTACGTGAAAAGTTACTGAGCCAAGGCCCAGAGCTAATGCTAGACAAAGCTACTAACATAGCCCGCTCCCATGAGTTAGTGCAGCTACAGCTAAAAGCTATGGCTAATGACAGCCAGGAAGTACATGCAGTGGACAAAAGAACAGCAAAACCAGGCTTTGATCAAACAAAAAGAGAAAAAGAAAACCAGAAAATACCCAAGAAAGGCTGTGGTGCTTGTGGAGGCACACATTACAGACAAACAGCGTGCCCAGCAAAAACAAAACAATGCTTAAAGTGTAAGAAATACAACCACTACGCCAAAGTATTCAGGTCCAAACCTCCAACTACACCAAGAGCTGGACACAGAGAGGTGCGCACTATAAGAGAAACTCAGGAAGCATTACAACCAAAGCTGTTTGTAGACACCATCACAGCGACAAAAGAAGAGGAGGACAGTGCATATGAAGAACGTCTGGGACTAGATGACAAGAAACTAAAATTCAAGTTAGACACAGGAGAACAAATGAATGTGATACCCACAAAAGACTTTAAAAAGCTAATGCCCAAAATGACTTTGAAGAAAGACAAGCACGAGCTGTATGGGTATGGAGGACACCCGCTCAAGGTGACAGGGTACTGTACCCTTGTCAGCAGATACAAAGACAAAACAACACAGAGATTCTACGTCGTAGACTGCAATAACCCACCCATCCTGGGCTACAAAGCCTACAAAGCCCTTGGACTCATAAAAGTCGTATATGCAGTCTCCACCACAAATAACACAGTAACCACCAACCAGTCAACTGCCATACTGAGAGAGTACTCTGATGTTTTCAAAGGCATTGGTGCTTTTCAGAGTGAGTGCAGTTTCAGAATTGACCCCAGCGTAGCATCAGTGGTTTGCCCCCCAAGGAGAGTGCCTTTTGCCCTCAGAGATCGCCTGAAACAGGAACTTGAAAACATGGAACAACAAGGCATAATATGTAAAGTAACAGAACCAACACAGTGGGTGAATGGACTCGTCATCTGTGAGATACCAAAAACAAACAAGCTTCGTGTATGTCTGGACTCTAGAGCTTTGAACAAAGCTATAATGAGGCCACATTACCCCCTCCCAACGCTTGATGATATAACCTACAAGCTGGATGGAGCAAAATACTTTAGCATACTAGATGCTAGATCTGGGTACTGGACCATCAAACTTAGTGAAGAGTCATCTCTGCTCACTACCTTCATCACCATCTTTGGCAGGTATCGCTTCCTCAGGCTGCCTTTTGGCATCGTGTCGACCCAAGATGAGTTCCAAAGGAGGATTGATGAAGCATACAAGGGCCTGGAAGGAGTGGCTGGAATCGTAGATGACATCATTATGTTCTGGAAAACAAAAGAGGAGCACGACCGCAACCTCAAAGCCATGCTCAACCGAACAAGAGAAAGAGGTCTAAAGCTCAACCCAGACAAGTGTCGGATCTGTGTCAGTGAAATCAATTACTTTGGACACAAACTCACAGCAAACGGACTTGAGCCAGATACTATGAAAGTGAAAGCGATCTGTGACATGCCACCACCAGAAAATGAAGCAGAACTGGAGACAATCCTCGGCATGGCAAATTATCTTGCAAAGTGTGCACCAAAACTCGCCGAGGTGAGCGCACCACTCAGACACCTTCTTCGACATGACAAAGAGTTCAAATGGGACGAAACACATGGAAAAGCAGAGTCAATACTTCGCAAGCCACTAGCACTTGCGCCACCACGTTTACAGCGCATGCTGCTCGCACTGCAGAAGTACAGTTTCACCCTCATCCACAAACCCGGGAGGGAGATTCCAGTCGCCGACACACTGTCAAGAAAATCAACATATGATGAGGACAGCTCACTAACCAAAGATATGGAAACTCAAATACACACTGTCATCAGTGCAATGCCAGTGAGTACGGAGAGGCTGACCGCCTCAAAACAGCCACAGCTGAAGACGAGCAGTTGTCCGCTCTTAAACACGTCATCCACTCAGGCTGGTCAGAGACAAAGAAAAAGTGCCCATCGCTCATTGGCGAATACTGGAACCATTGCAGTGAAATCACAGAAGCTGATGGAATCCTTCTTAAGGGTGAGAAGATCCTCACTCCTCACAAGCTCCGCCAGGAGATGCTACAATGCATTCATACAGGACATTTCGGAATGGAGAAGCGCAAACACAGAGCAAGAGACATAATGTTTTGGCCAGGTATGTGTCGACAAATTGAAGAAACTGTAACGAGATGCGACATATGTCAAACACAAGAAATCCCAGACAACCCATGGCAAACTGTAGCAACAGACTTGTTCACCTGGAACTCTGAGTCCTACATTGTCATATGTGACTACCTGAGCAGGTATTTTGAAATTGAACGCCTGCACAACACCACCACATCAGCTGTGATCCACAAGATGAAAAGTGTGCTTGCCAGGCATGGGATTCCTGAAAAAGTTATGAGTGACAATGGGCCATGCTACAACTCCAGAGAGTTTAGCCAGTTTGCAAAAAGATGGGGTTTTCAGCACATCACTTCAAGCCCACGTTATCCTCAAAGCAATGGCCTGGCTGAAAAAACAGTCCAGACTGCAAAGCGTATCCTGACAAAAACCAGAGAGGATGGAAAAGATCCTTATCTTGCACTCCTAGAATACAGGAACACCCCCGTTGATGAACTGAAATCACCAGCCCAACTCCTCATGAGTCGCAGGCTGAGATCCATTCTCCCAACAACAAGAAAACAGTTGAAACAAATATGTAGGACGGCTTTTTTGCATTTGCGCAATAGTTCTAAAATTAGAAACATCCTTTCTCAGAGTGATGCTGAAAAGCTAATTCATGCATTTATTACTTCTAGGCTGGATTATTGTAATTCATTATTATCAGGCTGTCCTAAAAGCTCCCTGAAAAGCCTTCAGCTGATCCAAAATGCTGCAGCTAGAGTACTGACAGGGACTAGAAAGAGAGACCATATTTCTCCCATATTGGCTTCTCTTCATTGGCTCCCTGTTAAATCTAGAATAGAATTTTAAATCCTTCTCCTCACCTACAAGGTCTTGAATAATCAGGCTCCATCTTATCTTAAAGACCTCATAGTCCCATATCACCACAACAGAGCACTTCACTCTCAGACTGCTGGCTTACTTGTGGTTCCTAGGATACTTAAGAGTAGAATGGGAGGCAGAGCCTTCAGCTTTCAGGCCCCTCTTCTGTGGAACCAGCTTCCAGCTTGGATTCAGGAGACAGACACCCTCTCTATTTTTAAGATTAGGCTTAAGACTTTCCTTTATGATCAAGCTTATAGTTAGGGCTGGATCAGGTGACCCTGAACCCTCCCTTAGTTATGCTGCTATAGGCCTAGGCTGCTGGGGGGGTTCCCACAATAGACTGTTTCTTTTCATTCACCTTGTTTACTTTGTTTATACTCCACTCTGCATTTAATCATTAATTGATATTAATCTCTGGCTCTCTTCCACAGCATGTCTTTCTCTCCCCTCAGCCCAACCGGTCACAGCAGATGACCCCCCCCTCCCTGAGCCTGGTTCTGCTGGAGGTTTCTTCCTGTTAAAGGGAGTTTTTCCTTTCCACTGTCACCAAGTGCTGCTCATAGGGGGTCGTTTTTGACTGTTGGGTTTTCTCTGTATTATTGTAGGGTCTTTACCCACAATACAAAGCGCCTTGAGGCGACTGTTTGTTGTGATTTGGTGCTATATAAATAAAATTGAATTGAATTGAATTCCCAGACAAGGAAAATCTCCTCTTGGTTTGTTCCATCACCAAAAAAGAAGCAGGTCAAATAGACTGCAAACCAACGTGCAATACCCCACTACCACAAACTGTGAAGGGGGATCAATTGCGTTTTGCTGCCCCTTATAATTTGAATCGCACGCTGAACTTCCGAATCATTTCCTGAATCAGTCACATTGTACAGCCGGCTAGCGAGGCTTCGAATGTCACCGACACAAGCCTCGATACGCGCTTCACAAAAGTCTCCCTCAATTACTCGATACACGCTTCAAAGCCTCGACACAGAACACATCACTAGCGTTTATGTTGGTACCACGGGTTCCCGTCTAGCCCTTCTGTGTTCACTTCTTAAATGAAGCCGGATTCAAATTAGCCTTTTACCTTAGGTGTCCATTCTGGGGTCCTCAACCTGCCTGCCACACAGCACTACATGACAGGATTAATTTCTTTTTTTTTTTTGGCCTGTCATGTCTGGCAGTTTTTGAAATCTGAATGATGATCCAAATGCACTGTTGAACCAGACATATTTGCTTTTACAGAAAGAGCTCTATAAGTTTTCTATAGGCTATTATTGTTAATTGTTTTTTTATTTTTATTTTATTTAATTCTTGCCAAATTTGACAGGCAGGAAGAGAAGAAGAGAGAGAGAGCGAGGAAAGAAAAAAAGGGGGAGAGAACAGAAAAAATAGAAGATAGATAGCTACACATAGCTACACATTCACATGCATATACAGATACACACATACAGTCTTGTTGTAGTTTGTAGTAGGGATGCACCAATCCGATATTCAGTATCGTATCGGTCCGATACTAGCCTAAATTACTGGATTGGATATCGGAAAGAAATAAAAAATGTAATCCGATACATGCATACCTGTCAAGTTTTGTATTTAAAAATACGGGAAATTATCCGCTGCTGAAAATAGAGGTCACTGTATGACGTCATCACCTAATTTGCACAAGTGCTCATTTGGATGTACTGTAGTTGCAATCGAGGCTGCAGAAGAGAGGAAAAACATCTTTGGAGAGACAAAAAGTGAAGAAAAAACACCATAAATATGTTCAAAACTACAAAAAAACTTTATGAAATAACTTAATAACTTTAATGCTTTGCCTAGACCCACATTACATAGATCTATTTTGTCCTGTATGTTTAATGTTAGAATATCAAATTTAAACAAAAACACTGTGGGGTGAGACTGCAAGCTACATTCAACCCTCCTCCTTTATCTGGGCCGATGTCGGCAGCTTGTGTAAGAAAAGTTGCTGTCGCCTGTCTCAAAGGTTGATAAAGGCTGGAGAGAGGGAGCGGGTGGGCAGGCCCGGTGTTTAAGTGAGGTTCAGGGGTTGGAGGGTGGAGGCGAAGCGAGGTTCGAGCGATGCCAAAGTGTAAGAAGGGACGCAGTAAGAAGGCTTTATGTACACAGAACACGGCGACCGCGGAGGATTTCACTGTCGCTATATCGCTTTATGGGGCAAAAAAAAAAAGCTAAGCTGGCAACACTGAGCCCTAGCGTGGCTTTGTTTACGCTGCTAAACTAAACCGGAACACGTCACTGAACTCTGTGAAAAGGGCGCGCTGAGGTCCAGTTGTTTTTACGGGGTTGTCAGCATTAACCTAGTGATAGTGACAATTCAGTTTGGAGCGGCACAGGAGTGCTTTAAAAAACTGAAAAGTGAAAATTGAAAATAAGGGAAAAATACGGGAAAATAAAAATACGGGATGACGCCGGGACAGAGGGGTAAAATACGGGAATTTCCCGGCCAAAACGGGAGACTTGACAGGTATATACATTAAATAACGTTTCGCTCACATTAGCTGCATTAGGGGCTCGACACATGGGGAGCGACGTCGCTCGCTCTCCATTCATTTCCTATGGAGCTTGTGCGATGAGGCGACAATCGCTTGCACTCCTCCAGCTAAGCGACCGGCGACATTCGTGCATGTGAAATTTCGAGGTCGTACACATAGACGTGCGCACGCGACCAGGCGACGCGACACAACAAAGTTGGAAAATGTTCTACTTTTGTCGCTGTCGTGTGGCACTAAACCAATCAGCGAGGGTTTCACTGACTGACCAATGAGCGGAGAGTATGCTACACGCTGCAGTCTGCAACCACTTTCAGCACGAAGGAAAGCATCGTTTTAGCTGTGTTTGACTTTCCTATATTATATGACACTTCACACAGTGATTATCGAGTTAAACATAAAAGGCAGCCATATGGGAACGTGTTGGTGCAAGACTAACGTTAAACAGACGGACAGAGAGGACTTTTGTGCTAATATAGGATGAAACCGAGGTTGTCCTTTTCTTTTGTAGAGGAGACTTAACAGCAAGATTTCTGTCAGTTCCAATAAAATCTTCAGACTCATCATCTTTATTGCCGTGTCTGACACAGACTGCTTTTAAAATGTCTAAATCCCTCCAGTTTCATAACCAATCACATTTCTTGGAGACGAGTGACGTAAGAGCGTGATTCGCAAAGCTACCTTCGCTATCGCGTCTCGTGTGTTCGGTTTCACCCCAGTGGCGATGCGACCCATTCGTCGCTGTCGTTTGTCGCTCCCCGTGTGTCGAGCCCATTACAGAGCTCCATCGTCGTCTTCTTCTTGTGGGTTTGCGGTTGACCAAACCAGCTTAGAGCTGCATTACCGCCACCTACTGGAATGGAGTGGGGATCAGGAGTTAGAAAACAACCCCCTCAGATCCTCCGACGCTGCGACGGATTCCCTTTGACACTGAGCGATCATCGCTGACATGTTTTTCCGCCTCCACCGCTCTCTGTGTGTTCGTGTGTTGTGCTCGCTGTGCTGAGAATCAGCTGTTATTTTTTTCTCTACTTCAGCTCCTGGACATACTGCTAGCGAGCGCAGCTATTAGCACTAGTGACCGTCCGGTACCGGAAGGACCCCTTCCCTATCAAAATATTTTTGATACTGTAGCCCCTTAACTGGCAAGGGCCCGGTGACGGGCCGTTTGTAGTCCCTTTTATATGGCAGGCTAGACCCTCCCATTTTTATTGACACGTCATTCGGCCAATCATGTAACTGGCTGCACCAAATCACCTGACAAAGCTACGTGACGCCCTCTGAGTATTATTGGCTCTGGGAAACCCATTTCTTAACATTATTGGCCGAATGAGGTGTCAGTCAAAATGGGCGGGTCTAGCCTGCCATATAAATGCACTTCATTCGGCCCGCGGACCAGACGCAGCCGATTAATAGGCTATGAAATGGGTTGTTCAGAGCCAATAATAACCAGAGGGTGTTATGTAGTTGTTTCAGGTGATTTTATTTGCTGCCAGTTAAGGGGTTAAACGTCTGATTTGTGACTAAATATAGACCTGCAGTAGAAACGTAAGAGAATGCTTGTAAATATAAAGCATTACAAGTTTGCGCTCATGCAGCCCCCAGTTTTTCAACATAAACACTGATGACGCAACAGCAGCAGTCAGCTGATTTACGTGCAGTCTGTCTGCACAAACGCAAAGAGGCGGAACCGGTGCGCTCAGATGGAGCAGAAGGAAATGTTTTTCTAGTGTCCAAAAGAAGCCTTTTCTCCCTGTAACCTCCATTAAACCTTTACTGGGAAACAGCTGGAGGTCCTTCATCAACCACCTGATCAGTAAGTGAAGAAAAGAGAACTTTGTAGCTGCTCCATCCACCCTGTTTGTTTCACACAGGGAAAAACTGTAGTACAGAAGTTAAAATATGCAGATGAACTGTTAATATGAAAAAAAGTATTTCTTATCCAGTTACTTGGGTAATCAATATAAATAGAATACACAATTGCTAAAATAATTGATAGTTGCAGCCCTAATGAAATTTGCAACATGCCATAAGCATCACCTTCTCACACAGAAGCAACAGGATTCAGGTGATAGTTATTGCTGTAACTAAGTAAAGTTTATTTATATAGCGTTTTTCACAGACAGAAAGGCGCTGCACAATAATTAAAACACAATATCACCCCCCCCCCCAGAAAACACTATGTTAAAAACATAATAACATTACCATATTAAAAGAAAAAGAATAAAAATAAAGTCAGAAACCAGAAAGTCTGGTTAAACAGAAAAGTTTAACTATTTTTTAAATGACGTCACAGACTCAGCTAAATGGAGCTGGAGTGGTAAACAGTTCCAGGGCTTTGGTTCCACTGCCTGAAAAGCTCTGTCCACCCTGGTCCTTAGTCTTGTATGTGAGACAACTGAAAGACTTTGATTTTGTTGTGCGAGAGACTGTTGACTTCTTTTTTTTTTTTTCTTTTTTTAACCTCTTAACTGGCAGCAAAAAAATCACCTGAAAAAACTACATAACGCGTTCTGGTTATTATTGGCTCTGAAAAACCCATTTCACAGCCTATTAACTGGCCGCGTCTGGTCTGCCGGCCGAATGAAGTGCTTTTTATATGGCAGGCTAGACCCTCCCATTTTGATTGACACCTCATTCGGCCAATCATGTTAAGAAATGGGCAGTGGCAGTCCTAGCCTGTTTGGCGCCCTGGGCGAGCATCCCCCTCCCACACACACACAATAGCGATTGCCGCACTACTACACTTGGGGGGTAATGAGCGACTGCTGTGTGGCGTATGTAGCTTTCTGCCATGGTCTGACAGACAGACTTTATCAGAAGGTCCCCCCACCATCACAGGCACACTCAGAATTTCTTTTAAATTTTTATTTGAAAAAACATGGAAGAAACTGAAATATTACACAGCTTCTGCTTACCTTTATCTTTGCTTGTTTCACCTCCTCTTCTTTTCTCTCTTTCCTAAACTACACACCTGATGGCTTTGACCTTTTCCTTTCCATCTGCCACAATTCGCACTGAAGCAGAATAGGTTATCACCACCGCCCATCCCCAGGGTTGTTAGATCTGACTGACAGTTGCCAGTTCAACACAACAAAACCTCCATTGAAACTCATGTTAATAGCACCAGGTGTGATATATATAAATATACACAGCTTTGTGTGAGTTGTTAAAATTTTGACTGCTTTTCACCATATTTGGTGGGTTTTTAGGAAGTTTTTATTGTAAAATTATATATCTATATGATTTTATAGATATATCTATATAATATTCCAGCCCAATGTGTTCACAAGCTGCCCAATCTGGCAACACTGCGCCATCCACCAACATTTGCCCGAACCGTCTAGATTTGTATTTGTGTAGTTGTGTTTTTTTTTTATCAGGATTCGGGTTCACACAAATACTGTGAATTAATGACCATATTTACAGTGTTATAAATGGGTTTTGTGCTCTGTCAGTTGTGCATCTAATTTTATTAGATGCACAGATTCATTCTGTGGAACATGGGGGAAAAAAACATGGGAGGACAAAAAAAAAAAAAAAAAAGAGTCAGTTTTGCATAGATCCCCAGTTACTTTTGCGAGATCTCGCAAAACTTTTCAATATTAGGACATACACTTTGCATTAATCTTGATACGGCAGTGTACGTGAGGATGAAAGGTTTGGCGAGAGACTGCCAGCAAAAGTCGCCTTTATTTATAATTCAGCTGTTACTGTTGGCTGTAACCCAAGGGCGTAACTTTGGGTCCAACATTGGGGGGGTTAAGCTCTCTGCCTATTTATTTATTTATTAAATCATTTACTTTTCTAAAAGGATTCAGGAGATTTTGGGTTAATTAGAAATGTATTAGAAATACATTGTAATGCTTTTACTATGTATTTATTTAACTTTATTTGTATTTACTCTACACCTTCAACAATGAAGAAAAGGCTTACATTTTTCACATTTCTTCCAACAGTAACAAATATCTTTCATGAACCTGTTTTGTTTTACTACCAATTTTGCAGCCCCTCATTCCACTTTTAAATAAACTGTTTTAATTTGGCCAAATATAATAAATAAAATATTTTACAGCACTCTGTTCTCCACTGAGCATGTGAAAGTTTAATGCAATCTTTACTATTAAAGAAGTTCTGTAGAGAAAAAGGTTTTAACTTGATGTGTTTAAAATATAACAAGTCTCATCCTGGACCTTCTGGGACTCTCATCTTCAGTCCTGTTATCAGTACTAACATTAGTCATTACTAACTAAATACATAAAATGTTATGTGTGTGTTCACTTGAGTAAAACTATATACTTGTTTAATGAGTTTAGTTTATTACATATTACAGGTATTATACTGAGCCGCATGTGTGCAAATAACCACTTTTATCTTCTTTTTCTCTGACTCATTGTCAGATTAGGAGGAGCAGGTCTAACGGAGCTAAAATACCTGAACCGGTATTCATGGTGTGTCTGATACACAGCACCATAGTTATTAAATCATCAGCTAACAATACATTTACATTTACCTCATTTTGATTTTTCCACTTTTTTACAAGGGTGTTGTGCTCTTCATTTTTTCAAACTACACCTGCTGCCCAGCAGCTGCTTCCACAAGTGAAAGCTGCTGCTTGGTAGAGAAAGCAGGTTGTTGGGTGATACCAAGTTTTTGTGGGGAGAGGGGGGGTTACATTACCAAATGATTAAACATGCTAGTAGTTTACCCAAAATTGATAATGAATAAAGAAAAATAACATGTTATTCATGTAAGATGTTTTTGTAAATCGAAATGATGTGACTTTATTGGGGGGAAGGGGGGGGGGGGGGGGGGGGGGGGGGGTTATAGTGATTGGATCAGATTATTGGGGGGGTCATAACCCCCCTATCCCCCCCGCAAATTACACACATGCTGTAACCAGGCCAAAACTGTACAGGCATGAATGAATGAACCCGGCTGACAGTCTCACTCACGCCATTACTGCTTCACTCGACTCACACCCCAGGCTGAGAGGAGAAGGGGGCGGGGCAGCGCTGTGTGTGTGTGACGATCGAGTGAAGCAGTGACAGCGAGACAGAGAATCCCCCGCCTGCCCCTTTCCTTCTGTTACAACCTGTCTGACCATTGCAGAAAGCTACATGCAATACACAGCAAGCAGAGGGCGCCCATTACCCCACAAGTGGAGTAGTGCAGCAGGTGCTGCTGCAATGCGTTGGGGGGGCGGGGGGCGGTCATGCTGCCCTAGATGAAATGCCGCCCTGGGCGGCTGCCCATGTCGCCCATATCAGAAACCGCCACTGGAAATAGGTTTGCTAGAGCCAGTGATACTCAGAGGGCGTCACGTAGCTTTGTCAGGTGATTTGGTGCAGCCAGTTACATGATTGGCCGAATGAGGTGTCAATAAAAATGGGAGGGTCTTGCCTGCCATATAAAAGCGACTACAAACGGCCCGTAAAATATCGGTATCGGACATAAAAAAGTGGTATCGTGCCATCCCTAGTTTGTAGTGATGTATGAGTGTTCCTCTGTCATGGAACGTACTCAATAATGAGGGCAAGAACTGCCCAACACCTAGCAGAGCCCCCCCATGCCAAAGAGGCCAAAAGCCATGCCAAGATATCAGGCCACAAACCCCAGGACCCACAGGCACCCGCATCCCAGGGGCAGCAGTGACAGGATTAATTTCTCATTTCTCAGTGATGTTCAGTGTGTCGGTCAGTATAAAAACATGAATTCACTTTACTTTATTTACTTCATGAATATTATTATTTTTAGTTTGAAACAAGTTTTCTAAAATATTTCTGTTTCCTTGTTTTTATGACGGACAAAGGTGCTAAACACTCACATTCCCATGATGCATCAGGAGCTGTTTAATTTGGATCAACAGCTGTTACACTCACCTCTGACATTGAGAGTCACTGATTTCTGTAGCAGCATGAGTCCATCCTTGTTGCAGACGGTGCAGGTGTAGACTCCACTGTCAGTAAGTTGGAGGTCTTTCAGGGTCAGACTGAGGTCTCCAGTATTTATTTGCTCTTTCTTCATCTCTGAGCGTCCTTGTATGTGAGACTGGTTTTGTCCTCTCTGATACTCGTGGACTTTCTTGTCTTTGTGTTTCCACTCCACTGTCACATCCTCAGGGTTTCTGACTTCAGCTTTAAATGGCAGCACGACAGACTGCACCCCGTTAACCGTTTCCACCACCTGCGCATTAGGAACTGAGAGGAGGACATGAAGCAGGCAGACAGACAACAGAGGTCAGTGACGGTGGTCCTCCATCATCTACACTGTAAATAAAAATCTATAATTTAACAGAATTGTTCCTGGTTTCTTTACAAACATGAAATATTTTGGTGTCACTCAGTTCAATGCCCTAGAACGAGTTCGTTGAAATGCAAGGTGTGTAAAAGTGGCTTAGCACTTTCAAAATTTCAAGCCAAGATGGCCAACTTCCTGTTTGTTGTGTGGCATCACCATTCTAATATTTTTTGTTCGTCTTCACAAGATCTCTGTGTGTATTAAATTTTGTCATTCTATTACTAACCTGATGTTCACTGTCCCATTGGGGGAAAAAATATAGGGTTTGTCAGAAGGAAGGCCGCTAACAATTCCAAATAGGCATCTTTACAGTGACCCCATATATAGGTTTTCAGAAAGCATTCCACCTGACCAACACTGTTATTTTGTTTGCAGGCTACCACATACAATAGGCTGCTTGCCGATGCCTTCGGGAGGCTCAATTACTCATCCGTAGGTGTTGAACCAAGTGACACTAAAATTGATCAGGATCACATAGACAAGTGGGGCATCAAAAGGTGTCCAAGGTTTTATAGAATATTAAACAGTGTTGCCCTAGCAATGCACCAAATGTGGCCTTTTTTCTGTTTCACTTTAAATTTTTTTCTTTTTTGCACAATTTTTGTCCATTTTGCCTCAAAATGTTATCATCCGGTGTGATAACATTTTGAGGCCGTTTCACACCGGATGCGTTGCGTAAAAACGACACGAAATTCCGAATCTTTCGGATGTGAACCTGTCGTGTAACCTATATACACACCGGAAGCGTTGCGTTTTTGCGACTAAATCCTCCCTATATAACGCACAGTGGAAAAAAAAATGCAGTCGACATCAAGTGATGATGTAATGGTCCTGATGTTTCTAAACAATAGAAGGAAGAAACAGAGTTTATGGGTTCATCCAACTCATAAGAAAGCAGCAGCAGGGAGAGTTTCATGGTTTGATCACGGAGCTGAAGCTGCATCACGGATGCTTTCACTCAAATTTCTGGATGTCAGTGGGACAGTTTGAGCTCTTGTTGGCAGAGTTGGGATCACATGTGAGGAGGCAGAGGATAATATCAGAGAGCCGACTGACCCGGAGCAGCGTGTAGCTGTGTGTCTGAGGTAAAATATTATGATTTTATTGTTCCCACATCACTGTATATTCAGTACATTGGTGCGCGTTTTGAGCTATGACCTCGCATGCTGCTAAATGCAGCGCTCTGATTGGTCAGTCCTGTTTGTTCGCTTGCGAAAGTCAGAAAAATCGAACTTGATCCGAAAAAATAAATGCCGCAAATTCGTCCTGTGAAATGACACAGTCGGTGTGAACGGCTGCATTAAGAACAGGCGAGTCCGAAAAATATTTTTAATGCACGAAACATTCGCACGGAATTTACGCGTCCGGTGTGAAAAGGCCTTTAGTCCATGCCAGATTTTGCACACTGTTTCCATGGTGATGACAAAAATATCCCATTTTATTCCTATGGGTGGTCATTACATCCATTACAGTATTTTATATGTGGCAGCTATTTAAAGGGCTAAAACTGGAATCTTCTGGAAAAGGTGGGATAAATTTGGTACCATCACAGGGGAGGTGGCCGGCAAAGGCCTATATTCGCCTCTTGTGGCTATATTTTTTAAAGGAATTTGTTCATTATATAACATGTTATGTGATTATGAACAATGCTGGGAAAATATAGTATAAATATTTCTTTACGAGTATATAACATCTGCATGTATTAAGAAACTGGTAAAAGTTATACCTATGCTTATTTCACAGATACTGTCCTATATTGCGAAAACTGATAAATTACAGAAAATAAAGAAAAGAGGAATGTATATGCCAGGGATCCTCAAATCCAGGCCTCAAGGGCCGGTGTCCTGCAGGTTTTATGGTTTTATGGTTGTTCTCACCACCTATGGTAAGAATGTTTGTCCGGACCCCTCATAAAGTTCCTCTCTCAGAAGTTGTTTGACTTGGATCTTATTGATGCAGGATTGTAATGAGGACAAACAGCTGTTCCACTCACCTCTGACACTGAGAGTCACTGATTTCTGTAGCACCATGAGTCCATCCTTGCTGCAGACGGTGCAGGTGTAGACTCCACTGTCAGTAAGTTGGAGGTGTTTCAGGGTCAGACTGAAGTCTTTAATTTTCAGTGGGTCTGTCTTTATCTCTGTGCGGCCTCCATAAACCTGATCCTGTGAGAGAGGCTGTTTCTGGCTGCTGTCATACAAGAGGAACATCTTGTCTTCACGGTGAGTGAGTCTCCACTGCACTTTGACCTCTGGAGGAAGCTCATCTGTGATTTTAAACGGTATCAGGACAGACTTCTGGCCCTGTGTCACCTCCACCACCCCTGTCTGGTAGTCTGTGAGGAGAACAAAGCAGAACATGAGCTGTAGAAACTGAAACAATGAGAGATGTCAGTGAGGGTGATTATTTTACTGCTTTTAATACAAATAATGCTCTAAGGTGACTCAGTGCATCAGCAAGTCCCTAAATTTGCTTTTTCATCCTCCTTAGTATTATCAATATAGAATAGAATAGAATAGAAATTGCTTTATTTGTCCCACAAAATGGGGACAAAGAAAGGAATTTCTATTTTATCATATATCCAATTCTGTATCTATTCTATTCTAATCTATTCTAAATATCCAATATCATCTTATCATAGGCTGCTCTGTCATTGACGGGCTCACTTTGGATCCATCTGTGTTGTCTATTATATGATGTCTTTATGATTGTTCTCACCACCTATGGTAAGAATGTTTGTCCGGACCCCTCATAAAGTTCCTCTCTCAGAAGTTGTTTGACTTGGATCTTATTGATGCAGGATTGTAATGAGGACAAACAGCTGTTCCACTCACCTCTGACACTGAGAGTCACTGATTTCTGTAGCACCATGAGTCCATCCTTGTTGCAGACGGTGCAGGTGTAGACTCCACTGTCAGTAAGTTGGAGGTGTTTCAGGGTCAGACTGAGGTCTCCAGTTCTCAGCGGGTTTGTGTTCATCTCTGAGCGTCCTTGTATGTGAGACTGGTTTTGTCCTCTCTGATACTCGTGGACTTTCTTGTCTTTGTGTTTCCACTCCACTGTCACATCCTCAGGGTTTCTGACTTCAGCTTTAAATGGCAGCACGACAGACTGCACCCCTTTAGCTGTTTCCACCATCTGCACCTCAGGAACTGAGAGGAGGACATGAAGCAGACAGACAGACAGACAAATGTCAGTGAGGGAGATCCTCCATCATCTATAGAGAACAACGCACTCCAAATCAACGCCAGCAAGATGAAGGAGATGATCATAGACTTCAGGAGGAAGCCACCCCCTACAGCACCGGTGAACATCCAGGGAAAGCATATTGAGACAGTGGTCTCCTACAAGTACCTGGGTGTTCATCTCAATAACAAGTTGGACTGGACTACAAACACAGACGTCCTGTATAAGAAGGGCCAGAGTCGACTCCACCTGCTGAGGAGACTGAGGTCCTTTGGTGTCTGCAGGACTCTGTTAAAGACCTTTTATGACACAGTGGTAGCATCTGCCCTTTTCTACGCAGTGGCCTGCTGGGGGGGTGGATGCACCGAAAGGGACAGGAGCAGGATCGACAAACTGGTGCGGAGGTCTAGCTCTGTGTTGGGATGTCCTCTGGAGTCTGTGATGGTGATGGGTGAGAGGAGGATGTTAGCAAAGCTGACATCCATCATGAACAACCCCCATCACCCTCTTCATGAGACCGTGGGTGAGCTGAGCAGCTCCTTCAGTCAGAGACTGAAACATCCTCGCTGCAGGAAGGAGCGCTTTCGCAGGTCATTCATCCCAACAGCAGTTAGACTGTATAACACATCATAATGTCTTGAGTCACTTGGACACTTTACCTCCTCTGCCATCACTTTATCCTTACAGTCCAGATACATTTTATTTATTACACTCACCCATATAATGCATACCATGTATGCTGTGTACCTTACCGGCTACAAATGTATATAATATTTTGATATCTTTATATAGTGTTTGACGTGTGTGTATATGTGTGTATATGTACATGTGTGTATTGACTATATATTTTCTGTATATAGTGCTTATGTATATGTGTATAGTGTTTTTCTATTTTATTTTATTCTATTCTATTTTTAGTTTTCTGTACTGAGCTGCTGTAATGCGCAAATTTCCCCGTCGTGGGATCATTAAAGTTTTATCTTATCTTATCTTATCTTATCTTATCTTATCTTTTCTTATCTAAAAGGCGTATAGCAGAGGACAGATTGAACCTTCATGCTGTGTTATTTTCATGTTAAATATTTTTGTATTCCAGTTCAAAAATAACCAATTTCAGATCCATCCATCCATGCATCTATTCTCTTCCACTTATCCGGGGCCGGGTCACGGGGGCAGCAGCCTAAGCAGAGAAGCCACGCCAGCCACCTCCACCAGCTCATCTGGAGAGATCCCAAGGCATTCCCTGGCCAGCCTAGAGATATAATCTCTCCAGCGTGTCCTGGGTCTACCACGGGGCCTCCTGAGCAGAACACCTCACCCAGGAGGCGGCCAGGAGGCATCCTAATCAGATGCCCGAGCCACCTCAACTGGCTCCTCTCGATGTATAGGAGCAGCGGCTCTATTCTGAGCCCCTTCCGGATGGCCACACTCCTCACCTTACCTCTAAGGGAGACGCCAACCACCCTTCAAAAGAAACTCATTTCTGCCGCTTGTATTCACGATCTTATTCTTTCGGTCACGACCCAAAGCTCATGACCATAGGTAAGGGTAGCAAAGTGACCGGTAAATCAACTGTTTCACTTTTAAACTAAGCTCCCTCTTCGCCTCAACAGATTGGTGCAGCGTCTGCATCACTGGAGAAGCAGCCCCGATCCATCTGTCGATCTCCCGCTCCCATCACTCATGAACAAGACCCTGAAATACTTGAACTCCTCAACTTGGGGCAGGAGCTCGTCCTGGAGAGGGCACTCCACCCTTTTCCGGCTGAGGACCACTGCCTCAGGCTTAGAGGTGCTGATTTTCATGCCAGCTGCTTCACACTTGGCTGCGAACCGTTCCTCTGCGAGCTGGAGGCCACCACCTGATGAAGCCAACAGAACCACATCATCTGCAAAAAGCAGAGGCATGACTCTTAGGCCACCTGGTTATGCCTAGAAATTCTATCCATAAAAATTATGAACAGAATCAGTGACAAAGGGCCCTGACAGCCACAGGAAACCAGTACAACTTATTACCGGCTATACGGACCAAGCTCTAGCTGCGGTTGTACAGAGACTGAATGGCCTGCAACAACGGGCCAGACACCCCATACTCCTGCAGGACCTCCCACAGGATGCCCCGAGGGCAGCATACCTGGTGGGGCTGGGAGGGCGGCACGCCCCCGGCCGGGGGCTAGCGGGGGCCCGGATGGGAGAGAGGAGAGAATAATAAGATTTTTAGGTAGCCAGGCCTCTGTCACGTCTGAGGCGAGGTGGAGAAGGAGGGCCCTGTCTTGATTATATCGCAATATGCATGACTCAATGTGCACAGTATACAACCCACTATACATCACCCATCATTCATGTTTTACACGGGGGTTTTAAAGGTTGCCACAGTCAGGACTGAGTCATGGTTGCTCAAAACTTTACAAGACCGACTGACTTTAGTGATGTAGTAGGTGTAAAATATTGAGTAAGATGTTGTACTGCATGACTGGCTTTATTTTCACTCTAAAAGCCCTTTCACACCGGATGCGCTGCATAAAAACGACATGAAATTCCGAATCTTTCGGATGTAAACTATATACACACCGGACGTGCTGCGTTTTTGCGAATAAATCAGAGCACTGCATTTAGCAACATGTGAGTTCATAGCTCAAAACGTGCACTGATGTACTGAATATACAGAGATGTGGGAACAGTAAACTCGTACTATTTTACCTCAGACACACAGCTACACGCTGTTCTGAGTCAGTCGGCTCTCTGAAATTATTCTCTGCCTCCTCACATGTGATCCCAACTCTGTCAACAACAACTGCCCACTGATGATATGAAATGTGCGCGAAAGCATCTGTGATGAAGCTTCAACTCCGGGATCAAACCATGAAACCTGCAAACCCTGCTGCTGCTTTCTAATGTGTTGGATGAACCCAGAATCTCTGTTTCTTTCTTCTGTTGTTTAGAAAAAGTCACAACCTCATTACATCATCGTTTGATGTCGGCTTCATTTCTTTCACAGTGCATTTTATGAGGGCGATTTAGTTGCAAAAACGCAGCGCGTCCAGTGTGTATGTAGGTTACACGCAGGGGCGGGGTGGCCATCGGGAGGTTCGGGACGTTTCCCGAACAGCCGGTCGTTTCCAGGCCGAACTGGCCAGTGATCAGAATTTCTTTCTTTTTTTTTTTTTTTTTTTACCCCCAGCAGCGCTCGCGTTGCCGCTCTCGTGGCCACAGGTGCAAACAGTGATGGTCAGTCGGAGCTGGCTCTTCACTGAGAGCCGTTTTTCATCAGGAGGGGCTACAAACACAACAGCCCAGAGGTGAAGGGCGAGACACCCATACCTGTCAAGTCTCCCCTTTTGGCCGGTAAACTCCCATATTTTACCCCTCTGTCCCGCCGTCTTACGGTATTATTATTTTCCCGTAAATTTCAAATATTTTAATATAATAATTTTTTTGAAAAAGTGTTCCTGTGCCACTCCAAACTGAATTCTGTCACTAGCCTCGCGAGAACTGCCACCTGCAGTAGCCTGGGTGGCAGTTCTTGCGAGGTTAGTGCTGACAGCCGGAGCAAACCCGGGAAAACAACTGGACCTCGGTTGGGCTCAGTGCTGCCAACTTAGCGAGGTTTTTTTCCCCATAAAGCGTCTAGCGACAGTGAAATCCTCCACTGTCGCCGTGTATTCTGTACATAAAGCTGTCTTCCTGCTTCCCTTCGTACACTTTGGCATCGCCCAAACCTCACTTCACTTCCACCATCAAACCCCCAAACCTCACTTCATTACCGAGTCTGCCCGCCCGTTTCCTCCGCTCCCATCCCCGGGCCTCACTTCGGCCTTTTTCAAACTTTGAGACAGGTGACAGCGAGTTTTCTTACACAAGTTAGCAACAGTGGCCCAGATAAAGGAGGAGGGTTGAACTTTTAAATTTTAAAATTGTTTAAATTCTAACATTAAACAATACGGGACAAAATTCAACTACGTAATGTGGGTCTAGGCAAAGCATTAAAGTTATTAAAGTTCATTTGTAGTTCTAAACATATTTAGGGTGTTTTTTCTTCACTTTTTGCCTCTCCAAAGATGTTTTTCCTCACTCCCTCCCTCAGCCTCGGCTGCAACTACATCCAAATGAACATCCATCCATCCATCCATTCTGTCCCGCTTTTATCCGGGGCCAGGTCGCGGGGGCAGAAGCCTAAGCAAAGAAGCCCAGGCTTTTCTCTCCCCAGCCACCTCCTCCAGCTCATCCGGAGGGACCCCAAGGCGTTCCCAGGCCAGCCGAGAGATATAATCCCTCCAGCGTGTCCTGGGTCTACCACGGGGCCTCCTCCCGGTGGGACATGCCCAGAACACCTCACCTAAGAGGCGGCCAGGAGGCATCCTAATCAGATGCCCGAGCCACCTATCCAAATGAACAATTATGCAAATTAGGCGATGACGTCACAGCGACTTCAGCTAAAATTTCCCATACTTGACAGGTATGGAGACACCAGATGAGAGTGGGGGGGGGGATCTTAAAAAAAGGCCTCTCCAAAGCAAGCTCCCGGGCTGAATTTCAATCCCAGCCCGCCCCTGGTTACACGACAGGTTCACATCCAAAAGATTCGGAATTTCATGTTGTTTTTGCGCAACGCATCCGGTGTGAAACGGCCTTAAAGGCCTTAAGTGGAGCATTTTTACGGACTAAGCTAACATGAGTGGCACTTCATAACATACACATTCCCGCTGTTCTGGGCATGTGTATGTTATAAAATGATGTTATGATGAGCTTTATTATTTGAAAGACATCAGCAACATCAGCAACTTAGTCACAAAACTATGTGATCAATGGCTTAAGAGACCCTTAGTGTCATATAGGAGAGCAATTGAACGTCAGTTGAACACATTGGTGTCTGAAAATTCCTGGCTTCTGGACTCTTTGCCTGCCATCATTAAGGACTTTGTTATAGAGATAACACATTTAGAGACTTTAACCCCTGCAAAGTCTGAAAGCTTGACCCCTGAGAGACCCTCAGCTCCTGCACCCGCTCTGTTCCCTCGGGTGGGGACGGCTAGGGATCAGTCCGTCCCTGCACCCGAATCGGCCTCTCAGGTGTGGGCAGTCCCGCCTCTCAGGATAACAGAGGGCCTTCGTAAGCAGCCCGGGTCATCTAAGGAGGTGACGTGTGCCCTGCAGAATGGCCCCAGCTCTCTCCCTGGTCTCAACCACAGTTTTCAGCGTCGCCTGCAGCACCGCCTCTTCAACAACTTTCTTCAGTGTCACCTGCAGCAGCGCCTCTTCAACAACATTCTTCAGCGTCGCCTGCAGCAGTGCCTTCTCAGCGCCTTCTCAGCGCCTTCTCAGCCACTGTCTCCGTCGCTGCCTGCAGCAGCGCCTCCTCAGCCACTGTCTCCGTCACCACCTGCAGCAGCGCCTCCTCAGCCACTGTCTCCATCGCCTGCAGCAGAACATCCGCCCCAGGTTCAGTCTCCAGAGCCTCTGCTGCCACAGCCTGCTGCAGCAGTCTCCAGACAACTACAGTCTGTAGCGCCATCTGCAGCGCCTCTTCAGCCACTGTCTCCGCCGCCTGCAGCAGCAGCAGCAGGCCCCAAGCCACGGCCAGGTATCACAGTGTCCACTACTGCTGCAGCTCTCCCCCAGTCTGTCTCTGTCAGCTGTAGCTCCAGCTTCCGTCCAGTCCCAGTCTCATTCGGCAGCTGTAGCTCCAGCCTCTGTTCCGTCTCAGTCGGCAGCTGTAGCTCCAGCCTCTGTTCCGTCTCAGTCATCAGCTGTAGCTCCAGCCTCCGTTCCGTCTCAGTCAGCAGCTGTAGCTCCAGCCTCCGATCTGTCCCCATCAGCGGTAGCCCCTGTAGCTCTCCCTGCCTCTCAGTCAGCCCCTGTAGCTCTCCCTTCACTCCAGTCACAGTCAGCTGTAGCTCTCCCTTCACTCCAGTCACAGTCAGCTGTAGCTCTCTCTTCACTCCAGTCGCATTCTCTGTCAGCTGTAGCTCCAGCCTCACTCCAGTCACCTCCAGTAGCTCTCCCTCGGTCCACAGTGTGTGTTTCAGTTAGCTCCTTAACCCCTTGGTTCCTCCAGTCAGTTCAGTTTCAGCCCCCTCAGTTTCAGTCCCAGTGCCCTCAACTCCTCCTCCCTCTGTAGTTTTGGTCTCCTCATCTTCAGTCTCTCCATCTTCAGTCTCAGTTCCTTCGGTTTTGGTCCCCTCGGTTCCAATTCCTGTCTTAGTCCCTTCGGTTTTGGTCCCGGTCCCCTCGGCTCCTGCTCCCTCTGTAATTTTGGTTCCCTTTGTTCCCCCAGGGTCAGCTTTCCTGCCACTTCAGTCAATGTTGTCAGTCTCCCCGCAGTCTGAGACAGGTCCAGCAGCTCCCAAGCAAACTCAGTCAGAGCCCATTGTGTCAGCACCACCAGTTTCCCCACAGTCACCTTCCGTCCCATCAGCTTCCCCACAGTCAGCTTCCCCTCAGTCAGCCTCGATCCAGCCAGCTTCCCCACAGTCAGCTTCCCCTCAGTCAGCCTCGGTCCCGTCAGCTTCCCCACAGTCAGCTCCCCCTCAGTCAGCCTCGGTCCAGCCAGCTTCCCCTCAGTCAGCTTCCCCGATTCCAGTTCCACCTCAGTCAGCAGCCTCCCAGTCAGTGCCCCAGTTAGCTGTAGCAGCCTCCCAGTCAGTGACCCCGTCTCCATCATCCTCACCACCACCGGATACACCCAAACTGCCCCCTAAGCGGTCCAGGGAGACAGCTGTTCAGCCTGTACCACAGCCTTCAGCAGTGCCTCAGCCTGCACTCCATCAGTCTTCATCACCATCATCAGACTCACCCGAACAATCCACAAAGCAGCCCCAGCCTGCGCTTCCTCAGTCCGAGCGTCCGGAGGGTCCCGCTCAGCCAGAGCCCGTGTTGGAGGGTCCTTTGGTGATCGCTCAGTCCGAGCCCCGTCCTGCACCCGAGGGTTCTCCGGTGATTGCTCAGTCTGAGCCCCGTCCTGCACCTGAGGGTTCTCCGGTGATTGCTCAGTCTGAGCCCCGTCCTCGACTCGCCCGGAGCCCAAGGGCTCTGTGGCGTCTACTCAGTCCAAGCCTCCTGTCTCGCCGCCAGCGGGAGCGCGGCAGGCCCCCTGTTCTGTCTCGTCACCGCCACCCCTAGGAGCGCGGCAGGCCTCCAGTCTTGTTTCTGTCTGCCTCCTGACGAACCTTATGTTCCCCGGCCTGTGAGTTCTGTCCCATGGCCTGGACGGGCCCGTGATTTTTTGAACTGTTTCCCCCTGCCGATTGCTGTTTTTGTTTTGTTTTTGGTCCTGGTCGGGGCATCTCCCTGGACTGTTTCGCCTCTGCTCTGCCTCGTTTTGATACCCTGTTTTGGACTCCTTGATCCAGCCTTGGGCTACCACCTTTTGTTCTCGCTCTGTATTTTTGTTTTGTTTTGGACTTTATCCCTTCCCTGGCAGGCCTCCTGTAATATTTTTGACTTCTGTTTTGTCTCCTGGGTTTGTTTGGTTCAGTGGAAACCTACCTACCAAGCTCAAAGTTTCATACCTGATGCTCTCAAGACCCAGCAATCGTGGTACCTTCGGAAGCACTTTAAGAGTATCGAAACCCAGGGAAGAACTCTAAAAACTACAGTAGAGGGATAGAGCATCTGCTACTACATCACCCTTAATATGACGTATGTCCAGGTGATAAGGCTGCAGGAACAAGGCCCATCTCATCAACCTTTGATTAGGATTCTGAAGAGATTGCAAGAAGGTCAGTGGGTTGTGATCGGTGTAAACAACAAGAGGAGCACCTGACCCAACATAAACATCGAAATGTTGGAGAGCCCAAATTAGGGCAAGAGCTTCTTTTTAAATTACAGAATAGTGTAGTTGATAAGGCTTGAACTTACGAGACAAATAGCTCAGTGGCTTTAAAACACCATTAACATCCACCTGCAATAAGACCGCACCAGCACCAATTTTAATGGCATCAACTTGCAGCTGGAAAGGAACCCCTACTTGAGGAGCCACCAGAACCAGAGATTAGCTGAGTTGTTTCTTCACCGTCTCAAAAGCTGTCTGACACTGGGTTGACCAGACATACTTCAGTTTAGTCTTGAGCAAATTTGTCAAAGGTGCTACTACTGAGGAAACGTTGGGACAAAAAGCCCTGTAATAACCAGCCAAACCAAGAAACCTCATAAGCTCTGCTTTAGTGGCTGGAGCTGGATAGGCCTGAATGGCAGCAACCTTGGCCTCAACTGGCCTTACCTGTCCTTGCCCCACCACTTTTCCCAAATAGGTGACAGTAGCTCTTGCAAAGTCACATTTAGCCAGGTTAACTGTCAAGTTTGCCCAAACCAGTCTGCCCAGTAACGCCTTAAGTTGGTCTACATATGACTCCCATGTAATAACCACATCATCTAAATATACTGCACAGCCATGCATCCCCGACACAACAGTATTCATCAATCGTTGAAATGTGGCGGGTGCATTTCGAAGACCAAAGGGCATAACAGTATAGGAATACAGACCTGAAGGAGTGGTAAATGAACAAATCTCTTTGGCCCTTGGAATTAGAGGAACCTGCCAATATCCTTTCAGTAAATCCAACTTTGTCACATATTTTGCAGCACCCACCTGGTCCACGCAATCCTCCATTCTGGGAAGAGGATAGGCATCGGGCTTTGTAACGGCATTAATCCTACGAAAGTCAATGCAAGGCCTAAAGGTGGAATCTGGCTTCTTCACCAGCAAACATGGAGATGACCAAGCTGATGAAGAAGGCTCAGCAATGCCATGTTCAAGCATATATTGCACCTCAGCCTCTACTCTCTCCTGCTTATTGGGGGACACCTGATAAAAATGCTGTTTAATAGGCTGAGCCTCACCAACATCAATATCATGCTCCACTACATGAGTACGTGATGGTGCATCTGAAAACAGGGATGGATAAGCCTGAATGACGTTAATCAAGGTTTTACGTTTCTCTATAACCAAATGTCCCAGTATTGCAGACAAATTACTCAGAACTTCTGAATTTTTAAGCCAAGGTTGTAACACCTCATCTCCCAAATCCCCTTCTTCCTCCTAACCCATCATCACCTCAGATGAGCTTGAGGCAGCAACAGCGGCCAAAAGAGAAGGATTTCCACATACGGTGGAGTCACTGGCCCTGCTAGACCAGTCAGAAGATGGGTAATGAGCATGATATGGTTTGAGCAAGTTCGCATGGCAGATTTTGCTGGATTTTCTTTTATTTGGCATGTTGACCAGGTAATCCAGTTCCGATAGTTGTTTAATCACAGTACAAGGACCAAAAAACTTTGCCTGAAATGGCGATTCAACAAGTGGCAACAACACCAACACTTGATCACTAGGACTGTAGTGCCATTGTTCAGCTCTACGATCATACAACCTTTTCATCTTCCTTTGAGAATGTTCTAGCTTCTCTTTAGGTAGGACCCCTGCCATGTAAAGTTTCTGCCTAAAACCATTTACATAATCTATTATGTTTGTAGGTGGTTCAGAGGACCTCCACTGGTCATGTATCACAGCCAAAGGCCCCCTAACAGTGTGTGCAAATACTAGGTCATTAGGACTAAATCCTGTACTTTCCTGCACCACCTCTCTTCCTGCCAACAAAAGCCATGGCAGGCCTTCCTCCCAATCAGCCCGGAGCTCAGTACAATAAGCGCGAAGCAACGATTTTAAATGTTGATGAAAGCGCTCCAACGCACCCTGACTTTGAGGATGGTACACTGATGATTTGCTGTGTTTAACTTGAAGTTGCTGAAGGACCTGTGTAAATAATCTAGATGTAAAGTTAGAGCCTTGATCACTCTGAATCACCTTAGGAATCTCAAACACAGAAATAAACTGGCTAAGAGCTTTAACCACTGATTTAGCAGAAATTGATCGTAATGGATAGGCAGCTGGATACCTAGTTGCTTGACACATTACAGTCAAAAAATAAACACAGCCAGACTTTGAAGGAGGCAGAGGACCAACACAATCTATAATCTGATGTTGAAATGGCTGACTGATAACAGGAATAGGCTGCAAAGGAGCAGGCGGAATGGTCTGATTAGGTTTTCCTGTTAACTGACAAGTTAACAGGTCAGCTCACGATCAGCTTGCTGGTTCTTCACTAAATCTGCTTGAGACAAAGATCAGCAGGCAAGGACAAAGGACATACAACACCCCCTTTTCCTGAACCAACCTCTGCTCCCCCCTCGCCAGTAGACTGTGCTGTCATGGAACGAGTCACTGCGCAGGCTGAAGACACAGCCTGCTGTTGAGGCGCATGCGACTCTACAGAAGATGATTGATCTGAGGTCATCTCCACTTTAACAGGCCACATACACCCCCCTGCTAAATCATTACCCAGGATGACATCGACACCCTTCACAGGCAGGTCTGGATATACCCCAACTTCCACTGTTCCCTGTACCAAAGCACAAGACAAATGAACGTTATGAACAGGCACAAAAATGGTATTTAAATCCATTTCTCTAATAGGAACACAGCTCCCAGTATCCGACTGTGGAGAAAAAGGCAAAACTGACTCCCTGAAAAGTGTTTAGAGCTCCTGAATTCCTTAAAATCTTAACAGGAACTTTCTGCTCCCCACCAACCAAAGACAGAAACCCCTCACATAGAAATGGGGCAAAACCCACAACCACTTCAGGAAGAAGGAAGTCAGACTCTCATTCAGACACACACATGAGTGGTGCCTGACAGAGACTCTCCCTGCAGGTGAAAAGATCAACTACGGGTTTCTGTGTCTTCCTTTATTTAACGTTGGTCTGAACCTAACACCAACCACTCACCAAAGTCACCAGGTAAGCAACACAAACCGCACAAACAGTCCAAAGCATGGCCACATAAGGAACCCGGAACACAAGCCTCTCTCAATCTTTTACACATCAAGCACACACACCCCTCCAGTCACCAAAAAAATACAGCCGTCTAGCACAGGCAGAGCCAAAAACCCCACAAAACTCACCAGAGACAACCAACTTGATGAGCCCCCACTTTTGTCACAGCCCGGCTCAAGGGAAAGACAAACTGGAGGAGGCCACACACGAGGATAAATAAGAATATTTATTTAAAGTAACCTTAAGTAGTAGTGTGTGCTATGTCTGGATGCATGATGTGAAACAATCAAAAAGAACCAAACCCCAAAGAGAGAGTGACAACCAGCCCTGTCTCCAGCATTAAAGCTGTGTTTCTGAGTTTATTCCCGTGTCTTTGGTGTCTGCATTGAGGTCCTCACTCCTGCCAGGTAATGTCAGATCATGACATTACCTTTCTACCTTGTAGAGCGTAATGTTATACCACTTTTGGGATTTCGTGCATGTATGCAACTCAGACTTGTCACACAGCCCTTACGTTCACTAGGTCAGTACAGAGACCAAAACAGACTTCATAAAAAAATATCAAAGAGCAGTACAAAGGTGTATTTAGTGATGAACTAGGAGAACTGCCAATAACTCCATGACACTGGATCCAGCTGTGCAGCCAGTCGTCCGCCCAATGCACCGTATCCCCTTGGCAATGCAGGCAAAAGCAAAACCTGAACACGACAGCATGACAAATAAAGGAGTCATTACCCCATCTCTAAGCCCATAGACTGGGTTTCATCAATGGTTGCAGAACACAAAAGAGACAGAGGAAATAAGATTGTGCATTAACCCCAAAGACTTGAACACTGCTTTAAAGAGACCAAACTATCCGATGCACAGTGTGGAAGAAGTCACCACCCAAATGTCAGGCGCAGCTCTGTTTTCAGTACTTGATGCTAAGAACTCCTTTTGGCAAATAAAACTGGACTCATGTTGTCATCCATGTTGACCACATTCAGTTCACCTTTTGGATGTTACAGGTTTCTCTGCATGCCATTTGGCATAAGCTCTACAAATAAAGTTTTCCAGCGCTCAATGGAACAACTGTTTGCTGGTTACCCATGTGCCATTATAGTTGATGACATTACTGTGGGAGGTCAAGATGCTGTAAAACATGATGCAAATCTAAATAAAGTGCTTGAATGTGCACATGAAATAACACTCAGACTCAAACCGCAGAAGTTCAAGTCTCGCCTTGACCAAGTCTGCTATGTGGGTCACATGTTCACAAAAGAAGGTCTAAAGGCTGACCCCACAAATACAGATGCAATCACAAACAGTCCTGTCCCCCAGGACTCTCGTTTTCTTGGCATGGTGTACTGTCTCAGGAAGTTCATACCAAATCTCTGCAACATTGCAGAACCGCTCAGGCAGCTCACACAAGGACACTGCATGATGCTGGCTCCCTCAACACCAACAAGCATTTGAAAATCTGGAGTCATGTCTATCCAGCTCACCAGTCTTAGCATACTTTGACGCAAAGAAACCAGTGACACTGACCTGTGATGCATCTCGTTAAAGACTGGGTGCAGCGTGTTTGCAAGATGGAAGGCCTGTCGCATACACATCTCGCAATCTCAGACACAGAGACTCGCTATGCACAGACCGAAAAAGAACTTCTTGTAGTTGTTTTCACATGCATTAAATTCAAAGACTACATCTATGGCAAGCACACAGTCATTGAAACAGAGTCACCATTCTAAAGAAGCCAATCCACACAGCTTCAGCCTGTTTGCAGAGGATGTTACTTCATTTACAAGCTTACAACATCACCCCGGTCTAGGAAAAAGGGTAAACACATGTACCTGGCCGACACCTCATCATGAGCCTCCCTCTGTACAACCATTCTTTCCCTACCATGATGAGTTAGTAGTGGAGGACACAGACCAGTCATTCCAAACTCACTGCAGCAAGAGTACATTAAAATCATCACAGAGGTCATCCAGGCCTGGAGGAAGCAAAATGCAGAGCCAGAAGTACAGATGAAGCCACTCAGAATGGTCGGCCGATCCGTGACAGGACCTTGGCTGGTCCGTTGCCAATTCGGGGCCGGAATGTGGCTGAAATGAGATCCCCCGCTCGTGACATAGCAGTGCAGCCACGGGTGGGAACGCCCCTAAGTAGCTTTTGGGAAAACTGGTGGTAATGTCTTGTGTATCCACCAGGAGGAGCAGTGATAGTGGAAGTGCTTTCACTTACAGCGCTCTATATTTAATTCATACATATTATATTTGCTCAGAGGTTCTATGATTCTAACAGAATCATAATGTTGAACCTTTCTGTAAAACACTGATATAAATATTTGCTTGCTGCCAGTAAAGTAGACAATCTAGGCACTGTACAAGCTGACTAATGAAAATGAGAGCATGAAATGCTTATTTAATGCACTGATAATGTTTGTAAACAAAAAGAAAATCCAAAATGTAAACATGAATTGATTATTGCTGAGTTCTGTCAGTGAACGGAACATTTATACAACAGCAGGTTTGCACAACAATGATGTATGTGAGTGTGTAGTCTGCTCTAAAGAAATATGGCAGAAATGTGTGGAGCTCTGTTCAAACATTAAGGGTGAAGATTTAGTGAAACGTTACTTTAGGGGAGGGACCTAAAGATTTGACTCTTACATTTACGGGAATAATGCGTTGCTGGTGACGTGCCGGTGTTGTGCCAAAAAGTGATCCTCTGCCAAAAAGCGATTTCTGGTATTTGCCAGAAAATGATTGGCTGTATTTAAACAGCTGTAAATGACTTGTTGACCAATAATCTGCTTTCCAAATTAACAGTCACAGCGGCAACGATCGCAGTCATGCTGCTGTGAAAGCGACCAAATGCAACAACAGCCACATGTTCTGCAACAGTGTCCAGCTGAACACTGCAGTATTTTTTTATTTATACTGTAGGTACAAAAACTGCGTATGCTGACAGGTAGGAGAGAGTGTTAATGTTCGGTCTGAGTAACCCTAATCTGATGAATAAATAAATGAGCACACTAATTACATGATGTTCTATCACCAGTTTTACAAATAATTTATAGACTGCATGATTTTAAAATGTAGTAAACTGCCTGCTACAAACCACTTTGTCTTTTTCTGTAAATTAAAATCGCGCGCTCTGAAAGCAGCGCTCAAAAAAAGTGTCCACACCTTTGGGTCAAATAAATTAATACTGCGTATCTCTGGTAAATCGCTACAGTGATTTTAAGGGCAGAAACCACCTTTGCAGACAGTAAGAGAGCCCAGACTATCATTAGCATTACAGAGGATTCTTCTGTGGAAGGAAGTCTCTCTCTCTCTCCCACCCCCACCATGGACCACTGCGTCAGTCTCACCGGCTCAGTTATCTCGAGATAACGAGTTAATTTACCGATGGTTTTCTCAAGATCGCGGGATGATTATCTTTTCTTGAATACTCATAATCAGCACCCCCCACGCCCCCTCCCCGTGAAGGACAGCTGCTCGTGACTGGGCTGGGTGGCCGCCCGATGCCAGTGTTGTGCCAAAAAGTGATCGTCTGCCTTAAAATGATCCCGATGTTTCTGTGTGGTTTTTATGTTTAGTGTCTTTGCTTATATTGGTAAATAGAGTGCAGTCAGCATGATATACGAAGGGCTTATATATAAAATGAAGAAATAACCTGTTTTTCAAAAATCTTTAGGAGTCTTTGTTATTGGACCTACATTATAATCAATCCAGAGCTTTTTGGCCACTTCAAATATCTTTATAGATCTGTGATGTTATATTTGTTGTGATTTCTGCAGCCTTCTGAGCCAGATTTCTGTTTAAAAAGACATTTTTCATGTCAATGAAAGTTTTTACCTTGATAAGGTAAAGTTTTTACCTCCTTGAATCGCTGGCTGTCTAAGTGGTGTCCAAAAAATGACGTGGGCTTCATAGATAATTGGCAAAGTTTCTGGGGAAAACCTGGTCTTGTTAGGAGAGACGGCATCCATCCCACTTTGGATGGAGCAGCTCTCATTTCTAGAAATCTGGCCAAATTTATTAACCCTCCTAAAAACTGACTACCCAGGGTTGAGACCAGGAAGCAGAGTTGCAGTCTTACACGCCTCTCTGCAGCTTCTCTCCTCCTGCCATCCCCCCAAAACCCCATCCCCATAGAGTCGGTGCCTGCTCCCAGACATCCAAAAACCAAAGCTAAAATCAGCAAAAAGCTATTTAAGCATAAAAATTCAAAAACAATAAATAATACAGCTTCATCAACTGCACCAAAAAATAAAACAATTAAATGTGGATTGTTAAACATTAGGTCTCTCTCTTCCAAGTCCCTATTAGTAAATGATTTAATAATTGATCAACATATTGATTTATTCTGCCTTACAGAAACCTGGTTACAGCAGGATGAATATGTTAGTTTAAATGAATCAACACCCCCGAGTCACAGTAACTGTCAGAATTCACGAAGCACAGGTCGAGGAGGAGGAGTAGCTGCAATCTTCAATTCCAGCTTATTAATTAATCAAAGACCCAGACAAAGTTTTAATTCTTTTGAAAGCCTGACTCTTAGTCTTGTCCATCCTAATTGGGAAAATCAAAAACCTGTTTTATTTGTTATTATCTATCGTCCACCTGGTCCTTACTCAGAGTTTCTGTCTGATTTCTCAGACTTTTTATCTGATTTAGTGCTCAGTTCAGATAAAATAATTATAGTGGGTGATTTTAACATCCATGTAGATGCTGAGAATGACAGCCTCAACACTGCATTTAATCTATTGTTAGATTCAATTGGCTTCTCTCAAAATGTAAAGGAGCCCACCCACCACTTTAATCATACTCTGGATCTTGTCCTAACATATGGCATAGAAACTGAAGACTTAACAGTATTCCCTGAAAGCCCCCTCCTGTCTGATCATTTCTTAGTAACATTTACATTTACTTTAATGGATTACACAGCAGTGGGGAATAAGTTTTATTACAGTAGAAGTCTTTCTGAAAGTGCTGTAACTAAGTTTAAGGATCTAATTCCTTCATTGTTATGCTCTTCAGTGCCATGTGCCAACACAGTGCAGAGCAGCTACCTAAACTCTGCTCCCAGTGAGGGCGATTATCTCGTCAATAGTTTTACATCCTCACTGCGTATAACTTTGGATACTGTGGCTCCTCTGAAAAGGAAAGCTTCAAATCAGAAGGGCCTGACTCCGTGGTATAATTCACAAACGCACAGCTTAAAGCAGATAACCCGAAAGCTGGAGAGGGAATGGCGTCTCACTAAATTAGAAGATGCTCATTTAGCCTGGAAAAAGAGTTTGTTGCTCTATAAAAAAGCCCTCCGTAAAGCTAGGACATCTTACTATTCATCATTAATTGAAGAGAATAAGAACAACCCCAGGTTTCTTTTCAGCACTGTAGCCAGGCTGACAAAGAGTCAGAGCTCTGTAGAGCCGAGTATTCCTTTCACGTTAACTAGTAGTGACTTCATGGATTTCTTTACAAATGAAATTTTAGACATTAGAGAAAAAATTATTCATAACCATCTCAAAGATTATTCTTCATGTTCGGCTGCTTTCAGCACTGCTGGTATTTGTTTAGACTCTTTTGCTCCAGTTGATCTTTCAGAGTTAACTTCAATAGTTACTTCCTCCAAACCAGCAACATGTTTGTTAGATCCCATTCCTACTAGACTGTTCAAAGAAGTCTTTCCAATTATTGATGCTTCAGTCTTAAAAATGATCAATCAGTCTTTATTAGTTGGCTATGTACCACAGACCTTCAAGGTGGCTGTAATGAAACCTCTACTTAAAAAGCCATCACTTGACCCAGCTGTCTTAGCTAATTATAGGCCAATCTCCAACCTTCCTTTTCTCTCAAAGACTCTTGAAAGAGTAGTTGTAAAACAGCTAACTGATCATCTGCAGAGGAACGGTTTATTTGAAGAGTTTCAGTCAGGTTTCAGAATTCATCACAGTACAGAAACAGCATTAGTGAAGGTTACAAATGATCTTCTTACAGCCTCTGACAGTGGACTCATCTCTGTTCTTGTCCTGTTGGACCTCAGTGCAGCTTTTGATACTGTTGACCATAACATTTTATTACAGAGATTAGAGCTTGCTATAGGTATTAAAGGTACTGCACTGCAGTGGTTTGAATCATATTTATCTCATAGACTCCAATTTGTTCATGTAAATGGGGAGTCTTCTTCACACACTAAGGTTAATTATGGAGTTACACAGGGTTCTGTGCTAGGACCAATTTTATTTACATTATACATGCTTCCCTTAGGCAGTATTATTAGAAAGCACTGCATCAATTTTCATTGTTATGCAGATGATACTCAGCTTTACCTATCAATGAAGCCAGATGACACACATCAATTAGTTAAACTGCAGGAATGTCTTAAAGATATTAAGGCCTGGATGACCTCTAATTTCCTGCTTCTAAATTCAGATCAAACTGAAATTCTTGTTCTCGGCCCCACAAATCTTAGAAACATGGTGTCTAACCAGATACTTACTCTGGATGGCATTACTTTGGCCTCCAGTAACTCTGTGAGAAATCTTGGAGTCATTTTTGACCAGGATATGTCCTTCAATGCACATATTAAACAAATATGTAGGACCGCTTTTTTGCATTTGCGCAATATTTCTAAAATTAGAAACATCCTTTCTCAGAGTGATGCTGAAAAGCTAATTCATGCATTTATTACTTCTAGGCTGAATTATTGTAATTCATTATTATCAGGCTGTCCTAAAAGCTCCCTGAAAAGCCTTCAGCTGATCCAAAATGCTGCAGCTAGAGTACTGACAGGGACTAGAAAGAGAGAGCATATTTCTCCCATATTGGCTTCTCTTCATTGGCTCCCTGTTAAATCTAGAATAGAATTTAAAATTCTTCTCCTCACATACAAGGTCTTGAATAATCAGGCACCATCTTATCTCAAAGACCTCATAGTACCATATCACCCCAACAGAGCACTTCGCTCTCAGACTGCTGGCTTACTTGTGGTTCCTCGGATACTTAAGAGTAGAATGGGAGGCAGAGCCTTCAGCTTTCAGGCGCCTCTTCTGTGGAACCAGCTTCCAGCTTGGATTTGGGAGACAGACACCCTCTCTATTTTTAAGATTAGGCTTAAAACTTTCCTTTATGATAAAGCTTATAGTTAGGGCTGGATCAGGTGACCCTGAACCATCCCTTAGTTATGCTGCTATAGGCCTAGTCTGCTGGGGGGTTCACATAATGCACTGTTTCTCATTCACCTTATTTACTTTGTTTATACTCCACTCTGCATTTAATCATTAATTGATATTAATCTCTGGCTCTCTTCCACAGCATGTCTTTCTCTCCCCTCAGCCCAACCGGTCGCGGCAGATGACCCCCCCTCCCTGAGCCTGGTTCTGCTGGAGGTTTCTTCCTGTTAAAAGGGAGTTTTTCCTTCCCACTGTCACCAAGTGCTGCTCATAGGGGGTCGTTTGGACTGTTGGGTTTTCTCTGGATTATTGTAGGGTCTTTACCCACAATACAAAGTGCCTTGAGGTGACTGTTTGTTGTGATTTGGCGCTATATAAATAAAATTGATTTGAATTGAATTGAATTGAATAAAAAATGAATATATAAAAGTCACTTTGCCACAAACTGAGTGCAGCTTCTACCTTGTGATAGAAATGCTATTTCTCACTCAAAATACCTGATATCATTCATGATATGTTTGACAGGTGTTTCACAGATTATAGGTCAACAAGTCATTTACAGCCATTTAAATACAGGAAATCACCCCACTGAAGGCTCCGTAAAAGATGCTGTGGAGATTGTAGCGGAGTCAGAATACCTCTTCTGTGGGTTAGTGTGTGGAGAGTGTGCTCCCGTTCAGTGGTGCAGCTCCAGAGGGGAGAGGTGCGAGGGATTTAAGCCCCTGGAGCCCCTCCGCTGAACGGGAAATCAACAGGGGTCGGCTGGCTGGCTCCGTTCGTGCCCATGGTACACTGTACACATATGGGCCAGCGACCCGTCTGCCCGGGGGCCGACAAAAGCTTGGATCGAGGGCTGACTTTCAGTAGATCACAGCAATTAGCTGTTCTGCTACGCACAAGACCCTGACCCAGAATCAGGTCATTTACAAGTTAATTAGTACGGAAGCCGAGAGCGGCCATGGTACGTATAAACATTTTTCCTGATGGTTTTCTTGAGATAACGAGATAAATAACAAACTTTGTTTTCTCGTGATAACGACTTAATTTACCGATGGTTTTCTTGAGATCACGAGATGATTATCTTTTCTTTAATGCTCATGATCAGTTTCTCAGTGTTCTTAAAACCTTTAGAAGAAAGGACTCGGACTGGTGTGACAGGCATTTGAAGAAAGGAATCAGGTTTAACACACACCAGGTTTAACAAACACACTAATCATCCCGTTACAAAGTTCGTTTTCTCAGGATAACGAGTTATCTCGTTATCACAAGGAAATAATTACCATTTTCTTGAGATAAGATTATCTCAAAAACCATCAGAAAAAAGTTTATACATACCATGGCCGCTCTCGGCTTCCGTAAATTAGCACCAGGTTCTCCACAAACATGAGTGCGCGATTGGAGATATTCTCGAGATAACGAGGTATTTATCTCGTTATCATGAAATAAAGATTACAGTTTTCTCGTGACAACGAGATAAATAACTCGTTATCTCGAGAACACCATCAGAAAAAAAGTTTATACGTACCATGGCCGCTCTCGGCTTCCGTACCCCGCCACCCCCCATCTCTGTGTCTGTAGAAATTTCTTAAAAGTCGGTCATTAAACTTTTGGATGCATTCAGGAAAACTCCGACAGTTTGACACTCAGACCATGCTTGTTAACTTGGGGCAATAATGAGAGCACGGACTCTACTCGGGAGAAACTCGCGGTTTCAACACCAAAAAAGAAACCACCAAAAATTGAATGTCAACTTGGAAAACCTTAAATTTACGGAATTCATGAAGTGTTCTAAACAGGCTTTTATTGGTGGTCTTTGAACGTCCCGTTTTCCGGAAAGCACCATGAGCTTTGCTCTCAGTTACATCACCCAGACCATTTCCCTGCCCCCACCTCCATAAAGTTTGCACTGGTCTAATTCACTTTAATTTGGTGGCTCAGTACTCCAAAATCTCTCATTTCTTTATATTTTACAGGAAACAGGTGCAGCCATTTATTGAAACATACATGAATGCAGTTTATAAGGTTCAAAATGGAGCCTGAAAGTTAGTATTTGGTATGAGCTCCTTTATTCTTCAGCACAGTCTGATCTCTCTGAGGCAGCTTTCTGTCATTGCTGAAGTCTTCAGGAACAGTGGGTTGCAGTGCACAGCAGCGTACATGATTAAGTATTAACATCTGTCTAGCTATTATATGAACTGTATGAGCACTATAAATTATGTAACTACTAACAAGAGTACCTTAAGTGGATTATTGCAGTTGTGGAGTGCTGTAACAATCATATATTAGCATGATGCACTGGCTTGGCTGGCTAGCGAACTTTTGTGCCTTTATAATGTATTGTTCTTTTGTAGTTTGCCCCTTACTGAGCCAACCTGCCTGACCAGTAAATATTCTGTTCTTATCCCGATAATAAAAGGGTCACATCTTAAAGATAAACAAGCCTTCATCTATCAATACTACACAATGCAGAGTTGAAGACATTTATTTGGACCAGCCAATTACAATGTAACTGGTTACACATGCAGAGGAACAAGTACAACGTTCTGGCCATCTCAGTCCCAGACCTGAATATTATTGAAAGTCTGTGGTGGGATTTAAAGCAGGCTGTTCATGCTCGGAAACCATCAAACCTGAGTGAACTGGAGATGTTTTGGAAAGAAGAATGGTCCAAGAAACCTTCAACCAGAATCCAGACTCTCATTTAAAGACTGTTATTTCTGCAAAAAGAAGGATCTTCTAAATATTGATGTAATTTTTCTGTTGGTGTGCCCAAACTTATGCACCGGCCTAATTTTGTTTAAATAATTATTGCACACTTTCTGTAAATCCTATAAACTTCATTTCACTTCTCAAATATCACTGTGTTCATCTGCTATATGATATATTTAACTGAAACTGCTGATCTGAACAACCAATGATTTCTAAAGGAAAATCAGGAAAATGATCAGGGGTGCCCAAACTTTTGCATAACATTGTAATTATATATCTCTTCTGATAGTGGCTCTGACACTCATTTGTGTAAAGACCAAATAAAAGTAGAGAGAGAACACATCCCTGAGGGGACCCAGTGCAGGATAAAAGCAAATCTGAAAAAGCGCTTTGTGGAGGAAACAGCTTCTGAATGTGGTGACGTGTCTGATCACACAGGTGAGACAAGCTGCCTGAGGAAATATGTCAATTCATGGAAAGTTGGAAAGAAATGGAATAAGAGAGAAACTAAATCACTTTGTTGTTTCTGGACTTTTTGCTGATATCACATCAGTTTTCTCTCATGTTACTTTTGAAGAAAAATACATTTTGTTTAATGTGGTGAGGAAAAAGTTTCTGTTTCCAGCCATTCAACTTCATATTGCTGTGATTGAGTTTCACATCCATGTTAGAGTATTATATAAAGTGAACACACTGATTTGAACACAGTAAAATTCCTGTTTGACACAGGTTGCAGTTCTGAGACTTAATGGGAATGCTGTTTGGGAATGCTGTTTGCTTTGGGATTCTCCACGATGAAGGAGATTCTGAGCCACACCTGAACCTGATCCTGACCCTGAGGAGCTGCTCTGAGTTCTCTCTGTACCAGAGGAGGAGGAGACCCTGCTGTCATCTCCCAGCATCCACCTGAGTGCACCTGTGTGACATCACAGCACTGAACACCCTGAGAGTGTTTGATGAATCCAGGAGCTCTTTGGATCTGATCCAGACTGGATGCTGGCTTATGTGACTGAAGCTGAGAGAGTCCACAGTGTGAAAGCTCCCAGAGACATGTTCCTGCATCATCAGTTTAACATGAGGACACTTTGATGGAGAAGCTGTGAAATGTTCCTCACTGCTGTGTGATGACCTCGTTCATCTTTGTTTCTAATGAAGGAGCTTCAGTGTATGGAAGTTACAGCACTCTGTGGCTGCTCACTCTGTCTTTGAGTCAGTGTGTGTGTGTTGTGTATGACTCTGTGTGCTTCCTGTTTGTGTGGTCTCAGACTGGTGTGAGTGTGGAGCTCCTGCTGACCTTCAGTTTCATGTCTGAATGCTCTGTGAGGCTCAGATGGTCCTCACTCTAGATGAGCTCACACTAAATAAGAAGCAGTGAGTGTGTGAATGAGCCGTGAACTCCAACATGAAATAAGCAGCTATGAACACACTCACACACAGCAAGCTCATTTCATAATCTGTATGTGTATAAATGTGCATCCAAACACTTTGTTCATCATTTCCTCTCTGAATGACTCCATGAACAGCTGATAAATAACTGCTTCATTAAAACTCTATTTAGATAAAAATGCTGCCATTAAACATGTCAGATATGAGCTTATTGATCAGGACCAAACATTTATGTTAATAAATTACATATGAAGGAGGAGTAATGCTTTATAGATGATTTAAGTACTAACTCATACCTTACTAATGCTGAACACTGTGTAGTTATTATAAAGTCGACCAAATAATGAAGTGGAATTAAAATGTTTATGTTAGTGCTCTGTGAGCTGAAGCAGCAGATTCAGGAGTTTCTGCAGCTCTCACAGTTTTTACAACAGTGTTGATGTTTGCTGCTTTTTATGGTTCATGAGAGTTTTAATCAGTATTTTATCATCAGCCAATAAAGTCTCTGATTGGAGCAGGCAGCACTCACAGGGATCATCATGACATCGGAAACACCCCTTGTGATTGGTTAGATGCTGCCAGCTCTGCCCCTTCATGTGAGTTTTTATCCTGTTTATAGTATTTTGGACAAACAGCTGTTCCACTCACCTCTGACATTGAGAGTCACTACTTTCTGTAGCAGCACGAGTCCATCCTTGTTGCAGACAGTGCAGGTGTAGACTCCACTGTCAGTAAGTTGGAGGTCTTTCAGGGTCAGACTGAGGTCTTTAGCTCTCAGTGGATCTTCATTCATCTCTGTGCGATCTCTGTAATCCTGGTCCTGTAGCAGAGGTTGGTTTTGGTTGCTCTGATACTCATGGACCTTCATGTCTTTGTGTTTCCACTCCACTCTGACGTCCTGAGGAAGCTTTTCTGTGAATTTAAAGGGCAGCAGGACAGACTTCTCCTCCTGTGTCACCTCCACCATCTCCGATGGATAATCTGAGAGGAGAACAGAGCAGAACATGAGACAGATAGACAGACAGACAGACAGACAGACAGACAGGTGTCAGTGAGTGTGATCCTCCATCATCTCCTCTGCTGTGGAACCAGCAGCTCTTCTCTCCTGTTTCAGGCTCAGACTGAGGTCTCCAGTTCTCGGTGGTTCCTCATTGGTTCCTGTGTTCCTGCTCCTTTAACAGAGCTGCTTTGATCATGTTTTGGTGTCTCAGTTCCACTTTGATGAGCAGAGGCAACAGAGCTGTGCTTCTAAAGACCACAACTCATCAGGTGGGTGAAGGATGTAGGAGGTCCATCAGAGCCTTTCAGCTCTGCAGCTTTGTTAATAACTACACAAAAACATTTGGAGGTCTTCATGGACCAAAAGATTTTCACAGAGGTTTGTTTCTAGAGTCCTCCATCAGCAGCTGATGATGTTCTAATAAACCAGCTATTTGACCATGAGTACACGAGTACATCCATCCATCCATTCGCTTCCGCACATCCTGTTAAGGGTCGGGGGGGGCTATCCCAGCTGTCATAGGGCGAGAGGCAGGGTACACCCTGAACAGGTCGCCAGCCTGTTGCAGGGCCAACACAGAGGGACAGACGACCTTTCACACTCACGCTCTCATTCACACCTATGGGCAATTTAGATTAGCCAATTAACCTAACCCCAGTAAGTGCATGTCTTTGGCATGTGGGAGGAAACCGGAGTACCCGGAGGAAACCCATGCAAGCATGGGGAGAACATGCAAACTCCACACAGAGAGAGGGAGAGGCCTGGGCCAAGGTGGAATCGAACCCAGGCCTTCCAGATGGTATTCTAACTGTGCGGCAGCAGTGCTAACCACTACGCCAACTGCTCGAGTACAACTAATCCATATGACAATATATTAATTTATTCTGGTTATTTTGGGTAAATCATTATAATCATCTTCTATGCAGCATTTATTTTGTATTGAATATTTTTTGTTTACAGAGTTTCAACCAGAAGCTCCTCTGAGTCTCTCTGTGTCTCCAACAGCCTGTGGAGGAGTTTATATGTTAACTGTTAAATTTATTAACAGATAATAATAAAAAAGTTATATGACTGCCATAGACATGTGCTTTTTGGCACCATGGAATGATAAAGCTCAGTTAGCCTTTGCTAATAATGGTTAGCTTAAAAAAACTACCAGGCCTAATTAATCAAATACTGATAAAGGCCTGAGCTGATGAACTTGTCCAAGTACACCCTCCACATCCATTTAAATGTATGTTAACTTGTAATTTGTAGCCTACACACTAAATTATGAACACAGTAACAAAACAAAACAAACAAAAGAGTTCCTTTAATAATGTGGTTCAAGTGTTTGGAGTCTGAGCTCTAACTTTTTTTGATTGATCAGGCTGTTCGCTTTGAATGCAGCTCTAAGCTGCTGCAGAATGAATGCAGGTCCGAAGCTTCATCATCAGGACCGCAGTGAGCCACAGCTTCTGTCCTGCTTTATCGTCGTGCTCCTCCTGCTGCTGATTACTGTTCAATGGCCCAACAAACAACCTGCAATGATTTTATGTATATACATGTCATAGTTATGTATATGGTTATGATAAGAGGCATCTGTTATCCCCTTCCTCATCCTCCCTCATCCCCCCTTTCCTGATCAGATATGAGTAGAGAGCCCGAAGTGTCCCTGTAGTCAGTCGTAACTTGAATGATCGTACCTGCCCCACAAATCCCTGTGGGCGAAGCACCGCCTCTGTGAGGGCAGGTCCTTCAGGCCAGTCAGGGTTATATGGTGATGCCGGGGGGGCAAAAAGATTGAATGAGAGACCAGCGACACTGTGCGAGCTATGGGCCAATCAAAAACACACCTGGATCTTTATTACCTTCTGAGGAGTGAACAGCGTGGAGCTTGTGAAATCAGCCAGAGAAAATTTTGTACTTTTTCAATGTCTATATTCTAGGCAGCTTTGCAGACTCTTTAATACAACAGGACTGCTGAGCAGCTGTACAGATTGACGACTGAGAGTCGGCAAATCCTGGAGAAGCTCTATAACTGCAACCAACAGTGATTGGTACTGCTGGGCCCCCATGTGTGGCCCCTACATTCACGCAATTTCCCATTTGAAAAAATTCTTTAAGGTATTTTTTGATATACGGGCACAGAGGCCCGTATATCAAAGAGGGATGAGGGATGTGTGATGAAAATAAAGTTAATTATCACTGCATGAAAAGTGGGTTTTTCGACAGTTTCTTGTATGTAATATTGCTGCGCGCCTTGAGTTTTAGGGCTCTCAGCAGGAGGCTTTGGCCAGAACAGTAAACTGTAGGGAAACTGCCGTGGACTTTCTGTGTCAGTGCTCCCTCAGCTCCCCCCTCTCCTCAGGTCTAGGGCAGGCTCTCATATGTAAAGGAGGTTTCTGTGAGTCATACAAATGCAAAGCAAGTACTCACCAGTGGTCACCAGTACTCACCAGTGGTCTACCCCTCCCAACAGTTGTAAGCAGCATATTTTTATTTTGAGATATATATAATCAAATTTACATTATCATCTTTTAAGCCTTTTTCCATTACAATGTAACTACACATAAATTATACAGCGAAACATTCAAACAAGACTAAACTCAGAAGAAATCATTCTAATTTATAAATTAGTATTATCTAGTTGGAAATATACTTTTGGACGTTTTCAGCTTTTGTCCCTTTGTCCAATAAGGCTGTGAGCTTCTGTCTGTGAGCTTCTGTCTGTGAGCTTCTGTCTGTGAGCCTTTGTTATTGGGTTTTTTTTTTGAACCCTGAACTTTAGTGGACTGAGGGAGATAAACAAAGGCTATAACTTGATTTTGGTGACACTACAAGCATTATTTTCATTGAAAAGCAAACTCAGTTTTCAGTCTAATTCACTGTAACTAAAAGTCTGTCACACCATCATCCTCTCCTGTGCAGTGGCTTCAAGCTAGCATTGAACATTCAGACAACATCCCATGAACGCTGCTATAAACGTTCAGTGAATGTTCACATGCATTAATGACATTAAAGACTACCAAGGCAGATGGAATAAGAAAACATAGAAACATTTAAACTTTTATTTTGAAATACATGGATGTACATAAGAGATATTTTAATGCAACAGTCACCTTCTCAGTTGTCCTGCTTAAACAGACAGTGAATGTGTGTCTTCCAGCTCACAGGGGGTCGTTTTGACTGTTGGGTTTTCTTTGTATTATTGTAGGGTCTTTACCTACAATACAAAGCGCCTTGAGGCGACTGTTTGTTGTGATTTGGCGCTATATAAACAAAATTTAATTGAATTGAAATGAAATGAATTGAATTCTGTGTGGCAGCTTCCTCGCCTGTGATTGGACAATACAGATCACGTGCAGGATCGCGCTGAAGGTCTTGCAAGACCAAAGGAAATCAGTGCGGTCGTTCTCTTCCGTTCAAACTGAATGGTGTTCTTTGTCTACGCTGCTTTCCTGGTACGACAATGGAGGTTGTCTATATTTTCAACACCCCAGAAGTTCCTCGTGAAAGCGGGCCTCTCTACCGGCCAGCTTCAACCAGCCCTGCTGCAGACGAGAAGACACTGCTGGCTGCAATGAGTGGGTTATCTCCTCAGTTACTCAAGTTTCTACTAGCAACTGAAAGACAATATTGTGTAGAGACTCGATGCTCTGGACTCTAACAAAGACTCACATAAAGAAGGACTCAATAGGAAAAGACGGCAGCACAATCCGAAAACTGCGGTAAGACTTGGTCGTTTCTAAAACAAAAATACTAAGAGTGGAGGAATGGTCACAGTAAGCTGACAGACGTATTGTGATTTGGTTTCTTATTTTTATTTGGTTTCATCTTATAGGAAGCAGTTCCTGCACAACTCTGAATCCAATAAAAGCCGGTATGATCCTCTGCAGAGGTAAGAATCAGAAACAAAGCAGCAGTATTCAATGTGTGGAGGAGAGAAGAACTTCAAATGTTTTTACTCTTATTTATTTTCACCTTTATTTTCCACAGACTGTGTTCGCCTCACAACGCGAGTGTGAGTGTTCCTAATGCGTGGACCGTGATATAATTGTGTGTAAGTATCTATTGGTGGTGTTTGTTTGTGTGTTTTTTGCCTGGATATGTTTATGTATGCACTGTGTTTATGCTCTTTATTTACAATGTACAAAAATGTTTTCCAGCTTCTTGTTAAACCTACAGACGGTCCGCCGCAGCTTCTGCTACAGTCAGCCTCACGTTCAGGAAAAGGCGGCAGCCATTAAAAATCCTGCCCGGTGACGTACAAGAAGGAAGCCGGTAAGACGTGTTGGATTGTTTTGTTGGTCTGCTGTATTTGTGTAGTTAGCTTGGAAATGCAGTTTTATTTTGGGGAAATATTACTTATTGTTTTTTTAACTTTATATAAAATCTGGCTTCTTCTGAACAACCCAAAATGTATATAAAAAGATGAAAATAATTAACATTGAATGTTTATAGTTTTAGCAGCTGTAACATTTTGGGACCTAAAAGATAAAGTGTATAATCAGTTTAAAGGTGACTCAAGGGTTAATGACCAAAATCACTGAAGTACTTTTATCAGTGCTAAATTTTTCAAAGTACTTGTTCATTTGTCTTTTATTCACAGGATGCAGGAGTTGGTACTTTGTCACATAACCATTGTTTTTGATGACAAAGATGGGCTGATTAATTTTTTTGCATTCAGGGTCTTATCTGCTATGTGTGCATTCAAAGTCGAGAGACTCAAACTTTCAGTGTAGTTTCCTGATTTTTCACAATATTTCATATAGTTTCATAATGACTTAATGTGTGCTCTGTGTCAACAGCTGCTGGAGGCGAGGACGAGTGTCCTGGCAGTGAAGGAGGTTGCCTTCTGGGACGGTGTCACCACTGACCTCATGTTGGATGAGGAGGATGGCGTCTCAGAGGGTGTATCGGGCTGGATTAAGACCCCCAAGCTTCCCCAGCCAGGAGCTCAGTGACCTCTGAGCCAAACTGCAAGACAGACTAGAAGCTCACCCTAAATACAACGCCGTGCACCATAAGTGTTTGTATGCTGGACCGTGCTCTGAGAGAAAGCCACCACCACATGGCCCAGAAGTAGCAAAGCATTATATGTCATAATGTTTTTGTTTTCTTATATATGTTGTGTTTGTGTGTATGTGCATATTGCTTTGTAAATAAAATAAAGAAATTCAAACTTGTGCCTCACAATTTGTTTCTCTTAATTGAATTCCTTTTAGTTGAGGTTATTAGCATGGCATGAATACAACATAACATACAAGGTATATCACAGAAATAATAATTAAAATAATTTTTATTACTGGGTTATTATTTATTAGGGAGGGGCTTACCCAGGCCTGTCTTTATAAAGGCCAATGGGGGACAGATCTACCAGCCAATCACATGTGAATACTGAATTGTGATGTCATTTTTATCATCCAATGACAGAGAAGCCACGTGGGTCTGTTGCCGCTGCTTCGGCTTGCAGCGCTGCTATTCATATGTAAAGTAGTCTTTAACGCCTGCTGGCTCCCCCCGTACCTTTACCCCCCCCCCCCCCCCCCCCCCCCCCCCCCCCCCCCGCTGCTTCTGGTGGTACGTAAACGACCATATCCGTCTCAGGCGAACAAAAATGCGCATCCCCGTATGCTGACGAAAGCTGCCGTTTACTAGCGGCGCCCGCGTCAGAATACGGGGACGAATATGCTTCTTTTCGTGCAGTGTATGATGCTACAATTTGATTTGAGGCTCCAAAACACCAACATGTAAATAGGAAAATGCTACGAGGAAACCAGCAGCCCTGACCTGTGCAGCATGTAGGAGAAGCCCACAGCATGCAGTGGTGCTTGTTCTTTCATAGGGGACTTATTCTTTATTGTGTTACTTTGCTTTTCTAATGAAACAAGATTACTTCACTTTTTGTGAAGTACTGTTTGTTGTATTTTGTAGTCATGTTTTCTTAGTTTTCTTTCAGTTTAGATCCTCAGTTTGTGATTGATTGGGTGTTCTATTATTAGTTAGTTGTATGTTATTCTGGTTTCCCTTTGTTCAGGTCTCTTCGTGTTTGTGTTCCTGTGTCTGTTTTGTTCCCCTGTCTTGGGCCTTCTGTGTTTAGTTCCCTTCCTGTTGTTTCCTTGTGTGGTGTTTAGGTTCCTGTCCCATGGCTTTAGAGTTTGGTTTTCCCTCAGGCCCCATTTACACAGCACTGTTTCCACTGTAAACGGTGTCGTTTTGATGCGTTTCAGCCTTCCATTTACACGGTGATTTGTGTGACGCGTGAAACGGTGAAAACAATGTAGTTCCCATGCCAGGCCACAAGTTGGTGTTGTTTTCTTTTTGCAAAGTTTGTTTACAGAAGACATGCATGCGTGGAGGGACACAGTAGGAAGCGCAGCAAATTGTTCATTATTTACAAGGGGTCTGAGGATCTCATCTCGGTACCTAATGGCAGTCATGCTACCTCTGGCGAGCACATGGAGGGCTGTGCAGCCCTCCAAAGAAATGTCATCCCACACCATTACTGACCCACTGCCAAACCGGTCATGCTGAAGGATGTTGCAGGCAGCAGATGGCTCTCCACGGCGTCTCCAGACTCTGTCACGTCTGTCACATGTGCTCAGTGTGAACCTGCTTTCATCTGTGAAGAGCACAGGGTGCCAGTGGTGAATTTGCCAATCCTGGTGTTCTCTGCCAAATGCCAAGCTTCCTGCATGGTGTTGGGCTGCGAGCACAACCCCCATCTGTGGACGTCGGGTTATTTTGCAGGGCTCTGGCAGTACTCCTCCTGTTACTCCTTGCACAAAGGCGGAGGTAGTGGTCCTGCTGCTGGATTGTTGCCCTCCTACGGCCTCCTCCACGTCTCCTGGTGTACTGGCCTGTCTCCTGGTAGCGCCTCCAGCCTCTGGACACTACGCTGACAGACACAGCAAACATTCTTGCCACAGCTCGCATTGATGTGCCATCCTGGATGAGCTGCACTACCTGAGCCACTTGTGTGGGTTGTAGAGTCCTTCTCATGCTACCACGAGTGTGAAAGCACCACCAACATTCAAAAGTGACCAAAACATCAGCCAGAAAGCATAGGTACTGAGAAGTGGTCTGTGGTCCCCACCTGCAGAACCACTCCTTTATTGAGTGTGTCTTGCTAAATGCCAATAATTTCCACCTGTTGTCTATTCCATTTGTACAACAGCATGTGAAATCTATTGTCAATCAGTGTTGCTTCCTAAGTGGACAGTTTGATTTCACAGAAGTTTGATTTACTTGGAGTTATATTGTGTTGTTTAAGTGTTCCTTTATTTTTTTGAGCAGTGTATAACAAGTCTCATCCTGGACCTTTCTGGGAATCTTCAGTCCTGTTATCAGTGCTAATATTAGTTATTAATAACTAAATACATAAAATGTTATGTGTGTATTCACTTGAGTAAAACTATATACTTGTTTAATGAGTTTAGTTCATTACATATTACAGCTATTGTACTGTGCGTGTGCGCAAATAACCACTTTTATCTTCTTTTTCTTTTGACTCATTGTCAGATTAGGAGCAGCAGGTCTAACGAAGCTAGCAAAAATACCAGTATTCATAGTATGCCTGATACACAGTGGCATAGTTATTAAATCATCAGCTAACAATACATATACATTTACCTCATTTTGATTTTTCTTCGCTTTTTACAAGGGGGTGTTGTTGACCAACAATGAAAAATTGGTGCTTGTCTGCTTTTTGGCGCTCTTTTCATTTTTTCGAACTACACCCACCCCAGCAGCTGCTTCCACAAGGAAAGGGTGAACGCCGCCGCTTGGTAGAGAAAGCAGGTTGGGTGATACCAAGGTTTTGTGTGTGTGTGTGTGTGTCTACTGCGAGTATGAGAAGGATTACCAATTCTTCTATGTCAAAGACTGTGTATGACTGTGGCGCTAATGGTAATGTTAGCCCGAGCATTAGCGAGTGTGCTATGGCTAAGCTAACGAGCGTAATAGCAGTAAGTCCGCACACCACAAGTGTACAGACTGTTGTACATATAGTTGGACTAAACCAGTTCAACTGTGTGAGATGGGAAAGACTGTTTTCAGCCCGGGAATGGAGTAAATATCCCGACAGAGCCTTGTCTGTACCTGTTCTGGAAGTGCGGTGAGAGAGGAGACAGTGGACTCTGCTGTGACTGTGAGGCGAGAAGGATCGGCTTCAGAGTGCATACCCAGTGGCGGTTCCTGATATGGGCGACATGGGCAGCCACCCAGGGTGGCTTCTCATCTAGGGCAGCATGACCCCCCCCCCCCCCCTCCCCCCAACGCATTGCAATCACCGCAGCAGCGCCTACCGCACTACTCACCTTGTGGGGTAATGGGCTCCCTCTGCCTGCTGTGTGGTGCATGTATCTTTCTACCATGGTCTGACAGTTTGTAACCAGGGTTATAATAGTTTGGGATTTTACATTATCGTTTAGTTTTAGTTAGTTTTTCCTTTTTTTCCTTTAATTCAGTTAGTTTTAATTAGAAGAAGAAGAAGAAAGAGCTTTATTTGTCACATACATTTACATGCAGTGAAATTCATTCTCTGCATTTAACCCATCACACACATGGAGTATGTAGTACACACAGCACAGCATGGAGCAGGGGGCAGCCAAAGGGCGCCCGGGGAGCAACCTGGGGGGGTGGGCTTGCTCAGGGACCCACAGTGATGCCAGCCCGAGAATTTGAACCAGGGTCCTCTCAGTGATGAACCCTCTTCTTCTCCCCTAGGCCATCACTCCAGCCTCCCCTAGGCCACCACTCCAGCTTAGTTTTCTAAGCTTAATTAGTTTTCAGAGTGGTTTTGTTCGTTTTTATTAGTTTTTATTTTTGGTTTATAGCTTAGTTTTAGTTTAGTTTCATTAGTTTCAGTATTAGTTTTAGTTTTTCATACTTTGTCAGGTGCAAGATTCAAGGTACAAGAATAACTCTTGTGTAATAAAAACTCAACCAACGATACCGTTTAAAGAAATATATTCAACAACCAACTGTTCACAAGACAGCAGCACTACGTGCTAAATGTGTGTAATATTAAGGACACACATGAACATCAACAGGGAGAAACAAAGAAAAACATGAACTCCCAAACTCAATAAATTCTACAATAAACTCCCAATAAAGTTCAGCATCAGTGTTGCAGATTAACAACAGCTTCTGTTTTGGAGCTAGCTTGGTTAGATGCTTGATATGTGGCCGACCTCATGTCGCATTTCTGCTTGTGTAGCTGGATTGTGTGTGTTCATTACCTTACTGTCATGTGCTCTTTGTGCTCAGTTTTTTGGCTGTAAACTGTCATATTATTGATTTGAAAAAAGTGTACTGTGAACTGCTGTTGTGTACTACACGTTACGACACCATATTGCTTTACGGCATGCACACAAACGTTGGTGCCCTGTAACTGTTTACCCGTTGCCTAGCTATGTTGTTGTGAGTTTTGCCAAGCCAAAATAAAAGGTACGTCATTCAAGTAAACTACCACTCGATTACTCTACCACTCCAGATTCACTCTTGGCGCCGCGCGAGCAGACAGCCAGTTTCAGCTGCCTGCTCCCGTGCTGTTTTCTCATTATGTTTAGTATTAGATATGTTTTTTGTGTTTCTGTATCTTCTGCTCTTTTTCCACATGAGGGAGCGGACTTTTTTCTGGAAAACTTTGTTTTTATGTACCCTTTTTATGGTGTTTATGTTTGGAGACTACGAGAGTGGCCACACTCCTATTGTTTACTCTCGAGACCAGCTGATCTAAATCGGGAGCTCCACTGTGCCTACTCCTGCATAACGACTCGACATTCCCCGCGAGCTGAGAAGGAAGAGACATGGGAGACGTGTGGGCATAGGTTGTCGTAGCCAGGGGAAAAGGGACAGACCCGTCATCCCGTCCATCATCATGGGAAACGTGAGATCTCTTCCCAACAAAGTGGACGAACTGGCGGCGCTAACGCGACATCAAAAGAGCTACCAGGAGAGCAGCCTCATGTGCCTGACGGAGACATGGCTAACCGAGCTAACCCCGGACTCACACATAAACATGGACGGCTTTCATCTACTCCGTGCCGACAGAACCAGGGAGAGTGGTAAGAAGAGGGGTGGGGGTCTGGCTGTGCTTGTGAACGATAGATGGTGCAACTCCGTACATCTAACCATCAAAGAGACGCTCTGCAGTAAGGACATTGAACTGCTAGCTGTTAGTATGAGACCGTACTATCTTCCTCGGGAGTTTTCACATGTTATTGTGATAACTGTGTATGTGCCGCCCTCTGCTAACGCTGCTGCAGCCTGCAATGTCCTCCCCGCTACCACCAGCAGACTCCAAACACAGCACCCACAGGCCCTCTTTCTGATCTCCCGGGACTTTAACCACGTCTCCCTGTCCTCCACTCTCCCCACCTTCACCCATACGGCATCAGCTCCAGGCTCCTGAGGTGCTGTGCAGATCAACTGTGTGGCATCATAGGATACATGTTCAACCTGAGCCTGAAGCTGGGGAAAGTACCACAACTGTGGAAGACCTCCTGTGTGGTAGCGGTACAAACACCAAACGTCCAAAGGATCTTAGCAGCTACAGGCCGGTAGCCATGCACGTCACATCTAATGAAGACCCTCGAGAGGCTGGTTCTCAACCATCTACGCCTCATGGTGTCGTCTTCGTTGGACCCGCTGCAGTTCACCTACCGACCTGGCATCGGGGTGGATGATGCCATCATCTACCTCCTGCACCGAGCTCTGACCCACCTGGAGAAGCCTGGAAGCACTGTGAGGACCATGTTCTTTGATTTCTCCAGTGCTTTTAACACCATCCAGCCAGGACTTCTGAGAGACAAGCTGGAGCTGTCAGGAGTGGACCACCACATGTCCCAGTGGATACTGGACTACCTCACTGACTGCCCACAGTACGTGAGGACACAGGGTTGTGTCTCTGACACAGGGAACTGTGCTGGCACCGTTCCTCTTCACCCTCTACACTGCAGACTTCTCCATCAACTCCCCACGCTGCCATCTGCAGAAGTTCTCTGACGACTCTGCCATAGTTGGCCTCATCACAGGTGAGGATGACTCAGAGTACAGACAGTGGACTCAGGACTTTGTGGGCTGGTGCCAGCGGAACCACCTGCTGATCAACGCCGCTAAAACCAAGGAGCTGGTGGTGGATTTCCGCAGGCGCAGACCCACCACACGGACACCGGTGAACATCCAGGGAGTGGACATTGAGATAGTGGACTCTTATAAGTACCTGGGTGTTCACCTGAACAATAAACTGGACTGGACTCATAACACTGATGCGCTCTACAGGAAGGGTCAGAACAGGCTCTACCTGCTGAGAAGGCTGAGGTCTTTTGGAGCGCAGGGGGCACTCCTGAAGACTTTTATGACACAGTAGTAGCATCAGCCATCTTCTATGCAGCAGTATGTTGGAGCAGCAGCTTATCTACAGCTGAGAGGAAGCTGATAGACAAGCTCATCAGGAAAACCAGCTCTGTCCTAGGATGTCCTCTCGACCCAGTGCAGGTGGTGGGAGACAGAAGGACTCTGACCAAAATAACATCACTGATGGACAAGGTCTCCCACCCCATGCATGAAGCTGTTGCTGAACTGGAGAGCTCCTTCAGTGACAGACTGCTGCATCCTAAATGCACAAAGGAGCGTTACAGCAGATCCTTCCTCCCAGCAGCTGTAAGACTGTATAACCATCACTGCTCCCAACAAAACCACAATAACCTACACAATGTAGCATAATATATAATGTATTGTAAACAGTCCGGCCTGTTAGGTTTAACACAGGCACCTCATGTATATTGTATATAGTATTATTATTAGTAGTATTATTTTTATTATTAGTATTATTATGGTTAATCTTTTATTGTTGTTTTTATATATATATTCTTTTTCTTAATAATGTAAATTATTATATTTATAATAACTGCGGCTGCTGTTACACCCAAATTTCCCCTCTGTGAGACAATAAAGGCTGTTTCTTCTTCTTCTTCTTCTTCTTCTCTACATGGTGTCAGAAGTGATCCGGACCGTATAGCCACCAGTTTACATAAAAGAATAAGCGGACTCGGAGAGATGGCAAAGTTTAATTCTCCCTCGAACTTTCCTTTCGATAGGCCGACAGAATGGCCGGACTGGAAACAGCGCTTCCAGCTGGTAAGTCTCGACGCAGAAAAAGCTTTTGATTCTGTCAGTTGGACTTTCTTATACAAAGTCCTTGAACATTTTGGCTTGCACCCAAATTTTATCAATGTTATACAGACGATTTATTACAAACCAGTAGCACAAATAGAAATGAATGGCAATCTCTCAAGCACTATTGCTTTACAACGAGGAACGTGACAAGGATGCCCTATTTCTCCATTACATTTTGCTCTTTTTATTGAACCCCTCGCACAATGGCTAAGACAGACAGAAAATATTAAAGGGGTTAGTATAAATGGGGATGAACATAGGGTGGCTCTGTATGCAGACGATATTTTGATATATTTAACTGATCCCTCTAAAACGTTTTCAGAATTAATGACCCTTTTACAAAAATTTGGCAATTTTTCAGGTTATAAATTGAATGAACAAAAGACTCAGTTGTTAACTTTCAACTACTCACCTTCAAAATTACTGAGAGATAAATTCCAATTAAACTGGGATCAACTCTCATTGAAATACTTAGGTATACACCTACCAAGCGATGTTTCACAGCTTGCAGAAATGAATTATGCTCCCGTCTTGGCGAAAATGAAAGAAGATATAAATAGACGGAACTCTGTTTCTCTTCTCAGTTTGAGTCATAGAATTGTTTGTGTAAAAATTAATATCCTCCCACGATATCTGTTTTTATTTCAAGCACTCCCAGTAGAAATCACTCCAAACGAATTTTCAGAAATAGATAAAATTATTTCTAAGTTTATTTGGCAGGGGAAGAAACCTAGAGTTAGATTTAAAACATTGCAGCTGTCAAAGGAGGAGGGGGGTAATGGGGTTACCTTATTTTAAAGGATACTATTATGCAGCCCAGGTTAGGCCTCTTATTTATTCATGTTCCATTCAATATAATGCTAGGTGGAAAGATATTGAATCCTCAATCATGAAAGCTCCTCCTGTACCTGCAGTACTGGCTTATACACATTTACACAAATTTATAAAAGAGATTCAAAACCCATGGATCAAAACTCAATTCAAAATTTGGAATAAAATAAAAGGAGAGTATCAGTTAAATGATAAAATACAGATAATCCAATGGTGTGCTTTTGACCCTGGATTTAGGCCTAACCTAATGGATAATCATTTTAAATTCTGGATTTCCAAAGGTGTAACAACATTTTATTCACTAATTGAACAGGGGGAATTTAGGGACTTTGAAAATTTGAAAAAACAATACCAGCTTCAGAATTCAGATTTTTTTAGATACCTGCAAGTTCATAATTATTTTGAATATAATATTAAACCTAAAACAGATCTTAATGATCCCATTCTAAAACTAATTTTGGGTGCATATGGAAATACTGTGGTTAAAGGGTTTGTTTCTAGTATTTATAAAGGGCTACTGATGAAAAATACCCATTCCACAGACTACATCACAGCAAGATGGGAAAGGAAATGTAATGTAACTATACCTACAGACGATTGGTTAAATTTATGTAAGTGTCAATGGAAATGTACAAATTCTCATATGTGGCGGGAGTTTAATTGGAAATGTCTTATTTGTTTTTTTTATAACACCAAAGCAAAAAGCACATTTTGATTCTGCAGAGTTGAGTGTTGAGTGTTGGAGGCAGTGTGGTTCTCGGGAAGCTGACCATTGGCATATATTTTGGGAATGTTCAAAAATAAAACCATTTTGGGAAGAGGTTCACAAAATTATAACTATTGTTCTCAATAACAAAATACCTTTACAGTTCCGTCATTTATTTATGGGGAATTGTGATTTTCTGATCAGACCTGTTGATAAGTACTTATTTGCCATTTTTATATCAGCTTGTAAAAAAGCACTCACAAGACGCTGGTTGCTTCCTGAGCCCCCTACAGTCTCTGAGTGGATAGATGTGGTTAATGAGATTTACATAATGGAAGCAATTACTTCTTTCATCCGCCTCGAGAAAAGTAAATTTATTGACCTATGGCTTAAATGGGTCAGATACATAAAACCTTTAAAACCAGACTTTACAGAAGTACTGTATTAATAATCTTTGTTATTTATTTCCTTCATCATTTGCTGGTTTTAATTTATTGTGTCCCCCACACCTTTGTCCCAAGTAAGATAATTGATTAGCATAATTTTTTTTTCTTCCTTTAATTATTTATATGTATATATATATATATATATATATATATATATATTAGGGGTGGGACTCGATTAAAAAAATTAATCGAATTAATTACAAGCTTTGTAATTAATTAATCGAAAATAATCGCATTTTAATCGCATTTCAATATTTTACATGAGAAATATTAATTTAAGTTTGGTTGATGAATAAATCAATATACATAAGCTTAAACTTCAAAATCTTGTTTATTTTCCCACCAGTCTACTACACAGACCAACGAAGGGTGGAAGTGCTCCTGTGATAAGCAAACTCCTGAAATTAAAGTTAAGCATCATAACTGGATAGTTTTATTCAACATTAATGTCTCACTTGTTATAGTTGGAAATTAATCCTTCCCTCAGCTGTATTCCTTGATGTTGTTATGCTTGTTTTAACAGCTTATTTTGTATTAAATACGTAAAATTAAACCACAAAAAGGAGAAAAAGTTCGTTCTCCGTTTAACAGCTGCTTTTACACAGCTGTGCTTCGCACTCACGGTTGCTAGGCGACATGAGCTACACAGAGGTGACGGCAGCTGATATGAAGGCTAGCTGCTCACTTCCGGCCTTTGCTGTCTTCGTGGGCTGCGAAAGACGTGGGCCGGGTCCTTCGCAGGATGCAGCCCCTATGCCGGGAACTCTCGCACTGAGAAACGTTCCACGGTGCAAAGTGCGATTAAAATGCGTTAAAATTTTTAACGCGTTAATTTCCCCGTAATTAATTAATCGAAATTAACGCGTTAAAGTCCCACCCCTAATATATATATATATATATATATATATATATATATATATATATATATATATATGTATATATATATATATATATATATATATATATATATATATATATATATATATATATATATATCCTAGCTTTGGTCTGGGAGTTGTGTTACTTCAACTCCATGGAGAAGAGTGGAAACCAGTTGCCTACAGCTCCAGATGTCTCACTGAGACTGAGACAAGATACACCCAGATAGAGAAAGAGTGCCTGGCGAGTGTATGGGCTTGCGAGAAGTTTGATAAGTACCTTTGTGGATTAGATCAGTTCAGACTGGAGACCAATCACAGACCACTAGTACCACTCGTTAACAGCAGGAGCTTAGACAATGTTCCCCTGAGGTGCCAGCGTCTCCTAATCTGGCTCATGAGATACAAACCAGAAGCTGTCTACATGCCAGGTAAAACCCTCGTAGTAGCTGATGCCTTGTTTCGTGGCCCACAGACTTATACCAAAGAAAAGACTGACACACACAGTGAGGTGGAGTGCTACATAGCTACTGTAATGCTAGGCATTCCAGCCTCTAAGGGTCGAATGGACAGCATCAAAGCAGCCACCGCAACAGATTGTGAACTACAAACTGTCATAAAGTACATAAGAAATGGATGGCCAGAATACAGAGATAAAGTTCCACTGAATGCCAGAGCATATGCAAAAGTGAAAAATGAACTGTCAGAGACAAATGGTCTAGTAATATGAGGATGCAGGATTGTCATTCCAAAGTCACAAAGAGCAGAGATCCCTGTGAAAATACATGAAGGACACCAAGGACTTACAAAGCGTAGAGACCGGGCAAACTCCTCTGTTTGGTGGCCAGGGCTCTCTACCGAGCTCAAAGAGACTGTAATGCAATGCCAAACCTGTCAGGGACGGACACAGCAAAAAGAGCCACTCATCTCAACACCTCTGCCTGGTCAACCTTGGAAACGTATCGCACTTGACCTCTGTGAACACAACAAGAATAACTACCTCATAGTATCAGACTACTACTCCCGTTTTCTAGAGATTCTGCACTTGTCTTCCACAACAAGAACTCAGATTATTCACCGACTGAAAGCAATCTTTGCTAGATTTGGGATCCCTGATGAGATGGTGAGTGACAATGGACCTCAGTTTTCCAGCGCAGAATTCAAAGAACTAGCACAACAAATGGACATTAAACATTTAACCTCAAGTCCTCACCGTCCTCAAGGAAATGCTCACGCAGAGAGAGCGGTGCAGACCGCTAAGAGAATCCTTAAACAGGAAGACCCCCTCCTAGCTCTCATGTGTTATAGGTGAACACCCTGTGCTACAACAGGAGTCAGTCCAGCTGAGCCCCTCATGGGGAGAAAGATTAGAACAACTCTCCCTACCCTAGAGAAAAATCTTCAACCTAAATAGCCCAATAGAAAAACTGTTATGCAAAGGGATGCTACTGAAAAGGCCAAACAGGCTTTTTACTACAATCGTCGCCATGGGGCCAGACCACTTTCACCACTGCAGCCAGGTGATGCAGTTGTCACCAAGCTGGATCAAGAAAGGACATGGGTGACACCTGCAGTAGTATCCAAGGAATGTGTTACCCCGAGGTCTTACCTCATCCACACACCGCAGGGAACATCGTTTCGGAGGGATCGGCGCCATCTTCGTCGGGACCATTCCTCACAGCTTGCCACGGCTTCCATTTCCCCACCAGCTGAGTGTACTGCAGTCGAACCGTCCAAATCTGCATGTACCCTCACTCTTGAGACTACCCCCCTCTGACTCTGGTCAGGTTGTCACGCACACACAATCAGACTCACCAGTGCAAGTTCGTACCAGATCTGGACGTGTGTGCAAACCGGTCATAAGACTGGACCTTTAGTGTCTGTCTACCACTATAGGCCTTTGGAGGGTGGGAAGGGAGCAAGGATGTGAAAGAGAAACCCAATGACTTAATATGTTGTGAATAATAGTAGAGCATTAATGCCTGTTCTGTGATGCAGTTTGAGTTTTGTGTCCAAAAAAAAAAAAGAAAAAAAAGAGAGAGAGAATGTGCTTCAAGTTTTGAGGTGATGCTGCGTTTTGTTTTGAACCTCATTTTGCTGATTACAGAGTTATATGAACTGTTCCATATAGTAGAAAAGCATGTTACATAGTCCATGTTTGCATAGTAATCTAGTGTGGAAATGAGCTACGCTAACTAACAGTAACCTGCTACTTATATGATGCACTCTTGAAAAAAAAAAAAAAAGACAGAAAAGGGAGGAGATGTCATATTATTGATTTGAAAAAGTGTACTGTAAACTGCTGTTGTGTACTACGCTGTACGACACCATATTGCTTTACGGCACACACACAAACATTGGTGCCCTGTAACTGTTTACCCGTTGCCTAGCTACGTTGTGAGTTTTTCCAAGCCAAAATAAAAGGTACATTATTCAAGTAAGCTACCACTCGATCACTCTACACAAACATATTTGTCCCTGTTTTTTCACTTTCTTCATTCCCTTGCGTCCATTCTGACAGTTTTAGCAGCTCCCTCCAGGAATTTGCTTACATTTGTGAGTCCTTATATTGATTATTCTCTCATTGATAAAGTGGCCGGAAACACACAGGGACGGAGCAGGTTCATCACAACGTTGCGGCTGCGTGGCAGCGAGGAGTAGTCACATTTCTCCGGAGCGGTTTCCTTGTGTGCGCTTCTCAGGTGGACTTTGACGGTGGTGTTTTTTCCTCACTGAGACGTGTTCCATACATTTTTCATCATTCACAACAAGACACTCTTCTATCTGTATTATTGGACTCAAAGAAACTCCATATGGGACTCTTCCGCTTTCTCGGCAGACCGCTGCCATTACTTTTCGAACAGCGGCCCGACGGCGCTCCCAGCTTAAACTCGAAGAGCGGAAAATGTCCACAAGGCTGTTAAATAAAATGACAAACAAGAAAAGGAAGGTCATTTTATCTATAATTTCAGTTAGTTTTAGTTAGTTTTTTAAACTCACAATACAGTTTTAGTTAGTTGTCGTTTTTTCCTTTTAATTTTAGTTTTTATTTATTTCAGTTAACGACAATGTTTTTATAATTTCAGTTTTCGTAATTTGTTTGTTTTCGTTAACTATAATATTTCTGGTTGTAACAGAAGGAAAGGGGCAGCAGGGGGAGTCTCTCGTCTCGGTTCCTGAGCCTAGAATGAATCTGTGCATCTAACAAAATTAGATGCACACAACTGATAGAACACAAAGCACATTTCATTTATAATACTGTAAATATGGTCATTCATTCACAGTATTTGTGTGAACATGAATCCTGATGAAAAAAATAAACACAAATACGAATCTAGACGGTTCGGACAAATGTTGGTGGATGGCACAGTGTTGCCAGATTGGGCAGCTTGTGAACACATTGGGCTTCCACTCACTGTGTATGGAGGAAGAAGAAAGATGAGTACAACCTCAAGAACACCATCCCAACCGTGAAATATGGGGGTGGAAACATCATAATTTGGGGGTGCTTTTCTGAAAACGGGTGAAGGACAACTGCACCATACTGAAGGGAGGATGGAGGGGGTCATGCATCTCAAGATTTTGGCCAATAACCTCCTTCCCTCAATAAAAGCAGTGAAGATGGGCCGTGGCTGGGTCTTCCAGCATGACAATGACCCGAAACACTGTAGGACAGGGGTCTTAAACTCCCGCCCTGCGGCCCCATTCTGCCCTGCCCCTGCTTCTGGCCCAAGAATTGATGTCAAAAGTACAATACAATTTGGCCTTACTTTTTAAAAATTTCACACTCCCTTCCAATTAAGACAACTATTTCTGGTGTAATTTAAATCAGAGATCCTCAGGTACCGGCCTGTAGGTCATTTGGTACCAGGCTGCACTGAAAAAAATAAATTACTTACATTATTAATGTTTTATTTATTATGTGGCTGAATGACATTTTATTTTGAAAAATGGGCGGATTCTCTCCATTAGATGCGTCTATGACTCACTCATGACATGTGTCACAATGCTGGTCTCGGTCAAGTGATGCGTTACTGCTAAAATTATACCAACAATCTTCACCGACCTGTCGAAAGGGGTTTACACACTGGACACATAAATTCCGTGTGAATGTTTTGTGCGTTAAAAATATTTTTTGTCACTCGCCCCTTCTTAATGCAGCCGTTCAGACTGACCACATCATTTCACAGGATGAATTTGCGGCATTTTTTTTCAGATCAAATTAGATTTTTCTGTCTTTCAAGGAAACAAAAATCAGACCAATCAAAGCGCTGCTATGATGTGAGCTTATAGCGCAAAACACGCACCAATACACTGAATATACAGTGATGTGGGAACAGTAAAATAATACATTACCTCAGACTCGCAGCTACACACAGCTCCTGGTCAGTCGGCACTGAAATATTTCTGTTCCACAGATGTGATCCCAACTCTGCCAACAAGAGCTCAAACGGCCAAATGACCCCTGGGATTTTCTCTACCTGCCTCTAGCTTCTGATGGGGCGAGCTGCAGCGTTCTGCCCTCATTAGTAAGTACATTTCATGACACAGACACAAACAGCCACGCAACCACACCTTAACAAACTTGTTGGTTTGTGTAGCCATGCTTCGTTTGTTTCGTTTTCCCCACATAAAATTATTTTTCCAAGTATTGTTAGCATTTTTTATGTTTTTTTTTTCTTCTCTCACAGGTTCAGCAAATGATGAACTATTTTTGTTCATTTAGTTGTGCTCTATCCCCTTTTTTTCTATATTCTCTGCATTCTCCTTTTTCTCTTTCTTTCTTCCTTTTTCTTTTCATTCTTTTCTCTGTTCCTTTTCCTCAGCCTGTCAACTCTGGTGCAGATATATGTATTTGAAACATAACAAATAAATAAAGTAAAGGGACAAACATTAAAAAGAGGAGCCTGTAGAGAACCTATGGGGCTCTTCTTAAAAGAGTAAATATGTTTGGCACAACAATACATTCAGATCATAGTTTTGCTAGCAAGATCTGCCAGACATGTCAGGCTTTAAAAAAAAAAAAAAAAAAAAAACCTGCCCACTGACATCCTGAAATATCATAGGCTTAAACTCTGGGATCAAAACATGCATCAACCTGCATTCTTATGAACCCAGAATCTGTTTCTTCTCTTGATTAAAAACATCATGACCTCATTACCTCTTCGATGATGTTCACTTCCTTTTTTTCACAGTGGGTTGTATGAGGACAATTTATTTGGAAAAATGCAATGTGTGTAATGGCCTTAAAGAACTAGGTTGGTTAGCCTACATGACCCTCGTATAAAGCGCCTTGAGTGCTCAACTAGAGTAGAAAAGAGCTGTATAAGAACTAGTACATTTAAGCATTTATATGAAAGAACATCGGGGATAGCAGTGAGGAGGACCCAGCCAAGCAGAGAGGATGTTGAAGAAGAAGAAGAAGAAGAAGAAGAAACAGCTTTTATTGTCCCACAGAGGGGAAATTTGAGTGTAACAGCAGCCGCAGTTATTACAAATATAAATAAAGATATAATAATTCACACTATTAAGAAAAGAATATATATAAAATCAACAAACAATATTAACCTTAATACTACTAATAATAATAACACTATATACAATGTGCATGATGTGCCGGACTATTTACAGTATATTATATATTATCCTACATTGTGTAGGCTATTGTGGTTTTTGTTGGGAGCAGTGATGGTTATAAAGTCTTACAGGTGCTGGGAGGAAGGATCTGCGGTAACGCTCCTTTGTGCATTTAGGATGCAGCAGTCTGTCACTGAAGGAGCTCTCCAGCTCAGCAACAGTTTCATGCATGGGATGGGAGACTTTGTCCATCAGTGATGTTATTTTGGTCAGAGTCCTTCTGTCTCCCACCACCTGCACTGAGTCGAGAGGACATCCTAGGACAGAGCTGGCTTTCCTGATGAGCTTGTCTATCCTCTTCCTCTCAGCTGTAGACAAGCTGCTGCTCCAACAGACTGCTGCATAGAAGATGGCTGATGCCACCACAGAGTCATAGAAGGTCTTCAGGAGTGTCCCCTGCACTCCAAAAGACCTTATTATCTTAATGCTGATGTATACAGCTATTCTTACTTTTGTTTATCACAATTAAACTGTTTTTCACTGAAATAAAATTTTACTCAACGTGTTACTTTACTGTGTGTCTAGAAGTGGTAGGAGAGTTTTAGGCCTGTAGAATTGCTCTTATTCATGAGCAGGACACCGAAGCTTATGCCACCTCTCTGTAGCAGCCCCCGTGGTCGGACAGGCCCTCTTAGATCATCCTCGAAGCATACCCATCTTCTGCTGTGGCCCCGTGTTGAACCACTTGGTCATTCAAATTCATGCTTAGGGGTCTGTACTCATAAAACTGTCTTTTTTTGGGTTCATGTATAGGGCACCCATCATACTGGGTGCCCAAATTTTGATTTACTCTGGTGGTAAAGATAAATCTGTCCAGTGGACCTAGCCATAGGCTATCTTGCTTATACAGCCAAAGATTTTTGAAATGCAAATCAAGAAATTGTAAATCTGTCTATGCAACAAGTCTAGAGGCAAATTGGGCCCCACTTTCTCCCCTGCATCTGGTTAGTGTAAGTGTGGGCAGTTGTAAATCCTTCTCCAGGTGTACCATAGGATGGCCACAAGGAGGTTGTTTCTGACAATTATTGTGATGAATTTTTCTTACTGTCTTGTTGATGTATTGAAGATGCTCCGGGATGTTTGTGCCTTTTCAGATAATGTCAGTAGAATTAATGACAGTTTCTAATGAATGCTTATAAATCACTGACTATGCACAAAACCTTACACAAAGAAAGGCAAAGAGTATATAAGACGGTGTGTAGCAGTAGTTGGGGCAGTGTGTTCGTGCGGTGTGGGTGCTGTTGCTGTCCGTTTTTCTCTTGCTAACTGCTAAGGTGCAAACTCCCAGGAGACTTCTGCTTGCTTTTGCTTTTTTGTAACTTTGTCTGTTAATAAACCTTGGTAACAAAACCTGCTCATCTCCAGTGATTTTTTTAAGGAGTCTTGTTCTTCTGTTGAGGAGCATTTTCGCTCCATTGGGATTATTTTTCTCCAGCTAAAATGGTAACGGGAGTGTCAGGAAACAAAACCATCAGATGCTGCTGCTATAGTTTCATAAGAGTACATAGTGGATTCACGTTTATTATTATATTTAGGTACATATCGGTTTTTACCAATATGTACCTAAATATAGGTACCCCACACCCCAACCCCCTCTGCGGGGGTTGGGGTGTGGATCTGCTCTAGTCTCCTGTCCTTGCCAGAGTGTCTGCTAGTGCTTGGGAAGTCATCTCGTCCCCTAGTCTGCTTGCCTGCCTGCCTGCCTGCCTGCCCTCCTGAAGATAACAGCACACCGCTCCAGCCATCTGCCTCCCCTCAGGACTCTGTCATATTGCTCCCCACGTAAGCCTACTTCTCTGCTACCGTCCCCCCCATGTCAATTTATGTTATGCTAACTACAGTCCCTAACATATCTCTCCCTCTCCCTCCGTCTAGACCGACCCCTCGGTGGTTGCACCCCTTCCCACAGTTTAAGTGTTCGAGTTCAGTGTTACGGGAGTCTCTGAGAGCCATCTCGTTGTTTATGGTGTCCCTGGTGACAATAAATTGCATAACCCACTATAGTCTTGCCTCCGTCTGTGTCTGCACTTGGGTCCTCCTTCGCTGCGCTCCTGACACTCTGAATGACTCCATGAACAGCTGCTAAATAACTGCTTCATTATAACTGTATTTAGATAAAAATGCTGCCATTAAACATGTTAGATATGAGATTATTGATTATTGTTTATCAATGACATATGAAGGAGGAGTGATGCTTTATAGATGATTTAAGGACTAACTAATATCTTACTAATGCTGAACACTGTGTAGTTATTACAAAGTGGACCAAATAATTAGGTGGAATTAAAATGTTAACGTTAGCGCTCTGTGAGCTGAAGCAGCAGATTCAGGAGTTTCTGCAGCTCTCACAGTTTTCACAACAGTGTTGATGTTTGCTGCTTTGTATGGTTCATGAGAGTTTTAATAAAAAAATCATTGAACAAAGTCTCTGATTTGAGCAGGCAGCACTCACAGGGATCATCATGACACAGAAACGCACTTTTTGATTGGTCAGATGCTGCCAGCTCCGCCCCTTTCATGTGACTGTTTATTCTTTTTACAGTCATTTTGGACAAACAGCTGTTACACTCACCTCTGACAATGAGAGTCACTGATTTCTGTAGCAGCATGAGTCCATCCTTGTTGTAGACGGTGCAGGTGTAGACTCCACTGTCAGTAAGTTGGGGGTCTTTCAGGGTCAGACTGAGGTCTCCAGTATTTATTTGCTCTTTCTTCATCTCTGAGCGTCCTTGTATGTGAGACTGGTTTTGTTCTCTCTGATACTCGTGGACTTTCTTGTCTTTGTGTTTCCACTCCACTGTCACATCCTCAAGCTTGCTGACTTCAACTTTAAATGGCAGCATGACAGACTGCACCGCTTTAACTGTTTCCACCATCTGCACCTCAGGAACTGAGAGGAGGACATGAAGCAGACAGACAGACAGACAGACAGACAGACAGGTGTCAGTGGTCCTCCATCATCTGCACTGTAAATAAACTGCTTGTGTGTTGATGTGTGAGGCTGCACAAACAGCTGTTTTTCTCACCTGTGACATTTAGTGACACCACTTTGTGTAGCAGGATGTCTCCACCCTTGTTGTAGACGGTGCAGGTGTAGCCACCATGGTCACTAAGTTGGGGGTCTTTCAGTGTCAGACTGAGGTCTTTAGCTCTCAGTGGATCTTCATTCATCTCTGTGCGATCTCTGTGATCCTGGTCCTGTAGCAGAGGTTGGTTTGGGTTGCTCTGATACTCATGGACCTTCATGTTCCTGTGTTTCCACTCCACTCTGACGTCCTGAGGAAGATCTTCTGTGAATTTAAAGGGCAGCAGGACAGACTTCTCCTCCTGTGTCACCTCCACCATCTCCAATGGATAATCTGAGAGGAGAACAGAGCAGAACATGAGACAGACAGACAGACAGACAGACAGACAGGTGTCAGTGAGTGTGATCCTCCATCATCTCCTCTGCTGTGGAACCAGCAGCTCTTCACTCCTGTTTCAGGCTCAGACTGAGGTCTCCAGTTCTCAGTGGTTCCTCATTAGTTCCTGTGTTCCTGCTCCTTTAACAGAGCTGCTTTGATCATGTTTTGGTGTCTCAGTTCCACTTTGATGAGCAGAGGCAGCAGAGCTGAGCTTCTAAAGATCACAACTCATCAGGTGGGCTAAACACAAAATTATGTGCAACGGAAAACAAAACAGCTTTTTTTAATGATGGGATTCAAGTGTTTAGGTCAGGGGTCATCAACTACATTTGTCTGAGGGCTGGAACTTTTCTCTGCAGACAGTGTGAGGGCCTGATGCTCTCATGAAGTAAAATAAAATTAACATTGTATCCTAGGTAATATATTATCATTGGAGATATCAATTTTTCTTTCAAATCTATATTATTTTTCATGATGTGATGTGGAAGTCCTCTTACATGTTCTCTTTTGTTATGTTGACAGTTTTATGGAAATGCTGCAATTGTGCACAGTTGTTCTCATTATTGATATATTTAGCACAGGAAACAATAAAATATTAGCTGAGAGCAACGAGTTTATTTCTGCACAATCTACTTTTGTTATAGTTTTTTTTTTTTTAAAGAATACAGAAACATGAAGAGTTCAAAACCTTCTAAATCTGCCTGGATACTTATTATAAAAAGAGTTTTTTTTTTTTTTTTAATCTGGATTTTATGGCAAATTTTAGCAATTTCATTTCATTTCATATCCAATGCTGAGGTGCCTCTTTTTCAAAAATGTAAATATAGTAATTTACCGACTTTTTAATAAATAATATTTTGTTTTGAGGCTCCACCAGCAAAATCTTCAGTTCGTCCTCTGCCCAGTATGAATGAATGCAAAAGGCCCAAATATCTATGCATGTGTATTGGCCTGTTTGCATGCCAACACTGTGGTACGGCACAGCAAGAACCATTGGTCACTCGTGTTGATTGCTTTGCGTTAAACACTAAACAAATGGAAAACCACATTTTGTGGTGACCTGGTGTTTTGTGATTTGACAGCTGTGCAAATCACAGTTTGACAATAACAAACTCCATGTTTGAACATAAAGATGTCCATAAGTGCAGGTGGAACCAGGAGACTCTAGGTCACAGATTGATGATCGATTTTGTAATCGTATCATCAGATCTGCAGCCATATGTTTAGGACACTCAGGTGAAGAGAGCCACCAAACTGATGAAGGAGTCAAGGAGCAGAGTCTGTGGATGAGATTAATAACTATAAGCTCGCCCATCCTTAGGGGTGAGATCACTGAGATGGTTAAACAGCTCCTTAATGGCAGGGCCCCTGGGGTGGATGAGATTTGCCCTGAGTTCCTGAAGGCTTTGGATGTTGTAGGGCTGTCTATGTTGACACACATCTGTAAAACAGTGTAGAGCTGCTGCTTCCCCACATCAAAAAGGAGCCAGTTGAGGTGGTTTGGGCATCTGAATCCTGCTTTACGGAATTTTTTTAAAGCTCCTTAAAAATGAACTATGAATTACTCAAAAATGGTACTTAACAATGGGTTTTATAGAGTGATGAGCACAAATTGGAAATTTTTGTTCAACTTATAATCGATATGTATGGAGGAGATCAGGAGGGAGGTGCAGCATCTACAGCTGTCTGTGAAACACAGAGGAGGTTCTGTCATGGTTTGGGGCTGCATTTCATCCACTGGTGCTGAGATCTTGTCAAAAGTTATTTATCAGCACAGAAAAGTCTCAAACATGCTGGCACTGCAGTAAAAGCATACCTGGATAGAAAAACACACATTGGAGCACGATCAGTCATTGATTGGTCTCCCCAGAGCCCAGAGTTCAACATTACTGAAGCAGTGTGGGAGCGTCCTGACAGTGAATGCAACAAAAGGCAGAAACATCCAAAGAAGAGCTTTGGATGACCTTCAAGAAGCCTGGAGAACTGTTCCTGAAGACTACTTCAGAAATTACAGAAAGCTGCCTCAGAGAGATCAGACTGTGCTGAAGAATAAAGGAGGTCATACCAAATACTGACTTTCAGGCTCCATGTTGAACCTTATAAACTGCATTCATGTATGTTTCAATAAATGGCTGCACCTGTTTCCTGTAAAATATAAAGAAATGAGAGATTTTGGAGTACTGAGCCACCAAATTAAAGTGAATTAGACCAGTGCTAACTTTATGGAGGTGGGGCAGGGAAACGGTCTGGGTGATGTGACTGAGAGCAAAGCTCATGGTGCTTTCAGGAAAACGGGACGTTCAGAGAGCACCAATAAAAGCAGCTTAGACCAAATTTAAGGTTTTCCAACTTAACGTTCAGTTTTGAGTGGTTTATTTTTTGATGTTGAAACTGGGAGTTTCTCATGCTCTATGGAAGCTTGTTTCCACCACTAAAAGAAAAAAATTCACCATCCATATTTCGAAATTTTGAGTTACATATGTCAAATTTTCAAATTAATAACTCGAAATTGTGACATTTTTACCGTTGACTGTCAAAAACATGCCAACAATTTGTTCACGTTTACTAAAAACTGCTAGCTTACTGATACTGTTGCTACCCCATTTTGAGTGTGCATGCGCTGGCAGCATCTGCCTCCAGGTAACAAGGAAATGACCTCTTTCTCAGAGCTTCTTCATTGGTAGCAGTAATTCGGAAGTTCGAGTTATTAACACAAATATTTGAGATATGTTACTCGAAATTTCGAGAAAGTAACTTGGAATTTTGAGTTAGGGATGGTGATTTATTTTTTTTTTTTTAGTGGTGGAAACAAGCTTCGATAATTTTTTCATTATTGACCCAAGTTAACAAAAATGGTCTAAGTGTCAGAGTTTTCCTGAATGCATCCAAAAGTATTCTGACCGGGTTTTAACAGTTCGCTCAGAAATTTCTACAGACACAGAGACGGGGGTGGGCGGAGCTCCTTGTCTGCAGGAAGTGTTTTATTTCACACCTGATCAGGTTTTTGTGTTTTTTTTACCCCAATGCTGATATTCACAGTTAATAATTTTCTCTTTCTGTTTCATTTGCAACTAAACTGCTTTTTACACTGAAATAAAAATGCCTACTGTGTTTCTAAGAGTGGTGGGAGGATTTGAGGCCAGCTAGAATTGCTCTTATTCATGTTCAGGGGCCGAAGCTATTCACTAGCTGTCTGCCATAAGCTAAGCGGGTATGCATAGCCCACTCACGGAGGTTCTGCTTCCTGTACCGTGCCATCTGCTGTGGCCCAGAGTTGAACTGCTTGCACATCCCAAGATTTCTGCCAAGCTCAGCAATTTTAACAAAATAACCCAATGGGGTTCATGGGCAGGACACCTGTCAGAACCTTTGCCCAGTTTTTGATTTGTTTTAGGGGCTGAGCATAAAGCTGCCAGAATAATCTGCCCTCAGGCAAAATTGGCCTCAAATTCTCCCATCATATAGCAAGTGTAAAGTCAGAGCAGTCGTAAATCCTTTTTAATGAGCACTTTATTAAGAGAGCCATGAGAGGGTCAACCTTGACGGTCAGTGTAAGGGATTTTGCTTACTGTCATGATGATGGCTGAAAAATGCTCTGGGCTGTTTGTGCCCTTTTAGATAATGGGGAGGATTAATAAGAGTCTCTGCTGGGTATCTGTAGGGGATAACAGGTGACCCAGTTTTCAAAGATGCTGACCAAGCAAAAACCTGAAACAAAGGATTGAGGAAGAGTATAAATACCACGCTTAGAAGAGGAGAGAAGAAAGAAGAGAAGATGTAGCGATAGTCTTTGTTCATGTTGCCCGTTTTTCCAGCAGCTACTAAGGCACAACCTCCCATGAGGGCTTCTTGCTTTTTGACTTTTGTTTTTTGTGTTTGTATATTTCTAAGTACTAGTAACTTTTTGCAACAGAGCTTGCTCATCTCCATGGATCATTTGGAAAGTTTGATTTTATTTGGACTCATACTTAATCTCAGCACGGGCTCTCCTCGGTCGGAGGGAGTGATGAGGAAGCCGGGGCATGATCAACAGGTTCTTTCTTCTTTCTGTTACTCTGTGTGTGTAACTCAGTCTTCACTATGTTACTGTCTGTGTCTTTTTAACTATTTGTGTAGCAACTAAGATGTCTAATAAACAGCCTGCATCAGAACCTGCTCAACCCTGTAATTTGTTGGTAACTATGATTTTAATTGGGTTTTAATTTGCAGTCAGAAAGGAACATGGAGACCCCTAAAATGTAACCTACAATCACTGAGAAGTGGAAAAATTAAACTGTGATGCAAATCATGCAGGACAGCAGATCAACAAGCACTAAAACGGGAAAAATGTGGTCCTACAGTTACAAGAAATACAAACTGGACTGTTTTTACTGTCATAAATACTTTCTGTTGTTTCCTCTGAAGACGGTACACTGTCTTATCCCTGTCTTAATGAGCATACAGTACTTAAACTGTATGCCTATTACAATTTAGAGATGCTGCCTCTTAAAATTGCGGCACTCAGCTGGTGAGCCGGCCGCAGCGGTCCACGGTGGGGGTGGGAGAGAGAGAGAATTCAGAAGAATCCTCTGTAATGCTAATGATAGTCTGGGCTCTCTTACGTGTCTGCAAAGGTAGTTTCTGCCCTTAAAACCACTGAAGCGATTTACCAGAGATACGCAGTATTAATTTATTTGATCCAAAGGTTTCTTTTGAGCACCGCTTTCAGAGCACGATTTTAATTTACAGAAAAACCGGCGCAGCGTGAGCAGGCAGCCAGTTTCAGCAGCTCCGCAGTAATTCCGTGTTTTTTCTCATTTTGTTTAGTATTAGATGTGTTTTTGTGTTTCTGTATCTTCTGCTCTTTTTCCTCATGATGGAGCAGACTTTTTTCTGGAAAACTTTGTTTTTATTTACCCTTTTTATGGTGTTTATGTTTGGAGACTGTGAGAGTGGCCACGCTCCTATTGTTTACTCTCGGGACCAGCTGATCTCCATCGGGAGCTCCGCTGTGCCTACTCCTGCAGAACAACTTGATATTCCCCGCGAACTGAGAAGGAAGAGACACCGGAGACGTGCGGGCATAGGTCGTCGTTGCCAGGGGAGAAGGTACAGACCCGTCATCCCGTCCATCATCATGGGAAACGTGAGATCTCTTCCCAACAAAGTGGACGAGCTGGCGGCGCTAACGCGACATCAAAGGAGCTACCGGGAGAGCAGCCTCATGTGCCTGACGGAGACGTGGCTAACCGAGCTAACCCCGGACTCACACATAAACACGGACGGCTTTCATTTGATCCGTGCCGACAGAACCAAGGAGAGTGGTAAGAAGAGGGGCGGGGGTCTGGCTGTGTTTGTGAACGATAGATGGTGCAACTCCAGACATCTAACCATCAAAGAGACGCTCTGCAGTAAGGACATTGAACTGCTCGCTGTTAGTATGAGGCCGTACTATCTTCCTCGGGAGTTTTCACATGTTATTGTGATAACTGTGTATGTGCCGCCCTCTGCTAACGCTGCTGCAGCCTGCGATGTCCTCCATGCTACTACCAGCAGACTCCAAACACAGCACCCACAGGCCCTCTTTCTGATCTCAGGGGACTTTAACCACGTCTCCCTGTCCTCCACTCTCCCCACCTTCACCCATTATGTCACCTGCCACACCAGAAATACCAACACACTGGATCTACTGTATCAAGGAGGCATACAGCTCATCACCTCTGCCTCCCCTGGGGGGCTCAGATCACAACCTGGTTCATCTCCAGCCTGTGTACAAACCCTTGGTACACAGAGAACCAGTTGTGACACACACAGTGAAGAAATGGTCTGAGGAGACTGAAGAAGCTCTGAGAGACTGCTTTAGCTCCACTGTGTGGGAAGAGCTTTGTGCCCCTCATGGGGAGGACATCGACAGCATCACGGACTGCATCACTGATTACATTAATTTCTGCGTTGAAAACACTGTGCCCACCAGGAGGGTACGGTGTTTTTCAAACAACAAACCCTGGATCAACTCTGAAATAAAGGCTCTCCTGAAGGAGAAGAAGAGAGCCTTTAGATCAGGAAATAAGGAGGAGCTGAGAGCTGTGCAGAAGCATCTGAGAAGGAAAATCAGGGATGGAAAAAACATCTACAGGAAGAAGATGGAGGACCAGCTACAGCAGAGCAACATCAGTGGGGTTTGGAGGAGTTTGAACTCAATTTCAGGCCACAAACCAAGCCCTAGGGTTGTGGGAGACTTAGAGTGGGTGAACAACCTGAACCAGTTCTTTAACAGGTTTGACCAGCCACCCACCCCTCCCCCAGCCCAGTCCCCCCTGCTGTCAGCCCCACCATCTTTAATGACTGCCAACCTTTCTTCTTCTTGGGACCTCACACCTCTCAGCTCTCAGCCATCACCCACCGCCTTCACTTCTGAGGACTCCATCTCACAACCCCCATCCCCCACCTCCGTCTTGTCCCTCTCAACTCATCATGTGAGGAAGGAGCTACGTAAAATCAAGGTGCGAAAGGCTGCTGGTCCAGACGGCATCAGCTCCAGGCTCCTGAGGTGCTGCGCAGATCAACTGTGTGGCATCATGGGATACATGTTCAACCTGAGCCTGAAGCTGGGGAAAGTACCACAACTGTGGAAGACCTCCTGTGTGGTACCGGTACCAAAGACCAAACATTCAAAGGATCTTAGCAGTTACAGGCCGGTAGCCCTGACATCGCATCTAATGAAGACCCTCGAGAGGCTGGTCCTCAACCATCTACGCCTCATGGTGTCGTCTTCATTGGACCCGCTACAATTTGCCTACCGGCCTGGCATCGGGGTGGATGACGCCATCATCTACCTCCTGCACCGAGCTCTGACCCACCTGGAGAAGCCTGGAAGCACTGTGAGGATCATGTTCTTTGATTTCTCCAGTGCTTTTAACACCATCCAGCCAGGACTTCTGAGAGACAAGCTGGAACTGTCAGGAGTGGACCACCACATCTCCGAGTGGATACTGGACTACCTCACTGACCGCCCACAGTACGTGAGGACACAGGGCTGTGTCTCTGACAGGCTGGTCTGCAGTACGGGGGCCCCACAGGGAACTGTGCTGGCACCGTTCCTCTTCACCCTCTACACTGCAGACTTCTCCATCAACTCCCCACGCTGCCATCTGCAGAAGTTCTCTGACGACTCTGCCATAGTTGGCCTCATCACAGGTTTGTGGGCTGGACTCAGGACTTTGTGGGCTGGTGCCAGCGGAACCACCTCCTGATCAACGCCGCTAAAAACCAAGGAGCTGGTGGTGGATTTCCGCAGGCACAGACCCACCACACGGGCACCGGTGAACATCCAGGGAGTGGACATTGAGATAGTGGACTCTTATAAGTACCTGGGTGTTCACCTGAACAATAAACTGGACTGGACTCATAACACTGATGCGCTCTACAGGAAGGGCCAGAGCAGACTCTACCTGCTGAGAAGGCTGAGGTCTTTTGGAGTGCAGGGGACACTCCTGAAGACCTTCTATGACTCTGTGGTGGCATCAGCCATCTTCTATGCAGCAGTATGTGGGAGCAGCAGCTTATCAACAGCCGAGAGGAAGCGGATAGACAAGCTCATCAGGAAAGCCAGCTCTGTCCTAGGATGTCCTCTCGACTCAGTGCAGGTGGTGGGAGACAGAAGGACTCTGACCAAAATAACATCACTGATGGACAAAGTCTCCCACCCCATGCATGAAACTGTTGCTGAACTGGAGAGCTCCTTCAGTGACAGACTGCTGCATCCTAAATGCACAAAGGAGCGTTACCGTAGATCCTTCCTCCCAGCAGCTGTAAGACTTTATAACCATCACTGCTCCCAACAAAACCACAATAACCTACACAATGTAGGATAATATATAATATACTGTAAATAGTCCGGCCTGTTAAGGTTCAACACACAGGCACAACATGTACATTGTATATAGTGTTATTATTATTAGTAGTATTATTATTATTATTAAGGTTAATCTTGTTTGTTGATTTTATATATATATATATATATATATATATATATATTCTTTCTTAATAATGTAAATTATTATATTTATATTTATAATAACTGCGGCTGCTGTTACACCCAAATTTCCCCTCTGGGGGACAATAAAGGCTGTTTCTTCTTCTTCTTCTTCTTCTTAAAAAGACAAAGTGGTTTGTAGCAGGCAGTCTGCTACATTTAAAATTATGCAGTCTATAAATTATTTGTAAAACTGGTGATAGAACATCATGTAATTAGTGTGCTTATTTATTTATTCATCAGGTTATTCAGACCGAACATTAACGTCCTGTTTACGCTCTCCTACCTGTCAGCATATGCAGTTTTTGTACCTGTAAATAAATAAACAGGGGTGAAAGTAGTTTTAAATTCTTGCCGGTACTATGAGAAAAAACATAATATATATATATATATATATAGATAGATAGATAGATAGATAGATAGATAGATAGATAGATAGATAGATAGATAGATAGATAGATAGATAGATAGATAGATAGATAGATAGATAGATAGATAGATAGATAGATAGATAGATAGATAAGGCAGAAAGTAGAATCAGTCGACAATGTGAAAAATATTTTTGTTGTTAATGAACTAAGAGGTTTGCTCATGCTGTACACTTAACACAACTGATGACCACCTCCATGCATTCTGGCTCTGTCCACCAATACAAAACTTCTGGAAAGTATAGTTAGGGCTGGATCAGGTGACCCTGAACCATCCCTTAGTTATGCTGCTATAGGCCTAGTCTGCTGGGGGGTTCACATAATGCACTGTTTCTTCTCATTCACCTTATTTACTTTGTTTATACTCCACTCTGCATTTAATCATTAATTGATATTAATCTCTGGCTCTCTTCCACAGCATGTCTTTCTCTCCCCTCAGCCCCCCCTCAGCAGATGACTGCCCCTCCCTGAGCCTGGTTCTGATGGAGGTTTCTTCCTGTTAAAAGGGAGTTTTTCCTTTCCACTGTCACCAAGTGCTGCTCATAGGGGTTCGTTTTTGACTGTTGGGTTTTCTCTGTATTATTGTAGGGTCTTTACCCACAATACAAAGCACCTTGAGGCGACAGTTTGCTGTGATTTGGCGCTATATAAATAAAATTGAATTGAATTGAATTGAATTAAATATCCGCCAAAGTTTCTCAAACCTCAAACCTCTTCGCAGCCACTGTGTTTTGGAGCTGAATGCGCTCTCATGTAACGTAAATGAAATTTCCGGTCATAAGCAGTGTTTTTTAACTCTGCTGTGTTGTTGAAATTGAGCAGAATAACATGAAACACAATTAGTTCATCTCTATTTGCTTTTAATTGAGAGAGTTTGTAAAAAAAACGGACCGACATTAAACATAGCGGTGAACGTTTTAACCTGTTAACCAAAATCACTAGAAAAAACTACACCCTCTGGTTATTGTTGACTCTGGAAAACCCATGTATGTAGTGTATTTTATATGGAAAGCTAGACCCTCCCTTTTTGATTTACACCTCATTCGGTCAATCACATAAAGAAATCGGTTTCCCAAAGCAAATAATAACCAGGGGGTGTCACGTAGCTTTTCTGTTGAGTTTGATGCAGCAAGTTACATGATTGGCTGAATGAGGCGTCAATCAAAATAGGAGGGTCTAGCCTGTCATGTACAATGCGCAGTCCCGCTTATGGGAAGTGGCTGTCCGTTGTTGAAAGCCTCGATCTCTGAGGGGAGAGAAGCTAGAGACTTGAGGCTCCAGTATAGCACGAACAGTTCAGAAACAATTTGAAATGAGAGAAAAAAGCAATTTATTAACTGATTAAGTCGTGTTTTAGACTGCTTATTGCTAGCGGATCTATTCTGACCCAAAGTGCAGCCGTGACCAGTCCTGAATGACGGCTTTACAGCAGACAGCCGAACGAGCTCTTGCCGGTACTGCATACCGGCGCAGAATCTTTTAGCAGTACGCAGTACCGGCTTACTTTCACCCCTGTAAATCAGAGGTCCCCAACCCCCGGGCCGTGGACCGGTACCGGGCCGTGGGACATTTGGTACCGGGCCGCACATAAAGAATAAATAACTTAAATTATTTCCGTTTTACTTATTATCTGCGCCTAAACTATATTTTATTTTGAAAAATGGGCGGATTCGCTCCGTTACTTCCCTCCATGACTTCCTCTTGACACGTCAAGAGGTTTCTGCTCACATGATACGTCACCGCTAAAATTAAACCCAGAAGCTTCAGGCCTGTCTAACGAAATCGGTTGGTTGACCTACATAACGCTTCTTTAAATTTTTGAGTGCTCAACAAGAGTAGAAAAGCGCTATGTAAGAACTAGTCCATTTACCATTTTTATTTATCAACACCGGGGATAGCAGTGAGGTAGACCCAGCCATCAAACTGACTCTCCAGCGCTTGACACCGCGGCTCTGCAGCCACGCTCCATGTGAAATCGGCCGACCCCAGTCAAACCAGAAGCCAGCAAAAATGAGTATCAGAGAAACAAGCTCAGGGCTCACACTGATTCAGTGTTATGGTGAGTTGTATTTTTCATGCGCTTTATACAGTAAAAATCGCAGTCGAAGTCGCACAAATCGGGTTTTTGCTCTAGTTGGATGGCATCTGCAGGTCCTGATTTTTCCTAACATTAATTCCAATAAAATCATCACATAAATCCGTCGGATATTCACGTACCTCGGATGAAAAATCTGGTCCCATTGTAATAAATTTCCAGTTAAATGTGATCACATAAACTGGATGAGTTTAGCGCTAAAACCCTCCTCAGCTCCTGTCCGCCCACTTCCATGCATCGGCTCGTTCATGCACAACTACACACACACTAACAACGCCTGGAAATTGTTTTAGTGTTTATATCAGTTCATTTCACCGGGGACAATCGTGGCAAGTGTAAGCTACAAACTTGCACTTACGAGTAAAATTTCAGATTATAAAATTTGCAGAAGCAAATTCATAGATGAAGCAGAAGCCATTGCAGCGAAATTCAATAATAGACCCCAAACTGGGCCATTTGAATCCGACTGAGGTGATTTCTACTGTATTTGTTTTTGCGGTGTATCTTATTTTGAAGGCATGTTTTACCATGGCTCTAACAGCTGACCAGGGAGCGCTGTGGGCAGAGAGCCTGTTATTCATGTTGAGGCGGGATGTTACGAGAACGCTGCTGATAGAGTTGCATACGAATACAAAGTGGATTCCCGTTTTTTATTATTATACGTAGAAAATATCACACTTGGTTATTTATTTTGACGTATTTATTCGCCACACCTTAAAAGCCGGTCCGTGGAAATATTTTCTAACACTAAACCGGTCCGCGGCTCAAAAAAGGTTGGGGACCACTGCTGTAAATAAATAAATACTGCAGTATTCAGCTGGACACTGGAACATGTGGCTGTTGTGCCAAAAAGTGTTTCTCATGTTTCTATGAGTCTGCAGACTCCTAAAGATTCTTGAAAAACAGGTTATTTCTTCATTTTATATATAAGCCCTTCATAAATCATGCTGAATTTAACAATATAAGCAAAGACATTACACATCAAAGCAGACAAAAACATCAGGATCACTTTTTGGCCCAACAGCATGTCACCGGCAAAGGATTATTCCTGTAAGTATAAGAGCCAAATCTTTAGGTCCCTCTCCTAAAGTAGCTTTTCACTAAATCTTCACCCTTAATGTTGCCACTGCTCCTGCTAAACAAGATATTATAACCAGTTTTCCCAAATGCTGCTTAGGGGCCTTTCCACCAGTGCCTGAACTGCTACGTCATGAACAGGGGATTTCATTTTGGCCACGGACCGGCCAACATCCAGTCAGGGATCGGCCGGCCATTTTCAGTGGCTTCTTCTGTACATATTATGCATTCACTGTTCAATATCTTTTGGGGTTAGTGCACTCTACCTTATGTAGTTATTATGCATTTACTCCATACATATTATTATAATTAGGGCTCTGAAGGTTCTATTGATTTATAGTGCATAGAAATATTCCACACGATGGTACTACAGCATGTTTAACTGTAACAATAAGGTCTAGCAGACTTGTTCTATTATAGATCTCAAAGGGATACACAAGTAAAATAAAAAAATTGCGTTTGATAAAATCACACACACACACACTCACTCACACACACACACACACACACACACACACACACACACACACACACACACACACACACACACACACATACACACACACACACACACACAAGCTAAGTCAGCCAGGTCTGAAAAAAGTTCCTACCTGTCCCCTCAGTATCAGCTGAGTATATCTAATAAAGTCTGTAAGCCCATGGAGTTCACAGGCTTGGGTCAAAATTTGGCACTTATTTTATTTGTGTTATTTTTCCATCTTTTTTGAGCCCTCAGAACTCTGTAAGTACAGAAGGAATCCACATGAAACTTTCAGGTTTGAAAAACTGATTCAAACTTCATTAAAACACTAAAGCTGGTTCTGAAGAGGAGGCACTCACTGGTTTTTCATGGTATGATACAATAACACACACAGTCACACACTCACATACCTTTTCTGCTCTTCATAATTTTATATCTATAATACATGAAGACACCAAATCCAGCAGCCAGGAGAACCACAGGAACCAGGACACCAGGTAGAACTTTAGTCCAGGCTGGAGGAGGAGGTTCTGCAATCAAAAGAAGCACAAAATTTTGAACATCTTACAACAAATTTTAAATTCAGATTAGAGTTCATTTGTGATCTGACCTCCAACCTTTATCTACATCACTGACCTGTGACCTTCAGCTGCACATGGATCTTGGTCTGATCTTGTCCAAGCCTGCGGGTGGTGCAGGCGTAGGTTCCACTGTCAGAGACTGTAGGGTTCCTCAGAGTGAGGCTGAGGTCTCCAGTCTGCAGAGCGTCAGCTCTCATTGATGTTCGGTCGCTGTAACGATTGTTTTGTTGTTCCCGATCATCACCGCTCTGCAGACGCACGTGGACTGTTGGGATGTTGAGGTCCTTGCGGTCCCACACTGCTGCTGTGGAGTCCCTGGAAACATCAGCTGATACCTGACAGGGCAGCAGGATAGACTCCACCCCCTCAAACACCTCCACCTCTGCCCCTGAGGCATGCTGGGAAACTGAGGAGAGAAAATACAAAGTGCTGTGATAACACGAGTGAATCACACGAGTGCTGTGTTTTTGTAACAGCTGGTTAGACACAGAATGAGGATCTAAATGCACATTGAGATCACGGAAATGTTCAGAGTCTTCACTGATGTAAAGATGGGTTTGGTACACAGGTGATTAGTCCAACTAAGCAGGTACAGAGGAGCAAACAGAGGCAAAAACCAGAAAACAGATCTGAGCCAGAAACATAAGAAGGCTCTCACTGGAACACTAAATACCTGGACCTGCAAAGGAACTAAGGAGCACTCAGTTTAAGTACAGTTTAAGTATCAATCCTATGCCAAGTAAACACAGGGACATTATCACTGATACTGATACTGATACTTTTTAATAATTATGAGGAATTTCCATGAAGTTTAACTGGTTTGAGATTTTTTCCTTTGGATCATTAATTAGTTAAAACCCAGGATAGAATTGGGCAAAGTTTATATGAAAGTAGAAAATACTTTATCAAAATAAAAGTTATTGTTCTGAAACAATAGAACATTAACAAAACAATTTTCCCCATACATTGATGTCTGGAATTTTTTTTTTTTTTTTTATAAATTAAGTGTACACAATCATCACTTAAGAACAAATGCAAACTTTTTTCCCAGGTAGATCGTTTCGAAAGTATAATATAAAAATGTAATAAAAAATGTCCCTTCATTCACTAATTTTCTAGATCTTTCCTTAAATAAACAAGTTGTACAAATTTAAATTTAAATTTGCTTTAAATGTTTCATAGCAAAATCCTTTTTTTTCTCAAATAAAATATGTTATGCGTCACATGACAGTATAACAAAACACTGTGGGGAGGGGAGGAGCAAAGTGCTCTGTGCTGTGACAGGAGCGACACTTAGACAGTCAGCTCGCATCTTTGATGAAACCGCAGCACTGCATACAGGAGAGAAACTGAAGCCAAAGTATCGACCTCATTACACTGATATTGATCAATACCAATACCAACGTTGGCATCCATATTATCGATATCAGGATCAATCTGCCCACCACTAGCTCAATGTACTAATGGCGGAGAAACAACTTACTTACTTCTCTGCTGTTACTATTAGTGGTGGCCATGGTAACTTCAGGGTTATAGCAAGAAATATTTCTCACCCCAGCGCTAAAGCTAATGCTAATTAGTAAGCTAATGCTAACCGCTAAATGCCGCTCCCGCTTGTCAATTGAGTGATGGGGCCTAAGATGTAACTGGAAAGCAGTAATCAGTTTTTTGGACGTGTAGTTACATTTCTTGAGCTGCATTTCAGGTTAGGTTCAGAGAGGAGTTTCAGTTATACACAAAGGATCAATGCAGAACTCTAAATCAGGCCTTATTAGATTGATAGTGATAATTTTTGCATATAATCCAGAAAAGTTACATTTATATATCAAGCATTTAATGTGTCCCAGAGTGCCGTTTCCTTCCACTGTGTTTGCAGAAATCACATAAAAAAATATACACAACAAAAACATAATCCAGATTTTGTACAATCAGCTGCTAAAAGCATTTCCTACATTTGAATATCAGCCACCACGTTGTGAGCATAAACTATCACGTTTTTAATGCAACAATAGGAAGTGACATCATCTTGCTGGGAACTGTAGTATTTTATTCTTGAAGGCCTCTCACAGCTCTACTGGTGCTGAAAACTAATGTTTGACTATGGCTTTCTGAATACAAGTAGGGCTGCAACTATCAATTATCTTAGTAATCAAGTATTCACTTGATTACTCTGTCAGCTAATCAAGTAATTGGATAAGAAATAATTTTTCATTTTAACTATTCATCAGCATATTTTGTCTTCCGTACTGCAGATGTTTCTCTGTGTGAAACAAACAGGGTGGATGGAGCAGCTACAAAGTTCTCTGTTCTTCATGTTGCTGATCAGGTGGTTGATGAAGGACCTCCAGCTGTTTCCCAGTAAAGGTTTTAAGGTGGTTACAGGAACAAGAGCTCCTTTCACTCCACCTGAGCTCAGCGTCTCTGCCTCTTTGCAGTTGCTGTGCCTGCAGTCTGACTGCACATAAAACAGCTGCTGCTGTGTTTTTGTTGAAAAACTGGGGGCTGCATGAGCTTAATGCTGTAATGCTTTTTATTCACAAGCATCCTCCAAATTACGTTTCTACTGCAGCTCTATTTTTAGTCACTAATCAGGGATTAAAGATAAAAAACATTTTATTGAACAAACGAACGATTACTAGTGCTAATGGCAGCCCCCCTTTCCCCACTGTGGTTATAGGTCTGTTCTGGTGGCTACAGCTGACGTAAAGAAAAAATAACAGCTGAAGTGGGGGCGTGGAAAAACATCTCAGCAATCCACTCGTGTTAAAGGGTCGTTTTTGTTTTGTTTTTTCCAAATGACGGAATCAAGAATCGTTGCAGCCCTAAAACTTGCATTAAATTTTCAGTTTGTGTATCTAAATACATGAAGGTTGGTATTTACCTTTCATGCTCGGATTCTTGTGTTGAGTAGGAAGCCTGAAATTTCCTTTGATCTTCATTTTCCCTCTTACTTCTACACGTGTTCATGCTGGTTGTTATTTCGATTTATGCAGCACACGCGTGACCATAGTGAGATCAAACCTGCACACTGTGAATGAAACTGTCCGTGCTCTGTGGTAGATTGCAAACTGTGGTGAAATGATACAGGCGTAAGCAGCAATAATAGCAGCGACCTAGCCGGGGTTCAGGGCTGGACTGGGACAAAAAATCGTCCCTGGCATTTTTGGTTTAGACTGGCCCGCAACTATGTCTTAGAAGCATTTGACACTGTTTTACTCTTATTCAGTGTGGGCACACCTTTTGCTAATAATACTTTTTCTTTTTTTAACTTACTTCAGTAATGCTTAAATTGCAAAGCTTTGACGTATCATTTAGTTTTTTAAAATCTGCTTGAGGGCTTTTTAAAACATGTTTAACCAGCACAGAGGCTACAAATTCAAACTACTGTGCAGCCTTTCAACACACCTTTAACCTAAATATCTAAAATGCTGTGATGCAGCCTAAAATGGACCCTTGCTGCTCATCCAACACTTCTCGGCCTTGACCGTTTGCTATTTTATTAGATTAAGGTGGCGTGGCTGCCAGATTTGGGGAAGTATGCAAACGTAAATAAATATTAATATTAATCAATCACCATTGCTCATCACACTGCTGCTGTCTTCACCTACAGCAGAGTCTGCCCAAGCCTTGAAGGGGACCGAAGCAATATTTGATTTGGGGCCCCTTCATACCACTTCATTGTCCCCTGAACTTAATTGTTATTAATGCTGGAGGGTTAAAGTTGATTTTTTTTTTTTTTTTTTTTTTTTTTAAGGATATATTACAGTTTCAGCCTTTTCAATTCAATTTTTCAGTTCAATTACATTTTATTTATACAGTGCCAACTCACAAAAAACAGACATCTCAAGGCACTTTATAGTGTAAGGTAAAGACCCCACAATAATTACAGAGAAAACCCATCGTTCATCCTAATCTTGAAAATAGAGAGGGTGTCTGTCTCCTGAATCCAAGCTAGGAGCTGGTTCCACAGAAGAGGGGCCTGAAAGCTGAAGGCTCTGCCTCCCATTCTACTCTTAAGTATCCTAGGAACCACAAGTAAGCTAGCAGTCTGAGAGCGAAGTGCTCTGTTGGGGTGATATGGGACTACGAGCCAATGAAAAGAAGCCAATATGGGAGAACTCTGCTCTCTCTTTCTAGTCCCTGTCAGTACTCTAGCTGCAGCATTTTGGATCAGCTGAAGGCTTTTCAGGGAGCTTTTAGGACAGCCTGATAATAATGAATTACAATAGTCCAGCCTAGAAGTAATAAATGCATGAATTAACTTTTCAGCTTCACTCTGAGACAGAAATATTAGAGTGTAGCCTACTCATTAAATTAGTGTAGTTACAAGTGTACAAATCTGGACAGTTAGAATAGTCTCTTCTTTCTTTTAGGAAATTGGCATTTGTAAAAAATTAAAACAAACCAAAAAAGTTTCATGACAAATGTGGGCGAGCTTGGGGGCCCCCTGGTGGTCAGGGGGCCCTATGCAGCCGCATATGTCGCCTCTGGCCGGCTCTGCCTACAGGCAGCTGTTGCTGCAGCATTACTGTTACAGAGGACGTGGAGGCTACAGCAGCGAACATGTCTGTGATCTTTACACATTTTGTAGCATCTACAGTGTGTTACATTCCCTTGTTGACGTTTTTATAAGTGCTATGCTTCTTCCAGGACCTGCTGTGTGGGATCCGCCCTTCCCCAGCCCTTACGCCTGCTGTCAGGCTGTCATTGGCTGGAGTCTGGGACCTGCAGCCAATTGCCGCTCTGCAGGGTCTACATAAGCTGGCTGCAGGTGTGCCTCAGGGCCTTTGGCCATGGGATGGTAATTAGTGCACCAGGCACTTTGGAGATGTATTTGTTTGCTTATGTTTGTGGATAATTGTTGGTTAATGTTTTTTTTTAATTCTTGTCTGCTTTAGTGCCCTGTGGAAGCTGGTAGGGGAGAGCTGCCATTTCTTTTGACGACCCACCTTTTTCTCCTGTTTTTTGTCGCTTGTTAGGGAGCTGAGGTGTAGGTTTGTATGTTTGGTTTGATTTAGCTAAGTGGTTGATGGGGTTTTCTTTTCTTAGAGCAGGGCTGTTTTGTTTGTTATGTTGGCTTTGGCTCTCTCTGAAGTCATAATCTTGCTTCCCTAATGTTGTCTGGGCAATAAAGCTTTAATCCACCTTAAGAAAGCCTCCTCATGTTCTTCCTTCCAGACTTATGTTATTCCCCTCACCCCTAGGCCTCTGATGGGGACGTAACACAGCGACACTCTCCAATTTCTTCACATGTAACTTCTCTGAACCTCCTTTCTGCCGCTTCGGTTTCTCCATATTGCCTCTCCTTTAACACACGCGCTCAACACTGAAACTACTAGCGGGAGTAGTTTCAGTGTTCTGCACCACGCAGAGAAAGGGTGGGGCCGCTTTCATCCTATATCCTGATTGGTTCTGTCCACTGTCTATTCTCTGGAGCTTGAAAAAGGCGACTGGACTTCTTTTTGTTTCTTGAAGACGTTTCACCTCTCATCCGAAAGGCTTCTTCAGTTCTCAACCAAATGGTGGAGAGACCCAGGTATTTAAACCCCTGTGGGCGTAGTCTCCTGGAGGTGGTTATGACCCTCTATTGATCATGTGCTTGAACACATGTGCCCAGGTGTGAAGGGGGCGTGGGTCATATTTAATCAGTGGTTTCAGTTGAAACCAACTTAGGACTCCGCTCCATTGTTTCCTGTGGCCTATTGAGGTCACTGGAACAAAGGTGTGAATGGGGGTTGAGACGTCTGGGAAGGGAGCTCAGGACAGCACTGTAAGCGGGGGAAAGTTGGTGACGTAATCCACCTCCTCTGTTCAATGATGGTTGTTCACAGTGGACATAGATGGCTTCTTTCACTCCTCTTTCAAACCATCTGTTTTCCCTGTCCAAAATGTGGACATTGGCATCCTCAAAAGAGTGCCCTTTTTCCTTCAGATGCAGATGTACTGCTGAATCTTGTCCTGTCGAGGTGGCTCTTCTATGTTGTGCCATTCGTTTGTGAAGAGGCTGTTTGGTTTCACCAATGTAGAGGTCCGAGCATTCTTCACTGCACTGAACAGCATACACTACATCGCTGATCTTGTGTTTGGCGGGTTTGTCCTTGGGATGAACCAGTTTTTGTCTTAGGGTGTGACTTGGTTTGAAGTATACTGAGATGTCATGCTTGGAGAAAATTCTTCTCAGTATACTTCAAACCAAGTCACACCCTAAGACAAAAACTGGTTCATCCCAAGGACAAACCCGCCAAACACAAGATCAGCGATGTAGTGTATGCTGTTCAAGCACATGATCAATAGAGGGTCATAACCACCTCCAGGAGACTACGCCCACAGGGGTTTAAATACCTGGGTCTCTCCACCATTTGGTTGAGAACTGAAGAAGCCTTTCGGATGAGAGGTGAAACGTCTTCAAGAAACAAAAAGAAGTCCAGTCGCCTTTTTCAAGCTCCAGAGACTACTATGACCTGGATAACTGAGAATCTACACAGACATACGTCCACTGTCTATATTGAAGATGGGCCAATGGGCCACCCCCTCTAAATTGTGGGCCAGTCTCATAGAAAAAAAAAGGGAAGAAAAAAAAAACAAATCCAATGGTATCTGCCCTTGAGGACTGTCGGCCCACCGGGCAAATGCCCGGTACGCCTGATTGCCAGTCCAGCCCTGGCCGGGGCGGAGTCTGCGAGGTGCGCTCCTTTGAGAGGCAGAGGAGCGCAATCTTTGTTGGATTTGAATCAGTACGATTTGCATCCAATAAAAGCAAAGATGTTAACAAATAAATTGGACAATATTCTGGCAATTTAGTGATATTTCCAGAGCTGTGGTCTTGACTCGTCTTGAAATAAAATCCCGAGTCCGCAAATGTAAGAGACCATCAAAAAGCGTCTCGAGACCAAGACCGATCTCGAGTACTACAACACTACCAAAAACATCCCATTTATTTCAACTACTGCACTTCGTGCAGGCAACTGACCCAACAAACATCCAAGTTTGGAAGAGTTTCTGACTTCTTTAAATGATCCTGCAATAAAGAAAAATAATGGACTGCACATGTGGTAGTAGGTTACTGATCTATCTCAGAGTTAAACCTGAGATTGAAGGATTTTCAAGAAATAGTGTTAAAGGGTCAGTTTCTATGGCTTATGTGAGGACAAGATTAGAGTGAGATTAAAACAGTGAATGGGTTCATTTACATTCAGACTGAGGCCAGTAGAGTCTAATAATGAAATAAATGCAGAGGTGAGTTTGGTGTTTTTTTTCTGCAGTAATGTTAAAATCACTGGACACCACTTACAAGGAAAAGATGTTGAAGGACAACACACATCTAGAGTTCATCACTGGTCAGATGTTACAAGTACACAGTCCAATCATTTAAAATTTTTTTTTTTGTACAAGTCAGTGTGGGTCTACTCTTCCCCTCTACAGCTGTGACTTCCTGACTGCTTGAGAAGATCTGCTCTAAGATTGCAAATTGAGAAAATATTTTAGCCAAGACCAGATACAGGGCCTTGGATACTGGTTTATTTTCTGTGGTGCCTCCAATTTGGTCAGCTTGGTTTCCATTATTACAAAATATATTACATGTACCATTATTATTTTCTGATCAATTTATCTATCAATAGGAGAAGTACCAGTGACTTTTAAGGTGGCTATAATTAAATGACGGTTGATACTGTTGACCATAAAATTTTATTACAGAGATTAGAGCATACTATAGGTATTAAAGGTACTGCACTGCAGTGGTTTGAATCATATTTATCTCATAGACTCCAATTTGTTCATGTAAATGGGGAGTCTTCTTCACACACTAAGGTTAATTATGGAGTTCCACAGGGTTCTGAACTAGGACCAATTCTATTTACATTATACATGCTTCCCTTATGCAGTATTATTAGAAAGCACTGCATCAATTTTAATTGTTATACCCAGGGGTTATTGTACTCTAGAGGAGTCAAAACTACTAAATCTGAAAGAGAATAAACAACCTGTTTCTATATGTTTCTATAAGGTTAGACAGCATCATAAATGATGAAATAAATCTCAGTTTGTTATTCTCAGCAGAAAAACTGTGCCTGGATTTGTCAGCCTGAGATAAAGAAAGGAAAATTGTTTTTGTTAAGGAATATTTTAAATACATTTTTGATAATGACACAATCAGAAGGTCATAATGGAAGATGAGCATAATTGTCCTCAAGTCTCTCAGGAATATTTCAGCAGGTGGAGAAAAATATGAGGAAAATAGCAAAGAAATAAAGAAAATCTGTGGATCACAGGTTGGTGTTTGTGTGATGGGACAGACCTGGACCCTATTCCAGGAAGCAGGTTCAACAAACTCTTGTTTCCTGTCCCAGAACAGCTGATCAGAGTTGGTTCAATCAATTCTGAGTTTGATCACCCTGAGTTAGTGTGTGTGTGAGTAAAGAAAGAAAGCCATCATCAATGGAGCTCTGATACCAGGATTCACCATGGCAACGGGTAAATAAAGGGCGGAGCCTCCATTTTAATCCGATGGATGGAGGATCGCACGTGTCAGTGTGGAGCATGACGAGTCACTTTAATCAGCCTGACCCACTCTGACATCATCACAGACAGAATAAAAGTTTATTATCAAATATATCATTTCTTTATAATATCTGCTGTCATTATTTACACAACATGAATCTCCATCAGATGAAGCTGAATCCTAACTTCATATTTGATTAATAAAATCTAATTATTGAGCCTGACGGACAAACTGCAGGAGACAGTTTGTCAGTCACTTAAAATCCATTTCAGTTTAAAGTCTTCAAATCATTTCAGCCTCATCTTCACTCAAACATTCCCATCATCTCCAGGATCAGACATTTTTCCATCAGTGAGCTTTTCCAACACGACCAATGATCGATCATTGATCACTGATCAGTGTGTTTTGTGTCAGCAGCTTCATCCAGATCAGTGTGATGTAACAGTGATGCTACAGTAACTACAGTAAATGTTTCAGAGGAACTGACTGACAGTCTGACAGCTGCAGCTGCCTCATTATTAATGCGTGACATCATCGCTGTCTCCGTCCTTGCAGCCTGTTGATGAGTGAACGACTGTAAAAGCTTCATATTACAAAAATAACAAACTAACGTCTAACTGGGATTTCAGAGCTTGTAGAAACATAAACGTCTGCAGATGAATTCGCTCCTCTGACGCTCTGACAGCCACTTTATGAAGGAGGAAATGAAAACCGGACTTTTTAACTAAACCTGCTTCCTGGAACAGGGCCTGGTCAATAATCACTGCACTGCCACAAAACTCAGAGAAGAAGAGCAGAAAAATTTGAGCATTTTCTACAATCAGTCACAGCATCTGTGGAATCAGGTTAGAGATTGTCCATAACGAACACCACTATCAAGCACGAGAGTATCCACGAGAGTTTGACTACAACTAAAGATTACTTTGGTAGTTGAATAATCTGTCAATTATTTTATCAATTATTTGATTAGTCAACAATTATTTCAATCTTAACTCACCTGTTCCAGCCTGCCCACCTGTTAACATCAACTTGTTCTCTTCTCACAATTAAAATAATGACCCATAAAAATACCAGTTTGAAACTAATTAAATGAATTTTTAACATTAATGTGACCATCACAATAAATATTAAATAAACAATGCATATTAAAGTGAATGCAATTTTTATTTTTAAAAGAAAATATAATGTGCAAATAAATAAAAATGGCCTCTGTCCAAAAGTTCAAATAAGGCTTCAAATTAAATCAAAAAGATTTTTCCGTCCAAAACAGCTGAAAAGTTTACAGATGATTCAGTTCATACAGAGGTTTATTATTCAGAATGAACGCTGATATTAATATGAGGAAAAAAATAGGAGACAGCGTAGCTGCTCCTGTTGTCCTTCACTTGTTAGCTCACATCACTGAAACGGCGGTGCTTATCAAACATTATCAATGAGAGCTTGTTTCCGACAGGTTAACTAACAGAAACACACCTGTACAAACATTAACAGGTATCAGCGACGCACTGACACACCCATCCAGAGCTGACGTCACAGCTCAGCATTGCAGTGATGCTGCTGGAAGGAAATCTCTGCTTTACACAGTCTGCATTCAGCTTTATTTTAGTTTCTGTCAAACGCTCCCACTCCTTTGACAGTCTGTCTCCATTTTCTTTCATTTTCTCCTCCCTCCTCTCTGCTCCATCTTCATTGTTGTTCGGTTACTTTCTTCCTCGTTAGTATTGTTTTTATTGGCAGACAATGGAGGCAATACTGCTCCCATATCTTCCTGTATTGTATTGCAGCTGCAAAATCACCTCTGTGGTTTTAGTCTCTGGAGCTTGAAAAAAAAAAAAAAAAAGATCACTGGATTTCTTTTGTGGTTTTAGAATATGACGTGTAGACATTAAAATTCTAAGTCAACTGTTTTTGTTGTTGACGTGATCGATTAGTCGATTAATTATTGCAGGTGTAGTTAACAGTATGGCAGCTCACGGCAAACAGCCACGGCAGGTGGAGACACCTGAGGACGGCAGCAGGGGAGCAGCAGCGAGGCTGCAGGTGGAGCTGTCTCTGCTAACACCTCCCTGCTGCTCCGAGCGCAGCCTCCTGATTATAAACCGATTCTTCTCATGGAAAACTGAACCGATAAACTCGGAGATATTTTTGCTGTGAGGTTCAAATGTGAAGTCAGAACCAAAACCAGGACTCGATGGAGGCTGATCCGTGTGACGGAGGAGGATCGAGGAGAACAGAGAGCAGACAGCAGTGCAGGTTTACAGAGTCATTCAGAGAGGATCAGAGCGGCTTTCTTACCGAGTAAGAGGAGCAGCAGCATCTTCATCCTGCAGGAAAAACTTCAATCTGATCCTCACCGACAGAACAATCCGTGACTGCGGCTCTCAAACTCCTGCTTACTTTCACTTTCACTTTCACTCTGCATTCCATATGTTATTAACAGAGACTCGCTCCAAACTGTCAACAATAAAGTTACCGACATGCCTCAGAGCACACAAATAACATGGAAATCTTAAAAGTAGATGCTCAGAGTTAGAATGTGATAGAAAGTCAGAATCAACAGTTTACATGTGCTGCTCTAACACACCAGTTATGACCACAAATAGAAGCTTTCCACAGACAGATCTGGGGTCAGAATGAACTGATTTATTGTTCCTTATGTGTGCAGTACTGTGATACTTGGACTGACACATGATACAATAATTTCTCTGACAGTTTGAAATCATGAATAAATAACACACTGATAATCTAAATAATCAAAATTAATTAGACTGAGTATTTAGAGGATTTACATAAATTTTTTCCCCCTGAAAGATGCAGTAATATTACATGGCAGCAATTATACAGAGTTGGAGTCGTTCTGCATTCAGATCCATTTCAAACTTGTTCACCTCAAAGTATTTGTATGAGTTTAAATATTTTTATAGTGTGTAATGTAATGATAATTATGTATTATAATTTGCAATCCAGCAAAAGCTCTGCTGGACAGTAAAACGATCAAAACTACAGGATTCTTCTTCTTCTCCTGTTGATACCGTAATATCTCCAATACAAGCCCAACAAAATTCAGTATCTCCTAACCTTCCAATTGGTGGATGGTTTACTCCACCTCCTGAGCGCCCCCACCACATTTGTACTCATGAACAACGCCCATAAATAGTTTCCTGATGTTTCAGTTACAGACATTTGAAAACATGAAGACTGAGCAGTTTTTCCTGTTACACATGAAACTCACCGACTGAGGTTCATGTTTGATCCTCTGCAGAGTTTCCCCCCAAAACAGGAACATCTGAACAGACTCATCGTTTAATAACACAATAATTCATTCTGATGGTTTTTATTAAAGCAAAAATATTTTCAGCTTATATTCAAAGTTAGTGTTTGCAGTATTGATTACTGCATCAATACTGTGAGCACTGATGTTTTGATGGTGTAAAAAGTAGACCTTCATTAGAAATCCAATGATCTTCATTCTTATCAAAAAATAACATACTGTCATTAACTCACAGTTTGACCTCAGCTGTGTCAAAGACTCTAAAGATAATAAGAGCAGAAACATAATGTTTAACTCCACTCTGAGCCATTTCATTCAAACTGCAGTGAAGCATAAGGAGGAGCAGCATGTTTGACCTGTTTGTCCTCTTTTAGTCATGCAGTTATGAAGAGCTCTGGTTTAACTGGTTTTCAGACAGGCTGGTTAGAACAAGCTTTTTAACAGAGGTTAAAGGTTAAGAACAGTCAAATGATTTCAGATGATCGTTAAACTAGAGTTTAAACTCTGATGTTGAACTAAACAAACTGCACATTAGTTTATGAAAAACTTTCAAACATATCAGTGAAATTCCAGCAACAAGGAAACAGTTCAGTTTACAGCAACAAAAAAGTAAAAGTGTCTCAGGCTCACAGTGAGCTTCTACTGTGAGTGCATAACTTTACATAAACAACAAATAAGCAGCTTTCCCAGAGCAGCCTGACAGGATAAAGAGTGACTTAATGTTTCTAGTTCCTCATATCATTCATCTGGAGCTCCCTGTGAGTCACACTGAAAGGTTTAAGAACAGTTAAAGCTGCACAAACATTTATCAGCTGAACCAAAAGGAGGAGAACCTGCTCTGAGGCACAGATGACACCGGCAACAACAACACAGAGGAGGAAATGACTGAAATAATGTGGGAGTAGTGCAGTGGGTAGGCGTTCGCCTTGCAGCCGGAAGTTTGCAGGTTCGAGCCCCTGTCCCTGCGCTGCGTTGTGTCTTTGGGCAAGACACTTAAACCACATTGCCTTACGGTAGCGCTAGTCTCTGGCTGCATGACCGCAGATGCTCGTCTCTGGATGAGTGATCTGGAACCATCATTATGCTGTGTGCCTTGTGTGCACAATGACAGTGAGTTGAATCTAACATCTAATCCTGATTCCTCTGAGGAAAAGAAGGCCAGAGGAAGAGGAGAAATGAAACCCTCAGCTGAGGTCCTGTTGTGAGACACTGAGTGTTACAGTGGCAGCAGGTGGACCTGGCTGAACAGGAAACAACCCTCTGCAGCAGAGTTTGACTCTGACATCAAGAACAGGTTCATGCAGCTCTGTGAAGGAGGAACAAATAGACTCAGCATGTTCTCACAGAGACACCAGCTTCTATTGATGTCCACTGTGTTTGTTTGAGGCTCTCACCAACTCCTTACCATAGACTTGGAGGCAGGTTCTTCCTGTCAGGGAACCTTCAGGATAGTGTTAAACAGACAGTGATAGCAGGCTTCATCCTGCTCCATCATATTCCTGATGAATATGGAGCAGTTCTGCAGTCCAGTGTACTTAAACTGGAATTTATCTATAAATCCATCATTGACTCTCTGACCGAAGTCCTTGTTGTAGGTGGCGACATTCTCGCCTCCATCACCTGAGATTTTCTGCCATGTGACCTGAAGGACGTCTTTATTCTCCAGGAGCTGAATTCAGCATCTTCTCCCACTGCTGCCAGCACAGTCTGCTGTGTTTGTGTCACTGCTGTTAGAGCTGCAGGAGATACAGTTGAAGGTGTGAGGAACATTCACTCCTCTGTTCACCTTCAAGTCCAACACTTACTGACCGGGAAAGGTCAGTGTTGCCAGCTTTCATGATTCCTGCATGTAACACACAGTATCCGGTGATCCTGGTACAGCTTTTTAGACTCCAAGCATTAGCTCCACTAGCTAAAGCCTGAGCCCTGGAATGGTAGGTGACTAATAGTTGTGTTATGGCTAACAGCAACAATCAGGTGTATTACCACCTACTGGGCAGGATGATGATCTGTGGCCAGAATGTAATCTGCAGCATGAACTGTGAGGTTGCTTTGCCCCATTTTTCTCCTGTATACAATATAAAAATCTTTCTTTTGTCCCTGTGCCCAACCTGTGGTGTCCCTTCTTTTCCTCACAGCCACTAATCCTCATTTCAAATACTCAGTTACATCCACAGTGTTTGTGGTTGAGCCTGTATCACTACATTATCTACTCAACTCAACTCAACTTTATTTATAAAGCACTTTAAAATCAAATGCAGTTGGTATACACAACTAAGACCAAACAACCAAAACACAGACATAAGATAAGGAAAGAATAATAAATAAATAAAAATAAAAACCACAGCTAAAAAAAATAAACAAAGAAAACCAACATCTCAAACTGAGATAAACGCCAACAAGAAAAAATGTGTTTTAAGAGAGGACTTAAAAGCAGAGAGTGAGTCAGCCTGCCTGATGTGCAAGGGAAGATCGTTCCACAGTTGTGGGGCAGCAACTGAAAAAGTGCGGTCACCTCTGGACTTCCTCTTTGTCTTTGGGACAGCCAGCAGTGCCAGATCAGCTGACCTGAGTGAACATGAAGGAACGTACAGGTGGAGCAGATCAGACAGATATGACGGGGCGAGGCCATGAAGACATTTTAAAAGGATTTTAAAAATCAATCCTATAATGAACTGGGAGCCAAGAAGTGAGGCCAAGATCGGAGAAATGTGCTCGTGTTTCTTGACCCCAACTAAAAGTCCTATAGCAGCATTTTGTACCATCTGGAGCCGGGCAAGCAGTGTCTGGCTGAGCCCAACATAAAGTGCATTGCAGTAGTCTAAGCAAGTCATGATAAAACCATGGATTAAATTCTCAAAATGATGCCGTGAAAGAAATCGCTTCACCTTGGCCAGTTGTCTTAGCTGATAAAAGCTGGACTTGACCACTGACTTAATTTGGGCATCAAGTTTAAGTTCACTGTCCAGCTTTACACCTAAGTTTGTCGCTGTCTTAGTCAGATGTTGACTTAAGGGACCCAGATCAATAGTCATTTTTGAAGTATCACTGGGCCCAAGCAGCAACACCTCTGTCTTTTTATCATTTAGGTGCAAAAAGTTAGTGGACAGCCATGCCTTGATCTCTTCAATTCACTCGAGCAGATGGTTAGCAGAATATGCATTTTGCTGCTTCAGAGGCACATAAATTTGGCAGTCATCAGCATAAAGGTGGAATGTGATGTCATGTCTTCTAAGAATTGATCCCATCAGAAGTAGGTAGAGAGAGAAGAGGAGAGGACCAAGAATAGAGCCTTGGGGCACCCCACACATATGGGGTGCTGCACAAGATTCAGCAGCCCCAATACGAACACAAAAAACTTCTCTCTGACAAATAGGATGTAAACCAATCTAAAGCCACACCCTTAATGCCCACCCACTTTTCCAGTCAAGACAGGAGGATCTGGTGGTCCACAGTATTGAAGGCCGCTGTTAGGTCCAACAGGACCAAAGCAACACAAAGATCAGCATCTGTGGCTAAGAGAATGTCATTAAAAACCTGCAACAGTGCCAACTCAGTACTGTGGCGGGATTTAAAACCAGACTGGAAGTCTTCTAGGGTGTCATGCTTATCTAAAAATGAACTGAGCTGGCAGTAAACAATCTTCTCTAGAATTTTTTAAATAAAAGGGAGTTTAGAAATCGGCCTGAAATTGGAAAGCTGAGAGGAGTCTAGGCCAGGTTTTTTAATGAGTGGGGTCACCACTGTGTTCTTAAGACAAGCAGGGACTATACCCTTTGCTAAGTTCCCACTGAAAATACTAAGCACGTAAAATGCCAAAGTGGGAAGAACCTCCTTGAAAAGGCGTCAAGGGGTCATTTGGAGACCCAGCAGGCTTCATATGACCAATGATATTTTCAAGGAATGAAAAGTAGTTAACTTATAGTAATTTTAAACCATAAAATTATAGATATAATAGAGTGTCCACAAGTATGGTTAAATTAAATTTAATGAATTCTGTGACATTTAAGTTTCTTCTTTCATGGAAAACTGTTTTCACACACATTTCTCTTCCCTTGAAGAAGAAGCTGCTTGAATGTCTTTGGGAGGAAACCCACGCAGACACGGGGAGAACATGCAAACTCCACACAGAGAGACCAAGGTGGAATCCAGTGACGTGCAGTCAGGGGAGGCAGGTGAGGCACGGCCTCACCTGTCATCGTGGAAATATAAAATTAAAAAATAAATTAAATGGTTATATTCATTCAGTGATTTGTATTTTAAAGTTCTTTTCCATTTAACTACACCATTTTTAGATTAGTTTTTTCAAAATCGCTGAATTTTCGCATTTGCCGGTCAAATACTAAGAGACGAACGGTGAGGCACCAGCCCGGCGAGCCGTGGTGCGGCTCAGTATAGTCATTGCCAATGACTACTAACTGTGCTGGCATGCTATGCAGTGAGACCGGATTACTTTCCCTTTGCATGTGGCTATTAAAATGTTCTAACACTTTTACTATATGAACTAAATTTCTATATTTTAGCTGGTGTATATAATGCACAGTTTTTTTTTTGTTTTTTTTCATTAACAACTGTATGTGTGTGTAATGCATTCTTGTGTTGAGCGATCATGAAACTGCTGCGAAGAGACACTACACACAAAAAAATAAAGGTAAATTTTTGTACCCAAAAGGTACTTTTATCAGGAAAGTTCCCTCTAAGTACAGAGATGGACCCTTGGGGTGATTTACTGTGGACCATCAGAGGTACAAAATCACTTGTCAGAGCAAATGGTACAAAAGTGTACCAGTAGAAGTCAGTGTTGGGTGGGGTGTTTCCTCCCAGACAACAAAAAAAGGCACCAGAAATGTAAAATGGCAGACTATCCGGTTTTATGCAGCCTGTCCACTGAAGAACTTATTCAAAAAATATCTAAAGCTGGAATAAAAATGAATGAAGACGAGGCAAGAAGATTCAGTGGTAAGTAATCTGACCTATTCATGTTCATGGTCTAACTCAGTCTCCATTCATTTAAAATTTAAGACTAACATGCTAACAGTACCTAGCATGTTGTGTGCACAGGGCATTACCCAACTTCTCTGCAATTTCAGAATATTAGTATTTTAGTGAAGTACTGTCACAAGAGCTAAGTAATTCCATCTGTTTTTGTTTAAGTACTTTGTTTGGGGCTGTGCGGTCTCCTTTAAAGCTCCCTTCAGCTCAGCTACACCATCTATCCTAAAAAAAAAAAACTCAGCCAAATTCACTTGAACTAGAAGCTGCATTTCTAGCTTTTGTTATTTTGGTTAGATTTGAATTACTTGTTGCCTTTAACAATAATAATTGATAATGTGTTTGTGTATTCTACAGTGTATTGATGTGGTTGACAGAATTCACCCTTCAACATCTGCCGTCTGTCATTGTTTCAAAGACGGCTTTGCTGGTGTCTTGCCAAATGTACTTAAGCTTGCACAGGGAAAGTCTGTGCTGGCAGAACAGTACTATGACACAAGAAAAGATGCCCTGGCTGAAGATCTACCAGGTAGTCACAGTCATCTTGCTAATAAATGTGAAAGTAGATCTGCTGTAGTTACACTCTGTATGATTTTTTTTTCTTTTTTTGCATTTGAGGAATCGACTTAAGGGCTGGACTCATCCTTCTGCCATCCATCTTCAGAGAAAAGATTGAACACTACACCACTTTGGGACAGGTAGGCATCTGAACTGTAGTAAGATCGTGTTCAAATAAGTGAAGAGGAAAGGAAAAATTACTCGAGTAAGGAATTATTTTTACTATATTGATATTTTGATCACCATTTAACATATTTAAAGTTGTATTACTTAATATTTTAAACTTGTAACTTAACACTAAGGTCTTTAAATTATTTTACATAAATTAATTGGAACAATGTCTTTTGCTGCTTGGTTATTTATTTATTTATTTTTGTAATTTATATAGAAAGATGCTGTTACACCCTATCCAACCATTCAACTTATGGATAATAAGTGGAAGACGGTGATGACCAGTGCCGGGCCCAGTCTGGTGAAAGTAGAGTAGATGTATGCCACTGCACGAGCCTACGTGAAGCCTTTATAACAGCCTTCAGTATATATTTTGTTTTCAACATTACATTCTTCTGTCTTTTATTCAGTTCTTGTTTTAAACTGAATGAACTGATTTTAAATTATACATTTTGATAAATAAAGAATAATTTTGTGAATCTAAGGGTTTGTTTTTGTCTCTCAAAGGTACCATTAGCCATGTCGCTCCAGCTGTACCTCATTGGGTACATAATTTGTACCTTTGTAATGGGTACAGTATGGTACCTGTACATAAAGGCACTTATTTGTCACCAGAGGTACAGAAATGTTCTTTTAAAGGTACAGACAATAAGGTACAAAATTGTTCCTACATTTAGAGGTACAATGTTGTACTCCACTAGGGTACAGCTGGAGCGACAAAGCCTTCGTACCTTTTTAGGTCCATTCTCGTCCCTCTATTTCTTAGTGTGTAGGTGAGGCACGCAGTTCTCGTGCCTCATGGTAGGGGGCGCTGGTGATCCCAGGGACTCTACGACTCCTCGGCGGCAAGCTACCATAAACAGTTAGCAAGGCCAGTTAGTTTTTCCTGTTGCTTGGCCTTATGTTCAACATGGAAGATTACATAACTCAACTGAAAGAATTTTCTAAACTGGACTTTCAATCGAAGCAGAAGATAATAATTAAAGGAAGACCAACACCGGAGCTAAAAGGTTTGCTTCAGACTATGTTAATGTTAAACAAAACAACTGTTGCCAATCAAATGGTGAATAAGCTATATGTTTGTAAATCTGATGTGATGACGTCAGTGCCTCACCAGTCACGACCCTCACCGCACGTCACTGGTGGAATCAAACCCAGACCTAGATATCAATCTAGCTGTGAGGCAGTAGTGCTAACCACCACGCCACCTTGCTGCACAACATCTATCACACAATCTTAAAATTGTACAATTAAAAAAAATAAAATCAAACTTTTCATTAAACTCATGTTGGCAGACTGAGCCCTCTTTTTCCCATCCTTTATTCTTCCACAGATAACATAGAGTTATATGAAAACCAACAAGTAAAAATAAAATTTATAATAAATAACTAGAATGAAATAATCATTTGATATAAATTTAGGAGGGGTATAGTTTGACATATAAATAAATAAGTTTGTACAGAGAGTCAAACAAATTCTGGATAATTTGCCACAATATTTTTTTCACATTTAGCTCAGATCGTTTTAAATGTTACAAGCTGCAGTCTACCTGCAAAAGAATCTAAATGTTTACTCAGTATTTTAAAATACTGAGTAAACACTTAGATTCTGAGTCCACTGAGTACAAAAATCCAAGTAAAAAATCATCCAACTTAAAAGGTCGACTTTTAGACTTGAATCTTTAATCAAAATCATTCTGCTATAAAAATGTCACTGACTATGAAATGTTTTCTTTCGGTTGAATTTATTCTGGAAAAATGTAATAATTTCTTTCTGCTGTTTTTTCTTCCTTTTTTTGCTCTTCTGGAGTTTGATGACAGCAATAAAAATAGACAGAGCTCATTAACATGGTAGCACTGCTAAGTCATAGAATATATTAAAATCTGAAGTCATTCTTCAATCAATAATATTTTATATGTGAGGTCACTTATATTATGACCTTTGACTATTCTCAGTATTACCAGCTACATTGTTCTTTATGTTAGCACTGACCACAGACAAACAATACAAAACTAGCGTTAGCTCACTAGCTTGATAGCTAACAGTGCACAGAAACAGCTCAGTGTGATCTAAAAAAAATCAAAAGTTCAGAGTTTTCTTGCCATTAGTATTTCTGTCTGTTGCCAACTCATTTGTGAAATCCTCAACCTTTAGATGTCTTGTAAACAGAAGAAGCCTGTTAGAGGCCTGTTATGGTGCTGAATTATTTCCTTGTTTTGTAGTTTTATTAAAGCTCTGCACTGAATGAGCAGCTCACACCATCATAACAAATAAGGAGAGGCAGGATGGCTCCTGATGCTTTTCCAGGATTGCTTTGACATGTGGTGAATTTGAATGAGACCTCTGGTCACACATCAGGTGCGACTCTGTCACAGTGAGGCTACATTTACTGCTGAGTCTCTTTATGAACCTCTTCCAGTGAAGTCTGTGTGTCTGATAGTTGAAGCACATAAACTGTATTTTGTGTTCTCAGATGTTTATGGACCAGTGCTGGTGCTGAATGAGCCTGAAGTCAAGGGAAGTTCTACTATGACCAGAAGGTGAGAGGAGTGGTCCTGAAGCAGGTGAAAGGGTTTTAGTTTGTAATCTCTGCTAATCTGTGCTCAGACTGGGAGAATAAGATATTTGTTGTGAAGGAACAGGTTTCAGACAATCCAGAGTTTGTGCTCCATCCTGAAGATGACATGACAGGAAAAACTGGGACACTGCTTCTGCTGGTCAACCATCTGCCAGTGGAAGTCCCACAGCAGCCCACCAGGTCAGAGCGGCCACAAAAAGGAGGTGAAAATGAGAAAGATCAGACTACAGAAGCTGATGCAGCTGACTCAGGTGAGGCGTTATTACTGTACATATGTATGTAGTTAATGATTAGGCAGATACACAGGTCAGTGATTTTGGTGTGTCTTGCATATTTCTTGATTTCTTGGTGCTGAACTGTGTCTGATATGACTACAAGGAAAAGAAGACTTTATTAAATAATCTGTAGAAAATGAACTCAAGATCCATAAAAACAATTTCAAGTGTTGATCATCTTCTCCTGCTCTTCACCCATGAGCAAGAAAGAAGAAAGTGGTAAGTAGTAAATAGTGTTTCTAAAATATTGTTCCACAATATTAGAAAACATCTTGAGGTTTTAACTTTGTTTCTTCTCCTTCTGCCTTTAAAAGTCAGAAGAAAACATCACAGCAAACAATTCTCCTCATTAAAGCTGTAAATATCTTGTTCTGCATCTCCTCAGAATAACCAGAATTTATCCTGATGTTCTGGACTGACTCATCCTGAGAGCAGAGGTGAAAACACTGAGAGGAAGATTCAAAGTGTTAAGTCTTGTTTTTTTTATTTGTGAAGGCAGACATTTAAATCACTGTAGTTTCAAATTAAAGCATTTAATATATTAAAGAATCAGAAGAATCACATGTACATGGGTACTCTCGGTTCATAAATCTCAGCCATCCCAGCAGCTGGCTGTGACCCCCCCCCTCCCAGTAATATTGTAGGCTAAACACTTCACCCTCCCACTAACTACAAACACTACCAGTTCAAACAGCTGCAGAGAGCCGTGGTTTATCTGTGTAATACTTTTCCATCTTTGTTAAGACTCTGTTTGTTTCAAGAGTACTTACTGATTAGTTTGTGCTGACTTCAGGTTCACATGGTCCAAACAGCCGTGAATCCACCAAAGACCAGTTTGCTGTTATTCTCCACCTACATGGTCTGAAAGCTGCAGCTATCTGAGAGAGTCTCTCCATATGAATCTCCAGATGAGAGCGGATGAAACATGTTTCTTCCTGCAGCTTCAGAGGAAACTGCAGAGCTTCCACCCCCACAGCTGTGTGACTGTAACTACCCACCAACCTGCTGTGGTGTCTTTGTGGAGAACGCTCTGGTTTCATCTCAGAGTTTGTTGTTTGTCAGGTTCAGAAAAAACATGTGTGTTGGTAGTGTGGTGCGTGATGCTGTACCTGCATCATTTGATGACAGTAACAAAGGAGGGCTGATGCCTCCTCCTGAGGGAGCAGTGAAGGAGATGAGATGAGCTGAGAGTTTGATTTGCAGTGTCAGGGCTGTCAGAGGCTCCCTGATCTCTCTCTGCTGATTTGGTGCCATACAGATAAAGACTGATTGATCCTCCAGACCTTCTGTTTGCTGCTGTCTGCTCATTGCTCTGTTTCTGCATTGATCACTTTGATTTATAAAGCACCAAATCACAGCAAACAGTCACCTCGAGGCGCTGCTTCTTCTTTGTGTGTAATAATAATAAAACATTTCATTTATAAAGCACTTTACAAAAGTTTACCTTTGTAACCATAAATTTATTAATAAAACATGGATCTATAATTTTAGTTTACAGTTTCACTGTTAAAGAAAATGAAGTAGATCAGTAACAAACAGTAGAATCAAAAACAAATCAATAGGTCAGATCAATAATCAGTAGTGTCTTCATTATTAAATAATCCACTGTATGATTATGATCATTATTAGTGAATCTTCATTGAGTCATCCAAACATCAACAACAGTATAAAACACACAAAAATATGACAGTTAGCTGATGACACTGCTTTATTGTTAGAAAGCTGAAATGAAGTCTTCCAGCCTGATGGCTCATCAGAGGATTCTCTGGAGGCTCTGATTGAAACCTTCATTTAAATCAGCGTCAAATTCATGCTTTAAAAACATCACTGATACAGAAATATGAAATATCTCAGTCACACATACAGTCACATATTAGGGAATTACAATCTCAGAGGATGATGAGAAATAAATGGCAGATAATACAGACCCAGTTACTTCATCTATTCAGAGGAATGTACGTGTTGGTTGGTCACAGATTTCTCTCTGAATGTAGAGTTACTGCTGACTTCATCACACGTCTCCTCCTGAAGTCTTTGGACCATCCTGTGGAGACAGACATGTTTCAGCTTCATCTGCAGAAATGAGCCACACAAGGCTAAAAACAATGATGTCTCTGTCCTGAGCAGAGGGCGGTCCTAACCCCTCAGATTTCTCCTCATTTAACCAAATGATTCAAAGTAATTGGATCAGAAGATTCCTGAAAGACCCAGATAGTATGTGAGACATGATTCCACCTTTCAAACAGCAGGTGGTCTTCATTTTTATTAATGCAGCCTTTTGCTGTTGGTGAACTCTGATAAAGAAGCTCTGCTGTGCTGCTGCCTCCTTTACAAGCTCAGCTCCCACAGATACTTTCTATGGCTCAGTGTCAGCATCAGCATCATAAACACATCATATTTCAAAGATGCTTCAGGAACAACATCCTACCTGTGAGAGAGCTTTTTAACTCCGAAGGCTTCTGTCTCCCAGAAGGAGCACAGACTGGAATAAATGCATCATGTGTTGTTACGCTGTTATTGAAAATGATCCAGAACTGTTACCACTGAGTTCTGCTCTCTGTAAATATGTCCCTGATATTACAGACAAATGTTCTTCCATAACTCCATGCTGGAAACTCCAGAACACGGATCAGTGTGAACATGTGACTCTGTTTGGAAGGATTTCCAGGTTTAAACTCAGACTTTGGTAAAGAAAGTGTACTTAGAGAACATGACGTCATCCCGTTATTCCACCAACAAACAATATGTTCATTATTTTAGCCAAATTCACTCCAACTTTAACAACAGATGAAGAACAAGAGGAACAGAGAGAAGGAGGGAGGAAGAGGACATTACTCAGAGGAAGGAGCTCCATCACTGACCTGTGGATCCTTCTTGTTGAACCATGAAGAAGGATTGAGGCGATCTCGAAGACTTTCTGTGGAGCAGACAAACAGAGTGAGTCTGAGCGTTTCTAAAATGTTGGAAATATCAGAATCAGGACAGCAGGAAGCGATCAGTGACACTGATGAAAGCTGCCTGGCTTCATGAACATGGCAGAGCTGTGCAGTGATTCTGTCCTAGAGATCAAACTGAGTTCCTACCACTCAGTGCTCATCAATGACATCACTGAGACAAACTGCATTTCCCACACAAACAACAGCAAACAGGTTGAATCAGAATTTGGTGCAGTCGTGTTTGTAAAGCAGCATCATCAGATGGACAGAAGTCAGTTTATCAGAGCAGCTGTGAAGGAACCAAAGAGAAGAAGCTGTGAAGCTCTGAGGACAGCAGGTGGAGACCTTTGACCTCTGTGACCTCTGAGGCTGTTTGGGTCTCTTAGAGGAGAACATGAGACCTACAGACAGATGTCAGTGAGTCTGATCCTCCATCATCTACTCTCATGTTCATAGTGAAAATCAGACACTCCTGGAGGAGGAGGAGGATGATGATGATGGTGGAGTCCAGCAGCTGGGAAGCTGCTGCAGCAGCTCAGAGTGGCTGCATCTGTACTCGTCCACACTGAGAGGAGCCTCTGAGGTGGTTCAGCGTCTGACCAGGATGCCTCCTTCTCACTTGTCAGGTGAGATGTTTCATACCTGTCCACCTGCTTCATCCAGGAAACAGGTTCCCCTCCAGAAAGCAGGGATCAGGACCCTGAAATCACTCTACCAAATGTGATGCTGCATACAGCAGAGGAGACTGTGACACCGACTGGTTACATGGATCCTAAATGTGTCTTCTTACTGGGTGACCTTTGACCCTTAAACCCAGCTCTTTGGCTCTAAGCTGTGATGATGCACAGATCTTCACAGAGTAGAAAAAGTGAATATTTCGGTTTGTGGATGGACTGAACTTCAAACACTGATTGTGTCTGATGTTGGTTTGCTGCTTCACTTTGTCCTCATAAAGTTAGAGAGTTTTTCACAGAGTCTAAATAAAGTGACACAGTGTATCAGGATGTCTCTGAATATGATCTGTAATCATCCACAGAGTCTAAATAAAGTGACACAGTGTATCAGGATGTCTCTGAATATGATCTGTAATCATCCACAGAGTCTAATAAAGTGACACAGTGTATCAGGATGTCTCTGAATATGATCTGTGATCATCCACAGAATCTAAATAAAGTGACACAGTGTATCAGGATGTCTCTGAATATGATCTGGAATCATCCACAGAGTCTAAATAAAGTGACACAGTGTATCTGAATGTCTCTGAATATGATCTGGAATCATCCACAGAGTCTAAATAAAGTGACACAGTGTATCAGGATGTCTCTGAATATGATCTGCAATCATCCACAGAGTCTAATAAAGTGACACAGTGTATCAGGATGTCTCTGAATATGATCTGGAATCATCCACAGAGTCTAAATAAAGTGACACAGTGTATCAGGATGTCTCTGAATATGATCTGGAATCATCCACAGAGTCTAAATAAAGTGACACAGTGTATCAGGATGTCTCTGAATATGATCTGGAATCATCCACAGAGTCTAATAAAGTGACACAGTGTATCAGGATGTCTCTGAATATGATCTGTAATCATCCACAGAGTCTCTCAGGCTGCTCTGTTCACCACCTTCTTCTGTCCTTCAGTGAGTTTGGACACAGATCACACTACGAGCTTTTCCAACAAAAACAAGCTGGACTTTATTGAAGCTCCGCCTACTCTAATTAATTATCCTCTTATTGTAGAACTGCATAAACATACTACAGACAGCATTAACATTACTGCATCTGTACTTATTAAAATACTCTGACAGGAATGCCAAAGGAAGTGCAGTTACTGCACACCTGAATATCAGCTGTTTGTTATCATGTTACCAAACTTAAAGTGTCTCTGACAGGGTTAGGACTGTAGTGAGGACAAACAGCTGTTACACTCACCTTTGACCCTGAGACTGAATACTTTCTCTGGCAGCACGAAGCCATCCTTGTTGCAGATGGTGCAGGTGAAGACTCCACTGTCAGTAAGTTGGAGGTCTTTCAGGGTCAGACTGAGGTCTCCAGTATTTATTTGCTCTTTCTTCATCTGTGAGCGTCCTTGTATGTGAGACTGGTTTTGTCCTCTCTGATACTCGTGGACTTTCTTGCCTTTGTGTTTCCACTCCACTGTCACATCCTCAGAGATGCTGACTTTAGCTTTAAATGGCAGCACGACAGACTCTTTAACTGTTCCCACTGCGTACACCTCAGGAACTGAGAGGAGGACATGAAGCAGACAGACAGTCAGACAGACAGACAGACAGGTGTCAGTGGTCCTCCATCATCTACACTGTAAAAATAATCTGTAATTTAACAGAATTGTTCCTGTTATGTTTAAATACAGAAATTAGTGAATAAACATGTCTAATGTAAAATAATGTGACAAACATGTCTCTGTGAATAAACAGGATTTTACAGAAGGACAGTAAACACACCGTCAAAGGTTAACATTTCATAAATATGTGTGTCTGACGACATGGATTGCAACTGAAGATTATTTTGGTAGTCGACTAATCTGTCAATTCTTTGGTCAATTAGTCAATGATTATTTCAATCGTACCTCACCTGTTCATTGCCTGCACACCTGTGAATATCACCTTGTTCTCTGTGCTCAAAATTAAAATGATGACTCGTAAAAATATGAATTTAAAACTAATCATGTCTATTTTAACATTAATGTGACCATCACAATAAATATATATCAAATATGCATATTAAAGAGCATTGGTCACTCTTATTTATTCACTGATAAAATCACTAAATATAAAAAAGTTTTAAACTCATAAACCTGCAGATGTTATATCTCCATGTCAGGATCTGGTTATTGTAACATTTATCATCACAGTAACAGTGTTACAAACATCAGCAGCTGTAAACACTCATAAAAACATTAGAAATACAGACGCTGGTTTGATGCTGCTCCCTAACATACATGGAGTATTTAACATTTATAATTATCAGAGAAAGTTATGTTATTTTTGGTGCTGTCAGTTTCTCAGTTTATATCAGTGCAAATTTGAATGTGTCAATGAGACGCATTAATTTAAAGAAGTTTGCAGAAAGGCTCTTTATGAAGTTCAGTTCATTCACTTGGACACATCCAATATAGCGGACGTGCTGACATATCACAGCAACGGCCTGACCTGCTCAGTATGGTGTCTATGTATATGTGTGTGGTTGTTATGTTCATGTTACTTTCTTCTTCATTGGTATTGTTGTTATTGGCAGACAAAGGAGGCAATACTGCCCCCATATCTTCCTGTAGGGTACTGCAGCTACAAAATCATGTACATGGTTTTAGGTCAGAGGTCATCAACTACATTTATTATTACTGATCTTCTTAAACTCAAATATAATTGTTGTTGTTATCATGAGTCTATAAAATGACAGTCTTACAGGAAAAGTTGAAAATAAAATAAAGCCAATTATTATTTGTGATGAAGACTCCACAGCACAGTTAGTGTTTACTGACATTTATGAACACAAACATTAGTTTTAGTGTTTGAATCTGATGATGGATTCATTTCTGACTCCTCACAGAAGTCCAGTGTGTCGCTCAGATTTGGTATAAAAACATGAATTCACTTTATTTGATTAATAAATAATATTATTGTTAGCTTGAAACAAGTTTCTAAAATATTTCTGTTTCCTTGTTTTTATGACAGATAAATGTGTTAAACTCTGTAGCTCACATTCCCATGATGCATCAGGAGCTGTTTGACTTGGATCTTATTCATGGAGGATTGTAATGAGGACAAACAGCTGTTCCACTCACCTCTGACACTGAGAAACACTGATTTCTGTAGCAGCATGAGTCCATCCTTGTTGCAGACGGTGCAGGTGTAGACTCCACTGTCAGTAGGTTGGAGGTGTTTCAGGGTCAGACTGAGGTCTCCAGTATTTATTTGCTCTTTCATCTCTGAGCGTCCTTGTATGTGAGACTGTTTTTTTCTTCTCTGATACTCGTGGACCTTCTTGTCGTTGTGTTTCCACTCCACTGTCACATCCTCAGGGTTTCTGATTTTAGCTTTAAATGGCAGCACGACAGACTCTTTAACCTCCATCTCCACCTCAGGAACTGAGAGAAGGACATGAAGCAGACAGACAGACAGGTTAATGTCAGTGAGGGAGATCCTCCATCATCCATTTTAAATACATGAAATAGTGAATAAATTACATATATACATGTCTAATGTAAAATAATGTGACAAACATGTTTCTGTGAATAAACAAGATTTTTACATGTTTTTAAAAATGTTTTTTTTTTCACACAAACACAGTAAACACACCGTCACAAGTTGTCATGTCTGAAGACCAGGGCTGCAGCTAAAGATTATTTTGGTAGTCAAATAATCCATCAATTATCTTATTGATCAATTAATGATTTTTTCAATCTTACTTCACCTGTTCAAGCCTGCCCACCTGTGAATATCACCCTGTTGTCTTTTCTCATCATTAAAATAAGGACCCATAAAAATACGCATTCGAAACTGATCCAGTGTTTTTAACATTAATGTGACCATCATAATAAATATCAAATAAACAATGCATATTAAAGCGAATTTTTATTAAAATTAAACTATAATGGCCTCTGTCCAAAAGTTCAAATAAGGCTTCAAATTAAATCAAAAGATTTTTCCATCCAAAACAGCTGAAAAGTTTACAGATGATTCATTTCATACAGAGGTTTATTATTCAGAATGAACGTTGATATTAATGTGACAAAAATAAAAACATAGGAGCTAACCTAGCTGCTCCTGTTGTCTTCACTCTTTAGCTAACATCACTGAGATGCTGACGCTCAGCAAACATCCATGAGAGCTCGTCTCCAACAGGTAAGCTAACAGAAACATTACTGTACAAACATTAACAGATCTCTGGAGCTTGAAAAAGGAGACTGGACTTCTTTTTGTTTCTTGAAGATATTTCTCCTCTCATCCAAAAGGATTCTTCAGTTCTCAAACCAAAGGTGGAGAGACCCAGGTATTTAAACCCCTGTGGGCGTGGTCCCCTGGAGGTGGTTATAACCCTGGGCACATGTGCATAATCACATGTGCCCAGATGTGAAAGGAGGTGTGGGTCACTACAATCAGTGGTTTTAGATTAAACCAACTTGGGACTTCGCCCCATTGTTTCATGTGACCCATTGAGGTCACTGTAACAAAAGTGTGAATGGGGTTCAAACATCTGTGAAGGGAGCTCAGGACAGCACTGTAAGGGGGGGAAGTTGGTGATGTAATCCACCTCCTCTGTGATGGTTGTTCACAGTGGATGTAGATGCATCTTTTTTTTTTTTTTTCCTTTGCTGTTTCGAATATTTTTATTAGAAGCACAGCACAAAAGTATAACGGCCCCATAAGACTTACGCTTCGCTTTGTTTTGTTTTACAATGCACCTAGGGCACCTGCACACACAGAGGAAAAAACAAATAAATAAATAAAACAGAAAATAAAACTTGAGGCCAAGTTATTAACCATAATAATAGTAATGTTTAGGGATTCAAAAAACAAAACAAAACAAAAAACAACAAACAAGGTAAAGGGTTGAAAACAAGATGATTAAAAGGTAAACAAAATCAAAGCAAATAAATACATAAACAGTATAAATCCCTGTGATGGCCAAACCTATGGCCACACTGCAGCAAGGTCGGTAACTCCCTTATGCGCTATTCATATAAACAACATTATTTTAGTTTGCAATAACTGGCCAGGGCCCCTTGACGGGCCGTTTGTAGTCCCTTTTATATGGCAGGCTAGACCCTCCCATTTTATTGACACCTCATTCGGCCAATCATGTAACTGGCTGCACCAAATCACCTGACAAAGCTACGTGACGCCCTCTGAGTAACCCCTCTAGCAAACCCATTTCCTAATATGATTGGCCGCATGAGGTGTCAATCAAAATGGGAGGGTCTAGCCTGCCATATAAAATGCACTTCAGCACGGCCAGTTAATAGGCTATGAAATGGGTTTTCAGAGCCAATAATAACCAGAAGGCGTTATGTAGTTTTTGTCAGGTGATTTTTTTGCTGCCAGTTGAGGGGCTACATGCATTTGATCTATTTGTAAGCGCGCACATTTAGTTCACTCGTATTTTTCTCAACCCATGGTTCATTTTTGTTTACGCTCATAATTAGTTTTGTTTCTTTACCTGCTGTGATCCTTGGGAGTTGCCTGACAAAAGATGTTGGCCATGGCTGACCACACCTGAACACAATGGACAAATTGGACTGCACCACCAGTTTCTGTTTAGGGGAGGGACTTAGTTTCTTGAGTTAAATAAAGCTTTTCCATTTAAGTGAATATTTGTATTTGGAAGCTTTAAGATTTTGTTTTTTTTTTTGTGGTTTTTTTTTGGTGTTTAGTTTATTAACAAACTTAGCTTTATTGTGGTGTTTGGTGTAGTTGGTGTTTTCTGTTTAGTTATCCCTATTGTGTGTTAATGGTCTGATCAGCCAGCATATATACCCCTGTGGGTCAGTTATGTTTTGTTTGTGCACATTTTTTGCCTGAGTTCAGTTTTGTTTCTTTGACCTTTTTTATGAGCTCAGCATTTTGTAATTTTGATTTTTTTGGGTTAAAATAAAAAACCCTATTTTTCTAATATTTCCTGTGACTCCTCTTGGAGTTTTGTAATTCCATATAAATGGCATAATAATTCCATCCAATCTTTTGAAAATGATTTGGGTAAAAAGACAGGTATATTTTGAAGTAGGTACAAAAATTGTGGGAGAAATACCATCTTTATTGAATTCACCCTTCCGATCAATGAAATGGGAAGTGTTCTCCAAAACTTAAAGTTTTCTTTAGCTTCTCCAGGAGAGGAAGGACATTTTCCTTAACCAGGGAGGTGTAGTTTTTGGTTACTACAATGCTCAGATATGTAACCTTTTCCCAAGACACTTTAAAAGGGAGAGATGCAAGACACTCACAATTTTCTATTTTAATGGGTAATACTTCACTTTTCCCCAATTTATTCTGTAACCTGCGAAATTGCTGAACTTATCAATAATAGAAAGAATTATTGGAACAGAAATTTGTGGTTGTGTTATATACAGTAGAATGTCATCAGCATAAAGTGATATAGTATTAGTAGTATATGCTGTGCTATAACCGTGTATATCTGGGTGAGTACGAACTGTCTCTGCCAGGGGTTCCAGAGCAAGAGCAAATAATAATGGACTAAGAACACATCCTTGTCTGGATCCTCTGTTCAGTTTAAACTGAGTGGACAGAGTTTGATTGTGAGTATTCTAGCAGTGGGATTTTTGTATAATACTTTAATCCAAGAAATAAATTCTTGTCCCAACTGAAACTTCTCTAATACAGCTAAGAGATATGGCCATTCAACTTGATTGAAATCCTTTTCGGCATCTAAACTAAGTAGTATTAAATCCTGTTGTATCTTAGAATAAATAACATTGAATAAGTGCCTGAGATTGTTGAAGGAACTTTCCATGGTATGAAGCCCGTCTGGTCTGAATGTACAAGTTTACTCATGACTGTACCAAGTCGTATCGCGAGTATTTTTGCCAAGATTTTTTGATCAGAGTTTAATAAAGAAATCGGTCTGTACGAAGCCGCCTGCTCCAAGTCCTTACCTTTTTTAGTTAGTACGATAATAGTTGATTGATTTAATGTCGGTGGTAGGGATTCCACATTATATGCATGGTTGTATAATTTAAGTAAGTAAGGAACAATTTTGGCCTTTAGTTATTTATAGAACTCATTCCCCATCTGGGCCTGGACTCTTGCAATTTTTAAACAGGCCAATAGATTTATTTATTTCTTCACTTGTAATACCGGCATTAAGAATCCTTTGCTCCTCCTTATTTAGCACCGGTAGTTTACAATTGTCTAGGAATTCTTGCATGTCATTTGGCTCTGCAGTGAAACAAGATATATATAGAGATTCACAAAAGTGATTAAAACTATCATTAATGTCTTTATGAGATGTGACGAGGTTTCCATTTTCGGATCTGATTTTGTGAATCGTTCTATCGCTTTCAAGCTTCTTTAATTGTCTTGCAAGTAATTTTTGTGGTTTGTCCCCAAATTCAAAGTATTTTTTTTCTTATATAGATGAATGCTCTATTAATGTTACTAGATAATATTTGGTTAATTTTATATTTAATGCACATATCTTATTATATTTATCTAAAGAAGGTGTCCTTGCATTATCAGCTTCCAAGTTATGTATCTGCTTTTCCAATTTATCCAGATTTGCTTTGCTCTTCTTGTTCTGTGAAGCCTGAAATGATATTATGCACCCCCTAATATAGGCTTTATAAGTTTCCCACAGTACAGCCGGTGAAGTTTCACTTGTATCGTTTATGTCAAAAATCAATGAAGTCTGAGAGTTTAAATAATACTGAAAGTTTAAATTATTCAGCAGCTGTGGGTCGAGCCTCCAGCTTATTTGCTTCCGAGCGAGTTCCCAAAGTGTAAGGGAGGAGGTAACTGAACAGTGATCAGAAATAATTATGTTATGGTAAGTAACGTTATGTACATAAGGCAACATTCTCCCATCTGCCAAAAGATAATTGTTCCTGGAGTAAACATTATGTGTGCTAGAGTGAAAAGAGTACTCTCTACCAGTTGGGTTTAGGGTTCGCCATACATCACGGAGATTCATATTTTCCATATAGGTTTTAATCAATCTGCTACTCTTACCCAGTGTAAGCCACCTTGTATAAGATTTGTCTAAATATGGATCTAGTACTAAATTAAAGTCGCCGCCATTTACTAAACTGGCATTTTCTGTGTACGGAATCAAACTAAAGACGTTTCTGTAAAACTCCGGATCGTCGTAATTAGGCCCATAAATAATCAACAATGTAATTGGAGTGGCATGTATCTCCCAGTAACTAGTAAGTATCTCCCATTTTTATCTGCTATAGTACATGTTGTTCGAAGGGAACACCTTTTTTAATTAATAAGCCACCCCTCTGGACTTAGCAGAAAATATATAATGGTATATTTGGTTAACCCACCTGCACCTAAGTGTATTATGAGCATCATTCTTCAATTGAGTTTCTTGCAAAAAAAAATTTTAAGTGGGATAACAACTTGCCTCTTTTGATAGGCTCATTGATAACTTTAACATTTCATGTACAAAATGTCAATTCTGCCCTCTTCTCCTTCACATCTACATTATCTTGCATTGATGTTCCATTTGCAGCATTGTTTTTGTAGTACTTTCTCTATTTTCGCAGTCAGGGTGTACCCCCCCCACCCCCCCGCGCGCGCGCACACACACACACACGCACACACACACACACCTCCCACACATGAAAACAAAACCATACTGAACACAAAAAATGCATCCACGCCCTATCAATCTTGGCTAAAAGTAAAAGTAAAGAAGCTAAGGGGATGCCAACATAAAACCTGTAACTAATGAGATGCTTATCTAAAACTTCCACACTATAAACGCAACTCTGTGGATATCTCCAGTTTAAATCAAAGTGAGCGTAACAGATCCAGAAGTATAACTGTAACAGAAACTGTGGACTTTGTTCAATATTAGAGACATTAGACAAAATAAGGAGTTGTTTGAAATGCATTTACAGTACCTTAACCACGTCTGAGCAGTCTGTGTGAGTAATATCATCCAGTAAGACACATTTAGTATTAGGATCTGTCCCCGGGCCCAGACGTCCAACAACAAACGATTGTTGCGGTGCTGTCCCTATTTATGTCCAAAATGTTCTTGTGCATAGCAGTGTGCTGTCCCGAAGCAGAATCCTACCTGGAGTAAATGCAGCGCAGCACTTCACCACCGCCTGTGGCAGGTCCTGAAAAATCTGAATGCGGTCCTCTCCATACTTCAGATTTTTTTTGCTCTAAACTTTGCGTAGTATTTCCTCCATAGTGTGACAGTAGTGAATCCGTGCAATCAGGTGCCGCGGTGTAAGCGGGTGCACCCGCAGGGCTCTGTGGGCTTGATCCAGCAGCGGCGTTTCATTTAGCTCCAATGCGTCTTGTAACAGTCGTGCCACAAAATCATTCACGCATTGCCCATTTTTTTTACCTTCTAGCACTCCAGCTATCCTTATGTTCTGCCTCTTTGAACGTCCTTCTAGGTCTATACATTTTTCAGTCAGCTGTTCAACTTGGACCGAAAGTTGTGTAACTTTTTTCTCTAACTCCACAATGGTATTTGACGTGCCTGTAGCTGTGTCTTCAATATCTTTAAGTTGAGCGTTGTGATTCTCTATCTCCCTTTCAGGGAGGAGATAGTCGCATCTTTTTCGGCCCTCAGAGCAGCAATTTCGCCTCGCAGTGTATCACAAATGTCCGCCTTCATTTCGGTCAGTTTGGCCTCGAGACAAGCAATTGTGGCGAGCATTTGTTGGTTGCCCCCGGTGTATTTCTCAATGGTAGCCCCAGTGTGTGGGCTGGCACCTTCATTTTCCCTTGAGGTTTCGCTGAGGCCCTCCGCTTCAGCCAGCCGTGGTTTTGCATTTACCTTTTTTGGTGACGTTTTAGCTGAGGACAGGACTTTTGACAATTCCTGGGCCTCTGGTCGCTTACGATTGGTTTGTCTCACTTTGATGATTGTCAAAACTTTTAACAAAAATAGCTGTAAGAGCCACCGAAGAACTCATCTTCACTCTACCATGGCCAAACCGGAAGTCCAACTAGATGCTTCTTTTAATCCTCTTTCAAACCATCTGTCTTCACGGTCCAAAATGTGAACATTGGCATCCTCAAAGAGTGACCTTTGACCTTCAGATGCAGATGTACAGCTGAGTCTTGTCCTGTCAAGGTGGCTCTTCTATGTTGTGTGTTTGTGTAGAGGCTGTTTGGTTTCTCCAATGTAGAGGTCTGAGCACTCTTCACTGCACTGGACAGGAGACACTACATCGCTGATCTTGTGTTTGGCGGGTTTGTCCTTGGGATGAACCAGTTTTTGCCTAGGGTGTGACTTGGTTTGAAGTATTCTGGGATGTCATGCTTGGAGAAAATTCTTCTGAGTTTCTCTGACAAGCTGCCACATAACGGATAACAATGTTCTTCCTCTTGTCCTTCTTATTCTCTGTAGTTTGTGTTTGGCCTTCATTCCTGTGCATCTTGGCTGGTTTGATGAAGGCCCAGTTGGGGTAACCACATGTTTTGAGGGCTTTCTTAATGTGTGTGTGTGTTCCTTTTGTTTCCCTTCTGCTTTAGAGGGAACACTTTCCGCCCGGTGTTGTAGGGTCCTGATCACCCCAAGTTTGTGTTCCAGAGGGTGGTGGGAGTCAAAGAGGAGATACTGGTCTGTGTGTGTGGGCTTCCGGTAAACTTCCATGTTGAGGCTTCCATCTTCCTCGATAAGCACCGCACAGTCCAGGAATGGTAACTTGTTACCTCTGGTGTCCTCCCTGGTAAAACGTATGTATTTATCCACTGAGTTAATGTGACGAGTGAAGGCTTCTACTTCATGGGTTTTGATTTTGACCCAGGTGTCATCTACATATCTGTACCAGTGGCTAGGTGCCATCCCTTTGAAAGTACCAAGAGCTTTACTTTCCACTTCCTCTATGTAAAGTTTGGCTACATTTATTATTACTGATCTTCATAAACTCAAATATAATTGTTGTTATCATGAGTCTATAAATGACAGTTTTACAGGAAAAGTTGAAAATAAAATAAAGCCCATTATTATTTGTGATGAAGACTCCACAGCACAGTTAGTGTTTACTTACATTTATGAACACAAACATTAGTTTTAGTGTTTGAATCTGATGATGGATTCATTTCTGACTCCTCACAGACGTCCAGTGTGTCGCTCAGATTTGGTATAAAAACATGAATTCACTTTATTTGATTAATAAATAACAAGATTATTGTTAGCTTGAAACAAGTTTCTAAAATATTTCTGTTTCCTTGTTTTTATGGCAGATAAATGTGTTAAACTCTGTAGCTCACATTCCCATGATGCATCAGGAGCTGTTTGACTTGGATCTTATTGATGGAGGATTGTAATGAGGACAAACAGCTGTTACACTCACCTCTGACACTGAGAGTCACCACTTTCTGTAGCAGCATGTGTCCATCCTTGTTGCAGACGGTGCAGGTGTAGACTCCACTGTCAGTAAGTTGGAGGTCTTTCAGGGTCAGACTGAGGTCTCCAGTATTTATTTGCTCTTTCTTCATCTCTGAGCGTCCTTGTATGTGAGACTGGTTTTGTCCTCTCTGATACTCGTGGACTTTCTTGTCTTTGTGTTTCCACTCCACTGTCACATCCTCAAGCTTGCTGACTTCAGCTTTAAATGGCAGCACGACAGACTGCACCCCATTATCTGTTGTCACCTTCCTGCACCTCAGGAACTGAGAGGAGGACATGAAGCAGACAGACAGTCAGACAGACAGGTGTCAGTGGTCCTCCATCATCTACACTGTAAAAATAATCTGTAATTTAACAGAATTGTTCCTGTTATGTTTAAATACAGAAATTAGTGAATAAACATGTCTAATGTAAAATAATGTGACAAACGTGTCTCTGAATAAACAGGATTTTACAGAAGGACAGTAAACGCACCATCACAAGTTTAACATCATTTCATAAATAGGAGTGTCTGACAACCAGAAGTGCAACTAAAGATTATTTGGTAGTCGACTAATCTGTCAATTAATGTATCAATTAGTCAGTGATTATTTCAATCTTACCTCATCTGTTCAAGCTAAGTATCTAAGTACTATATTATCGTTCTAATGATGAGAACAATGAGTTTATCTCTGCATTATCTAGTTCTCAGAAGCGTTTTTGTTATAGATTTTTTTAAATTAATATAGAAACATGAAGAGTTTAAAAGCTTCTAAATCTGCTTGGACATTTTTCTTTTAAAAGAGCTTTTTTTTTTAATCTGGATCTTATGGTAAATTTTAGTAATTTAATTTCACAGCCAACAGTGAGATGCCTTTTCTAAAAAATTATAAATATAGTAATTTACCTACTTAATAAATAATATATTGTTTTCTGTCCTCTGCCCAGTGTGAATGAAGGCAAAAGGCATAAATATCAGACTAAGATAAAAAGACTTCGACATAGACTCACACAGTACAGCTGCAATGGGACGAAATGGCAGCACTTCTATTTTAACAATAACACAACAGTAGACACTAGGCCGCGGGGTTTGTGATAACCGAGGGACGGACCCATACCGCATGTGTGTACACACTGAGCCGCCAGTAACGATCCTTCTGCAGGTTCACCGACAGGTTAACTTTCTTTAGTTAGACAAGTCTGATCGCTGAACATTTTCATCTACATAAAACAAGGTTAGACTGACCCTCAGCTGTGTTTACAGTCTGATCACCACCAACAAAGGGGTGAAAGATTCTGCAACGGTACGCAGTACCTGGAAGATGGAAGCAGGTGTCTGCTGTAAAGCCGTCATTTAGATCCAGTCAGATCCGCTAGCAATAAGCAGTCTAAAACACGACTTAATCAGTTAATAAATATTTTTTTTTCTCATCAAATTGTCTGAACTGTTCATGCTATGCTGGCGCATCTACCTTCTCTCCTCTCGGAGCTCGAGGCTGTTGTCAATGGACAGCCTTTAAAACCTTCACCGATACTTTTAACCTGTTAACTGCCCACATAGGTAGTGCGTTTTATATCGCAGGCTAGACCCTCAAATGTTGATTGACACCTCATTTGGCCAGTCATGTAAATACGTGAAGCCCTCTGGATATTATTGACTCTGGAAAACCCATTATTTTTATATGTATATATATGAGAGAGAGATATTTGAACTTATCCATATTTTGTCACATTACAACCACAAACATGAATATATTTCACTGCAATTTGTGGGCAGCACGGTGGCGCAGTGGTTAGCACTTCAGTTTGATTGGAATTTAGAAGCAGGAAATTAGAGGTCATCCAGGACTTAATGTCTTTAAGACATTCCTGCAGTTTAATTAATTGATGTGTGTCATCTGGCTTCATTGATAGATAAAGCTGAGTATCATCTGCATAACAATGAAAATTGATGCAGTGCTTTCTAATAATACTGCCTAAGGGAAGCATGTATAAAGTAAATAGAATTGGTCCTAACACAGAACCCTGTGGAACTCCATAATTAACCTTAAATGGTAAATGGACTAGTTCATATATAGTGTTTTTCTACTCAGTACGAGCACTCAAAGCGCTTACACAACACGTTTACATTTACCCATGCACACGCATTCATACAAGCACTGCCATGATTAAATAAGATAAGTGCTTTTAATTATCTAACATTCACACACATTCACACTCCAACAGTTGCATCGGAGAGCAGCTTGGGGTTAAATATCTTGCCCAAGGATACTTTGGCATGTAGCCTGGAGTAGCCCGGAATCGAGCCACTGACCTTCCGATCAGTAGGTGACCTGCTCTACCTGCTGAGCTACCCCACCCCCAACCTTAGTGTGTGAAGAAGACTCCCCATTTACATGAACAAATTGGAGTCTATTAGATAAATGTGATTCAAACCACTGCAGTGCAGTACTTTTAATACTATAGTATGCTCTAATCTCTGTAATAAAATGTTATGGTCAACAGTATCAAAGCTGCACTGAGGTCCAACAGGACAAGAACAGAGATGAGTCCACTGTCAGAGGCTCTAAGAAGATCATTTGTAACCTTCACTAATGCTGTTTCTGTACTGTGATGAATTCTGAAACCTGACTGAAACTCTTCAGATAAAACAAGCTCCCAGCTTGGATTCAGGAGACAGACACCTTCTCTATTTTTAAGATTAGGCTTAAAACTTTCCTTTATGATAAAGCTTATAGTTAGGGCTGGATCAGGTGACCCCTGAACCCTCCTTAGTGATGCTGCTATAGGCCTAGGCTGCTGGGGGGGTTCCCATAATGCACTTTTTCTTTTCATTCATTTTATTTACTTTGTTTGTACTCCACTCTGCATTTAATCATTAATTATTATTAATCTCTGTCTCTCCCCCCTCACAGCAGATGACTGCCCCTCCCTGAGCCTGGTTCTGCTGGAGGTTTCTTCCTGTTTTAAAAGGGAGTTTTTTCCTTCCCACTGTCACCAAGTGCTGCTCATAGGGGGTCGTTTTGACTGTTGGGTTTTCTCTGTATTATTGTAGGGTCTTTACCCACAATACAAAGAGCCTTGAGGCGACTGTTTGTTGTGATTTGGTGCTATATAAATAACATTGAACTGAATTGTATAAAGTAGAACTGCAATACTTGGGCCTGAATTCCTCATTATTGTAGCTCCCTCTTTTACAACTTTTCTGAGGCGCGTCTTAGAGCAGCTCATTTCGATACAGTCTTTTTAAATGTGAATGAACATTTCACGCCCTGCCCCCCTCCAGGTCATGAAGCATTCGACTCCACCCCATTCAGCCATTTTTGTAGTTTGATAGCAGCGATACGATTATCTGCAAGCAGAAAAACAAGCACGTCAAAGAGGCTCTGATGCTGGGGGGGGGTGATGTAAGGAATTGTGTGGGTTAATACAACCGGACACTTTGACTTGTCTATGTACAACTTCGGCATAACTGAACTTGGACTACAAAATCACTGGGAGAAAAAAATGGCAGATTCATGAAATCAGTAAGCAGTTTTAGCAGTTCCACAGCAAATACTGTGATGTAAAAGGAAAGAAACGTAACAGGGAATAGTGAAAACTGAACAGACTGAAAATAGCACTAGGACAGAATGTATTAAGTCTTTCTGCTCTCCTACACACACACACACACACACACACACAAAACCCTCATGATGTGGATTATTTCAGCATTGATCAGGCCTGTCTCATCTTATAAGATTCATTTGATCCAACACATCAAATATCTTTGATGTTTTAGAACAAACTCACATATATTTATTTCACCAAAACCCACAAATAGTGCTGTAGTGGATACTGTTTGAGTGATCATTTGTTTTAAGAGATGCAGTCTAAGACTCACGCAAGCAACCAAAAACAGACTTATGTGAAACATATACTGTTTTAATTTTGCTATATTTCCCTATGAAGATCCAAGCTTGATAAACATAAATATTTCTTGAAACTTTTGCATGTGTGAGACTCACAATAGAGCTTTACAAAACTATGCATTGTTTTTGTCATGTATCAGCTGTGTGGCAGGAAGGAAGGAGGACCCCGACGCAGGATACGCCAGACAGAGGTAAGAATAACTCAGTTTATTAGGCGGGGCTAACAAAGGCAGGAACAAAAACAATACTCCAGGAACAACAGGGAAAACTTGACAGAGTCACACAGCATGAGGAAACGACGAGCAAGACAAGACAACGTGACACCAGGCACTGAAAACACTCGACTTAAATACATAGGAGGACTGATGAGGGAAGGAAGGAAACAGGTGGGAACACAGGTGACGCTGATAACACTGACGAGACCAGGGGAAGGAAAACTGAACACAAGAGACCAGGACTGGACAACTATCAAAATAAAACAGGAAGTAAGACAAAAGAACAGAGACGCAGAACCTAAACCAGAATACAGAGAGATCATCAGGGACTAGGAAATACCAATTAAATCTCCACAACCAAAAGAACCCAAATCGAACAGACAAAATGAAGCAAAAACAAACACACACGGGGTCCAGAGGACCCGGACCATGACAGTTTTACAGATGCCCATCACATCCTACTAAAGGAGACTGTGTCTCTTCAAAAATATATTTAATTACCTTTCATTCAAAACACTTACATACTATGTCCGAACAAAACTGTTGTTAAAGCCGGTAGGTGTGTATTTTTCTATCTAAGGGGCCAAAAGAGTTCTTACAGCTCTCCTGTATCTCTGTTAACACATCTGCATTTCTTAAAACAGTAGCTGACACTAATTTTCAGTCACAAACACAAAGAGACCAAAGAGATCTGCACTCACATCAGGTCCATTAGGTGATATACGTCCTCACAGATACATGTACTTTGACCAAGCATCCCTACTAGCATGGTCTGAGCTAATTGAGTTTGTGTTTTAAAATCCAAAGTTATGAATACCCTGCTTGTTTTTATTCAACCATAATACTTCAGACATACTTCAGCAGATCTATGAAGCCTGAAACTGCATTATTTTTTTTATTTAACTTAAATTTCTGAATGCACTTACAACTGCTGAAGGATATGAAAATATGTGGATAATTTACTCCATCATAGCTCATTATGGTTACCATGAAAGGAATAAAAACAATTAAAACAGCGGTAAATTCATAGGCCTTTCATTCCTATGAAGCTTTTAAGTTTTATTGGAGAGAAACACATTTCTTTGGATATAGCCTGTACTGATGAAAGGCTGCTATAGATCCATTCATGAGCAAAATAAAACCCTGTGGTTTTATGTGGTTAGTTTATCTGCAATAAAATGAAAATTAAATATCAGGTTGAAGGACTGCCAGGACTGCTGGTATGGGGTGTTGTGGGGGTAGTACTGGCCTGATGGGGGAGAAGTGGTGTTGTTGGTCTGGTGTCTGTGATTACATAATAGTGGGGATGTTACAACAGGTGGACTACTGTAGGTGTTGGTAGGGTTGTGGATGTGGGAGTAGTTGTTGATCTGTGTGGATGAGGTTTCTGAGTTATCTGCTATTTTAGTGCCGACAGCAGGAACAACCCCGTAAAACAACTGGACCTCATTTGGGCTCAGTGTTGCCAACTTAGCGTTTTTTTTTTTGTTTGTCCCCCCCTCCAAAAGCGACTAGGGATGGTGAAATCCTCCACTGTCACCATGTTCTGTGTACTTAAAGCCTTCTTACTGTGTCCCTTCGTACACTTTGGCATCGCCCAAACCTCACTTCACCTCCACCCAACCTCCGAACCTCACCTAAACACCGAGCCTGCCCACCCGCTCCCTCCTCTCTCATCCCCGGTCCTCACTTCGGCCTTTATCAACCTTTGAGACAGCCGATAGCGAATTTTCTTACACAAGTTGGCAACGGAGGCCCAGATAAAGGAGGGTTGAACGTAGCTAGCAGTCTCACCCCACAGTGTTTTCATTAAATTTGATATTCTAACATTAAACAATACGGGACAAAATTGATCTATGTAATGTGGGTCTAGGCAAACCATTAAAGTTATTAAGTTATTTCATAAAGTTTATTTGTAGTTCTAAATATATTTATGGTGTTTTTTTTAGGGATGCACCGATTCACGTTTTTCACTTCCGATACCGATACAGATATCTGAGGCTTAGTATCGGCCGATACCGATCAGATACCGATCTGATAGAGAAAAACAGTGCGAATCGACTTAAAACATTTGAGTTTTTTTTAAACACAGACATACTGAATTACAAATTTATTGAAAACTCTGCACCAGTACAGCATACTTAAACACACATAAAAACATGTAAAATAACAACTTGCATTTGTTCAGTCAGTGCAATTATGAGTATAACATCGAATGTAAAATAAATAATACCAAAGAACCTGAAACTGACAAAACAATAGGTTCACAACTTGGTCAAACATGAAAAATAAACTGCAAGAAACCTTTGAAATGGTTCAGGAATTCTAAATATAATTTAAAATAAATAAGGAGATGAAATAAGAGAAACAACAACACCTTCACTAGCTTGGTTGACAGATATTTAAAACAAACAGCAGTCAGCTCTTTCCAATGATTTAGTGCAATGTGCCAATAGAAATTAAACATTCATTATAAGATAACTTAAACAAAAACTTCACAAGCTAGTTTAATTTAAAAAAAAAATTCATATATAGTTGGTACTTGTCAAGTTTTGTGTCAGTGACCTGATGAAGCAGATTATTTCAAGCTTCTCAAGATCAGGCTATGCATCACTGGCAGGTTTTTGCTTAAGAAAGCTAGCATTTCTGCTCTCTCAGCTGTGAGTCTGTTTCGCTTCTCATCCAGGATGGTGGAAACTGTTAAACTAAGTTAACAGCAGTGTGCTGTTAAAACACATCTGCATTTCCTTAAAACAGTAGCTGACACTAATTTGCAGGCACAAACAAAGAGATCTGCACTCACATGAGCTCCATTAGGTGATATGAGTCCCCACAGACACATGTACTTGACATCCATCCCCAGTTATCAGGGTCTGAGCTACTTTAGTTTGTTTTAAAACCCAAGTTAAAACTTCTCAATACTCTGCTTGTTTTATTCAACCATAATAATCCCAGTGGCCTCTGTGAAAGCGTTATTGCAGCAGGTTCTTCTCAACCTTTTCTAATAACATATAGTCTGACTCAAAAATGTCACAACATAAAGTAAAAACACCTTTAAAAACAGTACCAGTTAAGCACAATATTAGCTATTTAATTTACACCATAATAATCAGCTAAAAAACAAAGTATGCTACTCTGGCATGTGTGCTGTAAAATGTTTTTATCCATAAAAGAAACAAGAAGTTCATATGTCAAAAATCACTATTTTATAGCCCATCTGATCAGTGTAAGCTCAACAAGAACCCTGATAGGTGGAGCTGAATAACATGAGTACAGCTATTTTCTAAAACACTAAGGACTGTTAGAAGAGCCTTTAATCATTAAAGATATGTGTTACCACACACTTTACAATTGTGTGCATTAAATGATACATAAGATAAGATAAGATAAGATAGTGTTTATCTTGCTCAATACCACAATATAGCCCAACATCCATCCATCACTCCTATGTTATAACTCCCACATCCTGATGGTTAAGCCTAACTTTGCTTTGGATAAACAAACTTAAACTACTTTTTTACTAAATTTGGATGGTCAGTGGTTTATTTTTCCTGCAAGGATCTATAGCAGCTTTCAGTACCATAGGTTATATCCTCTAACCCAAGGGTCTCAAATCCAGGACTCGTGGCCCGGTGTCCTGCAGGTTTTAGATGTGTCTCTGCCTTCAACACACCTGAGTCAAATATAGAAGTCATTAGCAGGACTCTGGAGAACTTGACTGCACACTGAGGAGGTAATTCAGCCATTTGATTCAGGTGTGTTGGATCAGGGACACATCTAAAACCTGCAGGACACCGGACCTTGAGGCCTGGAGTTTCAGACCCCTGCTCTAACCGCTGCCAACGAAAGAGTCTAAAGTCAGAACAGAAAGACACGGTGGGAGCATCACAAGTTAAAATACAGTTTTTCTGCTCCACACTAAAACTGAGCCTGATCTTCTTCTTGTTCTCGGTCTTGATGTGCTTGCATTAATAAAAATCCTTTTGTTTGGAAGTCAAAATGACACATTGACCATAAAGCATACTTCTATACTTTTTTCATTAACACAAATTTCTACGCCATAGAGCCACATAATACTCATTTCACAATAGTCCGTGCACACAGTTTTATAGCTCCTGTAATGTACTGACCCACAAACTTTGGGTCAAGGCCTGAGGCTCTAATGCTGGATCATAATTAGATTGTGTCATATACTGTTTAAATTTGATGAGACCCATACCTACCAACAATGTTTGCTATGAATGTTAATATTTTGACAGTTCAAACTTGAATATTTCCACATGTTTTGCTGTAGATTGGATCCAATAAAAAACCTATCCCTATTCTCACAGTGTGAGTCATTTAAAGAGCTGAAAAGAACAGAGTGAGGACCTGAGTCTGTACAAAATGAGCTGTCCTCACAACTTATGTGACCCAAATAGATGAAGATCATCTCTGTCAATGTAAAATGCCAAACTAATTACAGATTTGATCTTTGTAACAACAGCCTGAGTCTACACTCGTTTTAAGAGAAGATGCGGCCCTAAGTGTTACCTCCACAGTAACCCTTTCACAAGCAATGAGATTAGCTGTCATTAAAACACGTTGTGTTAAGACATATGGATGCTGCTACAAAAGACATAATGCATTCAGTAGCGATATTCATGGCTAAAGTTGTGTGTTTGTGTGTGTGTGTGTGTGTGTGTGTGTGTGTGTGTGTGTGTGTGTGTGTGTGTGTGTGTGTGTGTGTGTGTGTGTGTGTGTGTGTGTGTATATTTGTTGTCTGTATTTAATCAGACTAAACACACCTAGTCTGATTTCACTATAATGGACGTAAGTATTTTCATAGTAGCATATCACTATTTGTTGTTGTTGTTGCTCAAAGTCTGCAACAAGCTGTTTTTTAAATAAAAGTTTTTAATGCAGTACTGGTGAGACAGCTGCGGTTTTATATACAAAACTGGACACAATATCAGACACTGTCATGTGTCAAAGTATTGATCAGACATTCAATGGTTCCTTTAGTTATGATCCATGCTACAACGACCAAAACATGTATTTATATATATATATTTCTGCCATGTGGTACAGAGAGCACACTGAGGAAAAAAAAGTCCACACATACACAACACTACTCATAAATCCTAAAGGTGTTAAAGCATCTTTGTACTTCATCACCGCTGTTATCAACATTATTCTTAAAGATATTTACACTTCTATTCATCTGATGGTTGATCTACAAAGACTTTATATATTTAGTTTTAAAAGATATGTTCATAATATATCTGTAGATTATCACTGCATCCATTTTACTGTTTCGCAAACTCCATGTTGGACATGCAGGACTAGTGGTTGTGTAGACACACAAAGTATTTTGTTTATCTCCACAGTTTGTATATCACTCCTATTGTGGTTTTAATTTAAAGCAGCTGTATAAGAGAGAGAAAAGCATCAGCTATATTCTAACAGCACACTTGAAAGAAAGCTCAAAGTTTTACTCAAACCAGCAATGCAGCTCTCACAGCTGATATGAATAACAGTTAGGATCAGCTACCAGGCTTTGTTTTATGAGTAAAATCATTGTACTGAATTATATTAAAACTAAGAGATGAAATTAACACCATCACTCACACGCTTGTGATGTTTATGTATCCAAAAATCAAAACATTCAGCGCTCTGAAAACATTATTGCTGCAGGTTAATTTATTCACACTTTACAAGTTTGTCCCAGTAAAGTTCACAGATTAAGCAAAAATGGACTCTAAGCATACCTATCAAGTTTTGTATTTAAAAATACAGGAAACTGTTGAAATTAGAGGTCACTATATGACATCATCACCTAATTTGCATAATTGTTCATTTGGATGTACTGTAGTTGCCATCGAGGCTGCAGGAGAGGAAAAACATCTTTATAGAGACAACAAGTGAAGAAAAAAAAACTAGAGATGCACCGATCCGATATTAATATCTGTATCGGTCCCAATATTGGAAAAAATTCTAGCTCTGGTATCGGTGACAATGTGACCGATCCATAAAGACAGATCTATTCGTCTAATTCTATGCTTTGTGCTCTGCGTGATGTCAGGCACTAGCGAACTAGCCGCATAGATTGTATTTTCAAAATGGAGCGAGCGAAAGGATCAGCCATCTGGAACTTTTTCACACTACCTCAGCCAACACATTCGACAGCTATGTGCAATACATGCGCAGCGATTGTTCCAAGGGGTGGCACCAAAACTTCAAGCTATAACACAACCAACTTAATCAAGCATCTCCAGAGATTTCACCCTAAAGAGCACGCTGAGTTTGTACAAATTAATCAACAAAAAGGAGGTGGCATGAAACAGCTAACTTTAAAGGAGATGAAGGAAAGAGGTGAAAAGTTTCCACCTAATAGTGTGCAGGCAACAAAAATCATGGAAAGGTTACTGAACTTCATTGTCATGGATGGGCAGCCGCTCTCAGTTGTTGGGGATAAGGGATTCCGGCTGCTAGTTAACCACCTGGAACCACGCTACGACATGGTAAGCCGGAATTATTTGTCGGAAACGGCGCTACCTGAACTGCGCGGTAAAGTGTGCAAACAGATATTGAAGGAGATAAAAGATGTCAAATCGTTAAGTTTCACGACAGACATCTGGAGCTCTGACGTTTCCCCTGTGTCACTTTTAAGTTTAACAGCACACTGGCTGTTAAACTTAGTTTAACAGTTTCCACCATCCTGGATGAGAAGCGAAACAGACTCACAGCTGAGAGAGCAGAAATGCTAGCTTTCTTAAGCAAAAACCTGCCAGTGATGCATAAGCCTGATCTTGAGAAGCTTGAAATATCTGCTTCATCAGGTCACTGACACAAAACTTGACAAGTACCAACTATATATGAATTTTTTTTTAAATTAAACTAGCTTGTGAAGTTTTTGTTTTAAGTTATCTTTATAATGAATGTTTAATTTCTATTGGCACAATTGCACTAAATCATTGGAAAGAGCTGACTGCTGTTTGTTTTAAATATCTGTCAACCAAGCTAGTGAAGGTGTTGTTGTTTCTCTTATTTCATCTCCTTATTTATTTTAAATTATATTTAGAATTCCTGAACCATTTCAAAGGTTTCTTGCAGTTTATTTTTTCATGTTTGACCAAAGTTGTGAACCTATTGTTTTTGTCAGTTTCAGGTTCTTTGGTATTATTTATTTTACATTCGATGTTATACTCATAATTGCACTGACTGAACAAATGCAAGTTGTTATTTTTACATGTTTTTATGTGTGTTTAAGTATGCTGTACTGGTGCAGAGTTTTCAATAAATTTGTAATTCATATGTCTGTGTTTAAAAAAAACTCAAATGTTTTAAGTCGATTCAGCACTGTTTTTCTCTATCAGATCGGTATCTGATCGGTATCGGCCGATACTAAGCCTCAGATATCTGTATCGGTATCGGAAGTGAAAAACGTGAATCGGTGCATCCCTAAAAAAAACACCATAAATATATTTAGAACTACAAATAAACTTTATGAAATAACTTAATAACTTTAATGGTTTGCCTAGACCCACATTACATAGATCAATTTTGTCCCGTATTGTTTAATGTTAGAATATCAATTTAATGAAAACACTGTGGGGTGAGACTGCTAGCTACGTTCAACCCTCCTTTATCTGGGCCTCCGTTGCCAACTTGTGTAAGAAAATTCGCTATCGGCTGTCTCAAAGGTTGATAAAGGCCGAAGTGAGGACCGGGGATGAGAGAGGAGGGAGCGGGTGGGCAGGCTCGGTGTTTAGGTGAGGTTCGGAGGTTGGGTGGAGGTGAAGTGAGGTTTGGGCGATGCCAAAGTGTACGAAGGGACACAGTAAGAAGGCTTTAAGTACACAGAACATGGTGACAGCGGAGGATTTCACCATCCCTAGTCGCTTTTGGAGGGGGGGACAAACAAAAAAAAAAAACGCTAAGTTGGCAACACTGAGCCCAAATGAGGTCCAGTTGTTTTTACGGGGTTGTTCCTGCTGTCGGCACTAAAATAGCAGATAACTCAGAAAACCTCATCCACACAGATCAACAACTACTCCCACATCCACAAACCCTACCAACACCTACAGTAGTCCACCTGTTGTAACATCCCCACTTTATGTAATCACAGACACCAGACCAACAACACCACTTCTCCCCCATCAGGCCAGTACTACCCCCACAACACCCCATACCAGCAGTCCTGCAGTCCTTCAACCTGATATTTAATTTTCATTTTTATTGCAGATAAACTAACCACATAAAACCACAGGGTTTTATTTTGCTCATGAATGGATCTATAGCAGCCTTTCATCAGTACAGGCTATATCCAAAGAAATGTGTTTCTCTCCAATAAAACTTAAAAGCTTCATAGGAATGAAAGGCCTATGAATTTACCGCTGTTTTAATTGTTTTATTCCTTTCATGGTAACCATAATGAGCTATGATGGAGTAAATTATCCACATATTTTCATATCCTTCAGCAGTTGTAAGTGCATTCAGAAATTTAAGTTAAATAAAAAAAATAATGCAGTTTCAGGCTTCATAGATCTGCTGAAGTATGTCTGAAGTATTATGGTTGAATAAAAACAAGCAGGGTATTCATAACTTTGGATTTTAAAACACAAACTCAATTAGCTCAGACCATGCTAGTAGGGATGCTTGGTCAAAGTACATGTATCTGTGAGGACTTATATCACCTAATGGACCTGATGTGAGTGCAGATCTCTTTGGTCTCTTTGTGTTTGTGACTGAAAATTAGTGTCAGCTACTGTTTTAAGAAATGCAGATGTGTTAACAGAGATACAGGAGAGCTGTAAGAACTCTTTTGGCCCCTTAGATAGAAAAATACACACTACGGCTTTAACCACAGTTTTGTTCAGACATAGTATGTAAGTGTTTTGAATGAAAAGGTAATTAAATATATTTTTGAAGAGACAAGTCTCTCAAAAAGTTTCAAGAAATATTTATGTATATCAAGCTTGGATCTTCATAGGGGAAAATTACAGCAAAATTAAAACAGTATATGTGTCTCATAAGTCTGTTTGGGTGCTGCGTGAGTCTTAGACTGCATCTCTTAAAACAAATGATGACTCAAACAGTATCACACTACAGCACTATTTGTGGGTTTTGGTGAAATAAATATATGAGAGTTTGTTCTAAAACATCAAAGATATTTGATGTGTTTGATCAAAATAAAAATCCTATAAGATGAGAAGATGAGACAGGCCTGAGCAATGCTGCAACCGTCTGAGGGGAAGTAGGGTTGTGGTGGTGGTGGTGGGAGTTTTGGTCTAAGGGCCTTACTGTGTGTGTGTGTGTGTGTGTGTGTGTGTGTGTGGGGGGGGGGGGGGGGGGGGGGGGGGGGCAGCACCCCAAGCCCAATTGTATTTACTACTGATGGGCTGAAGAAATAGATAAGGTTATCTCCTCTTTGAAACTGAGCAAATCCCTGAGTCCTGACAGATTCCCAGGGGAATTGTATAAATCAATGAGAGAACAGTTAATTCCAATAAAGAGCTTCAACTTTATCCTTCAGGAGGGGGTCCTCCCCCCATTATGGGCTTCCATGAGAACAACATTCAGTGCATCAAAACACTATATATAGGCCCCACAGCCCGAATTAAAGTGAATGGGAGCCTCTCTGAGCCTTTATCTTTATTACATGGGTGATGTCAAGGCTGTCCAGCCAGCTCAGGACTCTTGAATTTATTTATTGAGCCACTTGCTCAAGCCATCAGGCAAGATCCAGATTTACAGGGTATATTTATAAGGGGCTCAGAATACAAGATATGCCTTCATGCAAACAACATTTTGGTCAGCCTCATGAACCCAGAGACTGGGATCTCCAGATTAATGAGCTTGTTAAAATTGTAGGACAACTTATCAGGCTATACTATCAATATTGAAAAAACACAAATCTCAGCCTTTAACTTTAACCCTGCACCTGACTTTGAAGTAAATTATACATTTAATTGTCATTCAAGCTCTATTAAATATTTAGGGGTAGGACTAACAGAGGAGGTATCTGAACTCTATACTGAAAATGATCTGCCTATGAATAGATGCGTAAAAGCAGACCTAGGTAGATGGACCCCTTTGTAGTTATACTTGGGTAATAGAATAATGGTGATAACAACAAACATCTTACCCAGACTGCTCTACCTGTTTCAATCATTACACATTCAGATTCCCAACTGCCAATTTAGAGAATGGGACAGGATCATTTCTCCCTTTATTTGGAATGGTAAAGACCCAGAATAAGATTTAAACCTTTACAACTGCACAGATCTAGAGGGGAAATGGGCTGGCCATGTCTCAAAGACTACTACATAGCAGCACAGATAAGACCATCAATGTATCAACGACTATACAGCAAAATGGAAATCTACAGAGCTGTCACAGTCGAACAAGCCATTACAGAGCTTATAGGCAGCTCAGTGGCTGCCAAACATGATACCCAGGATCACTGGGTCAAACTCACAATAAATACTTGGTTAGACATCATGAAACAGTTTAACCTCCAAAATGAAATTGGTGTATTAAGGTGTCCAGCACATGATCCTGACTTTGAGCCAGCTCAAATAGACAGAAGTTTCACCCAATGGGAGAAGCCAGGGATCACTGTGATATGATTCTAATTGATAATCAAGAGTTCATTGATTTTAAAACCCGTGTGAAAGATATACTTTAACCCACCAGGATCTCTATAGATACCTGCAGCTCTGTCATTACTATGCTAAACATATTAAAGGTTCTCTTAAAGGGAAAATCTCACACAAATGTTTATTAAGGCCTAAAACTCAAAACTGCACAAGAAAATAATTGGAGAATTTTACTGGAACATAATTGATTATGAGGCCACTCAACAAGTTATTAAGGAGAAATGGGAGAAAGAATTGGACATTATAATCACACATGAGGATTGGGGCACTATAATTGACACACAAAACAGTACAAATGTGGAGAAACTCCATTGTAAAACAGTGTCAGATATTTTATAACCCTGATACAAAAATCTAAACAGACTGACCTTCCACCTGAATGCTGGTGGGAATGTGGCTGCTGCCCTGCTGGCCACACACATTTTCTGGAGTTTGTCCTGTTCTTAAATATTTCTGGGAAGGTGTTCACAGCTCTGTTAAAGAAATCTGGACTATGATATTGAATTCACCTGTTTGTCCTTCTACCTGGGAAGTATAAACCCATCGTTACCAAAAAAGTTTATCTCTTAAAAATCTTTATGACGGCGAGCAAGAAGGCCATAACAAAGCAGTGGCTTAGTAGGACCCGCCCACCATTAGCCAATAGATTTCAATTGTTAATAACATTCGATGCGTGGATCATCTGACTTTAAGCCTAAGGCTGCAAAAAGCAAAGGGAAACACCCTTTGGGAAAAATGGGACACATACCTTTCAGAAAAGTGTGAAAATGTTTGTACTTATGTTTGTACCTATTTTCTTTTCTTTTTTCTTCTTCTCTTTTCCTTTTCTTCTTCGCTCTCCTAACCCTCACTGGATGGACATTGATATTGTTTTGTATCTCTGATCTTTCCTTTAAAACCCCCAAACACTCTGTTCTGTTTGCATTCATGTTTGATTCTTTATTTTTCATTCAAAGTTTTCCAGAATATAAAGTGTAAAAAAAAAGAATTATTAAAAGTATCCGTGATAGCTAACATGACATTTTTAGTGGAGTCATCTTCTGCCTTATCCACTCTACCTAACTCTCAGGCTGCTACAGGATTCCACAGAAATTAAAGAACAAATCGACTTAAATTCACCAAGATTAATATAAATATGTCAATATGAAAATATCATATCCATAAAAATCATCCATAACAGCTGACATGAAGTTCAACATATTTCTCTTCTGTCTCATCAACTTTAAATGTGTGCAGAGTTTCATCTCAAAGATCCAAAACATTCACAATAAACTAAAGGACAATTTTGTTCAAGTTCAGCAAGAATGATCGAATATGTTAAAAAATCAACTGTGCAACACAGCTCAACAGAGGAAAAAATATTTAATTTGTTATTTAAATTTAAAATATTTAAGGGTTTTTGAATGAACTGAAAATAAAGTTGAACCAGCAAAATTCCAGCTTTATTAAACATTTCTGATACAGAAATGTCTCATCCTGGTCAGACATGCAGTGAAATATTAGGGAATTACAATGACATAAGAAATAAATGGCAGATAATACAGACCTAGTTACTTCATCTATTCAAAGGACTGTACTGTTGGTCGGTCACTCTGTGAGGCAGAGTTACTGTTGAGTTCATTACCTGTACTCTCCACTCCTGAAGGCTTTGGACCGTCCTGTGGAGACAGACACGTTTCAGTTTCATCTGCAGAAATGAGCCACACAAGGCTAAAAACAATGATGTCTGTGTCCTGAGCAGAGGGCGGTCCTAACCCCTCAGATTTCTCCTCATTTAACCAAATGATTAAATTAATTGGATCAGAAGATTCCTGAAAGATCCAGATAGTATTTGGGACATGATTCCAACTTTCAAACAGCAGGTGGTCTTCATTTTTATCCTGGACTAAAAGTTCAGCAGCACCTTCATCAGAAAGTCTTGAGTCCCAGATCAGGAACAGCAGGTCCAACAAACTGTTACTGACAGAATATGAACTCTGATCTTTTCCTTATAAGGATGTGCTGCCCAACAATATTAAAGAACTGTTATGAAAATGATACAGAACTGTTACCCACTGAGTTCTGCTCTTTGTAAATATGTCCCTGATATTAGACAAATGTTCTTCCATAACTCCATGCTGGAAACTCCAGAACACGGATCAGTGTGAACATGTGACTCTGTTTGGAAGGATTTCCAGGTTTAAACTCAGACTTTGGTAAAGAAAGTGTACTTAGAGAACATGACGTCATCCCGTTATTCCACCAACAACAATATGTTCATTATTTTAGCCAAATTCACTCCAACTTTAACAACAGATGAAGAACAAGAGGAACAGAGAGAAGGAGGGAGGAAGAGGACATTACTCAGAGGAACGAGCTCCATCACTGACCTGTGATCCTTCTTGTTTGATCTGAAGACTTGAAGAGACTTACAAATTTGTTTTCTCTTTCTGTGGAGCAGACAAACAGAGTGAGTCTGAGAGTTTCTAAAATGTTGGAATATCAGAATCAGGACAGCAGGAAGCGATCAGTGACACTGATGAAAGCTGCCTGGCTTCATGAACATGGCAGAGCTGTGCAGTGATTCTATCCTAGAGATCAAACTGAGTTCCTACCACTCAGTGCTCATCAATGACATCACTGAGACAAACTGCATTTCCCCACACAAACAACAGCAAACAGGTTGAATCAGAATTTGGTGCAGTCGTGTTTGTAAAGCAGCATCATCAGATGGACAGAAGTCAGTTTATCAGAGCAGCTTTGAAGGAACCAAAGAGAAGAAGCTGTGAAGCTCTGAGGACTCAGACAGCAGGTGGAGACCTTTGACCTCTGTGACCTCTGAGGCTGTTTGACTCTTAGTTCAGAGTTAAAAATAAACTCTGAGTCAGTCCCAGAGCAGCTGATCAGAGATCAGTGAGTCTCAGCATGTTCACCCTGAGATAAACAGCTGTGTGAGTGGAAAAAGGAGCTCTTCAGCTGTGATTGGATGAAGCTGATCAGACAGTTTACTGATATTAGTAACCAAGGTAACAGACTCCGCCTTCTTTCTTTCCTAAATAAAAACTGTTTGGTTGTTTTCTTTTTATTCCAATAATCAGTCAAATTTAATGTGCTGATGGATTTATTTTAATAGGATTTAAAGCAGCTCTGCCTGAATGTTCCCAGTGTGAGCATTTCTAATGTGATCGACTCTCAGCTTCACTCAAACACATTAAATTATCAGGATTGATAAAATCATTTTAATGATCCATCCATCAGTGTGCACAAGCTCTTTGATCCAATGATCTTCTTAAAACTCAAATATAATTGTTGTTGTTATCATGAGTTTATAAAATGACAGTTTTACAGGAAAAGTTGAAAATAAATAAAGCCCATTATTATTTGTGAGATGAAGACGCCACAGCACAGTTAGTGTTTACTGACATTTATGAACACAAACATTACTTTTAGTGTTTGAATCTGATGATGGATTCATTTCTGACTCCTCACAGACGTCCAGTGTGTCGCTCAGATTTGGTATAAAACATGAATTCACTTTATTTGATTAATAAATAACAAGATTATTGTTAGCTTGAAACAAGTTTCTAAAATATTCTGTTTCCTTGTTTTTATGGCAGATAAATGTGTTAAACTCTGTAGCTCACATTCCCATGATGCATCAGGAGCTGTTTGACTTGGATCTTATTGATGGAGGATTGTAATGAAGACAAACAGCTGTTACACTCACCTCTGACACTGAAGAGTCACTGATTTCTGTAGCAGCATGAGTCCATCCTTGTTGTAGACGGTGCAGGTGTAGACTCCACTGTCAGTAAGTTGGAGGTTGTTTTTCAGGGTCAGACTGAGGTCTTATTTTTCAGGGCAATTGTCAGGCATCTCTGTGCGGCCTCCATCAACCTGATCCCGTGAGAGAGGCTGTTTCTGGCTGCTGTCATACAAGAGGACCATCTTGTCTTCAGGGTGAGTGAGTCTCCACTGCACTTTGACCTCTGGAGGAAGCTCATCTGTGATTTTAAACGGCATCAGGACAGACTTCTGGCCCTGTGTCACCTCCACCACTCCTGCCTGGTAGTCTGTGAGGAGAACAAAGCAGAACATGAGCTGTAGAGACTGAAACAATGAGAGATGTTAGTGAGGGTGATTATCTTACATAATGCTTTAAGGTGACTCGGAGCATCAGAAAGTCCCTAAAGTCAGTTTTCATCCTCCTTAGTATGACAGATATATAATAGCATCTGATCACAGGCTGCTCTGTGATTGACAGGCTCACTCTGGATGATGTCATCTGTTCCATCTGTGTTGTGTCATATATGATGTCTTTATGGTTCTGCTCACCACTCACTGTAAGAATGTGGGGATTCCTGTGGGGATGGAAGATAACGTTCCTGGCTTGCACTGTGTGGACGTGGCATTTATATTGATACCAGGACTTTTCCTGAATTGGACCTGGGGATACCTGGTTTCTGGGTATCTGTTCAGGCCCTAGTAAGGCTGCCTATGAGGAATGCAGAAACAGTACAAACTCAATCAGACTCAGTAGAGCTGAATGGAAGTGGATTACATCTGGAGGAGTGTTGGAGTCTCTGTTCTGTGTGGCGGAGTAGAACCAAATTCGGATGATTGGATTTGTGAGAGGTAACCAGAAAACTGTAAGTCTGTCAGCAAATAGTTATGACAGCCTGAACAAAACAATTGCACTATTTGGAATTTGGCTCCCAGACGGCCTTGGATGCTGTCTATCTAAATCGCCTCCTGGAGATGTTTGTAAACAGATGCTCTTCACCCCCGCCCCGTGTTGTGACCTGTATGAACTGGTATCCTGGCAACCAAGGCTGACTGTACCATCTTATCATGAACATTATCATGAACTGCTGGTCTGGAAGCTGTGTGACCATCACAGTATCCTGCTCGTCTCCACTGGCAGCCCCTCCCCTACCCACCCTAGTGCTCTCCAGGCTTTAAATGTGCTGCTGCTTTGCTGAGGTGTTTTTTGGAACCTCGTAAGGTGTTCATAATGAACACAGTACCAGATGATTCTTTGAACCTACCTATCCCAGTGTATCTCTTCTGTTTTCCTGCTAAGGGTAGCTCCGGTAAAACGGCTGCATGACCTCAGACACCTGTCCCCCCCGTTTGTTTCTGTGTTTGTATTTCCCATGGATGGGTGTTCTGTTAACTGTAATTTCCTCCTTGTGGGACTATTCGTATTCGTATTCCATAGTCCATAGTCTTGCTGGGAGACTTCAACGCTCACGTGGGCAATGACAGTGAGACCTGGAGGGGCGTGATTGGGAGGAACAGCCTGCCCGATCTGAACCCGAATGGTGTTTTGTTATTGGACTTCTGTGCAAACCACAGTTTGTCCATAACGAACACCATGTTCAAACATAAGGATGTCCATAAGTGCACATGGCACCAGGACACCCTAGGTTGCAGCTTGATGATTCATTTTGTAATCATATCATCAGAAGAGAGGAGCTGAGCTGTCAACTGATCACCACCTGGTGGTGAGTTGGATCAGGTGGCGGGGGAAGATGCTGGACAGACCTGGCACACCTAAACGTATTGTGAGGGTGCGCTGGGAACGCCTGGCAGAAGCCCCAGTCCGGGAGATCTTCAACTCCCACCTCTGGCAGAACTTCGACAGCATTCCGAGGGAGGCTGAGGACATTGAGTCCGAATGGACCATGTTCCGCACCTCCATTGTTGAGGCTGCTGCTCAGAGATGTGGCTGCAAGGTGGTGGGTGCCTGTTGTGGTGGTAACCCCCGAACCAGATGGTGGTCACCAGAGGTGAAGGGAGCCATCAAGCTGAAGAAAGAGTCCTATCGGGCTTGGTTAGCCTGTGGGACTCCGGTTTGGTTTGGTGAGGCTATGGAAAAAGACTTTCGGATGGCATCGAAGCAATTCTGGCAAACCATCAGGCGACTCAGTAGGGGAAAGCAGTGCTCCACTCACATGGTTTATAGCGCGGGTGGGGTGCTGCTGACTTCAACTGAGGCTATAGTCGGACCGTGGAAGGAATACTTTGAGGACCTCCTGAATCCCACTGACACACCTTCTGTAGTGGAAGCAGAGTCTGGGGACGAGGGAGATGACTTGACCATCACTATGGGTGAGGTCACTGAGGTAGTTAAACAACTCCTTGGTGGCAGGGCCCCTGGGGTGGATGAGATCGCCCTGAGTTCCTGAAGGCTCTGGATGTTGTAGGGCTGTCTTGGTTGACACGCCTCTGCAACATCGCATGGAGATCTGGGGCAGTGCCATTGGATTGGCAGACTGGGGTGGTTGTCCCCATCTTTAAGAAGGGAGACCGGAGGATGTGCTCCAACTTCCGGGGGATCACACTCTTCAGCCTCCCCAGTAAGGTCTATGCCAGGGTGCTGGAAAGGAGGGTCCATCCATTGGTCAAACCTCGGATTGAAGAGGAACAATTCGGTTTTTGTCCTGGTTGCAGAACACTGGACCAGCTCTTTATCTTCTCAAGGATATTCGAGTGTGCGTGGGAGTTTGCCCAACCAGTCTACATGTGCTTTGTGGACTTGGAGAAGGCATTCGACCGTGTCCCTCAGGGTGTCCTTTGGGAGGTCCTGCGGGAGTATGGGGTGTCTGGCCTGTTGTTGCGGGCCATTCAGTCTTTGTACAACCGCAGTGAGAGCTTGGTCCGTATAGCCATTAATAAGTCGGATTCGTTTCCTGTGGGTGTTGGACTCCGTCAGGGCTGCCCTTTGTCACCGATTCTGTTCATAATTTTTATGGACAGAATTTCTAGGCGTAGCCAGGTGGCGGAAGGCTTCTTCCTTGGTGACCTCAGAGTCTCATCTCTGCTTTTTGCAGATGATGCGGTCCTGTTGGCTTCATCAGGGGGGGGCCTCCAGCTCGCAGTGGAACGGTTCGCAGCCGAGTGTGAAGCGGTCGGCATGAGAATCAGCACCTCTAAGTCTGAGGCCATGGTCCTCAGCCGGAAAAGGGTGGAGTGCCCTCTCCGGCTCAGGAACGAGTTCTTGCCCCAAGTGGAGGAGTTCAAGTATCTTGGGGTCTTGTTCACGAGTGATGGGAGAAGGGAGCGGGAGATCGACAGACGGATTGGGGCTGCCTCTGCAGTGATGTGGACGCTGCACCAGTCTGTCGTGGTGAAGAGGGAACTGAGTGTAAAAGCGAAGCTCTCGATTTACTGGTCGATCTACGTTGCTACCCTCACCTATGGTCACGAGCTTTGGGTAGTGACCGAAAGAATATAATCGCGAATACAAGTGGCAGAAAAGAGTTTCCTTGGAAGGGTGGCTGGCCTCTCCCTTAGAGATAAGGTGAGGAGTGCGGCCATCCAGGAGGGGCTCAGAGTAGAGCCGCTGCTCCTCCACATCGAAAGGAGCCAGTTGAGGTGGCTCGGGCATCTGATTAGGATGCCTCCTGGCCGCCTCTTGGGTGAGGTGTTCCGAGCATGTCCCACCGGGAGGAGGCCCCGTGGTAGACCCAGGACACGCTGGAGAGATTATATCTCTTGGCCTGCCTGGGAACGCCTTGGGGTCCCTCCGGATTAGCTGAAGGAGGTGGCTGGGGAGACGGAAGCCTGGGCTTCTCTGCTTAGGCTCCTGTCCCCACGACCCGCCCCCGGATAAGCGGGAGAGAATGGATGGATGGATGTATGGATGGATGTATGGATGGATGGATGGATGTATGGATGGATGGTATTCGTATTCGTATATTAGTCACACACACTGGATTAATGAACACTGTATGCTTTAAGATTACTGAGGTAAGGGTAAGACCTGTTTTATCTATTACTCATATGCAGGAACATCTTTGGTTCACATGAATTTGTGACCTCATATTTAGGCTCCAAAGTGGAGCTCTGCAGACCCACCTGTGTTTTTGTAACATAGATTAATGAAGGGATAAATTCTACCTAAGTGGGGATGGTCAGAGAGGTGTTTTCATAGCAGAGGTTTTAATAAAAAGAAGATCCTTCATTATGACACCTGTCAGAGCTGATGTAAACCATCGAGGTACCCTGGTGATATTTGTTTCTTTAGTCCATGTGGCACGAGAGTTGGCAGAGCCTCAACAAGCGATTAGTTGGGGTTCAAGTTTCAGGGATTGTGATTTTTAGTAAATGAGGAGGGGTCAAAGGCAAGTGGGCAGTTACCATCTTTAAGATATAAATGTTGGCCCGCTCTTTGTCTCAGGCTCTTACTTTTTTGCTCCTCCCTTTCCTCTTCTTCTCTTCCTATTTCTGCGTCTTTCTGTCTCTGTGTTTCTGCCTTCTCTCTGTGTGTATCTTAGTCTTTACTATGTTACTGTCTGTGATTGGTGTTAGTCTGAGTATTGCATGACTAAGATGTCTAATGAGCTGCCTGCACTGGAACCTGCTCATCCCAGTGAGTTTTTGGAATCTTTGGATTTAATTGGGTTTGAATTTTTGGCCAAAAGGAACACGAGGACCCTTAAAATTGAGAACAAACAGCTGTTCCACTCACCTCTGACACTGAGAGTCACTGATTTCTGTAGCAGCATGAGTCCATCCTTGTTGCAGACGGTGCAGGTGTAGACTCCACTGTCAGTAAGTTGGAGGTCTTTCAGGGTCAGACTGAGGTCTTTATTTTTCAGGGCATTGTCAGGCATCTCTGTGCGGCCTCCATAAACCTGATCCTGTGAGAAAGGCTGTTTCTGGCTGCTGTCATACAAGAGGACCATCTTGTCTTCAGGGTGAGTGAGTCTCCACTGCACTTTGACCTCTGGAGGAAGCTCATCTGTGATTTTAAATGGCATCAGGACAGACTTCTGGCCCTGTGTCACCTCCACCGCCCCTGCCTGGTAGTCTGTGAGGAGAAGAAAGCAGAACATGAGCTGTAGAGACAGAAACAATGAGAGATGTCAGTGAGGGTGATCCTCCATCATCTCGTCTGCTGTGGAACCAGCAGCTCTTCGCTGCTGTTTCAGTGTTTCCTCTGACTTGGAGCTGAACTGATTGTGTGTTGATCTGTGAGGCTACACAAACAGCTTCTTAGATTTCTGCTGACTCACATCTATTGTCACACAGCTGCAAACAGCTGTTCCACTCACCTCTGACACTGAGAGTCACTACTTTCTGTAGCAGCATGAGTCCATCCTTGTTGCAGACGGTGCAGGTGTAGACTCCACTGTCAGTAAGTTGGAGGTGTTTCAGGGTCAGACTGAGGTCTCCAGTATTTATTTGCTCTTTCTTCATCTCTGAGCGTTCTTGTATGTGAGACTGGTTTTGTCCTCTCTGATACTCGTGGACTTTCTTGTCTTTGTGTTTCCACTCCACTGTCACATCCTCAGGGTTGCTGACTTCAGCTTTAAATGGCAGCACGACAGACTGCACCCCTTTAACTGTTTCCACCATCTGCACCTCAGGAACTGAGAGGAGGACATGAAGCAGACAGACAGACAGACAGACAGACAGACAGGTGTCAGTGGTCCTCCATCATCTATGCTGTAAAAAAAACTGCTTGTGTGTTGGTGTGTGAGGCTGCACAAACAGCTGTTTTTCTCACCTGTGACATTTAGTGACACTACTTTGTGTAGCAGGATGTCTCCACCCTTGTTGTAGACGGTGCAGGTGTAGCCACCATGGTCACTAAGTTGGGGGTCTTTCAGTGTCAGACTGAGGTCTTTAGCTCTCAGTGGATCTTCATTCATCTTTGTGCGATCTCTGTGATCCTGGTCCTGTAGCAGAGGTTGGTTTGGGTTGCTCTGATACTCATGGACCTTCATGTCTTTGTGTTTCCACTCCACTCTGACGTCCTGAGGAAGCTTTTCTGTGAATTTAAAGGGCAGCAGGACAGACTCCTCCTCCTTTGTCACCACCACCATCTCCAATGGATAGTCTGAGAGGAGAACAGAACAGAACATGAGACAGACAGACAGACAGACAGACAGACAGACAGACAGACAGACAGACAGTTGTCAATGAATGTGATCCTCCATCATGTCCTCTGCTGTGGAACCGGCAGCTCTTCTCTCCTGTTTCAGGCTCAGACTGAGGTCTCCAGTTCTCGGTGGTTCCTCATTGGTTCCTGTGTTCCTGCTCCTTTAACAGAGCTGCTTTGATCATGTTTTGGTGTCTCAGTTCCACTTTGATGTGCAGAGGCAGCAGAGCTGAGCTTCTAAAGGCCACAACTCATCAGGTGGGTGAAGGATGCAGAAGGTCCATCAGAGCCTTTCAGCTCTGCAGCTTTGTTAATAACTACACAAAAACATTTGGAGGTCTTCATGGACCAAAAGATTTCCACAGAGGTTTGTTTTTAGAGTCCTCCATCAGCAGCTGATGATGTTCTAATAAACCAGCTTTTTAACCATGAGTGCAACTAATCCATATAACATTAAATATATTAATTTATTCTAGTTATTTATGGTTAAATCTTTATAATTTTACTTTTAATCATGTTCTATGAAGCATTTATTATGTATTAAATACTTTTTTCTTCACAGAGTGTAAAACAGGAACTCCTCTGAGTCTCTCCAAGAGCCTGTGGAGGATTTTATATGTTGACTGTTACATTTTTATTTTTATTTTTTTTGCATTTTTGGCCACAGTGGCTTTTATCAGCCACTTGGAGAGAGACAGGAAATGGGGGAAAGATAGAGGGGGGCACGCAGGCAAGCTGGCGACAGGCCGGGACTTGAACCTGCGCCGCACCCGGCTTTCCCACTAAGCCACTCAGGCGCCCCACTGTTACATTTTTTAACAGATAATAACAAATAAAAAATAATAAAGTTATATCACTGCCATGGACATGTGCTTAGCTGGCACCATGGAGTGATATAGCTCAGTTAGCCTTTGCTTGGAGTGAATGGTTAGCTTAGAAACCTAACAGTGAGCTGATAAACATGTCCAAGTACATCCTCTACATCAAACAGCTGTGAGGGCCAGATGTTCTCCTAAAGTAAAATAATATTAATATTGTATCCTAAGTAATATATTATCATGAGATATTAATTTTCCTTTCAAATTCATACTATTTTTAATGATGTGCACTTACATGTTCTTATGTTAGGTTGTTTTGCTCATTATACATATAATGATTACTTGAAACAATAAAGTTTTATTTTATTTCACAGGCAATGGTGATGTGCCTTTTTTCAAAAATGTAAATGCAGTAATTTACCTACATTTTAATAAATAATGTTTAGTTTTGAGGCAAAACCAGCAAAATCTTCACCATGACCTGCTCCACGCTCCTGCTAATTTTCATTTCAATAAATAATCCCAAGCATGATTTATTGGACTGTCCAACTGTCATAAATGACAGTTCTGAATAAAATAAGATGATTTGATATTTATAAAGCATTAAAAATATCCTTGCTATCTGACATGTGGATTCATCCTCTGCCTTATCCACTGTACCTCACTGCAAAGTTTTGTTTTTTATTTATTGTTTTTTTTTCACAACGCTGACTCAAAATGAAGCTGACTGAACAGCTGCAGACCTGTATGGTTATCACAATAAACATAGCCGAATATTTTATATTAAAAATTGGTTATTGCCTCTGCCTCTCGCCCTATGACAGATGGGATAGGCTCCAGCCCCCTGGTGACCCCGAGAAAGGATAAATGGATGGATGAATGTATGGAATTGGTTATTGTGCATTGCACTGAATTATGAAGCAACTGAAACTGAATCCTCTCATAAGTCCACAGAGAAAGAAACGCGCGCACACATACACACACACACACACACACACACACACACGGCCCTCCAATGAGATAACAGTGCCTGCAGTGTGTCAGAAAATACCTAAAGTTGTTTTTCATCCTCTTTAGTATTATATATATGCAAAAGCATCTGATCATAGGGTACTCTGTGATTGACAGGCTCACTTTGGATGATGTCATCTGGTCCATCTGTGTTGTTACATATGATGTCTTTATGAATGGCCTTCATATTTATTTTTCTGACTACGTTTTACTTTTACTCCCTACATTTATTTATACAAATATCTGTACTTTCTACTCTTTACATTTTCAAACAGACTCATTACTTTAGGTGTAACATCTGGGAGAAATTTTAATTTCCAGTCACTATGCTGTCAAACATCAAACGATCTGAGACTAAATGGAGGAACAATAACACATAAAAGCCACTTGTATTGGTGTTTCTATTACCAGTGCTTATCACAAAGACATGAAATGGAAAAAACAATCAGTGTAATCGGTGTATCATTTATGTTTTTGCCAGCGCTGCACTCAGGCTGGAGCAAGTGTGGTTGCGGTACTTTAGCATCTAGCTAGCAGTACAGAAGTGGAGCATAGAGTAACGTGCTGTTGCAGGTAATTTCAAATAACAACAAATATCAGCAAACACACAAACTGTTTGTGTGCAGTTTGTCAGACAGCGTGTCTGCAAGCTGAAGGTCCAGCTGCTGTGTTTCCCAGAGTGAGAGAGACGTTCACTCTAACCCCTTTTCCACTGACAGAGTCCAGTGCTTGAACCTTTCGGTGCTCAGCTGAAAAATACGTTCCCTTCCAGCACCGCAAGCTAGCTGGTTTTAAACCAAAGAAGGCAAGTAGCAAAAGGGCGTGACTCCGTGTCCAGACGAGGACCCGCCCACACTCATACGTAAAGGAGCAGTTCACAGAAACGCAGTGGAAAGTGTTGGTAATTTTTATCACATTTATATTGGTATTTACTGTCACTATGTTTATATCACATACTGAAGTATATTAGTCACAAACACACTAGATTAATGAACACTGTATGCTTTAAGGTTACTGGGAATATATGTTACACATATATTCTTGAGGCCTTGGTGGGATCCAGGAACATCCCTGATTGTAGTTTAAGAAGTCTTAGGACAGATACGCTCCAAAAGTGGAGTTCTGCAGACATGTCTGTGTTTTTGTAACATAGATTAGCAGAGGTTTAATACAAAGAAGATCCTTCATTGTGACACCTGCCAGAGCTGTTGTAAACCATCGAGGTTCCCTGGTAATGTATGTTTCTTTAGTTCATGCGGGACGAGAGTTGGCGGAGCCTCAAAATTTGATTGGTTGGGTTATTGTTTCAGGGGTTGAGACTTTTTGTAAAATTAGGAAGGGTCAAAGGCAAGCGCTCTTACTTTTTGCTCCTCCATTTTCTGTCTTCTTCTTCTCTTTCTTTCTCTGTCTCTTCTCTCTTTGTGTATCTTAGTCTTTTCTATGTTACTGTCTGTGTTTTGTGTAATTAATATGTCTAATTAACAGCCTGCACCGGAACCTGCTCATCCCAGTGATCTTTTGGAAATTTTGGTTTTAATTGAGAATTTTCAGCCAAAAAGAACACGGGGACCCCTAAAATTACTTACCAACAAAACGCAGGCCTGTTCTTAAGCGCTTCACCGGTTCACTGAAACCTAAACCAGCAATGGCATGAGCACCAGCACCTCGGCGGTGGAAACGTGGAATCAGAGCCTACATAATCTGGGCACTTTGTATCACAGAGCATTAACAGTATGACAAACTTTAATCCCTTCCCCATCACTGTTTGCTGTACAAACATGCCGTCTGGTTCTCCCTGTATGTTCACAGATTCAAACACTGGTGTGTTCTTATACAGAGGTGAAAATAAATACTTGATACTCTGCTGATTTTGCAAGTTTTCCCACCTACAAAGAATGGAGAGGGCTGTAATTTTTAATTTTAGGAGCACTTCAACTGTGAGAGACAGAATCTAAAAAAAAAAAAAAAAAAAGATCCAGAAAATCACATTTTAAATAATCACTTTGCCTTTTATTGCCTGAAATAAGTATTTGACCACCAACCAACCAGCAAGAATTCTGGCTCTCACAGACCTGTTAGCTTTTCTTTAAGAAGCCCTCCTATTCTGCACTGATTACCTGTATTAATTGCACCTGTTTGAACTTGTTACCTGTATAAAAGACACCTTTTATACAGATAATTGATTAAGTGTATAGATAGATAGATAGATAGATAGATAGATAGATAGATAGATAGATAGATAGATAGATAGATAGATAGATAGATAGATAGATAGATAGATAGATAGATAGATAGATAGATAGATAGATAGATTTTATTGTCATTGTACTAAAGTGCAACGAAATTGAGCAGCAATCGTTAAGGTGCCTAGAATAAAAACATTCAAAAACTCTAAAAACATTCAATAAACTACAGGGCCTAAGTAGCTTAAATAAATAAATACTTAAATAAATTAAATTAAAATTCATGTGCGTGTATTCAATTCCCATACAGCACTAGGGTAAAAGCTGTTTTTCAGTCTGTTTGTCCTGCATGTGGAGTGTGTGCAGACACACACTCCATCAATCCCACTCCAACCTCTCCAGGACAATAGGCAACAGCTTGGTGAGAAGGCAACAACTGTTGGCCCAATTATTAGAAAATGGAAGAAACACAAGATGACTGTCAATCTTCCTCAGTCTGGAGTGCTGTGCAAGATCTCACCTCGTGGGGTAAGGATGATTCTGAGAAGCCCAGAACTACACGAGGGGACCTGGTCAACGACCTGCAGAGCTGGGACCACAGTCTCAAACATGACCATTAGTAACACACACTGTGCCGTCATGGATTAAAATTCCATAGTGCACGCAAGGTCCCCCTGCTCATGCCAACAAATGTCCAGGCCCATTTGAAGTTCACCAGTGACCATCTGGATGACCCAGAGGAGGCATGGGAGAAGGTCCTGTGGTCAGATGAGACCAAAAAGCTCTTTTTTGGTCTCAACTCCACTCGCCGTGTTTGAAGGAAGAAGAAGGATGAGTACAACTCCAAGATTGTGCGGCCTCATCTTGATAAAATTCCAGAGTTTTTCTAACAAACACACAGCAGGGCAACTACGGAGCGGCTCCATAAGAAGCATTTCAAGGTCCTGGAGTGGCCCAGCCAGTCTCCAGACCTGAACCCAACAGAAGATCTTTGGAGGGAGCTGAAACTCAGTGTTGCCCACTGAAAGCCCAGAAACCTGAAAGATCTGGAGAAGATCTGTATGTAGGAGTGGGCCAAAGTCCTGCTGCCGTGTGCAAACTTGATCAAGAACTACTGGAAATATCTGAATATTAAGTTCTGTTTTTCTATTGTATCAAATACTTATTTCATGCAATAAAATGCAAACTGATTATTTGAAATTCATACAAAGTGATTTTCTGGATCTTTTTTTTATTCTGTCTGTCACAGTTGAAGTGTACCTACAATGAAATTTACAGACCTCTCCATTCTTTGGAGGTGGGAAAACTTACAAAATCGAGTATCAAATACTTATATCACTGTATACAAGTGTGCATTAGATTTGCTTCTATGTATGCAACAGAAGAGTTCAGGTCCTTGGACTTTGCGGTCCCAGCACCGTCTGACTGAGACAGGCAGAAAAGCCTTACAGTCTGCTTTTCCTTCTAAAAGGAACAAATTACAAAAGGACCTCAAACCTCAGAGCTTGGTCTCAGTGAGTGAGTTTAAAGCACTTTTAAGTATCACCTGAGTATATCTAATCAAGCCATGAAGAGTCTGTAAGCCCATGGAGTTCACAGGCTTGGGTCAAAATTTGGCACTTATTTTATTTGTGTTATTTTTCCAGCTTTTTTGAGCCCTCATAACTCTGTAAGTACAGAAGAAATCCACATGAAACTTTCAGGTTTGAAACAACTGATTCAAACTTCATTAAAACACTAAAGCTGGTTCTGAAGAGGAGGCACATGGTATGATCCAATAACACACACAGTCACACACTCACATACCTTTTCTGCTCTTCATAATTTTATATCTATAATACATGAAGACTCCAAATCCAGCAGCCAGGAGAACCACAGGAACCAGGACACCAGGTAGAACTTTAGTCCAGGCTGGAGGAGGAGGTTCTGTAATCAACACAAACATGTTTAACAGATTTTAATGAATTCACATCAGTGTTTACTATGACTCTGACCTCTAGCTACATCACTGACCTGTGACCTTCAGTTGGACATGGATCTTGGTCTGATCTCGTCCAAACTTGCGGGTGGTGCAGGTGTAGGTTCCACTGTCAGAGACTGTAGGGTTCCTCAGAGTGAGGCTGAGGTCTCCAGTCTGCAGAGCATCAGCTCTCATTGATGTTCGGTCGGTGTAACGATTGTTTTGTTGTTCCCGATCATCACCGCTCTGCAGACGCACGTGGACTGTTGGGATGATGAGCTCCTTGCGGTCCCACACTAATGCTGTGGAGCTCCTGGAAACATCAGCTGATACCTGACAAGGCAGCAGGACAGACTCCACCCCTTCATACACCTCCACCTCCACCCCTGAGGCATGCTGGGAAACTGAAGAGAGAAAATATAAAGCTGAGTGCTGTGATTTTGTGACAGCTGGTTAGACACAGAATGAGGATCTAAATGCCTGTGTAGATCAAGGAAAAGTTCAGAGTCTTCACTGATATAAAGATGGGTTTGGTACACAGGTGATCAGTCCAACTAAGCAGGTACAGAGAAGCAAACAGAGGCAACAACCAGGAAACAGATCTGAGCCACAAACATAAGAAGGCTCTCACTGGAACACTAAATACCTGGACCTGCAAAGGAACTAAGGAGCACTCAGTTTAAGTACACAGAGGAGACGATTAGACACAAGTGAAAGACATGAGTGAGGAGCAGGTGATCACACAGGAGGAGGACCTGAAACAAGACTCAAGGATGAGGAACAAAAAAAGAACAACAGAACCTTTGGATTCAGCCGGGATCTCACAGATTTACAGTCACGTGACTTTTATGTTGAAGAGAAGTAATATTAATAATAATAATAATAATCCTGTATTTCCTTTTGTCTCTAAATTATTTCTGCTCTCTTACTGTTTGTGTTTCTTTTTGGACTTCAGTCAGTTTTTTGAATGTTTTGATGCAGCCAAAAATGTCTCATTTATTTGGTTTATTTCACCTACCTGTGTCCTGCCTTTGAGCTCTAATGAAAGTATCCTGATGTTTACTCTGCAGATTCAAACTGGTTTTGTGTTGCTTACATCATTATGATGTGATATGATAATCAGATTTTTTGGGGGGGTTTTTCCTCACAGAAAATGGAGAACTTTCAACATTTCATAAGAGTTTCTGACTTCAGGAAATGATTCTGCAGTAAAGAATCATAATGAACTGCATATGTAGTTGATATCACTATTTGGAAAAAACTGGATTTCCTAATTAATCCCAGCCCTGGGGCACTTCAGACCAATACACCACTGCTCAAAGTAGCATCAGCCCTCTGATTCTGGATAAGCTCTCGCTGGGAGACAGAAACAGATTCATGAACATGCAATCAGGTTCCAAATGACACTTTTATTTCTGGACTGAAGAACCTGTGTTTGTTCTAGCCATAGAACATCACTCAGCACAAGCTGTGAGAACAACAGGGAACACCTGACTCCGTGGTATAATTCACAAATGCAGATAACCCGAAAGCTGGAGAGGGAATGGCGTCTCACTAAATTAGAAGATGCTCATTTAGCCTGGAAAAAGAGTTTGTTGCTCTATAAAAAAGCCCTCCGTAAAGCTAGGACATCTTACTACTCATCATTAATTGAAGAAAATAGGAACAACCCCAGGTTTGTTTTCAGCACTGTAGCCAGGCTGACAGGCTGGCTACAGTGCAAGATGTAACATAATCACCAAAGTACTCTGAGACATGCTGAACAAGAACATCAGGGAGTTTGTAAAGAAAGAAGCTGGTTTATATTTTCATGGATTTTCAGATACCTTTGTATACAGAAGTGACAGGATGATGTGGTGACTTTGGAAGGTAATAATATCACAATGCTGCAGATAAGCTGAAGTGATCTCAGAGGCACGTGAGAACTTGTTTGATGGGTATATTGTGATGTTTGCAGGAAAACATTTGATTTCCATTTTCTATGTATTTTTGAATATCTGCTTAAACAGCAGTGTTTGTGGAAATTCATGTGATTTCAGGATGTCAGACTTTCACATTTCTACAGTTATATGATTTGAAACTGATGTCAGATGTAGTGGAGGACACGTTTAATAAGGATTTGGTGGGTTTGCTGAAAACAACTTGATTTCCATTTTCTATGTATTTTTGAATATCTTCACACAATTATAACCATGTCCCTACACATGATTGTAGCTGGTATTATGATGCATTTGATTTATCTGATAATTATCTAATATCAGCCAAATGTTGGATTAACCATTTGAAACTTGTCTTTTCAGAAGTAAACTTTGAGCATAAACATGGTGCCATATGCTTGTAACAGCCTGGTTATAATATTCTTAGATATACGTAAACATGCCTGTATATGCCAGTGATATGTTTTGTATCACTTTACTTTGTATAGAATATGCAAACTATCAAAAGGGCAGTAAATTATATTATCTAAGTCTGTGAAAGTATAGATAGCTGAATTTACGAGGTGCACCTAAAAGCACCATGAGTTGAACCGCATATACTGACGTAGATGCGGTGTCTCCACTGAGCCGCGGCGTCCGTGGAATCAGGTTAACGCGATGGCAGCTCACTGCAAACAGCCACAGGTGGAGACACCTGAGGACGGCTGCAGGTGGAGCTGTCTCTGCTAACACCTCCCTGCTGCTCCGAGCGCAGCCTCCTGATTATAAACTGATTCTTCTCATGGAAAACTGAACCGATAAACTCGGAGATATTTTTGCTGTGAGGCTCAAATGTGGAGTCAGAACCAAAACCAGGACTCGATGGAGGCTGATCCGTGTGACGGGATCCGCCCTGCATGAAGGCCGCAGAGAGAGAGGAGGATCGAGGAGAACAGACAGCAGAGAGCAGTGCAGGTTTACAGAGTCATTCAGAGAGGATCAGAGCGGCTTTCTTACCGAGTAAGAGGAGCAGCAGCATCTTCATCCTGCAGGAAAAACTTCAATCTGATCCTCACCGACAGAACAATCCGTGACTGCGGCTCTCAGACTGACGCTCAAACAAAAGCTTACTTTTACTTTCATTTTAAATGGGAGGTTCAGCCGCCAATCACACTGCCAGGCAGGGCTGGACTGGGACAAAAAATCGGCCCTGACATTTTTGGCTTAGACCGGCCCGCAACTATGTCTTTAAAGCGTTTGGCACTGTCTTACTCTTATTCAGTGTGGGCATAGCTATTGCTAATAATACTTTTATACTTTTTTACACTTACATTAGTAATGCTTAAATTACAAAGCTTTTACTTATCATTTAGCTTTTTAAAAAATCTGTTATTTCACCTGCTTGAGGGCTTTTTAAAACATGTTTAACCAGCACAGAGGCTACAAATTCAAACTACTGTGCAGCCTTTCAACACACCTTTAACCTAAATATCTAAAATGCTGTGATGCAGCCTAAAATGGACCCTTGCTGCTCATCCAACACTTCTCAGCCTTGACCGTTTCCTATTTTATTAGATTAAGGTGCCATGGCTGCCAGATTTGGGGAAGTATGCAAATACCAATAATATTGATACTAATCAATTGCCATTGCTCATCATGCTCATGTAACAGAGCTAATGTTACCTCATCACCTCAGAGTCCCTGTATTATCCTAACATTACTACCTGCTTACGTACTGCACTTTCCTGCTCACTCTGTCCCTCGTTACTAAAGCCTGCATCTCTGGCTGCTCCTCTCCCTGCTGCTGTCTTCACCTACAGCAGAGTCTGCCCAAGCCTTGAAGGGGCCCTAAGCAACATTTGATTTCATACCACTTCATTGTCCCCTGAACTTAACCGTTATTAATGCTGGAGGGTTAAAGTTGATTATTAATTTTTTTTCAGGATGCATTACTGGTTCAGCCTTTTCAATTCAGTGTTTCAGTTCAGTTTTATTTATACAGCACCAACTCACAACAAACAGGCACCTCAAGGCACTTTATACTGTAAGGTAAAGACCCCACAATAATTACAGAGAAAACCCAACAGTCATCCTAATCTTAAAAATAGAGAGGGTGTCTGTCTCCTGAATCCAAGCTGGGAGCTGGTTCCACAGAAGAGGGGCCTGAAAGCTGAAGGCTCTGCCTCCCATTCTACTCTTAAGTATCCGAGGAACCACAAGTAAGCCAGCAGTCTGAGAGTGAAGTGCTCTGTTGGGGTGATATGGTACTATGAACCAATGAAGAGAAGCCAATATGGGAGAAATCTGCTCTCTCTTTCTAGTCCCTGTCAGTACTCTAGCTGCAGCATTTTGGATCAGCTGAAGGCTTTTCAGGGAGCTTTTAGGACAGCCTGATAATAATGAATTACAATAGTCCAGCTTAGAAGTAATAAATGCATGAATTAGCTTTTCAGCATCAGTCTGAGAACGAATTATTAGAGTGTAGCCTACTGATTAAATTAGTGTAGTTCCAAGTATACAAATCTGGACAGTTAGAATAGTCTCTTCTTTCTTTTAGGAAATTGTCATTTGTAAAAAATTAAAACAAACCAAAAAAGTTTCATGACAAATGTGGGCGAGCTTGGGGGGCCCCTGGTGGTCAGGGGGCCCTATGCAGCCGCATATGTCGCCTATGCGTCTGGCCGGCTCTGCATACAGCTGCTGTTGCTGCAGCATTACTGTTATCAGAATCAGAATCAGAATCAGAATCAGAATCTTTATTGTCATTGTACACAGAAGTTGCACAACAAAATTTAAAATGCATTCCTTTGTAGGTGCCTCAGACAATAAATAATAAAATAATAAAAATATGAGTGATAAAAATGATTACTAAAATACAGTGCACAATAGTAAATTAAGACGAATCTAGCCCCAATACACACACCAACGCACGCACACAGTCAGCACTACCACCCCACATCACTGTCCAAACCACACAGAGTTCAGTTCAATGATAGCCCTGGCATAAAAGCTGTTCCTCAGTCTGTTTGTTCTGGCCTTCATTGTCCTGAAACGTCTGCCTGATGGCAGTAGCTGAAACAAGGAGTGTCCAGGGTGTGAGGGGTCCTGGAGGATGTTCTGTGCCCTCCTCTGGCAGCGGGCATTGAACAGTTCCTGGAGGGAGGGCAGGGGACAGCCTATGATCTTTTGAGCCGTGTTGATGATTCGCTGGAGTGTTTTCCTGTCTGCTGCTGTGCAGCTGTTGAACCACACGCACAGACAGTAGGTCAGGATGCTCTCTACACAGCAACGGTAGAAGGACACCAGCAGATTCTGGGTCAGATGGTTGCTCCTAAGAACCCTCAGGAAATGCAGTCTCTGTTGGGCCTTCCTGACAATGCTGGTCGTATTGATACTCCAGGTCAAATCATCCTGCAGATGTACTCCCAGGAACCTAAAATCTGAAACCAGCTCCACTTCATCCCCCTCGATGAACAGAGGTTGAATGACATGTTTTGTCCTCCTAAAGTCTACTACCATCTCCTTTGTCTTAGTGGTGTTCAGGATCAAGTTATTCTCACTGCACCACCTTGACAGCCGCTGCACCTCGTCCCGGTATGCTGACTCATCCCCGCCTGATATGAGCCCCACCACAGTGGTGTCATCCGCAAACTTAATGATGCAGTTACTGGCATGTATGGAGGTGCAGTCATGTGTGTAGAGGGTGAAGAGTAGGGGACTCAGCACACAGCCCTGTGGAGAGCCGGTGCTGAGGCTGATGGCTGAAGAGAGGTGGGGACCTACTCTTACCCTCTGGGAACGGTCTGTCAGGAAGTCCTTGATCCAAAGACAGGTGGAGCGTGGTATCCCCAGATCTGACAGTTTAGTCACCAGTCTGCCAGGAAGGATGGTGTTAAACGCCGAGCTGAAGTCCACAAAGAGCAGCCGAGCGTAGTTCCCCCCCTGCTCCAGGTGAGAGAAGGCAGAGTGGAGGGCCGTGGCAATGGCGTCCTCTGTGGACCGGTTGGCTCTGTAGGCAAACTGGTGGGGGTCTAGTCTGGGGGAGAGACTGGAGATGACGTGAGCCCGGACAAGCTTTTCAAAGCACTTCATAACAATTGGTGTTAGTGCTACTGGCCTGTAGTCATTCAAACCTCTGATAGTGTTCTTCTTGGGGATGGGGACGATAATGGAGGACTTCAGGCAGGAAGGGACAGCAGCCTGGCTCAGGGACTGGTTAAAAATGCTGGTAAAAATACCAGCCAGCTGAGCCGCACAGACCTTCAGTATCCGTCCAGAGACACCATCGGGCCCCACAGCTTTCCTGGGGTTCACAGTTTCCAGCATACGCCTCACCTCTTGCTCTTGCAGCCTGAGGATGCTGCTGCTGCCTGCTGAGGGATGTTGGATGGCTGTCTCTGATTGCTGTACCTCAAAGCGTGCAAAGAAGCTGTTCAGCTCCTCTGCCAGATTGATGTTACGCTGATCAACTAACAGGCTGAGTTTGTAGTTCAAAATATGCCGAACCCCTTGCCACACCTGCCTGAAGTCGTGGCTCTGGAAACAGTCCTCAATCCTCCTCTTATACACAGCCTTGGCCTCCCTGATGCCCCTCTTCAGGTTGGCTCTGGCAGCGCTGTAAAGCGCCCCATCACCAGCTCTGAAGGCGATGTTCCTTTCTCTGAGTAAGCTCTGCACCTTTCCATTCATCCATGGCTTTCTATTTGGAAAAACCCGGATATTCTTGTCCACAGTTACAGTGTCGGTGCAGAACTTGATGTAGTCCAGAACAGCCGAGGTGTACTGCTCCAGGTCCTGGTGCTTGAATACGTCCCAGTCAGTTGTTTCAAAGCAGTCCTGCAGCTGTTGAGAGGCACCTTCAGGCCAGGTCTGAACAGTCTTAGATGTAGAAAGAGCAGTTTTGCTGAGGGGGGTGTATGCTGGAATCATACACCCCCCTCAGCAACTGTTACAGAGGACGTGGAGGCTACAGCAGCGAACATGTCTGTGATCTTTACACATTTTGTAGCATCTACAAAGACACTCTTCAATTTCTTCACACATAACTTCTCTGCACCCCCTTTCAGCACATTGCCTCTCCTTTAACATATGGGCTCAACACTGAAACTAGCAGAGTTACAGGGCACCACGTAGAAAAAGGGTGGGGCCGCTTTCATCCTATATCCTGGTTCCATCTACTGTCTATCCGGTTGTTAAGTGATGATGTAGAATTCCATTTCCGGTTCCAAACTGTCACGTGATCACTATGCCGCAATGTATGTGTGTGTGTGTGTGTGTGTGTGTGTGTGTGGATGAGAGTGAGAGTGTGATGTTTATTGTAATTGTGTGTGGGTGTGATATTTGTTGTCTTTTGTATGCGTGTGGGGTGTGTGTTTGCAGTGTGGGTGGTGTGTGTCGGCCTGGAGCACGGTGGTGCCCTGGGGGTGTGGCCACTCAGGCCCTGGACCTGCCTTCCCTGTACTGCGGTTGGGTGTAGGGAACTGGAGTGTCTAGTGAGCCAGCAGTTAGTTGGCTCTATTACTCCGGGGGGTAGTCCTCTACCTCCCGGTCATATTTATCCTGACCTTCCCCCTCCTCCCACTCAGTTAAACATCACATTACACACATGTAGGTCACATTACACACACCCAGCTGGCTTGACCTCAGTTCCTAAGCAACCCGCTTTGCTATGATCAGTCCATTAAACACACATTATCAGTGGTAATCAGTCCTTAGACAGGAGCCACGGGGGTGTTTCTACCTGCTGGCTGGTTGTTATCATCGTTCACCTGGAGAATCACGGACTGAGAGATGAAAGAGTCCAAAATCCGTTCTCGCTGACTTCCGGTGGACACGGAGGTGTTTACAGGTCAGAGCATTTAAACTGACATCATTTATTTTTAATAAGTCAGTGAGTACAAAGGTCAGTGGATTTTACAGTAAAGCTGTCACTGTTTAAATGATGTTATGACGGAAATATCAGCTTCTGATCATTAAGATTCCCAAAAATCCGATTAGTTTCAGTACATCCATATTCAATATGTGCCAGTCCAGTGCTTTGTTTCAGCTGCATCATACTGAGCCAGGATTATGGTCACTGTAAAATAAAAAAAAAAAAGTAGTCTGAAGTGTGGCTGGCTTTGATTCTCCAGGAGGGCCTCAGGGTGCAGGTTTATTGGACCTGCTGTGCTGCTGGCACACCTGAGAGTAGGGATGGGAATTGAGAAATTCAGTTCCTTGGAATTGTGCAGTTAAAGCTGCACGAACCCTGTGGGTGTTGGGCTCTGCCAGGGCTGCCCTTTATCACATTCTGTTCATAACTTTTATGGACAGAATTTCTAGATGTAGCCAAGTTGCCGAAGGCTTCTGTCTTGGTGGCCTCAGAATCTCATCGCTGCTCTTTGTGGATGATGTTATCCTATTGGCTTCATCGAGTGGTGACCCCCAGCTTGCACTGGAGTGATTCATGGCTGAGTGTGAGCCGGCTGGCATGAGATTCAGCACCTCTAAATCTGAGGCCATGGTCCTCAGTCGGAAAAAGGTGGAAGAAGGGGAGAGGGGAGTTGGAGGTTAACAGACGGATCGGGGCTGCATCTGCATGATGTAGAGGATGCTTTGGTCTGTTGTTGTGAAGAGGGAGCTCAGCATGAAAGCAAAGCTGTTGATTTAGGGGTCGATAAACATTCCCTCCCCTCACCTATGGGCACAAACTTTGGGTAGTGACCGAAAGAAGAAGGTCACGAATGTAAGTGGCAGAAATGAGCTTCCTCTGATAGGTGGCTGGCCTCTCCCTTAGGGCTGCTTCCCCTGCAACCTGGCCATGGATAAGCAGAAGAAAACTTCAGAGTGAGAGTTTGTGCATCAAATATTTATCCCAGTCCCAGTGATCCCAGGAGCTATGTTGTCTGGGGGCTTGTCCCCCTGGTAGGGTCTCCCATGGCAAATTGGTCCTGGTGGAGGGGCCAGACAAAGAGCGGTTCAGAAGACCCCTATGGAAATGTTAATGGCATAGGTTTATCAGTGTCACACCCTGGAGACACACCTGGGGAGGGAGCTTGTGGGAGAGCATCTGGTGGCCAGGCATTAGCACGTGGTGCCCGGCTGGGTGCAGCCCAAAGAGACAATATGGGCCTGCCCTCCTGTAGGCCCACCAGCGGCAGGAGGCGTCGTATGGGTCAGGTGCAGTATGTGTCAGGTGGTGGCCAAGGACGGAGGCCCTGGCGGACTGATCACAGCTATCAAAACACCAAAAACAATAAATCTATAACAGGCAACAGAAAAAATATCATGAACTTCTCATGATAAATCTTTGTAAAATTTCACTCTTTGTTGTTGTTGTTGTGATTGAGATAAGCAGAGATAATCATAATGCAGTCCAGAGCTTTTATTCTCTGTGTTTAAAACAAACAATGCAGGGAATGAGTTACAGCATCCCTAATGATGTTTCTTAAGTAGTTTTATGATAAATGAAGAAAAGAAAAACTGTGTTCACAGTTTACTGATGTGAGAAGAAGTGTCAGAGATATTTATATCAGTTTGTACATGTCTCTAGATCCTTCTACAATTCTTTGCAGGGCTTCATGAGCGACAGGAACTCCTGAGTGGTGGTGGCAGCAGAAGACTGACAAAACCTTAGAGACTCTTATAGAGCAAAATCTGATTACAAAGCAACAGCATAGCTAAAGATAAGTCAAAAGTTTTCAAAGCTTTCAAAGTTTTCAAGTTTTCAAAGCAGTATGACACATTAAAATTATATTAATTAACCACAGAAAATTATTAGGGTGCTAAGGTGGTGCTATGACTCTCCTACAGAGAGTGACACATCCTGAATGCTTTCTCTCTAACATTCACATTCATTCACACTCTTGCCCAAGGGTACTGTGACACGCAGACTAAACCACCAACCTTCCAGTTGACGGATAGCCTACTCCACCTCCTGAACCACCCCCACCACATTTGTACTCATGAACAACGGCCATAAATAGTTTCCTGATGTTTCAGTTACAAACATTTGGAAACATGAAGACTGAGCAGTTTTTCCTGTTACACATGAAACTCACCGACTGAGGTTCATGTTTGATCCTCTGCAGAGTTTCCCCCAAAAACAGGAACATCTGAACAGACTCATCGTTTAATAACACAATAATTCATTCTGATGGTTTTTATTAAAGCAAAAATATTTTCAGCTTATATTCAAAGTTAGTGTTTGCAGTAGTGATTACTGCATCAATACTGTGAGCACTGATGATTTTATGGTGTGAGAATCAGACCTTCATTAGAAATGAAAAGAAATTAAAAAAATAAAATAAAATAAAACAAAAAGACAGAATTACAGGTGTGATTTTAATATTGCTACATTTTGATAGACAGATTGATATATATTAATAGGAATGGTTTATATTAATTATTCCCAGTATATAATTTTTATTGGCAATTAAAATAAAATTACAACAGGTTTAAGTTTTGTAATAAGAAGCTGAATAATTCATCGTTACTCATGAAGATAATTTACAGTGTTAATGAAATTATGAGTAAACTAAAGCAATGATTCTGTGAGCTCTTTGGACTGACAGTCACTGATACCCTCTTACTGTATCCATACTGTAATACTGTGTATACACACCACTACACTAAAGATAGTTTACATGGATGAACCCTCTCACCACCACAATCAACAGGAGTCATGAAAGGCGACCTAAAAAAGGACTGAAGTGACCTTTGACTCTAAAAAGGCCTGACTCACATACTGTCACTAACACACAGGTCGATGTGTCAAAGACTCTAAAGATAATAAGACATAATGTACACACATTTGTTTTTTGGTAACAGAACCTCTTCTGTCTGGACTTGGAGGATACCTGATTTACTGGGAAAATAAGAGAATCTGGGCAGCAGTTCGGCCCCTCGCGAGAATGCTTATCCAGATGGATGGGCTATGCAGAACTGTACAAACTCAGACTCAGTACCTGTTGTTCTCCTGCCTGGATGAACGGTAATGCTTTCACTTGCAGTTGTGTGGATATCTGCGAGCTCCATAAGCACCTTGTTGTGCCACCACATGTACCTCCTCTGGGTAAGAGCTATATGACACCCAGACAGAATATGGGCTCGCATGTGCACACAATTTACTGGATTGCCAACAATGTCTCTCAGCTACAGGGAGCTTTCAGCCAGCCTTACTGCAGTGTCCTGTGGCCTGTCCTTGTTGTTACCCCAGCACCTCTGACCAGCTCCTCCCTGGAGTCTCTGAGCATCATCACTGTCATATTCCAAGTTGTGTTGTGTGTTGTTTGAAAACTGCACCACCAAGTGGACAAAACGAGTGGTAGCAGGCTCGACGGACAAGTCGTAGAACAGATGCATGTATGTGAGTGCTGCTGTCAGTAATAAAGTCGACGTTATGTTATTAAGCTGGTTGTCTTCTTATGGTCACCAGAAACACTACATTGGCGACGAGGAGTAAATTTGGATGCATGGCGTGTCAGCGCCGACGTTCAAGAAAAGGGTAGGAAGCTATAACCTCCCAGAAGCTAAGCTACGCTAACAGCAATAGCAACAGACCTCTACACACCAGGCAAGCATGGCGCACATGACTGCTCTCCCGTCCTTCGACACAGAAACGGATCCTGGCTCTGTTGGACCTCGCTGGAATAAATGGCTGCAAAGGTTTGAAAATTATACCACTGCCATGAACATATCAGGAGATGCAAGACTCAAAGCACTGTTATTACATCTTGCTGGAGAGAGGGTGCATGATATCTACGACACAGTAGCAGCAGCAGATGACAAATATGCTGACACAAAAAGGAAGTTAACCACGTACTTTTCGCCGAAGAAAAACGTCCAGTATCAGATCTACATGTTTAGAAAAGCAACACAAGAACCTGGGGAAAATGTGGACAGTTATCACACCAGACTGAGAATGCTGGCAAAGAATTGTGACTTTGCAGATGTGGAAACTGAAATTAAAACGCAAATCATACACAGCTGTGCATCATCTCAACTGCGCAGGAAAGCACTGATGGAGGAAAAACTAAGTTTGGAGGAGCTTCTTAACTTTGGGAGAACACTTGAATTGGCAGAAATGCAAGCTAGCGACATAGAAAAAGGTGCCGCAGCCACAGTTAACAAGGTGGATCAGAAGGCTTCTGAGATGCATCAAAAGAATCACAAATGGTCAGCTAAACGGCGTTCTACCAATCAGTGCAGGAACTGTGGAGGCAACTACCCCCATGCTGGTGAGTGCCCTGCTAATAAGAAACAGTGTAGAGCATGTGGCAAATTCAATCACTTTGCAAGACAATGCAGATCAACACCAAGAAACAGTAACAGAAAAGAGCCCCGACTTGGTATTAATGCACATTTCAAGAACGTTCATCATGTCAAAAAGATTGCCCCAGATGAAACAGAAAACACCTCTTCTAGCAGTGATGATGCTTATGTTTTTGTGGTTGATGCAGATAAAGTTTCTGAGCTACCACAGACTCTGATCAAAATAAATGGCACCATTTCGTCAGTTCTGATAGACACAGGAGCCTCAGCCAACTGTCTAAGTGACACAAGCTTCGAAAAGCTAACACCACGTCCACAATTGTATTCAACTGAAACAAAGATTTATCCTTTTCGCTCTACTTCTCCACTCCCAGTGAGAGGGATTTTCAAGTGTTGTGTGGAAAAAGGACACAAGAAGGCAATGTGCACGTTCTTTGTAATTAAAGGTGATGGCTTCAACATTCTGAGCTACAAAACTTCAACAGCACTGGGATTAATCAACGTGGTCACAGCAGTGTCAGCTAAAGCACAGTGTCGTACCGTTGCTGATGAGCTGGTGGAAAGTCATCCAGACTTGTTCCAAGGGATTGGAAAATTGAAAGATTTTCAGGTGAAGCTTCACATAAATCCTGATGTTAAACCTTCATGCCAGCCACATCGACGTGTGCCCTTCCACATACGCCAAAAAGTGGAGGATGAACTTAAGAAACTACAGGAGGACGACATCATTGAAGATGTGACTGGTCCCACACCTTGGGTTTCACCGATCGTCGCACCGCCTAAACCCAAAGATCCCGAAAAAGTGAGGATCTGTGTTGATATGCGTCAGGCTAACATGGCCATTGAGAGAGAGCGCCACATTACCCCGACCATGGATGATGTGGTACATGAGTTAAATGGCGCAACAGTATTTTCAAAGCTGGATTTAAGAGCTGGGTATCATCAGCTGGAGCTACATCCGGACAGCAGATATATTACCACGTTCACCACTCATCTTGGATTGAAACGCTACAAAAGACTGAGTTTCGGCATTTCGTCTGCCGCTGAAGTTTTCCAGAATGCCATCTGTCAGACCTTGCAAGGTCTCACTGGAGTGAAAAATCTCAGCGATGACATCATTGTCTACGGTGCGTCCCAGAGTGATCATGATAACAACCTCAGAGCTCTGTTTCAACGACTGAAGGAAAGCGGTCTCACACTCAATCATGATAAGTGTGAATTCAATAAGTCCAGATTGGAGTTTTTTGGTTTCATTTTCTCTGCAGAAGGGGTTTCCGCGGATCCGAAGAAAGTTGCCGCTGTTCATCAGGCTCCCGACCCTACGACTCCAACTGAAATTAAAAGCCTGCTTGGCATGGCCAACTACTGCTCCAGATTCATCCAAGACTTCTCTTCCATCTCTGAACCTCTGCGGCAGCTCACCAGAAAAGATGTTTCTTGGGTGTGGGGTCCAGATCAGCAGACAGCTCTTCAAACATTAAAAGACAGCCTCACTAGTGACACCGTTATGTCCTACTTCTACCCAGGCCGTGATACAGAGTTGCTTGTGGATGCCAGTCCCGTTGGACTGGGTGCCATCCTATGTCAAAAAGATGAAAAAGGGGTGAAACACATAATAGCATATGCCAGTCGTTCTCTCAGTGACGTTGAGAGGAGATACTCCCAGACTGAAAAAGAGGCACTTGCTATTGTCTGGAGCTGTGAACATTTTCACCTATACATATACGGACATCCCTTCACACTAGTGACAGATCATAAAGCACTGGAAATCATATGGAACAATCCCCGATCAAAACCACCAGCCAGGATTGAAAGATGGGGTTTGAGGCTTCAGCCCTACAACTTCAAGGTGGAATTCAGAAAGGGAGCCAACAACCCAGCTGATTACATGTCTCGTCACCCGATTCCATCTCCAAAAATTGAGAGTACACGTGCTGCGAAAGTGGCGGAAGAATATGTGAGCTTCATTGCAACTCATGCCACACCAAAAGCCATGACACTTGCAGAGATCAAAGCAGAGACACTCAAAGACTCCATTCTTCAGGAAGTCAGCACTCACATTAGAGACAACACGTGGCATAAAATTGAAAAATCACAGCATGTGAACATCATGAAACACTTCCGTTGTGTCAGTAGTGAACTGACAGCATCACCAGCATCTGACGTCATTCTGCGTGGGACAAGGATAGTTATTCCCACCACTCTGCAGGAAAGAGTTGTCCAGCTCGCCCATGAAGGACATCAGGGGATCGTCAAAACAAAAGCACTGCTCAGGTCCAAAGTTTGGTTTCCAGGCATTGACTGCAAAGCAGAAGCAGCAGTACGTGGATGCCTTGCATGCCAGGCTGCCACCCCCTCCATCCAGAAAGAGCCATTAAAAATGACACCACTGCCTGAAACACCATGGCACTGTGTGAGTGCGGATTTCTATGGACCTCTTCCAACTGGAGAATATCTGCTGGTCATCATAGATGAGTACACACGTTTCCCTGTAGTTGAAACTGTGAGGTCAACGTCAGCTCACACAGTCATTCCCATCTTTGACAAAGTTTTCGCTATGTTTGGGATTCCCAGAGTTGTTAAGACTGATAATGGTCCCCCATTTAACAGTGGGCAATTCTCCCAGTTTGCCAACTATTTAGGTTTCCATCACCACAGGATAACACCACTATGGCCACAAGCTAATGCTACAGCTGAAAGATTCATGTGCACCCTAGGCAAAGCGCTACGGGTGGCAGACGCACAAGGAATTCCTTGGAAACAGCAGTTGAACATTTTCCTACGAGAGTATCGTTCCACACCCCACAGCACAACAGAGAGATCACCTGCTGAACTCCTATTTCGACGTGCAATGAATACAAAGATTCCCTCGTTCAATAGCACACCAAAAGGATGTTCAGATTCGGCTGTGAGAGCAAGAGATGCCAAGGCCAAAGCCAAAATGAAGTCTCACGCCGACAGGAGCCTCCGTGTCACTCCACACACTCTGGCTCTTGGTGATACAGTGTTACATCGACAACCCAAGCGCAATAAGCTTACCACACCATATGATGTCAGACCATATACAGTGACAAGAATCAAGGGTTCCATGATCACAGCTTCCAGAAATGGACAATCCATCACAAGGAACTCTTCATTCTTCAAAAGCATTGTGCCACAGGTGGGTGCTCCATCAGGCCACGATGATGTCTGCAGTCAGCCTGACAACGCTGCAATGAGGAATACTCCATCGAGGTATCCCAATAGGAACAACAGACGCCCACCTGCATATTTAAAGGACTTTACTTGATATGTGCATATTGATGTTATGTGGATGATGTTCTAACCACTAAATTTCAGTGCAGGTAAAGAGACGTGACACTGAATCCTTGAATCTTCCTGTTGATTCTCGTGTTAGTGTGGCTGAGCGTTCTGATGTGTTTTTTTTGTTCTTGGAGCGTGTTAATATATGTGACATTATGTTGAGACCCTGACTACTAATTCTGTTTGTGGAGATTGTCAAATTTATTCTTATGTTGAATAATCTGAATTTTAGCAAGACTGGAGTTGCTGGTTAAGTAAATGTTCTTTTTTGTTTAAAGCAAGCAGAGTTTGCTTATGTATTATCGGAGATAACTGAAAAAAAGGGGGTAATGTCATATTCCAAGTTGTGTTGTGTGTTGTTTGAAAACTGCACCACCAAGTGGACAAAACGAGTGGTAGCAGGCTCGACGGACAAGTCGTAGAACAGATGCATGTACAGATGCAGCCACCTAATGTTGCCGCATCCAGCCAGACGTCGGCCAGCTGAAGTCCAGCTCCCAGCTGGCCGACGTCCGGCTGTCGTCGGGCTGGAAGTCCCCCTCCTTCTCCTGGGCGTATCTACTTTCCAGCATGAACACACCCCTTTCCCTCAATTGTAGACTGTCACCAAAAGGTGGCGCCTTCTTAACAAAAACGTTGAGTTCTGTGATTCAAAAAAGTTTTGGTGAAGTATCAAGTTTTGAAAACCTAAAATAGATGCCTAAAATTTTTGTCAGTATGACCTTTCACACATTTCCATTGCGAATCACCAAAAGATTCCTTTGTTTCACTTCATCTTTTAACTAAATAAGTAAATAAATACAGTAGGTTAAAAAAGAAGCGGTGCTGCGCTGAGCCAACCCGGTCTCACGGCAGTTCGTGCAGTAGGCACGAAATTTAAGCTATTGATTCGTGCTCATGAACACGAATTCCCTCTTTTTTCGTGTTACTCGGCACGACTTCTAACCTGCCTGAAATGCAGTGGGATAAAGTTCGTGCCTCTGAGCACGACTTCTAAGCTGCAGTATAGTTTTTTTTTGTTTTTTTTTTTTGCCCCCTGTCCCCCTTTTTTCCCCCCTTTTCTTTTGAACTGGAAGCTCAGAAGCTGAATTATGCCTTTAATTGCGATCCTTAAGCGCCACTTTTCCTTTTGACATGAATTTCTCCGTGTTTCATTTAATGTGGGGTGCTGCTTATGGTTGTAACGATGACATTTGTGGGGCTTTTTAGGTCTAAATTTATATTTACGTGTTTATGGTTAGTGCTATATTCGGTGTCCAATTTTTTCTGTGAGTTCCGTGGTCTGAAGCCGTTTTTCCTCTGTGTTAAATCCATGAACCAACGATGAATAAATAAATGAACTACAGTACCCATCACCCCATCGGCCGTAACCATGGTCACGCGTATTCCCGTTGCTGTCCAGGTAAATTGCATTAGTTCACCCGCTTCGGGTGTTATCAGGTAATTACTGACTTTATTAGCGGTTTTCAGGCCTGTAGATATGGGCCAGCAAGGGCCGTCTGCACCTCGTAGTCAGTCGAGAAGGTAGTTATCGTTCTAACGGAGGATCACTGACAGATGGATGAAGGACTACAGAAGAAGGACTACAGAAGCCATGCTCGCTGACTTCCGGCGGATGCTGCAGTGTACAGGTAAGAGGATTTCAATGGACAGCGTTTATATAGTGATATTATTAAGGCAGTGAGTTCAATAAGCACTTGAAATTACATTAATGTGGTGTAAGAGAGCGCTGATATCCCAACTCTGAGATGCATTTGTAGAGATTATTGCGGGTTTTGCCGTCTTTGAGACGCTAGCTTAAATTTTCTGTGCAAATGTTAGCGGATATCGTAGGAAAGCGTTCACTATTTAAACAATGTTATGACAGAAATATGAGCTTCTGGACTTACTAGTTAAGTAAAATGATTATTTTCAGCCACAGATTCCAAATAAATATCCTGATGAGCTTCAGTGCATCCATATTCAATATCTGCGAGTACAGTGCTTCGTTTAATCTGCATTGAACTGACCCAGGCTTATCACAATGTAAAATAAAATGATACTGGTCTGAACACAGTTGCTGGATCAGGTGACCCTGAAGCCTCTCTTAGTTATGCTGCTATAGGCCTAGACTGCTGGGGAGGTTCCCGTGATTTCTTTATATTCACTGTAAACAAACCTTATATTAGCAAGTTTCTTATATTCACTATATAAACAAAGAGCAGTCTGTTTATACTTCAGACTGCTGGCTTCCTTGTGGTTCCTATGATACTTAAGAGTAGAATGGGATGCAGAGCCTTCAGCTCTTCTGTGGAAAGAGCCTTGAGGTGACTGTTGTGATCCTCTGTGACAAACCTGAGGATCCATGAAATCTGCCAGCACCTGACAATGAGCTGAAACTTACAGTGTATTACAGTGTATTACTTACAGTGTATTAGCTTCCAGACTCTGGGAATCCTGTCAGTGAGCAGGGACTGATTCACTGTCCTCAGCTTTAAACAAACCCAGTCTCCATCTCAGGTTTTGACTCAGCCTGCTTTGGAATCACTAATCTAGAAGCATCAGGCTACTTACTTTCAACACCATAATTTTGTTACTGATTCATTAATATGTTTTACATATTAATGAATCAGTAATTTTTGGCATTTTTGTGGAAGAGGAGGTTCATCTTTAATATTCAGGCTATATCAGCTACCAGTTTGTAAACCTGTTTAGTGCTGCAGCAACAATCAAACATTTCCACTTCATACATCATTGTAGTTTGTGTCTTTGCTCTTTCAGAACTGAATTGGAAATCCAAAGGTGCTGGAAAGCTTCTTCTCCAACCCTCAAAGCCAAACTTCACCCATGAGAGCTGACAGCATGCAATCATTTTGAGAAGTGACACTCTCATAAATAAAGGTGAGCAATGATACTTAATGTGTACTTTTTGATTATCATGTTTAAAGGTTTGTCATTGCTCACAGTGGCCTTGTATTCATTAGGCATTTCCAGAATAGTATCCAGCAGTTTCTTGTGAGCTGAGCTGAATCATTTTTCTTTTAATACATGTTTAACATTCACTTGAGTATTACTTGTTGTACATAACTGTGGCTCTGAAACAAAGGCTCTCCTGAAGGAGAAGAAGAGAGCCTTTAGATCAGGAAATAAGGAGGAGCTGAGAGCTGTGCAGAAGGATCACAGAAGGAAAATCAGGGATGGAAAAAACACCTACAGAAAGAAGATGGAGGACCAGCTACAGCAGAGCAACACCAGTGGAGTTTGGAGAAGCTTGAACTCAAGTTCAGGCCACAAACCAAGCCCACTCTGAGACTTAGAGTAGAGTGGGTGAACAACTTGGACCACTAGAACTACCAGCATTTTCACACTACTCCTTTTTCTACCAAGCGCCTCCAAATGGCAGTTTACATCTCATTAGGCCACCTTTTGTTATGTACACGGGGCCAGTAGATCGGAATGTGTGTGGGATGGGTGTGGGGGTGGGGATGGGTTACCACTGATGACCCAGGGTCGCCAGGTGTATAAAAAGCCAGGTCACAACACATATTTCACCTTTAATAAGAACAAATTTGTAATTGAGATCCCAGATTTTGAAGAGATGTTTTGTGTTCTCCGTGCTTCAGGTTCACAGCAGATGGAAGGAAACTCAAACAGCCACTAATGTAGCCGTTGTGCTGACTGTAGACTGAGGGATCTCTTCAAATTGTTGTATTCCTCCTCTTCCTCGTCACCCACTGCTTCAGATCTTGCTGTCACCATCAGACTGCAGCAGTTATGTTATTTAGCCATGAAACATGTCGTCACCCTCCCTTGATTTTTTTCAGGCTTTTCAGAAAACACAAAAAACTGAACTGAATGTTGAAAATTTAATTTGGACAAAAATAAAATTTAAAAAATGTCTTTGACCATTTTTTTAGGAGGGTGACGATATATAACCTTGTTCAGCCTGTTTAAGAATGCACTGAGATCAATAACCTAATTTCCAACGCAGATCTGGAGAAACAGCAAAAACCAACGGGACCCTACACAGCCACAGATGCTGCTCCAGAGCTAGAAGTTCTAAACCATAAAGACCAACCTGGGAAACCTGCTAAGTGTGACAGGTCCAACGTAACCCCAGATACAGCCCAGCCACAGGGTGAACCAAATCTTTCAGATAATGACAACAGAGAACCAAACGCACCTCCCTCCTAAACTCACCAGCCTGCACCAACCTGATATTTCTCCTCCCTGAGTTAAATAGATGAATGGAAGTTAAATGGTTACAAACATAAAAACCACGGGTCCACAGACAGGAGCAGTGAGCTGAAATCAGCACAAAGCTACCCGAGAGGCTGTATTGAACTACTATATATAATTTAATCATTTGTCCTGACTGGTTTCACCTCAGATGTTCTTTCTCCTTTTGGTAGATTTCTCCCACCTCTGTTTTGATGCCAAGAAGAAGAAGAAGCTGCTTCAGAGAAGTGGGCTTCATGGTCTCAGTGCACAGCAACATGTGTTTTCACTGCCACAATCAAAACATTGAATGAAATCTATGTATTGTTGTTTAGAAATGTGTCACATTACTACATGCTAAGGTGTGTTATTAAAGAAAAAAATGAGTTCTATTTTTCTGGTTTGATGATATCCGAAGCTTTTGATTCAAAACGTTTATTTTCCACTGGACAAAATATTTACTGTTGCACATTTATTTCTCATAGGGATTTTTTCTTTCCATATTTCAGTCTCTGGTTCTTGAGAGTCATGGCTCTGTCTGGTCTCTGACAGAGATCCTTAAAAATATTATTGGAAAGTACCTATAAATTTTACTTTCAAACAGCTTTATGTGAATGTTATCTTTTCATTTATAATTTTTAATATATTGATCACAGTGTAGTGTACAGTAGAGGCATCCAAAAATGATGAGACTGGGCTGCTTGTGTGTGATTTGGAAGGTTTGTGTCTGTCTGTGACTCTGCAGAGGTTAAAGCTGTGATCCAGTCTCAGTCTCTGACTGAAGGTTGCTGAGACTCTGATTAGATACACAATGTGAAGTTCACAATTCTCTAAACAAATAAAACAGTAATGACAAACATGAACATCTGTACTTATTTCAGAGACATGAATGTTTACAAACATAATATTTATTTTAAGGATTGGACTTCATAAAGCGCACTGATGTTAGAGTGTGTGTTCATATTTAAATCATTTTGTAGGCTGAAATTGTAACGGTGGACCTGAGATGGTCCAGAGAAAGTAAACACATGTTAATTGGAGTAATATCAACAACAGACTGAGACAGACAGCTGTGAAATGCGCACACAATGACGTCACCTCATTCACTGCTAGCTACACTGCTAGCTACATCGTATCATTCATGATCATCTATGTAAACAACGTTTAAAGAAGCCGCCACAGCTCTGCAGCTGTAACTGTTTCAAATCATATATTTTTGCTCGTTTGAACTCTGAGGATGTTTTTAAAACGGTCTTAAAAGGCTGTTTCTATGGTGGTTGTCACGGACGCCTCAGCAGCTTCTTAGGCTAACCTGGCGCGTCCGGTTCCTGCTGCTAGCTGTCTGCCGCAGGAAGGCTGCGTCCCATTTCAAAGAGCCGCCGCTCCGTCGTAACTGTGGCTCAAACACCACTTTATCCTTTAAGAAAAGGCCTTTTATAGCCACTGATGACACACACACACTAATGCACGTCACTGTCACAGTGTGACTTCACTAAAACCTCTAAAGTATTGTTTATAAAATGGAAAATGAACCGGGCATTGATCTGATGATGGAGACTGCAGCTGACGTTTCACAATCCTGATTGACTCGCTGTACATTCATATAATTAATCAGAGCAGAGTTTAGACTGCACAGTGCGCTGCGCTCACTGTTACTGTGTCAGCTGCTGCCTTCATATATGTTACTGCTGAGGTTTGATGAAGCAGGTGGAGGAGAGTCAAAGAAGTAAATATTAATCCACTTATTATGCAATTACTAACCCTAACCCTAGCTCAGCATACAATAACGACTGCCGGTATTATTAGTTTGGGAAGGAGTCATTTTGGTGGCAGTTTTGATTATAAAATAAAAGGGAAAATATAAACAAACAAAAAGCTTAACATTGTGAAGACTTGGAAGAACAATGTGACACTGATGAGAGGATTAGGCTTCCCAGGTCATTCCCAGGCCAAACCGGCTGGTGATCAGAATTATTTTAATTATTTTTTTACCCAGTTTCGCTGGCGGTGCAGCGCTCAGAGCCTGTCCGAGGTCCCGGGCTGAACTTCAAGCCCAGCCCGTCCCTCCAGACAATACTCACTGCTCCACTATAATGACCGCTTTACTCTCATCTTTCTATTGTTTTTAATGGACAGTTCCGCTTACAATTACAGTTCAATGATGTGAGGATCCTTGGTACAGTATACAGCGGGCTGTAAATGAATGCGCTTCCACTATTACTGCTCCTCCTGGTGGATCAACAAGACATTACCACCATTTTCCCCAAATGCTGCTTAGGGGCGTTCCCACCAGTGGCCGGAATTCCTACGTCATTAGCGGGGGATCGCGTTTAGGCCGAGGTTCGGCCACGAATCGGCCAAGGACCGGCCAAGGTCGCGTCACGGATCGGCCGGCCATTTTCGGTGGCTGAATCTGTATGTGAGTGCTGCTGTCAGTAATAAAGTCGACGTTATGTTATTAAGCTGGTTGTCTTCTTATGGTCACCAGAAACACTACAATCACCACTCTGCACCTTAAACTCCTCCACCACAGATGAAAATGGCAGCTGAAGCTAGTCTGATGTGATAGTTCATGTTTGTTGTCATGTTTAATTTATTTAACACATTTCAGTATGTGAATGTCTGAATGTGTTCATTCATAAACTGGGAGCTGGTTCCACAGAAGAGGGGCCTGAAAGCTGAAGGCTCTGCCTCCCATTCTACTCTTAAGTATCCGAGGAACCACAAGTAAGCCAGCAGTCTGAGAGTGAAGTGCTCTGTTGGGGTGATATGGGACTATGAGGTCTTTGAGATAAGATGGGGCCTGATTATTCAAGACCTTGTAGGTGAGGAGAAGGATTTTAAATTCTATTCTAGATTTAACAGGGAACCAATGAAGAGAAGCCAATATGGGAGAAATCTGCTCTCTCTTTCTAGTCCCTGTCAGTACTCTAGCTGCAGCTGCAGCATCCATTGAGAGCCTGCTGACGTACTGTATCACAGTATGGTACGGCAGCTGCACTGAGGCAGACAGGGTCAGGCTTCAGAGGGTAGTCAAGACAGCACAAAGAATCGTTGGCTGCCCTCTCCCCTCCCTGATGGACATCTACACCTCCCGCTGCATCAGCAGAGCCAGGAACATCATCAAGGACAGCTCACACCCTGGCTTTGACCTGTTTGACCTGCTGCCCTCTGGCAGGCGCTACAGGTGCATCAAAGCCAGAACAAACAGACTCAAGAACAGTTTCTTCGCCAGAGCAATCACCACCCTGAACTCACACACTCACCCACTGTAACTGTGCAATATTATATTATTCATACTGAACAATATCTGACATTCCTATATTGTGTAATATCCAGTATTCATTCACTAGTGCAATATTCATTCACCAAGTGCAATATTCATCATCTTCATTATTATATGTATACACATATTTACTTTTCTTACAATGTACAGATGCACCAATGTATGTATATATTTTTATACATGCTATTTTTTGTATATTTTACACATTGTTTATTTCTGTATATCTCTTGATTATATTGATCATACTAGATTATAATATTTTCATAATATTTTTATTTTAGAGAGTTTGATTTTCTGTTACATGGCACTGAACAGGAGTGGCCCTCCAATCTCATTGTACATCCTGTATAATGACAATAAAAGCATTCTATTCTATTCTATTTTGGATCAGCTGGAGGCTTTTCAGGGAGCTTTTAGGACAGCCTGATAATAATGAATTACAATAGTCCAGCCTAGAAGTAATAAATGCATGAATTAGCTTTTCAGCATCACTCTGAGAAAGGATGTTTCTAATTTTAGAAATACTGCACATGGTCTTTACCTTACAATATAAAGCACATTGAGGTGGACTGGCGATCTAATTTGCTCTGATAATGACACACATGTAACATCACAGGTTCCAGTTTCACACAGAAGTGAGCAAAGCTTTGATCCACCTCATGTGACCCCACTGAGCCTCAGGTGGTCTACACCTGGTTATCAAGCAGAGCCAAAGGACTGCAGCATCAGAGGAGATGAGGGACAATATTGCAAAGAAATGTTGAGCAGTGCAGGGACAAAGCAGCTGTCTGTGTCATGTACTGCTGTGGCTGGACCTCTAAGTCAAACACCAGAGACAGAGGATAAACTCTAAATGCAACTAAACTAAACTGACTGACAAACTGAGTGACTGACTGACAGAGGTGGGAAGTAACGAAGTACAAATACTTTGTTACTGTACTTAAGTAGATTTTTCAGGTATCTGTACTTTACTTAAGTATTTATTTTTCTGACTACTTTTTACTTTTGCTCCCTACATTTTTACGCAAGTATCTGTACTTTCTACTTCTTACATTTTCAAACAGACTCGTTACTTTTTAACACGTCAGAGAGAAGTTTGCATTTCCGGTCAGTGCGCCGTCAAACATCAAACGATCTGAGCATAAACGGAGGAATAACAACATATAAGAGACAATCGTACTGGTGTATCCTTCATCATCGGGGCTTATCTCGTACAAAGGGATTAAATACGCAAACCCATATAATTAATGTATCATTTATAGCGCTATAATCGGGCCGGACCGAGTCCGTAAGTTGTGCTTGTGGGACATAAACAGCTTAGCTAACGCTACTGAAGAGGAGCGAGCATGAAGGGAGTAACGTGTGGAAGGTAAATGCAATGTTTCTAAATGCTCAACAAAGCAAACACACAGAGTGTGTGCAGTTTGTCACACAGTGTGTCTGCGAGCTAAAAGAAGAGCTGCTGTATTTCAGGGAGAGCAAAGAGAGAGAAGTTCACTCAGAGATGGAGAAAGAGGACAGGAGAGGAAGAAGAGAGGTTAGAATTAGAATCAGAATCAGAATCAGAATCAGAAGGTTTTTATTGCCATATGGGTGAACAGGTTCACAGCATTAGGAAATTGCTGCGGTACTTCGTGCTTACAGAAAAAAAACAAATAAGTATAAAAACTATAAGACAATATACAAGTATACAAATTGCAAATATACAGAGATATTAGAGCTATGACTATAACACAATATTACAAAATTACAAAATATACAGTGCAGAGACTAATTAAAAGATAAAAGAATGTAAACTATATTCCACTAATATGTACATCAGTGCAATCAGACAGGTGCATAAACATAGGGTCATCAGCGTTTGTGGAGGGTGGTGGTAACAGTCTTAGGGTAATTGTTCATGAGTCCAACAGCAGAGGGGAAGAAACTGTTCTTATGGCGGGAGGTTCTGGTCCGTATGGACCGTAGCCTCCTGCCTGAGGGGAGAGGGTCAAAAAGTCTGTGCCCAGGGTGAGAGTGGTCGGCTGTGATCCGACCTGCACGCCCCAGTGTCCTGGAGGTGTACAGGTCCTGGAGAGATGGGAGGTTACAGCCAATCACCTTCTCAGCAGAGTGCACAACGCGCTGTAGTCTCTGTTTGTCCCTAGTGGTGGCTCCAGCGTACCACACAGTGATGGAGGAGGTGAGGATGGACTCAATGATGGCAGTATAGAACTGCACCATGGTCCTTGCTGGCAAGTTGAATTTCTTCAACTGCCGCAGGAAGTACATCCTCTGCTGGGCCTTTTTGACAACAGAGGTGATGGTGGGCTCCCACTTGAGGTCCTGGGTGATGGTAGTTCCCAGGAAGCGAAAAGAGTCCACTGTGGTGATGGGGGTGTCAGTCAGGATGATGGAGGGTAGAGGGGCTGTGTGCTTCCTAAAGTCCACTATAATCTCCACTGTCTTCTGGGCGTTCAGTACCAGGTTATTGTGGCTGCACCAGGACACCAGACGTTTGACCTCCATCCTGTAGGCCGACTCGTCCCCGTCTGAGATGAGTCCGATGAGAGTCATGTCATCTGCAAACTTAATAAGCTTGACAGACTGGTGGTCAGAGGTGCAGCAGTTGGTATACAGGGAGAAGAGCAGAGGAGAGAGGACACAGCCCTGAGGAGTGCCAGTGCTGATGGTCCGGGAGTCCGAGACATTCTTCCCCAGCCTCACATGCTGCTTCCTGTTCATCAGGAAGTCAGTGATCCACCTGCAGATGGGATCTGGCACGTTCATCTGGGACAGCTTGTCTTGGAGGAGATCAGGGATGATGGTGTTGAAGGCAGAGCTGAAGTCCACAAACAGGATCCTGGCGTAGGTTCCCTGGGAGTCCAGATGCTGTAGGATGAAGTGCAGAGTCAGGTTGATGGCGTCGTCCACAGACCTGTTGGCTCTGTAGGCAAACTGCAGGGGGTCCAGAAGGGGGGCTGTGAGGGACTTGAGGTGGGACAGCACCAGACGCTCAAATGACTTCATGACCACAGAAGTCAGTGCCACAGGTCTGTAGTCATTTAGTCCAGTGATCCTTGGCTTCTTGGGGACAGGAACAATGGTAGCGGTTTTAAAGCAGACAGGCACGTGGCAAGCCTCCAGTGAGGAGTTGAAGATGTTCGTGAACAATGGGGCAAGCTCGTTAGCACAGTGTCTCAGTGTGGCAGGTGAGACACCATCTGGACCTGGAGCTTTGCGAGCTTTGACACTCCTGAACTGCTTTAGCACCTGGTCCTCCTGAATACAAAAGACTGTGGGGGTGGGGGAGGAGGGGGACTCTGGGGTGGGAGTCCTTGATGATGTGGGCTTCTCTGAGGTGTGGGGAGTGGGGGAGGTTGGGGGGTGAATATTTGTGTTGGCTGTATTGTAGTTGGGACTGGTGGAGGTGTGAAGGCTGCTGAACTGACCATCAAAACGACAATAGAACTCGTTCAGTCTATTTGCAGTTTGTAGGTCGTCTGTGGAGTGGGGGGTTTTAGGCTTGTAGTTGGTAATCTGCCTAAAACCTTTCCATACAGAGGCCGCGTTGTTCTCTGAGATCTGCTGCTGTATATTCTCAGAGTGATGTGATCTAGCAGTGGCCACTTCCTTGCTAAACCTGTACTTGGCCTCTTTGTAGCAGTCTTTGTCCCCACTTTTAAAAGCCTCCCTCTTCTCTATCCACAGCTGCTTCAGTTTGGGAGTAAACCAGGGTTTGTCACTGTTATAACACACCCTGGTGCGTGATGGCACAATGCTGTCCTCGCAGAAGTGGATATACGAGGTTACAGTGTCCGTGTAGTCATCCAGACTGTCACAGGCAGCCCTCATTGAGTCCCAGTCTGTAGTTTCGAAGCATGTGCGGAGCTCCTCCACAGCCTCACGGGTCCACTGCTTTGTTGTCCTCACCACAGGTTTTGAGAGCTTCAGCCTCTGTCTGTACGCGGGGATCAGGTGGATCATGTCGTGGTCAGAGAGGCCGAGTGCAGCGCGGGGCACTGCGTGATAAGCCCCGCTTATCGTGCTGTAGCAGTGGTCTAATGTCTTCTCCTCTCTGGTCGGACATGTGATATATTGTTTATATTTGGGAAGTTCCTGTCTCAGGCTGGCTTTATTAAAGTCCCCAAGTACGATGATAAGAGAGTCCGGGTATGTCCGCTCCATGCACAGAATCTGCTCTGTGAGCGCGCACTGGGCCTCGTGCACGTCCGCGTCCGGCGGGATGTAAACAGCAGCCAGTACGAATGAAGCGAACTCCCGCGGAGAGTAGAACGGTTTACAGTGAATGAAAAGATATTCCAGTGAGGGAGAGCAGTGCTTAGCAATCACTGTCACATCCGTACACCAGCCACTGTTTATGTAGAAGCAGACACCGCGGTCAAGTGAGCCGCCAATTCTGAGCCGCGGTCAAGCCAGCCGCAGATCAGCCGCCGCTTAAACTTTCTTGCGCTTCTACCCTAAGCTTTATGGTAATGCTCGTCTTTCGTTGCCAATTTCTGTACAGCGGAACAAAAATAACCTGTAGTTGCTTTTGATTAATATATGTGTTCGCGTTCTGTAAAACACTATGACATATAACAATCACATTTATTAAATTATGGATTTTAAGACAAAGTTGTGGTGTGTGTGTGTGTTTTGGCGAAATTAAGAGAAGTACAGCCCCAGAAGTCCTTTTTTTTTTTTTTTTCTCTCGGCAAAGATGTGTTCCTTTAGTCGTGTGAAACTTGATTTCATTACAGATTTATTCAAGTCTTCCTCATGGCCTGCACAGCTGATTTTGCAGAAATCTGCGACAGGCTCCAGCCTGACAACCCATTAAAGCTTATCATTGATAGCTGACATTTTTTGTATATTCAGCTTCTGCCTTATCCACTCTACCTGGGTGTGAAATTTCATCTAAGGCTAGTTAAGGACTCCACTTAAATTACATAACAAATCTGCACAAAATTCACCAAGGTTTGTTAAATATGGAAAATATCCAAATAAATAAATTCATAAAAAATCAGTATAGGAAGCTGACGCAGAAATCTCAACAGATTATCAGTCTGCCTGACCCCCTCTGCATGTGGACCCAGTTTCATCACAAATAACTGCAGGAATCCACAGTAATCAAGCGACAAATACACTCATATTCACCCAGGTCCATGTAATATCGAAAATATATTAAAAAATTCATAAAAAATCAGCATAGGAAGCTGACGTGGAAATCTCAACAGATTATCACTCTGCCTAACCCCCTCTGCATGTGGACCCAGTTTCATCACAAATAACTGCAGGAATCCACAGTAATCAGGCGACAAATACACTCATTTTCACCCAGGTCCATGTAATATCGAAAATATCAAAATAAAAAAATTCATAAAAAATCAGCATAGGAAGCTGACGTGGAAATCTCAACAGATTATCACTCTGCCTGACCCCCTCTGCATGTGGACCCAGTTTCATCACAAATAACTGCAGGAATCCACAGTAATCAGGCGACAAATACACTCATATTCACCCAGGTCCATGTAATATCGAAAATATATTAAAAAATTCATAAAAAATCAGTATAGGAAGCTGACGTGGAAATCTCAACAGATTATCACTCTGCCTAACCCCCTCTGCATGTGGACCCAGTTTCATCACAAATAACTGCAGGAATCCACAGTAATCAGGTGACAAATCCACTCATTTTCACCCAGGTCCATTTAATATCGAAAATATCAAAATAAAAAAATTCATAAAAAATCAGCATAGGAAGCTGACGTGGAAATCTCAACAGATTATCACTCTGCCTAACCCCCTCTGCATGTGGACCCAGTTTCATCACAAATAACTGCAGGAATCCACACATATCAGGTGACAAATCCACTCATATTCACCCAGGTCCATGTAATATCGAAAATATATTAAAAAATTCATAAAAAATCAGTATAGGAAGCTGACACAGAAATCTCAACAGATTATCACTCTGCCTGACCCCCTCTGCATGTGGACCCAGTTTCATCACAAATAACTGCAGGAATCCACAGTAATCAGGTGACAAATCCACTCATTTTCAACCAGGTCCATTTAATATCGAAAATATCAAAATTAAAAAATTCATAAAAAATCAGCATAGGAAGCTGACGTGGAAATCTCAACAGATTATCACTCTGCCTGACCCCCTCTGCATGTGGACCCAGTTTCATCACAAATAACTGCAGGAATCCACACTTATCAGGTGACAAATCCACTCATATTCACCCAGGTCCATGTAATATGGAAAATATCAAAATTAAAAAATTCATAAAAAATCAGCATAGGAAGCTGACGAGGAAATCTCAACAGATTATCACTCTGCCTGACCCCCTCTGCATGTGGACCCAGTTTCATCACAAATAACTGCAGGAATCCACACATATCAGGTGACAAATCCACTCATATTCACCCAGGTCCATGTAATATCGAAAATATATTAAAAAATTCATAAAAAATCAGCATAGGAAGCTGACGTGGAAATCTCAACAGATTATCACTCTGCCTGACCCCCTCTGCATGTGGACCCAGTTTCATCACAAATAACTGCAGGAATCCACAGTAATCAGGCGACAAATACACTCATTTTCACCCAGGTCCATGTAATATCGAAAATATAAAAATAAAAAAATTCATAAAAAATCAGCATAGGAAGCTGACGTGGAAATCTCAACAGATTATCACTCTGCCTGACCCCCTCTGCATGTGGACCCAGTTTCATCACAAATAACTGCAGGAATCCACAGTAATCAGGCGACAAATCCACTCATATTCACCCAGGTCCATGTAATATCGAAAATATATTAAAAAATTCATAAAAAATCAGTATAGGAAGCTGACGTGGAAATCTCAACAGATTATCACTCTGCCTAACCCCCTCTGCATGTGGACCCAGTTTCATCACAAATAACTGCAGGAATCCACAGTAATCAGGTGACAAATCCACTCATTTTCACCCAGGTCCATTTAATATCGAAAATATCAAAATTAAAAAATTCATAAAAAATCAGCATAGGAAGCTGACGTGGAAATCTCAACAGATTATCACTCTGCCTAACCCCCTCTGCATGTGGACCCAGTTTCATCACAAATAACTGCAGGAATCCACACATATCAGGTGACAAATCCACTCATATTCACCCAGGTCCATGTAATATCGAAAATATATTAAAAAATTCATAAAAAATCAGTATAGGAAGCTGACACAGAAATCTCAACAGATTATAACTCTGCCTGACCCCCTCTGCATGTGGACCCAGTTTCATCACAAATAACTGCAGGAATCCACAGTAATCAGGTGACAAATCCACTCATTTTCACCCAGGTCCATTTAATATCGAAAATATCAAAATTAAAAAATTCATAAAAAATCAGCATAGGAAGCTGACGTGGAAATCTCAACAGATTATCACTCTGCCTGACCCCCTCTGCATGTGGACCCAGTTTCATCACAAATAACTGCAGGAATCCACACATATCAGGTGACAAATCCACTCATATTCACCCAGGTCCATGTAATATGGAAAATATCAAAATTAAAAAATTCATAAAAAATCAGCATAGGAAGCTGACGAGGAAATCTCAACAGATTATCACTCTGCCTGACCCCCTCTGCATGTGGACCCAGTTTCATCACAAATAACTGCAGGAATCCACACAAATCAGGTGACAAATCCACTCATATTCACCCAGGTCCATGTAATATCGAAAATATATTAAAAAATTCATAAAAAATCAGCATAGGAAGCTGACGTGGAAATCTCAACAGATTATCACTCTGCCTAACCCCCTCTGCATGTGGACCCAGTTTCATCACAAATAACTGCAGGAATCCACAGTAATCAGGCGACAAATACACTCATTTTCACCCAGGTCCATTTAATATCGAAAATATCAAAATTAAAAAATTCATAAAAAATCAGCATAGGAAGCTGACGTGGAAATCTCAACAGATTATCACTCTGCCTGACCCCCTCTGCATGTGGACCCGGTTTCATCACAAATAACTGTAGGAATCCACAGTAATCAGGCGACAAATCCACTCATATTCACCCAGGTCCATGTAATATGGAAAATATCAAAATTAAAAAATTCATAAAAAATCAGCATAGGAAGCTGACGAGGAAATCTCAACAGATTATCACTCTGCCTGACCCCCTCTGCATGTGGACCCAGTTTCATCACAAATAACTGCAGGAATCCACACATATCAGGTGACAAATCCACTCATATTCACCCAGGTCCATGTAATATCGAAAATATATTAAAAAATTCATAAAAAATCAGCATAGGAAGCTGACGTGGAAATCTCAACAGATTATCACTCTGCCTAACCCCCTCTGCATGTGGACCCAGTTTCATCACAAATAACTGCAGGAATCCACAGTAATCAGGCGACAAATACACTCATTTTCACCCAGGTCCATTTAATATCGAAAATATCAAAATTAAAAAATTCATAAAAAATCAGCATAGGAAGCTGACGAGGAAATCTCAACAGATTATCACTCTGGCTGACCCCCTCTGCATGTGGACCCAGTTTCATCACAAATAACTGCAGGAATCCACAGTAATCAGGCGACAAATACACTCATTTTCACCCAGGTCCATTTAATATGGAAAATATCAAAATTAAAAAATTCATAAAAAATCAGCATAGGAAGCTGACGAGGAAATCTCAACAGATTATCACTCTGCCTGACCCCCTCTGCATGTGGACCCAGTTTCATCACAAATAACTGAAGGAATCCACACAAATCAGGTGACAAATCCACTCATATTCACCCAGGTCCATGTAATATCGAAAATATATTAAAAAATTCATAAAAAATCAGCATAGGAAGCTGACGTGGAAATCTCAACAGATTATCACTCTGGCTGACCCCCTCTGCATGTGGACCCAGTTTCATCACAAATAACTGCAGGAATCCACAGTAATCAGAGGACAAATACACTCATTTTCACCCAGGTCCATTTAATATGGAAAATATCAAAATTAAAAAATTCATAAAAAATCAGCATAGGAAGCTGACGTGGAAATCTCAACAGATTATCACTCTGCCTGACCCCCTCTGCATGTGGACCCGGTTTCATCACAAATAACTGTAGGAATCCACAGTAATCAGGTGACAAATCCACTCATATTCACCCAGGTCCATGTAATATGGAAAATATATTAAAAAATTCATAAAAAATCAGCATAGGAAGCTGACGTGGAAATCTCAACAGATTATCACTCTGCCTGACCCCCTCTGCATGTGGACCCAGTTTCATCACAAATAACTGCAGGAATCCACAGTAATCAGGCGACAAATACACTCATATTCACCCAGGTCCATGTAATATGGAAAATATCAAAATTAAAAAATTCATAAAAAATCAGCATAGGAAGCTGACGTGGAAATCTCAACAGATTATCACTCTGCCTAACCCCCTCTGCATGTGGACCCAGTTTCATCACAAATAACTGCAGGAATCCACAGTAATCAGGCGACAAATACACTCATTTTCACCCAGGTCCATTTAATATCGAAAATATCAAAATTAAAAAATTCATAAAAATCAGCATAGGAAGCTGACGAGGAAATCTCAACAGATTATCACTCTGCCTGACCCCCTCTGCATGTGGACCCAGTTTCATCACAAATAACTGCAGGAATCCACCGTAATCAGGCGCCAAATCCACTCATATTCACCCAGGTCCATGTAATATGGAAAATATATTAAAAAATTCATAAAAAATCAGCATAGGAAGCTGACGCAGAAATCTCAACAGATTCCCACTCTGGCTCTTAGTTTCATTTCAAACCACTTCCAGTACATATTACCTGATAACAGATGTTGCAATCGTGCTCACATCACAGTATGCTAAACTGTAGCTACATGACATTTTGTTTTTAATTTTCTTAATTCAAGTGAAAGGTTGAACGCCTTTTTTCCCATAATTACCTTTGGTTTTTGCTTTTTATATTCTCAATGTTTAAAATTATTTTTTAAAAACTGTAAAGTATATGAAGCTCTTCATTGGTGTGACCTGCGTAGACAAGTGAGTAACTCAGAGGACCTTTATTTAATAGCACAACTCAATTTATTATCTCACTAATTAAAATAAAATACTGATATCTGTCTGTGTTATCCCTGTGACAGGCTGGCAACCTGTAAAGGATGTACCCTGTCTCTTGCCGTATGTAGCTGGGATAAGCTCCAGCCCCCCTTCGAATCTGAATAGGATAAGCAAAAGAGAATGGATGGATGGAATGATGGATAGCGGTATTGCAAAGATTAGATAATTTGTGACAGTGGCGCAGTGGCTAGGTGTTCGCCTTGCATGCTGAGGATTGCCGGTTCGAGCAACTGTCTCTGCGCTGGGTTGTGTTCATGGGCAAGACACTTAAACCACATAGCATAACGCTAGCGCCGGTCTCTGGCTGCATGACTGCAGAAGCTCGTCTCTGCATGAGTGATCTGGAATGATTATTTCCTTGTGTGCCTTGCGTGCACAATGAGTTGAATCTAACATCTAACTCTCTGTTCATGCAACACTTAATTGAGAAAATACAGCCATTGCCTATTCAAAAGCATAACTTCATTATTTTAAAGTACATTGGAATAATATCAAAAGATAAACACATTTTTTTCACTTAACTTTAATAAAAAATTTCCTCTAAAAATGTCCAATATAAAAGTGAAACCTAACAAACACAATTTAAGGCTCAATGTAGAACACTTAATGAAAATATTTTGAACAGTAAGTGTTCAATTATTCCAACATTTTAATTCCTCATAATTGAAATAAATAATATTTCTTCCAATGTGTGATAAACATTTTTTGTAGTTATATACAGATATTAACAGTAATAGAAACCAGTATTCAAAATACTCAAAAATCCTGACAGTAATAATAATTGTAAACATTTTCACAGAAACTTTTATGTCTTACCTTTTCTACATTTTCTAAATACAGAAAAACAAATCCTCTAACTCTCTAAGAAGTTGTTACTATTCACACAGAGAGCAGTCCCATTCGCCAGCCTCTGCTTTCTGAAACTGCTCTGTATTCATCTGGAGGCACTCTATGTGAAACCACCTGGAACAGCTGTCACACTGGATCTGTATATGTGATGAAACAAACAAGAAATGCAATGTCAAATTTCAGTTTATTTAGATAAACTTTTCTTTCAAATTCATTTATCTGAATATATGGCATTACTGGGTGTGTCTCTATAATGACTTCCTTATTGTAACACATTCAGAAGCTAAGTGAAGGTGACTTTCCCTGTGCACATGCATCCATCCATTCACTTCTGTTTATCCTGTTCACGGTCACGGGGGGGTGGGGGCGGGCTGGAGCCTATCAAAGCTGACATACGGCAAGAGGCAGGGTACAACCTGTACAGGTCGCCAACCTGTCGCAGGGCCAACACAGAGAGACAGACAACCATCCACACTCACATTCACACCATTGGGCAATTTAGAGTGACCAATTAACCTAGCCCCAATCATAATCATGGAGAAATAATTATTTCATAATTACCTTATAGTCCTCTGCAATGATGTTTGAGTCATCCACATCAACAGTCCCCCTCTGACGCATGAGAATTTTTAGGTTTCTGAGGTGTTTTGCCACTCCCGGTCCACTGCATGGGCTTTGAAATACAACTGATGCACTTTGAATGACATTGTCCATGTCTGTCAGTGTAGATGAACATGCCAAGAGTCCGATGATGTGCATCCCAAATTTGTAATATTTTGGAATGCTACAAACATTTAAAAAAAAAAAAAAAAAAAAAAAAAACATATAGATATTGTTAATTAAATTCATACATAAATTTTACTTACTTTTATCTATTTTGAAAATCACTAGCAAGATAAACAAAAAAACTAAAATTCATAATGCAGAATGGCCACCAAAAAAACCGAATCGACAGATGCGGCAAACTGTGCTAAATAAATGTTTCACAGGCACTGGAAAACCAAGTAAATTTAAACAGAGATGCAGCATGACACATTGAAGAACTGTGCCAAAAATTGCCTTTAAGAAAAATCTATTTTGGAGAAGTGCTCAAACAATAATAAATTTAAGATCGCTGTAATAAACCTATAAAATGTAAACGTGAAGGATCTTAAATCGGAATAACAAAAGAAATAAGGAAAACAACATCACCTAGCAGACATGAAGAACTGTCAACAAGATACAAAATAACACTATTTCACTGTAGTAATAGTCTTAGGCATTTAAAAGTATGCTTGAAAATGAACAGAAATCCAGTTTATGAAGTGAGACATATAACACATTAAAACAGTTGGATAATTAAAACAGAAACTGACACTCATGAACAGTTGCAGAATCACAAAAAAAAGATATTGTACATATTGTTTTACAAACAATATGTACAAATCATAAAAATTTAAATAAAACCTACAAACACAAAGAAGGCTGAAACAGACATACCTCTTTTTGCAAAGATCCTTTGCATTTTTCATGATATGGCTTAAGCATCGGTGCAGAATGGGTAGATCAAACTTGTCTGTACCAATCTGTCCAGTGATTACTTTGAAGTACTTTTCCAGAAGTTCCTCCAAAGTGGCTCTGCAGAATGTCACTGACAGTGACTGCAAAAGTACAAGTGATCCATCGCATATCATCATCACTGGCCTTCGGTCTGCACGTTTGCCATACATCCGTTTCAGTTCTGTTTGCAGAGCTTGTAGAAAGTATGTTACTGAGGCTGTGGTGTGGTCACAAGTTACATAGGTTGCTATTGGTAGTGGCGATGATCCTATGCATGGATTCCGGACTATTACTTCATAGACATAGTATGGAGCACTGGAAGCACTGTCTTTACGGATAATGCTTCCAGTGGCATCAAAATAAACAATGTCCTCCTTGCATCTGTGGTAGAATACTGCAAGTGTTTTTTTGGACCACAACATTATCCCTTTAGGATGCATTAGGACTCTTTGCAGGACTTCATTTTCCAGGCCTTGCTGTCTGTCAATCAAAAGTTGCAGACTGGCCATCTCATTTGAATGATGTCTCTTTTGTTGTCTTTGTGACCATGAAATGGTTTTAAGCACATCTTTCGATGGTGCCTCATCCCTGCAACCTGACTCGAATACTTTTTCTTGGATGTCCTGAAGAGACTCTAAGTACATACTTCTAGGTAATTTATTTTCAAGTTTGTCCGCTATTAGCTTTCTGGACTTAGCACGCACTGGTCTTGTCTTGATTTCTTTAGTGCTATGGCACACTTCGCCTCCGTCAAAAACAAGTTTGGCCTGCAATGTTTTCTCATCTTGGACCTCCACATTCACAGTCACAGGACAATTGTCAAAACGGCAATATGCCATACAGGAGAACACAGGGGCCATACTCCTGGAATGAATGGTTTTCACCCTGTGCCTCTTAAATCCAAAGCTGCAGAACGGATGAACTGTCTGTATACCGTTGGATATAACATTAGTCCATTCCAGACTTTGGAAAAGCCTCCCTTTCTGTGTTTTTTTAAGGTCCTCCCAGTCTTTTTGTTCAATAAAAAAAAAGCATGGTTGCTGTGGTACAGAGCATCTGAAAAAATCCTCTTCACCATTGCTACTGTCAGTTTTTATGGTTGAAGAATTGCTATTCCTGTCCTGTAACACAATATATGTACAATTACTTCAGGATACCATGTCTTGAAATTAAATTAAACTTTGATTTTCATTTTTTATTTGTTTGCCTTTTCAATAGATGATGCAGATTGTGATGGAGAAACTGCAGTTTGTGGGTTTTCCGCTGGAACTGAAACACTTTGGACAGTCCCATTGCTTGCACTGTCTTCCAAAACGTCCTTCAAAGATGAGATCCATCATGTTATTAAAAAAAGCATAATTTCTGAATACATCAGTGCGTACACCAAAAATAATAGAATACAGAAAATCCAACCTGTTGGGAGGAATACAGGGCGTCCTCTTTGGAAGGTGCAGACACCTTAAAATCAGCGTCATCAACTTCCTCCTGAGTGTTTACAATTTAAAATTTTAAAAGAGTAGAAAAAAGATAATGGCCATGAGAATGGGTGATTGACATGCCAACTGAATGACAAAAAAGACTGAATATTTCCCATTATATTAAACCATACACACCAGAGAAGGGCTCTTTTCTGCATAGGTGTGGCCCTCAACTTCTGTTTGGATCACCTGAATCCTCTGTTAGTTAAGGAGTAATTACTTGATTGTAAATCATACAGTGAAGTGAATAATATATATATATATATATATATATATATATATATATATATATATATATATATATATATATATATATATATATATATATATATATAGTTCATGTATGTGAAAACCTTCTAATTTTTTTTTAATACATTCTTGCATATATTAAAATGAAAAGAGCACTTACCTTATGATACTGCAGAGCCACAAAAGAAATTTTTTTCCGATTTTGACAATTATTTGGCACTCCCAAGTCTTTACAGACATTGGCCCAGAATACACTTTCTCTATGAACACTATATTTCTTTATGTTCACACCTGGGGCTATGAAAGTCTCTATTGTTTGCAGTATGTCTTCGTGTTTAAGGCTAATTTTACGAGCCTGTAAAAACAAGACCAAAATAAAACATACACAATTAAGTCACACATCATTGTGTATTATTGTATTCATTTTCTGCACTATATAATTGTATAAGTACACTTAATGTATAGTACTTCTTTTAATGTTAATACTGGGATATAACTTGCCTTTCCAAATATGGAAAACATGGAGGTCCTGCAATAATAAGAAATATTATGAAAAAACAATCATTTGTATGTGTAAATCCCCTAAATATATTTACAACACCATACAACCTACTGTGCTATTTCCATACCATTTTTTTTTATTATACATTTCTCCTAATACAATTTCAGATTTTTTTCATGATCTATGGAGTGTGCGTGGGGGACACATACGGAACATACACTAGCCATTGCTCTATTCCAACAATACCCATGCAAGCTAATTATTAGGAACTTTGCCTACATAGTAAGAGTAGTCTATTCATGTAATTAGATATCTTTAAACTAAAAAAAACTATGTGTATATACATGGCTGTTTCAGTGACGTGCAGTCAGGGCAGGCAGGTGAGGCAGTGCCATCATGACTAGTAAAATACTAACAGTGATAATACAAAATAAATTTGAATGCTTGACTGTTTTATAAAACTGTGTTCTGATTTATTTCAACACTGTAATGGTCAAAATAGTGGAATTTACGCATCGCCTGTTGAAATACATGAAATAAATGCAGGGTGAGCCAGTGCAGTACTGTGGCTCACCTCTGGTGGCGCTGTGTCACATACAGTAAATGAAGCAGGCGGCTGGCGAATGCCCATTGCTGTCTATCTTTACTACGCCAATATCCACGTTTAATGACACTTGTGCTGCACATGCTGATGTTCCACAGTCTGGCTAATATACTGAATGAAGGTGTGTGACATGTTTATTCTTTGTGATGGGTCATAAATGCACGGTGAAAATACACAGGGGGAGGCATAAAGTACCCTGCCGCACCGATGGGGACCAGTATTTTGCAGTGCATGCATCACAGTGAGAAAGATAGGCGCATTCACTTAATCTTCAAATAAAGTTGAGATAATACTTGTTTTTTAAATGTCTTTACAAAGAGAGCCCACCCCCCAACAAAGAAAAAAGTCTAACCTTATTAAATATTTTTTCTTGCCATCATTGTTGAACAGTATGTAGTACATTAAAGCACAATTAATTCGTAACTTAATTTAAATAGAAATATAAGATTCTATTTTGGGTTCATATATGTGAACATCTGATTCCAGACAGTGCCTCACCCGTCAGAAACCTCAACGTACGTCACTGGGCTGTTTGTTCCTAAAACGATACAAACGCTAATACATAATCATATAACATTCATTGCTTACCTTATCTGTCTTTTTGTGCTGGCCATGACTGTTGCTGAAGGACAATTTTTTGAACAGTCTTGTGGTTTACAAACTTACCTAGTTACATTAAAATTCTGTACGTTGTAAATTTCGTGCATGCATCTCACTGCCACCGCAATTAATTGCCAATCAGTCAATGCCCCAGAGGCGGGAACTAGCTACAAAGTAAGTGGTCACATGATGTCACTGGACACTTTACGTAAAAACAAACCTGGTCATGACATATTCATTATACTTCACATAGATTAATTTAAAACAATACTTAGCTTTAAAATTGAAATATTTAAGGAAAGTTCTGTTATCACTGACTATTGTTACAGTTGAAATTATTATTTACCATACCAGCTTTATACATTAACAAAGTACTTTATACATTGCTATGCAAAACTGTGTGTCTAATGGTAATATTTTGATTATTGATAGTTATGGAAATCGGTGAAGCAACCAATATAAAAAAAAAATCACAGTACTTTTCAAAAAACAAGTATACAACAGAAAGTGGTGCACGCACACAGTAAAAATACATATGCATCCCTTGACTACACCCTCCCATCGTACCTCTGTCCGTACACCTGGACATCTGAGCAGGCAACAAGGACCACTCATATAGTTTTGACTTTAGGAGTAAAAAGAGGAAAATGTAATCCAAAAAAAAAATATTTGAAACCCTTGAGATAAAACAGTGAAATAAATATATCATAATAATATATATGATATATAAGTAAAAGCAAATTTTAAAAACAAATACGGTGAAATAACCAAAACACATTGGTATACTGTAATAGGAGTATGGAAATTTACCAGTAAATTAATGCCTAGTGACTGGTATACAAAGCATGAACACATTACCATAGGCCTGTCATCCATTCACAGACTCCCTGTCCATGTAAAAATATATGTTATTGCATACTTTCAAAGGTATACACAGCCTGGCACATTTGTATGTGTTTAAGGTGCTTCACAGTGACACCCCTGTAAGAGCTTTGAGGTCATCTAACCAGCTGCTCATACAGAGGCCTAAAACTACATTAAAACAGAGAGGAGATCTAGCTTTTGCAGCAGCAGCAGCACAAATACTATGGAACAATATACATATTCATATCTGCACAGCTCAGACGATACACACATTTTAATCTTTACTGGAAACACATCTGTTTTTCTTGGCATTTGGCTGCAGTGGACCATCCATGTAGACCAATCCATTTTTTGGTATTTAAAAAAATATATATATATATTTTTGATTATTTGTTGTCCATGGATGTTGTGTTTATTAGAGTGTAGTTCCTGGGGCTGTACATTGAAATGTGCAGCACTTTGATTAATGTTGTTGTTTTAAATTTGTTATATGAACAAACTTGACTGGACTTGACATAAAAAAAAATTAAAAGAAAAAAAACACCTCAAGGAAAGATATACCATGATTTGGATTTAAAAACTGCCAACATTCTCAGCAGTCTTAGCGCAAAAAGTGGGTATGCATTACATGCAATCATAGGGACGTCACACACAAGGGAGTGCGCCAAAGCGATGAGGGCAAATTGTGTCTCCAGTCGGCATTTTCAGTATTTAACAGCTGTGCATATGGTATGATCAATAAAAGAGGCATGAAGCTGATTAGGCGCTCCTTTGGTCCTTCACCTCCCCTCCTCCTGTCCCCCCACCCCCCCAACACACACACACACACACACACACACACACACACACACACACACACACACACACACACACACACACACACACACAAAAGCAGTCATTTGACATTGAAGGCCAGGACAGCAATTGAAATGAAGCATCTATGTCAATTTCTATTTAAGAAAAGTCTATACAAATCCTCACACATGAACACAGTAAGCCTTAAGAGGCTGTATGTGTGTGTGTGTCTGTGTGTGTGTGTGTGAGCGCGAGTGCAGATGAGTTTTAGGGGGGTGGCGCAGGGGCAGGGACGCACCTAGAAAGGTATCCACAGACCCCTCAGAAAGTATATAGCTGCAATCCTCTCAGCAGTCATCAGGTCATAGACTTTTAATAAACAAGGAACAAAAGACATAAAAGATTCAACTCCATTATTTTTGGTTAGTGTTAGAATCAGAATCAGAATGTGTTGGGGTCAGGCAGAGTGATAATCTGTTGAGATTTCCTCGTCAGCTTCCTATGCTGATTTTTTATGAATTTTTTAATATATTTTCCATATTACATGGACCTGGGTGAATATGAGTGTATTTGTCGCCTGATTACTGTGGATTCCTGCAGTTATTTGTGATGAAACTGGGTCCACATGCAGAGGGGGTCAAGCAGAGTGATAATCTGTTGAGATTTCCTCGTCAGCTTCCTATGCTGATTTTTTATGAATTTTTTAATATATTTTCCATATTACATGGACCTGGGTGAATATGAGTGGATTTGTCGCCTGATTACGGTGGATTCCTACAGTTATTTGTGATGAAACCGGGTCCACATGCAGAGGGGGTCAGGCAGAGTGATAATCTGTTGAGATTTCCACGTCAGCTTCCTATGCTGATTTTTTATGAATTTTTTAATTTTGATATTTTCCATATTACATGGACCTGGGTGAATATGAGTGTATTTGTCCCCTGATTACTGTGGATTCCTGCAGTTATTTGTGATGAAACTGGGTCCACATGCAGAGGGGGTTAGGCAGAGTGATAATCTGTTGAGATTTCCACGTCAGCTTCCTATGCTGATTTTTTATGAATTTTTTAATATATTTTCGATATTACATGGACCTGGGTGAATATGAGTGTATTTGTCGCCTGATTACTGTGGATTCCTGCAGTTATTTGTGATGAAACCGGGTCCACATGCAGAGGGGGTCAGGCAGAGTGATAATCTGTTGAGATTTCCACGTCAGCTTCCTATGCTGATTTTTTATGAATTTTTTTATTTTGATATTTTCCATATTACATGGACCTGGGTGAATATGAGTGTATTTGTCGCCTGATTACTGTGGATTCCTGCAGTTATTTGTGATGAAACTGGGTCCACATGCAGAGGGGGTCAGGCAGAGTGATAATCTGTTGAGATTTCCACGTCAGCTTCCTATGCTGATTTTTTATGAATTTTTTAATATATTTTCGATATTACATGGACCTGGGTGAATATGAGTGTATTTGTCCCCTGATTACTGTGGATTCCTGCAGTTATTTGTGATGAAACTGGGTCCACATGCAGAGGGGGTCAGGCAGAGTGATAATCTGTTGAGATTTCCTCGTCAGCTTCCTATGCTGATTTTTATGAATTTTTTAATTTTGATATTTTCGATATTAAATGGACCTGGGTGAAAATGAGTGTATTTGTCGCCTGATTACTGTGGATTCCTGCAGTTATTTGTGATGAAACTGGGTCCACATGCAGAGGGGGTTAGGCAGAGTGATAATCTGTTGAGATTTCCACGTCAGCTTCCTATGCTGATTTTTTATGAATTTTTTAATATATTTTCGATATTACATGGACCTGGGTGAATATGAGTGGATTTGTCACCTGATATGTGTGGATTCCTGCAGTTATTTGTGATGAAACTGGGTCCACATGCAGAGGGGGTCAGGCAGAGTGATAATCTGTTGAGATTTCCTCGTCAGCTTCCTATGCTGATTTTTATGAATTTTTTAATTTTGATATTTTCCATATTACATGGACCTGGGTGAATATGAGTGGATTTGTCACCTGATTACTGTGGATTCCTACAGTTATTTGTGATGAAACCGGGTCCACATGCAGAGGGGGTCAGGCAGAGTGATAATCTGTTGAGATTTCCACGTCAGCTTCCTATGCTGATTTTTTATGAATTTTTTAATTTTGATATTTTCCATATTAAATGGACCTGGGTGAAAATGAGTGTATTTGTCCTCTGATTACTGTGGATTCCTGCAGTTATTTGTGATGAAACTGGGTCCACATGCAGAGGGGGTCAGCCAGAGTGATAATCTGTTGAGATTTCCACGTCAGCTTCCTATGCTGATTTTTTATGAATCTTTTAATATATTTTCGATATTACATGGACCTGGGTGAATATGAGTGGATTTGTCACCTGATATGTGTGGATTCCTGCAGTTATTTGTGATGAAACTGGGTCCACATGCAGAGGGGGTCAGGCAGAGTGATAATCTGTTGAGATTTCCTCGTCAGCTTCCTATGCTGATTTTTTATGAATTTTTTAATTTTGATATTTTCCATATTAAATGGACCTGGGTGAAAATGAGTGTATTTGTCGCCTGATTACTGTGGATTCCTGCAGTTATTTGTGATGAAACTGGGTCCACATGCAGAGGGGGTCAGCCAGAGTGATAATCTGTTGAGATTTCCTCGTCAGCTTCCTATGCTGATTTTTTATGAATTTTTTAATTTTGATATTTTCGATATTAAATGGACCTGGGTGAAAATGAGTGTATTTGTCGCCTGATTACTGTGGATTCCTGCAGTTATTTGTGATGAAACTGGGTCCACATGCAGAGGGGGTTAGGCAGAGTGATAATCTGTTGAGATTTCCACGTCAGCTTCCTATGCTGATTTTTTATGAATTTTTTAATATATTTTCGATATTACATGGACCTGGGTGAATATGAGTGGATTTGTCACCTGATATGTGTGGATTCCTGCAGTTATTTGTGATGAAACTGGGTCCACATGCAGAGGGGGTCAGGCAGAGTGATAATCTGTTGAGATTTCCTCGTCAGCTTCCTATGCTGATTTTTTATGAATTTTTTAATTTTGATATTTTCCATATTACATGGACCTGGGTGAATATGAGTGGATTTGTCACCTGATATGTGTGGATTCCTGCAGTTATTTGTGATGAAACTGGGTCCACATGCAGAGGGGGTCAGGCAGAGTGATAATCTGTTGAGATTTCAGAGTCAGCTTCCTATACTGATTTTTTATGAATTTTTTAATATATTTTCGATATTACATGGACCTGGGTGAATATGAGTGTATTTGTCACCTGATTTGTGTGGATTCCTGCAGTTATTTGTGATGAAACTGGGTCCACATGCAGAGGGGGTTAGGCAGAGTGATAATCTGTTGAGATTTCCACGTCAGCTTCCTATGCTGATTTTTTATGAATTTTTTAATTTTGATATTTTCGATATTAAATGGACCTGGGTGAAAATGAGTGGATTTGTCACCTGATTACTGTGGATTCCTGCAGTTATTTGTGATGAAACTGGGTCCACATGCAGAGGGGGTTAGGCAGAGTGATAATCTGTTGAGATTTCCACGTCAGCTTCCTATACTGATTTTTTATGAATTTTTTAATATATTTTCGATATTACATGGACCTGGGTGAATATGAGTGTATTTGTCGCCTGATTACTGTGGATTCCTGCAGTTATTTGTGATTAAACTGGGTCCACATGCAGAGGGGGTCAGGCAGAGTGATAATCTGTTGAGATTTCCACGTCAGCTTCCTATGCTGATTTTTTATGAATTTTTTTATTTTGATATTTTCGATATTACATGGACCTGGGTGAAAATGAGTGGATTTGTCGCCTGATTACTGTGGATTCCTGCAGTTATTTGTGATGAAACTGGGTTCACATGCAGAGGGGGTTAGGCAGAGTGATAATCTGTTGAGATTTCCACGTCAGCTTCCTATGCTGATTTTTTATGAATTTTTTAATATATTTTCGATATTACATGGACCTGGGTGAATATGAGTGTATTTGTCGCTTGATTACTGTGGATTCCTGCAGTTATTTGTGATGAAACTGGGTCCACATGCAGAGGGGGTCAGGCAGACTGATAATCTGTTGAGATTTCTGCGTCAGCTTCCTATACTGATTTTTTATGAATTTATTTATTTTGATATTTTCCATATTTAACAAACCTTGGTGAATTTTGTGCAGATTTGTTATGTAATTTAAGTGGAGTCCTTAACTAGCCTTAGATGAAATTTCACACCCAGGTAGAGTGGATAAGGCAGAAGCTGAATATACAAAAAATGTCAGCTATCAATGATAAGCTTTAATGGGTTGTCAGGCTGGAGCCTGTCGCAGATTTCTGCAAAATCAGCTGTGCAGGCCATGAGGAAGACTTGAATAAATCTGTAATGAAATCAAGTTTCACACGACTAAAGGAACACATCTTTGCCGAGAGGAAAAAAAAAAAAAAAGGACTTCTGGGGCTGTACTTGTCTTAATTTCGCCAAAACACACACACACCACAACTTTGTCTTAAAATCCATAATTTAATAAATGTGATTGTTATATGTCATAGTGTTTTACAGAACGCGAACACATATATTAATCAAAAGCAACTACAGGTTATTTTTGTTCCGCTGTACAGAAATTGGCAACGAAAGACGAGCATTACCATAAAGCTTAGGGTAGAAGCGCAAGAAAATTTAAGCGGCGGCTGATCTGCGGCTGGCTTGACCGCGGCTCAGAATTGGCGGCTCACTTGACCGCGGTGAAGCAGACTCCTCCACCTGTAGCCTTGCCGGAAAGCGCAGCTTGCCGGTCTGCGCGGAGGAGATGAAATCCCTCCAACTGGAGCGCGCAGTCCGGTATCTCCTCACACAGCCATGACTCCGTGAAGCATAACACACAGGATATGGAAAGGTAAGGACTGGAAAATAAACTGAAGGATGCTGACTTTGTGTAATTCAAAGATTGTATGAAAATACTGCAGTTTAGTGTGTAATAAATAGGTTAGCTTGTTGTACTGTATTTACAGTGAAGCTCTGTGTTGGACTGGAGCACAGTGTTTGTGTTCATGGTCAGAGTTACAGGTTACATCAGTGCAGCAGAGATGAGTTTGAATCAAAGCTGCTGATGCTGAGATTCATTCACTGAATCCAACATTTCTACAGCCTGTATGCTGTCAGTGTAGGGGATGGAGATCAGCTCAGAGAGCTGTGAAATACTGGGTTACATCTTTGTGAGTTCAGTTCATCCACACAGAGCAGTAAACCTCAGAGCAGCAGCAGCAGGTCGGCTGATCACAGCCTGCACACCAACATCATTTACTGCAGCTCACAATACAAAGCTGTGATTCTTCTCCCCATGCAGAGCCACTACAGCTGATCTTAGGGTTCCTCCAGCTTCTGAATCCCACTGTAACCCCTGAGTATCCTCATGTTGGTGTTTAGGTGGAGACACAGTCACCCTCTACTATGGAGGACACAGAGAATAGAGCTGTGTTTAAATTCCCTTTAACAGTTTGTGTCCTACATAACAGATTCAAGCTGAGTGCATTCATTAGGATTAAAATTTAGATTGGAATAATGTTTCTATTCTCATGTAATAATATTTTATATTATTACAATAATATATAACGAGGTTCGGTTAGTTTTACACAAAAATAGCAGGTAGAAACGTCCTCCAAAGAACTACTTTTACTTTCTTACTTTGAGTACATTTCAGAGCCTGTACTTTTTTACTTTTACTTAAGTAGAGAAGTTGAACCAGTACTTCGACTTTTACTAAAGTATTTTTTAACATAAGTACTTGTACTTCTACTTAAGTACAGAATGGCAGTACTTTTGCCACCTCTGCTGACTGATGACACACAGCAGGAGGAGAACCAATGACGCAACAAGGAACAGACACAGACTGAAGACATAAGTACACACAAGGTGATCAGGGGACAGGTGACAGGTGAGGAGCACAGCTGAAACTAATTACAAAGACGAGACCAGGGGAAGCAAAACTAAACACCAATCACAAGGAACTATCAAAATAAAACAGGAAACAACTAGACAGAGACAGAAACGTGGACCTGACACACTGCAGAAGAAATAAACAACAAAACACACGAGACCAGAGACATGACAGAGGGACAGGACAGACACAGAGACACCAGGGAGAGACAGGGACAAAGGGAACTAGGAAAATAATATGAAACAAGTATAACTAAGTACATGACAGAAACTCAGATGTATGAACAAAACCAAATACAAACTGGAAAACATAACAGGAGCTCAATGAAAACAGAAACCAAAAGACCTGAACACAAAATGCTGGGCACATGGCCCAGGACCGTGACCGGCTGTGATGTTTGTACACCAAACAGGACGTGTTGCTGCATGTATCACTGCAGGTTTAATGTCATACTGGTCACAAACTGCCTTCCAATCACTGGTATATACAGTTCATTGATAGATTATTAGTGTTCCTTTAATAAAATGTTGATATTGCATTCTGCAAGCAGTATTCTGTGACATAAAACAGATTTATTAGAAATGAGTGGAGTGAATATGTTCATTGAAACATGCACATAAATTACTGCATTTGCATCTCCCCTTATAACAGCAGCATGTATAGAACTAGTCTTACTGACTGAAACTGTTAGTTAACCCTTTAGGTACTTACTAACCCATTAACTTACTGTAAGAAACAGCACTTGTGCTTCATTAACGCAGCTACTAGACTTGAAGTTCACTTTACTAGAAGTCCATTAGTTGCAGCTATGATCTCTCTTCTGGGGGGTTAAAAAGTTTGTACCTTATTTAAATTAGACAGACTGTCATTTAATGCTGCGTGCCAGACAGGATGAGGACCCCAGTGCAGGACTCAGGACTCGGAAGTAACTCAAACCGCAGCTTTATTACTGGGAAACTCAGGGAGGCTGAACTGGGCACGACCAGCAGCAAAAACTAACAGAATCACAGTCGGAAAAACACACAGCAGAGCGCACTGAGACCAGGACAATGAAGAGAAGCAGGAGAAAACACAGGCTTTAAATACATGAGAGCTGATGAAGGAAGTAGACTCATCTGGGAAACACAGGTGAACAACATACCATGCTAAGATTAGTCTTTCTGTGTGAGACTGAGGTCCATGTCAGAGCTCTCATGGGCAGAACAGGAGTCCAGGAATGGATCTAAAGAAACCAGCAGGACTGGAAGAGGTTCAGAGGTGCACCAGGAGGAGACCTTAAAGATCTGTCACATTTAAATCAGCTGTGGTTCTGGATTTTTATTATACTTTGTGAACATTCACACAACTTCAACAACAGATGAAGAACAAGAGGAAAGAGGAAGAGGACATTATTCAGACGAAGGAGCTCCATCACTGACACCACCGGGTCTCCGTTCTTGTTTTTGAGATGTGGAATCTTGCTTTTCTCCTGAGGAGCAGACAAACAGAGTGAGTTTCAGCTCAGAGTCCTGTTGAACTTATTTCTGCATCAGTCACATGAACACATCATGAACACATCATGTGACTGAACATGTTTTTCTTCTCAGGTGTGTTTTTCTAAAATGTTGGAAATATCAGAATCAGGACAGCAGGAAGCGATCAGTGACACTGATGAAAGCTGCCTGGCTTCATGAACATGTCAGAGCTGTGCAGTGATTCAGTCCTAGAGACCAAACTGAGTTCCTGCCACTCATTTTACACTGTGATCTTAAATCTAATGATTCAGCTGAAACCTGGCAGGACAAGATGGGGAGAAATTCTCTTTTTATTCCAATAATTACTCAGTCAAATTTAAAGTGCTGATGGATTTATTTTTAACAGGGACATTAAAGCAGCTCTGCTTGAGTGTTGTCAGTGTGAGCATTTCTAATGTGATCTACTCTCAGCTTCACTGATCGATGACGCTCTCTGACAGACACTAAATGAACAACATTGGTAACAAAATCATTTTTAGGTATCTGTAATGGTTCATCCAACAGTATGCACAAACTCTTTGATCAAAATTATATTTTTAAACATAAAAATAGATTTTGTTATCCGTACATTCTTTACAGTTTTACTGGAAAAGCAGAAAAAATAGTAAAGCATATTATTGTTGATTAAAATGACAAATTACACTTTATTTGCAATTTATTTGCATTCCTGAACAGAAAAATGGGTTTTAGTGTTTGAATGTGATGATGGATTAATTTATGACCTCTCACATAAAGTGTGCCGACTCAGATTTGGGTCTGAAATCATGAATTCACTTTGTTATTTGAAACAAGTTTCTAAAGTATTTGTGTTTCCTGGTTTTAGCTCTAATAAATGTGTTAGGGTAAGTTACATTCCTATGATGTCTTTTAAGTGTCCAAAATCTCAATGAACACGTCCATCAAACCTCATCAGTGAGTTATGAGAGCAGCTTTTACCAGATTAACACAGACTGAAACTCAGCAAATTTCCTTATTATTGATTTATTTCAGTTTTCCAGTCACAAAATCTCTTCAGAAGGTCGAGTTTTATTTTTGTTAACTAAAATGTTTTTTTCACATCTACTCTCAGTTTTTACTTTAGCTTAAGTCAGTTATAATAACCTGTTCAGTGTCCTCTGCTGTGGAACCAGCAGCTCTTCACTCCTGTTTTCACTCATTGAGGACAAACAGCTGTTCCACTCACCTCTGACACTGAGAGTCACTGATTTCTGTAGCAGCATGAGTCCATCCTTGTTGCAGACGGTGCAGGTGTAGACTCCACTGTCAGTAAGTTGGAGGTCTTTCAGGGTCAGACTGAGGTCTTTATTTTTCAGGGCATTGTCAGGCATCTCTGTGCGGCCTCCATAAACCTGATCAGGTGAGAGAGGCTGTTTCTGGCTGCTGTCATACAAGAGGTCCATCTTGTCTTCAGGGTGAGTGAGTCTCCACTGCACTTTGACCTCTGGAGGAAGCTCGTCTGTGATTTTAAACGGCTTCAGGACAGACTTCTGGCCCTGTGTCACCTCCACCACCCCTGCCTGGTAGTCTGTGAGGAGAACAAAGCAGAACATGAGCTGTAGAGACTGAAACAATGAGAGATGTCAGTGAAGGTGATCCTCCATCATCTCCTCTGCTGTGGAACCAGAGACAGTGATGGTACCACCTTATGTCAAAAAAGGGATTTATGAGGAGCCATGAAATTAGGATTTATAACACATCATATTTTTATGAATGGAAATATAGTTATAATATTTCATACATCATATTTCAAAGATTTATAACAAACAGGTGTTGGAATGACTGATAAAATGCTTCTGTGTCACCACCAAAAATTCACATGAAATTGTGAACTTTTTTCATATATTTGTATATTGTGATCCAATGTCTGTGTCTTAATCGCATCTATGTGTGAAACACCAGGCTAGGGGGTCTTAAAGGCTACAGACCCCATCAAAAGACCCTCACACAGGCTCTGAGGCTGCGGAGGATGACGAGGATGATGAGGAAGGACAGGAGGAAGGAGAAGAGGGGAAGTCCACACACATGGCTTCTTTGTAAAACCTTTACAGTTATTAGCCTTATTGAAATGATAATAAGTTTGTGTTTTATAAAAAGTTTGAGTGCGTTTATTTACCAGCAGTTAAAATGTACAATAATGATCTTTTTAGAGATTTAAATGATGCTTTAGCACTGCTGCCTCACAGTTAGAAGACCATCTGGAAGCCCTGAGTTTGATTCCACCTTGGCCCCTCCCTCCCTGTTCTCCCCGTGTCTGTGTGGATTTCCTCCCACAGTCCAAAGACATGCAGTTAGTGGGGTTGGGCTAATTGGTCACTCTAAAATGAATGGTTGTCTGTATCTCTGTGTTGGCTGTGCGACAGGCTGGCGACCTGTTCAGGTGTACCCTGTCTCTCACCTTAAGACAGCTGCGATAGGCTCCAGCACCCCCCCGAGCCTGAATAGGAAAAGTGGAAGAGAAGGGATGGAAGGATGGACTGATGGATGGATGGATGGAAGGATGGACTGATGGACGGATGGAAGGATGGACTGATGGATGGATAGATGGAAGGATGGACTGATGGATGGATAGATGGAAGGATGGACTGATGGACGGATGGAAGGATGGACTGATGGATGGATGGATGGAAGGATGGACTGATGGATGGATGGAAGGATGGACTGATGGACGGACTGATCGATGGATGCTGCTTTAACCTTGTTAAAGAATGAAAATAGAGAACCTGCTTGTCATTCAGCCCTTAAAGCAGCTCATGTAGTTTGACGGCTCTTAATGACACTGTGAGCTTTACACCAGTCACAACTACTGGAGCCTAAACCTTTATCCTTATGAGAATACATGCAGTATCCAGAGTTAAGCCCTTCAAAATCACATTCACAATCATGACCCTTTTGATACTATTAACAGCGCTCTGGCTAAATTGCAGTCTGGTCAGTTGCCTTTACCCCCTGAGTTATTAGCTGAGATAAACCTGCTACATCAGAGGGGTCCTGAAGACCCCTGATTAGATCACCCAAACTCCTCTGCATCTCTTACTGATCCTGCATCAGACCCTGGAGCAGCACCTGCTGCTGCATCAGGTGCTGCTGCCTCTGTCCCAAACACCCAGCAGGGGGTGGTGGTGGTGAAGAGAACCACGGTGTGGAGTCTCAGGTGGAGCCCATTGATGTAGTTTCCTGTAGTAAATTCAACAACCTCCAAATTAGATTTAAAATTTTCCAGCTCCTGAAAATGTCCCAGACGATGGTTTATATTGTCAGGGTGTGATGGAATCCACCTGAGAGGGGGTGAGCAGGTGTCTAGCACAGGTGCAGACAGGTGATGATGTGCAATTAGAACTAGAAGGTCGAGAGCTCCAAAATAATGTCTCCTCAGTTATCAGAGTTCAAGGCAGTGATGATGTACATTGAACTGAATTTGAACAGTTATTACTCAGAGCTGTGCAGTCAGATTGGAGTGTTTTCACAGACGCCTCTTTGATGCTTACAGAGCGCTTTGAAAAAAAACACACACTAAACAATGAATTAATACACAAAAAAAGATGTTTGTTTCTATGTTGTTTGCAACAACATCATCTGTGTTTTGCTATCAATGCAGCACATTTGCTAAACTCCGGCTTAAATGATTCACAGGCAGAAGTTTTAGGCAGAGAAATCCAGGTAAGAAGACAGCTTTCTTGCTGTCTTTGTCATAACTTTGGTCACTTTCTAGAGCACCTTCCAGGAGTTTTGGTGTTCCTTGAGGAGGATCTGTGGTTCTTGTAGAAACTTTGGTGGTCACTGAGGTCGACCCAGAGGTTATATTTGGTCAGTAAGAGCAGTCTTTCTTGTGTCATCCTTCTGTGAGGCACCTTGTAGGAGTTTTAGTGTGACTGAAGTCTTTCCAAGGATTTACTTTAGAGGTTTTATGGTTCTAGAAGTTTCTAGTACTTCTTGTGGGGGTATTCATGGTCAGCAGGTGCATTATAAATGCTCTTGTCCCTCTCAGGGGGGATTTTAGGTTTCACTGAAAGATTTCCATGGGTCCTCCTATGAATATGATGGAGAAGCTTTCATGAAGAGATTTTAGTTGTAAACTGGAGTTTCTAGGAGTTCCTGTGGGAGCTTTGATGTTTCCAGAGTCCTTGTCTGGTTTGGGTCACCGAGGGCTCTAATGAAGAAAAAGGAGTGCTGGTGATCACATAGAAGCCTTAGAAAAGTCATCCTTGAATTTTCCTGGTGGACAAGGACTTTCCAGGAGTTTTTTAGTGATAACTGAAAGAATTTCCATTGTCTCTGAATCTTTTTTCCTCACTGACAATTAAAGGATTAATTATGGAGTCTGTGTTACATTTTTAGTTTGTAAGTTGAGGATCTTTGTTCCATTTAAGCTCATGAACTGTCTGAGGAGTGACTCCAGGTAAAGAGCACACCTCTGTGACCTCTGTGGGGTCACACACCTCTGTGAGGTCACAGGGGGAGGGCAGAGCTGTGACCTGCTCTGTGAGGATGTCTGTGTCTCTGCTGTGATGTTAAAATTCAGTGTTTATCATTCCTGAAATGTGGCGATGGTCTTTATTTGGACTCTCATTGTTCATTGTTTCAAAGCTGCTCAGGAAGCTCTGTGGGCTCTGTAAAAAGCTGCCTCTGCTCACACATGGATCAGTTTATTTAGAGCTTTGAGTAAACTGAGGACTCTAAAAATGAGTAGAAATAACTTAAACTGATCAGAACAACTTAATAAACAGGTTGTTTCTGCAAAATGTAATTAATGAATTTAATTGAAAACTGAGAGCTTCTGTAGTGTAGCTGCTGAGCAGACCCACTGAAGATGCCTGACTGAGCAGAGAGCGTCTCACACCGTCGTGATCAGCTGGCTGCTGAGTGAGGAGAGGAAATCGAGGAGACGGTTGCAGTCAGAGCGAACAGGAAAGCTGACAGGAGGAGGTCTCAGTCAGAGACTTAAAGCTGAGCCAAGCCCAGCTCCACATCTCCCCATGACCTGAAACAACATCTCCAGATAGAAAATCTTATCTGATGGCTGCCGGCTAAACAGAAGCCAGGTTCAAAGCTGGACTGTGGCACTTAGGAAAAGAGTCCTTCTACCGAACAGCAGAGTTAAAGCTCAGCACTCGATTTCAGACACAAGAACAAAATGAGAAGTTTTAGCCTGATTTGGTTTCATCATCTTTGGAAGCCACAATCAGACCTGTTGCTCAGTATTAGCTGATTTGGATGTGACAAAGGAATCAGAATCAGAAGGTTTTATTGCCATATGGGTGAACAGGTTCACAGCATTAGGAAATTGCTGCGGTACTTCGTGCTTACAGAAAAAACAAATAAGACATGCTGTGTAGCTCAGCTACAGTCAGCTGGCTGTGCTGAAGTTTGTGGACAGGAAGTGTGGACAGGCTCCTCCTCCATAACCCAAATCTGAAGCAGAAAACCACACAAACTGCAGATATCAGAGTCTACAGAGTCTCCTTTGTGTGTTGTGACTGAACAGGTTTCAGAACCTTTCTGTCTTTTTCTCCTTTTTAAATTAATCTGTGAATCTGTCAGAATTCCTGTAGATATATTTTATCCAACATTTTTTTAGCTCTGGGAATCTCGTGGACAGACCTTCATGCATTCACAGGTTGTTGCAGAGGTCTTTCATTATGGGACTGGTTGATAGAGCTTCTGTGTCTTCTGAAGCACAGAGATTAAATACAAATGATATGTATCCATTCTGAAATTCCTCTCAGTCAACAGATACAGAGAGGTCTTTTAGATTTTTCCCCGTCGCGGTGTACAGGCTTTAATACTCCCTGCAAACAGCTCAGTATTGAAGTCAGGTTGAAAAGCTTTGGCTGGGATTTGCCTTCTAGACAGAGCGTGCTCACTCTCACCTGGATGGTACTGGTGGCATGGTGAGAATCACGTTTTTTGATTTTTCTAGTGCCTTTAATACCATCTAACCACCTCTGCTGAGTGAGAAGCTGCTCAGGATGGTGTCACCACTTCTGCTGCCTCCTGACTATCTGTCAGAGAGGCCTCAGTTTGTACAGCTGGGAGGAACCCTGTCTTCATGTGGTGGTCAGTAATACTGGGGCACCTCAGGGGACAGTTCTACCTCCATTCCTGTTTACCTTGTACACCTCTGATTTCCAGTACAACAGTGAAACAGGCCACCTGCAGAGGTTCTCTGATGATGCCGCAGTGGTTGGTGTATTAAGTGTGGGCAGGAGTCGGAGTGCAGGGAGCTGTTGAGGAGCTTTGTGGAGTGGTCCAGCAGAAATCACCTCATCCTCAGTGTCAGCAAGACAAAAGAGATGGTGGTCGACTTCCGGAGGAATAGAACTGCAACTGAGCCCATTAACATCCTGGGAGAGGACGTGGAAATGGTGGACAGCTACAGGTACCTGTGTGTTCACCTGAATGACAGACTGGACTGGAGGACCAACGGTGATGCTGTTTATAGGAAGGGGATGAGCAGACTCTACTTTTTAAGGAAGCTCAGATCCTAATATATGCAGCACATGTTGGAGATCTTCTACCAGTCTCTGATAGTGAGTGTTATCTACTCTGCTGTTGTCTGCTGGGGGGGGGGGGGGGGGGGGGGGGGCAGCATCAGTTCCAGAGATGCCAGCAGGATCAACAAACTGATTCACAAGGCTGGAACCATCATTGGCCAGAATTTGGAGATGTTTGAGTCAGTGAGGGTCAGGAGGTCACTGAACAAACTGCTCTCTATTATGGAGAACCATCTCACCCACTCCACTCCACACTGCTGAGGCAGCAGAGCTCCTTCTCCCTCAGACTGATCCAACCATGAAGAACGCATCAGGAAATCATTCCTACCGTTCTCCATAAAACTGTATAATAACTCTTCTTTGTGTGTCAGGTGAACACACCTGTCAGGACATAAAACGCTACACTAAAAACTTTGTAATATATCCTCTTTCTGCTGCTGTCCTCCAGATTCTTTTTGTACATACTCTGATTTATATTCATAGTGTATATATTACATTTATTATTTATCAGTGTGGTTTGCACTACTTTTCTACAATGTCAGCCTTAAATAACTTCATTACCTACGTTTTTATGTTTTCTATTTCATCCATTTCATTTCTATATGTAAAGTTTAGTACTCATCATTGGTGGTGGCTGTAGCTCAGTAGGTAGAGCAGATCACCTACTGATCGGATTGTCAGTGGTTCGATTCCTGGCTACTCCAGACTGCATGCCAATGTATCCTTGAGCAAGATACTTAAGCCCAAGTTGCTCTCCAACCCAACCGTCGGAGTGTGAATGTTAGATAATTAAAGCACTTAGCTTAATTAATCATGGAAGTGCTTGTATGAATGGGTTATATAAGAACTAGTCCATTTACTTTCACTTTGATGTTTAGTTACTGTAGATTGTATTTTTCTTGCTGCTGTTACACAATAATTTCCCTTGGGGGGGATCAATAAAATATCTATCTATCTACTCCAGGTCATACTGCCCTGTAAAAGCCTCATGATCCACTATAGGCACTTCCAGATACTTTGGTAAACTTCCTACAAATAAATTCTCCTGATGACATATCTGAGAGTTTTCAGGAATTGTAGCTGTAGCTTTTACAAATAAGCCATCATTACACTGAGTTTTTACTGTATGCTCAGGGTAATTCTGTAAAGTCTCGATGCTGTGTCGAGCTGGCCTGTGAAATGAGCTGGTCACCAAGGATAACGTCACGTTGGCTGAAAATTGTGAGGATAATTGATGGGAGTGATCAAGTCTTTACAACCTCATTGGTTACTTTCAATCTTAGATACAACAGGGTATCATTTAAATCTAAATAATGCGAGCCCTTACCAGGGACAAAAAACTTCAAGGGTCCGCCCCCGTAACTTCCATGTAAGCTTTTTCATCACCATAACTGTGAGAGCGGTGCGGTGAAAAGATCCAGTTCACCCAGAGCGCACTCTGCAGATCTGACATGGAGCAGAGATTTCACACAGATTTCCTGCTGGTGAGGTTGCTGGATACGAGTGATTTTGTGGGTGTTTTATACCCGATCACTCGCTTGCTGGCCGTTTCAGGCTGCCTGGATAACACGGATATTCCTGAACTTTCCTGATTTTCACGGTCTGGTCTATTAAAATGACCCACACTGAGACCTTACTGTGTTTACATACGTGTCGCAAAGATCTGCTTGGAATTGATTCACAGGACATGGGACAAAAACTCTATTTCTGGGGAACTTCATTCTTGCTCCTCCGCTGACAGGAATTTTTCACCTGCTTCTTGTTAAAATGTGAACCTGATTCAGTCTGTGCACCTCGGAGTGGTTTCTCTACATCTATGAAGCTTGCAGAATGTGATGGATCATAATAATGCTTTTTCAGTGTAGCAGTCTCGGAGTCAGTAAGCCTTGAAGAAAGCCATGGTTGTGTCTATTGATGGTCAGATGTCAGCAGCTGTGTGTGTGGTGGGGGTGGGGGCGTGGCTCTGTTTAAAAATGAACAGTTTTCTTCCCACAAACACAACATTTTTTTCTCTTAGGGTGTGATTAAAGAGTTCATCGATTTTAGATGTTTTAGACTCCATAACCATTCAGGCACAGCGAGCTGCAGTACATTATGAAACACAGCTGTTTGTACGACACCCGTTGTCCTGGTGCTGCCTCTGTAGCTTTGCACACAGGTGTGTCTCCAGACTCCTCTGGATATCAGGGATAATGACTAACAATAATCAATAACCAATCAGCAGCCGTTAGTGTTGCTGTAGGGGTTGTAGACCCAAAGGTTTCTCCAGCCTTTAGCTGATAAATGTTGAGTTCCTTGGCGAGGCTTTTAAACCCAGATCTCTGCCGGTAGCACACACCATTGCTCATCCTTCTGCGGGGCTCCAAACGTGGCACACGAACGCTTTGCTGAAGGCGCGGCCGTGGCTCTAAAGTGAGCTACAGGCATTTGGGTGATGGAAGAAACTCTGGATTCTTTGGGCCATGTCTCAAAGTTGATGATGTTTGAAGTGGTTTATTTTTTCAGATTTTGCTTTCAGATAAATCCACACACTTCCTCTCTATCTATGTAAGGGTATACAATGATGAGCTATGCAATGCTTTTTCTATGTTAAAGCAATGTTCTTAATCTATTTGATCCTCATAGAGTGTTATGGACAGCACTGTTTCTACCAGACTCACGTCCTGCTCGCTGTTTTTCATATTTTTAAATGTCTCAAGCGTTGAGAATAGGGATATATTTTTTTAACTGTGTCCAATTTACAGAATAAATTGGACACATAAGAAAATATTTCAGATTGAACTACATCTGCCAAATATGGGCATTCAGGACAATGTGAAAGGTGTGGACAGCAACAACATATAGACAACACCAGACACCTACATTAGTGTGATGGACCATAAAACCTGAGGCATGAGAAGCAGAATACTGATGACTACAGAATGAATGTGGACCACACATGAGATAACTACAAATCTGCTGAAGAAAAAATGTGCAGAAATTTCTTGATTAAGATGTTTTAGTTGATTATTATCGTGTACAAGACACTATTTGAGCCTATGTGATGTTCAGTTCTGACTTTGAATCAAACTGTGAATAAACTGTGTGGAACTTATAAAGTGGTGAGAAACGGCTGAGAGTCTGTTTTCACCAAACTGACAGGTTTTATCACACTCTGTGACACAGCTCTGCTACTAAATCAGAAAGTAGTATTACATGTTCTATTCCCAAATCTGCTACAAATCGCTACAATACATGAGTACTTACACAGACACAGATGGTTATGAAAACCAAGAAATTCTGCTTTTGCCTTGAACAAGTAGAAGAAACATATTTCTAGCCTGTGTTAAAGAATGTTGATGTAGATCATGAGAGTTGCTTAGTTAGAATACAGATTGTGATTTTTAATCCAATCAGTGAGGCCTAATGTTTAAACAGAAAGGCAGACTGTACACACTGTACACAATACACTGAATACAAAATTGAGTAATGAGTATACAAAATTGTGTGAGATGCAACAGTGGAAAAATCAAACACAGATTTCAAGCCTACTCTTGAAATCCTGGCCACCACCTGCTGGCCAAGTACAGGAACTGCAGCTTCATCCACATAAAGCAGAACCTTGTTCTCAAACAGATGCAGTGACCCGAACCCATTAGCTGCTACAGCCATCTCAGTCACGGTGGCCAATTACTAGTCAAACTAGTCAAATGTGTGTAATTCGCATCTCAAACTAATGATAACAATGAGAGACTGACACAGCATAACTGGAATAACTGATAAGTAAGTAAACATAAACTTCAGCATGAACACTCCCATGAGCCTTTGTTCTGGCGGTGCCTCCCTTGACTGCCGCTGTAGCTTAACAAAGCACATCGGGTGGGTGCGCTGTCGCTAGTCCAGCCTGCATCACGCACTCTAAGTATGATACAGACAACAATACAGAAAAAGAAAAAACAATATTACACATGAAAAACATGGTGGACTGTGCGTTCTGATTTACCAACACCCTGAACCTCTGCATCCCTGCAGAGGCTGCTGTTATTGTTATTTTATAACAGGGTTATATAGGAGAGAGAGTTTTTGTAAGCTGATTTAAATTAGCTTTCATGCAGTTGTACACATTCCTCCAATTACATACACTCACATACACCTAACACATCACCCCATCCACTTTGAGTGGGAGGAGGGGGATGGATGTGTCTTCCCACACCCCAGTTTCATGCGCCCTGCCTGGGGTGGAGACTGGCTAGTGGTTTGGGGCTGCGTTGGCTGCTTCCCCAGGGTGCCCCTGGCTTGGTGCTGGTATCCGCTCGCCCACACTTAGTGTCAATTTAAGGTCCGTGTGTGTGTGCGCGCGCATAAGTATGGACAGGTGGGCCTGGGTCTGTGGCTTGCCTTGGCCCCTGGGGGATACGGTTGCGGAGGGTGGGAGTTCCCCCTCCCTACCACTCCCAGCTGCTCATTGCCTCTGGCTCTCTGGGTTCTTGCCTGTTGATCGAGGGGGCTCCGTCTGGGGTCTCCTTCCTTCCTCCTCTAGGGTGTGTACACGGTTGCCATTGGGATGTGTGGTCTCGGGTCTTCTGAGCTCCTGGTGGGCCGTAGATGGCCTAGGTCCCCTGGGTCTTTCCCTGCTTGTCTCTGGATCTGGATGGGGGTGGTTGCGGTTTTTTGCAATCATTATTGAGTGCTTTCCATGACAGAGGAACACACACACATTACTAAAAACTACAGCAAGAGTGTATGTATGTGTGTATGCCTATATGCATGTATATAGGTGAATGTGTATGTATGTGCATCTATCTTCTATTGTTTATTTTTTCTCAGTTTTTCCCTTTTTTTGGCTTCTTTCTTTCTCTTTTTCTTCCTGCCTGTCAGATCTGGGAAGAGTAAATAAAATAAAAAACAAACATTAACAAGAATAGTCTATAGAAAACTTATAGAGCTGTTCTTGTAAAAGCAAATATGGTTGTACAACAATGCATTCGGATCATCATTCTGATTGAAAAACTGCCAGGCCGAAAAAAAAAAACAAAGAAAAGAAAAGCAATCATAAACTCACATAAAAAACTGAAAATCTGACAGAAATTTGTTAAAAAAAAAGTAAATATTTTGATATTCAAAAACTGTGAAAGAAATCAAAAAAAGAACACAGAAAGAAGTTATTGCATGAACCAAAAAGACAGCACAGTGCTGAGGTCATGTTTACACTCAAAACATGCAGAAAGGCCTGTTTAAATTATGATTTCTAATATTATTGATTATATCTATTTATTTAACCAGATTCTGTTTTCTAGTTTTAGGATATGTGTGTAATTCTAGTTGTTTTAGATCATGTCTAAACAGAAACACAGAGAATTGTAAAAGCTTGTCCATGAAGCCCTGCAGGTATGAAGGCCCGTTTAGAGCGTGGAGCTCTGAGACTGTCACAGAGTAACTCTGTCTGTGACGCTGCATTCACACACTTTAAATGTGTTCCTGCAGCTGTTCTAAGGGAACTTCAGGAAAAACAAAGAAGAAGAAGAGGAGCAGAGGGAAGGATGAAGGTCCATCAGGCTGAGTGTGTCCTCAGTTTCCTGTTCAGAGACAAACATCACTGATTTCAGATCATGTTTACCTGTGAACGTCACTGACCCCACCTGTGTAAATGTTACCTGCTCTCACTGATGAGTACACAGCATCTGGATCAGCTGACTACTCTGGAACACACAGATATAATATAAAGCATTACACATGTCCTGTGTGTGTGTGTGTGTCTGTATACAACCCTACTATAAGGTTAGTGAGGTCAGTCAAATGTCTAGCGCCCCCTGCAGGCTCATGGAGGACGTTCATTTCCAGCTGTGACTGTCATGGTTACCTGTATTCTCAGCTGTGTTTTTGAAGCCCACCTGACCATAGACGACCTCAGCAGGACCTGAAGACAGAAACATGAATTATCTGACTGCAGCTTCAGCTCTGACTCTCTGATTGGTCAGATATGTGGTGTATGATCATGTACAGACTGAACTCCTCACAGAGATCCAGCTGAACATCTCCAGCCTGACTCTGTCTGAACATCATCTCTGCAACAAGTTGCTCTGGGAAGAGGAAATCCATGCTGTCCCCCTGAGTCCCCCTGGAGAAATCAGTAATCTCACACCAACTGATGCTGTCATTGGTTATAAATGAATGCAGCTTCTCAGCAGCCATGTGGTGCATCAGAACCTGTGGTTAAGTTTATCAGAATGAACGTGGTGTGGGGGGGGATGTCTGCTTTCTTTGTTTCCTGGTTAGATTCAGAGGGGATGGTAACAGGTCATTATGAAGCTCTGAGGAGTTTTCATGAGTATTTGTAAGATTATGAAGCATAAAGCAGCAGGAGTCATCCAGACATGGAGGTAAACTGTCAGAGAGCTGCTCCTCTGCTGCAGCTGGACTCTGTGATCGTACCTGAGACCAGACTGACTGTTTGATGCTCACTGTCCATACATGACCTACACACTGAACCATCTTCATCACCACCATCATCACCATCAGCATCATCATCATCATCATATCATCATAATCTTAATCATCACGTCAGCACCAGCAGCAGGAGCAGCAGAAGCAGCAGCGGCAGCACCAGCAGGAGCAGCAGCAGCACAGCAGCACCAGCAGCACCAGCAGCAGCAGCAGCAGCACAGCAGCACCAGCAGCGGCAGCAGCAGAAGCAGCACAGCAGCAGCAGCAGCACCAGCAGCACCAGCACCACCAGCAGCAGGAGCAGCAGAAGAGCAGCAGCGGCAGCACCAGCAGCAGCAGCAGCAGCACAGCAGCACCAGCAGCACCAGCAGCAGCAGCAGCAAGAGCACCAGCAGCAGCACCGCAGCAGCACAGCAGCACAGCAGCACCACAGCAGCAGCAGCAGAAGCAGCACAGCAGCAGCAGCAGCACCAGCAGCACCAGCACCACCAGCAGCAGCAGCAGCAGCACCAGCAGCAGCACAGCAGCACCAGCAGCAGCAGCACAGCAGCAGCAGCAGGCACCAGCAGCAGCAGCACCAGCAGCAGCAGCACCAGAAGCAGCAGCAGCAGCAGCAGCAGCACCAGCAGACCAGCAGCAGGAGCAGCAGAAGAAGCAGCAGCGGCAGCACCAGCAGCAGCAGCAGCAGCACAGCAGCACCAGCAGCGCAGCAGGCAGAAGCAGCACAGGGCAGCAGCAGCACCAGCAGCACAGCACCACCAGCAGCACCAGCAGCAGCAGCACCAGAGCAGCAGCACCCAGAAGGCAGCAGCAGCCAGCAGCACCAGCAGCACCAGCAGCAGGAGCAGCAGAAGAAGCAGCAGCGGCAGACCAGCAGCAGCAGCACAGCCAGCACCAGCAGCAGCAGCAGCAGAGCAGCACAGCAGCAGCAGCAGCACCAGCCAGCACCAGCACCACCAGCAGCCGCAGCAGCAGCAGCACCAGCAGCAGCAGCACAGCAGCAGCAGCAGCAGCAGCAGCAGCAGCAGCAGCAGCTACCAGCGCAGCAGCCAGCAAGCATGCAGCACAGCAGCACCAGCGCAGCAGCAGCAGCAGCACAGCAGCAGCAGCACCAGCAGCAGCGGCAGCGACCAGCAGCAGCAGCGGCAGCACCAGCAGCACCAGCACCACAGCAGCAGCACCAGCAGCAGCACCAGCAGCAGCAGCAGCAGCAGCACAGCAGCAGCAGCAGCTACCAGCAGCAGCAGCAGCAGCAGCAGCAGAGCAGCACCAGCAGCGCAGCAGCAGCAGCAGCAGCACAGCAGCAGCAGCAGCACCAGCAGCAGCAGCCGCAGCACAACAGCAGCGCAGCAGCACCAGCAGAGCTAGCACCATCATCATCATCACATCATCACCATCATCATCATCATCACCACCACCATCATCATCACCATCATTCATCATCATCATCATCATCATCATCATCATCATCATCATCATCATCATCACATTATCATCATCCTCTGTTTTGTGTGTTTGTACCTGCAGTGTGAGTCCTCACATCAGAGTAGATAACATGTGTGTCATCAGGGACTTTTGTCTGGAACACACACACACACACACACACACACAATCATTTCCAGTATATATTGATGAATGTGTGTGTTATGTTGGTGAGAGAACACACAGCTCACCTCTCCTGTTGGCTCTGTGTCTGACAGTCGCAGCTACAAGAGGGGAGGAATCGAGCTTAACTGAAAAATGAAACACAAAAACACATTAACTGAAGTACCTGCTATCACCTGGACAGGTGAGACCAGCCACGACCTCCTGACCAGTGTCCAAATGTTGCCAAATCAAAATCTGGACCCGAATATTTACACTAGATCTGCTGCAGTGACTCCTAATAGTACAGAAGGTGATAGTGGTGCATATGTGAGGCTTCTGAACCAGCTGAAAACTCACCAGTTCCAGGTGAGTGATGGTCACCTGTATTTGTTGCACATATAAGAACAACAGGAAATGGCCCAAAGTGGTTTCCAGGAGAGAGCCAAAAGAAGAACATCTCATCACTGTAGGTAGAGCAACAGATTTAAAAAAGAGGAGTTAAAGTAACTGAATAATGAATGGAGAGTGAACAGAGATGTCCTCTAAGTGCACGGGTGGAGTCAGAGAGAAGGTGGTGGCAGCAGTGATGGTATGTTTGAGTTTCCGTGGAGCTTCAGAGTATCAGAGCAGGATGGGATGCAGAGCGTGATGTCACTGCAGCAGGAGAGTGAGGCACCGTGTCCTCCAATCAGAGCAGCAGCATCAGTCCTTTGGTCCTTTGGTCCTGAACCAGCACCCCTACAGGTGGCACGAGACAACACAACCTGATACTGTGAGGTGGCCGATCACCTGCAGGCCACTTTATAAAATCATGTCAGCGTGTCATGTGGCTGTCACTCAGGAGGCAGAGCAGTTCCATCTGATTGGTTGTTCGATCTCTGGCTGTTCCCAGAGGTGGGAAGTAACGAAGTACAAATACTTCGTTACTGTACTTAAGTAGATTTTTTAGGTATCTGTACTTTACTTGAGTATTTATTTTTCTGAGTACTTTTTACTTTTACTCCCTACATTTTTACACAAGTATTGGTACTTTCTACTTACATTTTCAAACAGACTCGTTACTTTTTAACACGTCAGGGAGAAGTTTGCGTTTCCGGTCAGTGCGCCGTCAGTCATCAAGCGATCTGAGCCTAAACGGCGGAATATTAACATATAAGAGACAATCGTACTGGCGTATCCTCCATCACCGGGGCTTATCGGGTACAAAGGGATTAAATACACAAACCCATGTAATTAATGTCTCATTTATAGCGCTATAATCAGGGGTTACAGCGGGCCGGACCGAATCCGTAAATTATGCTCGCGGGACATAAACAGCTTAGCTAGCGCTACTGAAGAGGAGCGAGCATGAAGGGAGTAACGTGTGGCAGGTAAATGCAACATTTTTAAATGCTCAACAAATATCAGCAAACACACAAAGTGTGTGCAGTTTCTCACACAGTGTGTCTACTAGCTAAAAGAAGAGCTGCTGCATGTCAGGGAGAGCAAAGAGAGAGAAGTTCACTCAGAGATGGAGAAAGAGGACAGGAGAGGAAGAAGAGAGGTTAGATTTAAAGGTAAGGACTGGAAAATAAACTGAAGTATGCTGACTTTGTGTTATTCAAAGATTGTATGAAAATACTGCAGTTTAGTACGTAATATACAGGTTATCTTGTTGTACTGTATTTACAGTAAAGCTCTGTGTTGGTGCACTTTGTGTTCATGGTCAGAGTTACAGGTTACATCAGTGCAGCAGAGATGAGTTTGAATCAAAGCTGCTGATGCTGAGATTCATTCACTGAATCCAACATTTCTACAGCCTGTATGCTGTCAGTGTAGGGGATGGAGATCAGCTCAGAGAGCTGTGAAATACTGGGTTACATCTTTGTGAGTTCACTTCATCCACACAGAGCAGTAAACCTCAGAGCAGCAGCAGCAGGTCAGCTGATCACAGCCTGCACACCAACATCATTTACTGCAGCTCACAATAGAAAGTTGTGATTCTTCTCCCCATGCAGAGCCACTACAGCTGATCTTAGGGTTCCTCCACCTTCTGAATCCCACTGTAACCCCAGAGTATCCTCATGTTGGTGTTTAGGTGGAGACACAGTCACCCTCTACCATGGAGGACACAGAGAACAGAGCTGTGTTTGAATTCCTTTTCACAGTTTGTGATTCAAGCTGAGTGCATTCATTAGAATTAAAATTTAGATTGGAATAACGTTTGTGTTCTCATGTATTATTTTATATTATTACAATAATATATAATAAGGTTCAGTTAGCTTTACACAAAAATAGCAGGTAGAAACGTCCTCCAAAGAGCTACTTTTACTTTCTTACTTTGAGTAAATTTCAGAGCCTATACTTTTTTACTTTTACTTAAGTAAAGAACTTGAACCAGTACTTTGACTTTTACCAAAGTATTTTTTAACACAAGTACTTGTACTTCTACTTAAGTACAGAATGTCAGTACTTTTGCCACCTCTGGCTGTTCCAGCCTGCATACCAGAGTGTCCTTGTGTAAAAAGCATGAATGAGCTTTGCTGTTTAAAGCTCTCTGAGTGCTCAGGTATAAAGTACTGAACAAGAACCAGACCAGCTGAGGTTCCTGTGGTATCTGATGGCATTTAGTCCTCAGAGACTTTTCAAAAATCTGCAGAAATTCATCTTTATGTATTTCTGTAGAATTTGCCGAAGAAATCCATCACACAGCCCTTCATGTATGACTGCTAGAGGTTTGCCTAATTTTAAGAAGCAGGTATTGGTCATGAAAATGTGCCTGCACAAATTACTCATGAAGCTGTTTTAGTAAAAGAGGACAGGCTGCAGTGAGGACGTGACGCTGTAACAGAGGTCATCAACTGAAACAGGAAGTGTGCAGATCAACGTGGACTCAAAGCAAACCAAGAGAAAAGCGGGATGATAAAAAGGATCCAGTGTGTGATTCCGTGGATGAGTCAGACCCACTGAAACAGGTTCAAACAGAAGCTGTGAGTCCAGAAATCCACAGCTGCTGATCGCTGAGTGGTCCTCACTGACGGTTCCTGCTCAGCCTGTTTGTTTTAACATAAATAAATATGAAGAATAAAGGAAGCAGCTGTCTGCTCACTGCCTGAGAGTCTCACAGTGAGGAGCTCCGTGCAGCACTTCCTGTTTACCAGCAGAGACCTCCAGCAGCACAGCTTTCTGTTTGGAGTTAATGAATCACTTATGCTCTGCACATTAATCAGTTATAATAATGAAATGATGACTGACAGAAGTCATACCTTTGTGTTTCCTGCAGAGGAACAGAACTCCAACGAAAACCAGAACCAGAAGAACCATCGAAACGAGACCTGCTACAAGAGGGACGAGGATGGAGGAGGGACGATGAGGAGAGGAGGAGGCTGTTAGAGGAGGAACAAGAGGAGGAGAGTTCACAGGATTAGAGGACGCTGTGTTGGTGTGAAGATGAGGAGGAGGAGGAGGCTCTGTAGGAGACATGATGAAGATGGTTCAGTTTGTTTTCAGGTCTGCAGTTGGATCATGGGTGCGTTCCAAAACTCTCTCCCATCTCCGTTTGCTTGATGGTTATGAATCATTTTTTATCTAAAGGTTAAGATTTTATTTGTGATCATTTAAATAATGATATTAATATAATTACCTAATTGTGTGCCTCAGACTTTGTAATTCACATGTGTGCGACTCATTTCAATATTCCTGAAAGTGAAACTCTTACAGATACAGATACCATAAATCCTCCTGTCCACAACTCTGAGATGCACGTTGTGTAGTCCATGTTCTGCACAGTGTAAACACAGCAGACATCACACCGTGAAGGTGAGCAGAGTGAGGTCATCTGCTTTCTCAGCATCTTCTCTCTCCTAACTCCTTATCACTCCTCCTACCACCTTTCGTTTCAGTGAAAATCTCATTAAGATTGAGGCGGTGAGGAAAGAGAAGAGAAGATCGGAGGGACTTTTGGAAAGCATTTAAAGAGGCAGTGATGTCAGCGTTCTGACCTGTGACCCTCAGAAGGTTCTGAGGAGATTCTCCAAGCACATCGGTAGTAGAACATGTGTAGGGACCTTCATCAGACTGCTGGACGTTTGTGATGATGAACTCTGATTTAGGTCCAGATCCAACATGGCTTCCATTGAAGAGGAAATAAGCTGCGACTGCGTCACTGTTACTGTGTCTGCAGCGCAGAGTGACATCACTTCCTGCTGGCGCAGTATTTGGAGAGATCTCCAGGATCAGACCTTCATATCACACAGACAAAAACAGAAGCAGGGAAACTGCTGCAGGCTCAGACACACAGAGGACATGTGCTTGTGTTTGAGTCGCACTGATTTCACTTCCATCAACTCACCTGCAGAAACAGTCAGTGCAGACAGCAGCAGCTCACACACACCTGCAACAGGAGGACAGAGGTCCCTGAAGGTCAGAGGTCAGTGACTGAGTGTATCAGTTCCTGTTTCATCAGTGAAATACAGTAAATAGTGAAGCTGTCAGAGGAAGTGACTGAGGCAGAAAGAGGCTGTGACTCTGTGTCACTGAGAGCTGAAGAAGAACCTAAAGAAGAACCCAGAGAGTTCCTGCAGTCCAGCAGCACCACTGGACCAAAGGACCAATCACAGCTATAAGGATGTTCATCTGTGTGTGTGTGTGTGTGTGTGTGTGTGTGTGGGGGGGGGGGGGGATCAGGAACATGTACGCAGAGGAAAAACAAACTGCAGCCATTTCTGAACGTGTTCCACATGTTAATGATTGTCTGAGCTGCACTGGGAGTCCTTCACACCTGTACCTGAAGGAGGGGCCACACGGAGATGATGTCACTGGGTCTGACTCAGTGTCTGTGTCCTGGTTCTTCCATGATGAAATCCATACACACAGACTAACACCATCAGCTGGGACACATCCTCCCCCTGAACTCCATCTGATATTTGGACCAAGCGGTCAGATGACTCGGACGTCCCCATGGTTACCACGTTTGAATGATACAAACCCTGCTGTATCTTAGCAACACTGTGCTGTATTCCTGCTGTTGTGTGTCTCTGACTGTTTCCTGGCAGGAGCAGAAACTCCCTGCAGGCTGCTCAGACTCAGTAAATCCTGCTACAGTAACCGATCTGAGTGCTGGATTAGCTGAAGGTCAGAGGTCAGCAGGTGAAGCTCTGACTGTGAGCGACTGTGAGAGTGAATGAATGAAGGTGTGACTCACCGAGGAGCAGCAGAGAGACAGATGCAGCCTTCATGCTGTCTGGATGATGACTGACGGTCTGAGACGCCTTCAGCTTCACTTTCATCACTTCCCTTTAATCCCGCCCTCTGCTCTCTGTATGAACGCTGCTGTTCTGACTCCAGATCAGCTGTTAGACTGCAGCAGCAAACTCAGAACAGTTTCTGCTGCTGCGATGCAGAAATATTAGAAGGACATATTCATGTTAAATACTCTGCTTCACAGTGTGATAGAAAATGAATGAGATATATGCAGCTATGTGCAGAGTCCAGGCTCGATGAAACCAAATCAGGCACTGATGCTTTATTAAATTTGTTATGATCCAAGATAATGTGTTGTGTTTTCTGCTTAGGCCCTCCACCGGTTACAGGTGGAGCCAATCCTCCGGCTCCACCTGTAACAGGTGGAGCCGGAGGATTGGCCATTGGCCATGGAGATGTTCATGAACGGCTGCTCTGCACATGACTTTAAGGTGACTGACACCCTGCAGCCCTGCTGCTGTGAGAGGATCTGAAGCTGCAGCAGTTTGTGGTGGAAATGTCTCTGAATCCATGACTTCATAAACAATCTTTATTGTTGTGACTCAGTTTGAGGTGAAACAGGTCAAAGGTCAGCAGGTTCAGATCCTCTCTGTGCTCAGCAGGAGAATAAATTTCCCCTCTGACCCCTCTCATGTTTGCTCTGCAGCACATAAATGAGCATCTGATAACAACATAATTATTATAACAATGTGACATGTGTCTGTTATTGAGAGTAAAGTTATGGTGCAGCTGTAGAAACATGAGAAGCAGAAGTGTGTGTTCAGAAGTGTGTGTTCAGGAATGACTGAGCTGTTTCAGAAGCTCTAAAATAGAAACAAGCGTCCGGCTGCTGACATCAGTTCTGCTCTCAGACGTCTTCCCTGCTGTGGTCTGTGGCTGGTTGGCTGGATCAAGAGTTTCCTTTGAGCTGAAATGAAGTGGATTCAATCCTGTATAAAAACCATCAGTGGGACGAGCAGAATCCACTGCATGCTGTTTATGAGCCACACAGCAGAACACAAAGAGCAGGACACAGACACAGAAAAAAAAGGATACACTCACACAAAGAGGGAGAAAAGGACAGAGTGAAACACAGAGAGCAGGCGCCTCATTATATAAGCTGAGGATCCTAACTCTGCCCACTCACCTTTGACCCCTCTTAATTTGCATAAACCTGATCACAGAACAGTCACCTCTGGGTGAACTGCCACCTACGTTCTCATGTGTGCTAAAATAACACACCTGTCACAGGAGGTTTGTGACAAATCTGACAGGCATAGTAAACAATGATCCTCCTCCAATTAAAGATACACCCCCACTGTTACACAGAACCCACTTAGGGACGATTCACAAATACCGACATTTTCCAGAGTGTACAAAGTGTACTCTTTTTTAAAAGTACATCTCTCTTTTTTTCCCTCATTTTTTTTCTCCCATGTCGTTGTGGGTTTCTGTAAAAATAGATCCTGGTCTTGAAAAATTCTGTAGATCTTGGTATCAAATATACTCTTTCCTATCTATTAAAACATTGGATTGCTGCACTAATAAAAATCCATCCATCCGTTCTCTTCCACTTATCCTTTGCAGGATCGTGAGAGTGCTGGAGCCTATGCCAGCTGTCATACGGTGAGATGCAGGGTACACCCTGTAATGAACATATATACCAATATATTAGAATTTATAGAGTGCAAAAAACTGATTTGAATTTTAATGTGAATGTGTACTGCACTGGATGTACGGAAAATGTACACGCCTCCACACTGTACAGGGTGGCAGTGGAGCGATGCATCATCTGAATAGCCGGTCTGTGTCCATAAACATTATTGCTGGTATTTATATTGTTGTAAATGACTTGCAGACCTATAATCTGTCAAGCATATCTCAACCATCATCTCTTATGAATGATATCAATTCATTTTGAGTCATAAAGAACGTTTCTGTCACATGGTAGAAGCTGCAGTCAGTTTTTGGCAAAGTGACTTTCATATTGTAGTAATTCTGTTAAAGTTAGATGGTTCTGTGCAGAAGTTCTGTGATTTCCCACCGTGCTGGTGGTCCTTGATCTTGTGTGTGCGCACGAAGGGAGAGAGAGTCAGAGGGGGTCCCGTTTTGTTGTTGTTTTGGTTTTGGTTGTGGCACAAAGCAATCATTTAATTGTTAATAAAAGGGCAACTTTTGCTGGCAATCTCTCACCATCTTCTTCGACGTCTTAACAGACGCTACAATATATTCTTTATTAATGAGGGTAAGAACAAGTCATTTCTTCATTTTATATATAAGCCCTTCATAAATCCTGTGCACCAGTATGTTTACCGATATAAGCAAAGAAAAAACATTTATTAAAAAAAAAAAAGAAATCATTTTTTGATACAACACCAGAAACCTGAAAAACTCCGCTGTCACCGTGTTTTGTGCACATACAGCGCTCGTACTGCGTTCCTCCGTGGCATCGCCCGGACCTCTCTTTGTCACCGAGGGACAGCACACACATCCGGACCTCGATTCGTCCTTTAGCAACTTTTGAGACAGACCACAGCGAGTTTCGTTACACAAAAGTTGGCAACAGTGCAGCCGATCACCAGATTACGCACAAATATCCGGGCCAGCATAGATAGAAATAATCCAGGAACATGTAGAATAAAATCTATCATAGTTTTCTGTGGTTTACTATGTACGGTTTCCATTTTTGGAAAATTTTGGGAAATTCAACACTTCTTGTTGAATTTATCTCCGGCGGCTTTGGCTGCTTTGCCCACCTGCTGCGCTGCACTCACAGCTTGTTCCTGTCTAATATCATCAGTAGAGTCATTTTGTGAATCGATGATGGACTATTTTAGAATCCAATGAGGCCTTTGAACTGATCTGCCAGACCTGAGGCCATATCGCTGCAGACCACACAATGGTGCAGTGGTGTGGATGCCTCGGCCATCAGCGCTCAAATTACACAGACCGACCGACATTTTCTAACTATTTGAAAACCGTACGCTGGGTGTTACAGTGATATCAAAGGTGGGAAATGCTCTGAAATTATTTATCTTCACCTTTAATTGTCTTTCAGACACCCTCTCTATTTTTAAGATTAGACGTAAAATTGTCTTGTCTCCCCCCTCTCAGCAGATGACTGCCCCTCCCTGAGCCTGGTTCTGATGGAGGTTTCTTCCTGTTAAAAGGGAGTTTTTCCTTCCCACTGTCACCAAGTGCTGCTCATAGGGGGTCGTTTTGACTGTTGGGTTTTCTCTGTATTATTGTAGGGTCTTTACCCACAATACAAAGCGCCTTGAGGCGACAGTTTGTTGTGATTTGGTGCTATATAAATAAAAATGAATTGAATTTAATTTACATCATGAATGCGGTCACTGTAACTTGTTTATCTGCTCTCCATCTGCCAAACTGCAGGTTCTCTGTAGAACAAAGGAGGGAACACAGACTAACACAGTGGTGGTGGTGGGGGGGGTTCCTGCTGTGCTGCTTTCAGGTGTGTTCGGGCCGTTGGCCGTCACTGTGTGAGGACTCAGAGCTCTCACAGGCTCTGCAGCTGAGGAACCTCTGCCTGTAACAGAGGGGTCAGCCCTGCACTCCTGACACCATCACCCTCTTCCTGTGCTGATGGGCAGACCTGCTGATTATCCTTTTCTCTGCAGTATGTGTGCATTTAAAATCATGTCAGTTCCTCTGCAGCAGCAGGTTCCTGTGCTGAGACTCTCAGCTTGTATTTTTAGCCTGCACGTCTCCACATGATGCTCCTGAAACAGTTTCCGTCTCTTTTCCTGCTTCATCTTTTTCCTTAAAAGGAGTCCAGACTGTGAGCTGTGGCTGATGGAGGGAAGTGATGAACTTTCAGTCTCTGCTGGTGACGTCTGATTCTCAGTCACCAGCTCTCAGGCAGGACCAGGGTGGAGGGGGTGTGGTTACCTCACACACTGAGGTTTCACTGCAGCCTGTGAGCAGCATCATGATAAATGCATCTTAAATGCAGCTTAGTCTTCCTGTAATTATGTCTGAGAGAGGAAGGAAAGCATGAATATGAAGAAAATGTTTGCAGGTTTGGTCAGGAAATAACTGTTAATAAAGGCCACGAATATCCACGACTGATTGACCTGAACTCTGAATCACTGCAATCATCGATTTAAAGAGAGATGCAGGATATGGAAAAGAGTTATAGGTGGATTTGGGGGCATCTTAAACACTTGACGCTGGGCAGACTGCATAAATAACCTTTGTGTCATAGCTGCAAAAGAATGAACTCAATTCCAAAGCCAAAGTTCCCAGAATGGGCAGCATGCATGCAGCTTTATGCAGGGATACATGAGAGCAGGGTTGACTTATTACAGTTAAACCTCTACTATAGACGGTGAAGTAGAAGTTATTATGAAACATTAGAAAGTTAAAGAGAGAAGAAAATTCAAAAGAACCATCCATCCATCCATCCATCATCCATATATCCATCCTCTTCTTCTTATCCTGTTCAGGGTCACGGGGGGGCTGGAGTCTATCCCAGCTGTCATAGGGTGAGAGGCAGGGTACACCCTGTGCAGGTCACCAGCCTGCTGCAGGGCCAACACAGAGAGACAGACAACCATTTACACCTATGGGCAATTTAGAGTGACTAATTAACCTAACCTCAGTAACTGCATGTCTTTGGACTGTGGGAGGAAACCAGATTACCTGGAGGGGCAAAAGAGCCAATGAAAGCAAATAAAAAGACAAAGAAGGGAACAAGGAAGTAAGATTTATTTATCAAGCAGTCTCCTAGATAGAAATCAGAAAGTGCTACATGACAATTAAAGGAAAACAGTGATACACAGCAAAAAGAAGAAGAAGAAGAAATAGCTTTATTTGTCAAATACATATAAATGCAGTGAAATTTAGTCTCTGCGTTTAACTCAACACACATGGAGCATGAAGCACACACAGCACAATGTGGAGCAGGGGGCAGCCAGAAAGCGCCTGGGGACACACACAACACACACAAACCACTAGTTAAAAGCAAGCCTGTCCCAATAAGTCTGGAGCTGCTCTGTAACAGATTCAATCGAGTCCACAGATCTCAGATCAGATGGTAGAGCACTCCAAAGCTAGGAGCTGCAGCCTCAAATGCACCGTCTCCTTTAGGGTTTAGTCTAGAACAGATCTTGGTCAGAAGGCCTCGTGGTCTGTAGGTTATGTGTAGGTGTAAGAGCTCATTGGACCACACGGAGCTCTGAAAGTGATCACTGAGATCATGGAGTCTGAACAAGACAAGGAGAGTGACCTGAGGTCGAGTCAAAGAAGAAAGTGAAGCAACAAAGACAACAACCTGCTGCCTGCACTAACTCAGATCCCAAATATCCTGGGAAGGAAAAAAGAAATTCAATATTCCAATATTCCAGGACCTCCCTGGAATCTAGATGATGGTGATGGTGAATATACAGATGGAGGCTTGGATGGAGCACTGAGTGGTCTGGGTGAGCTGGAGATGGGTTACATGAATGAGTCTGTAGGAATGATGGGTAAGCTGTGAGATTTAAAGTATGCAGAGTGGAAGCCGAGGGGTCTGAAGAAGGCGGGCAGAAAGATGATTGGAGGAGAGCAGTGATGTCAGCTTTGAGTGTGACAGCATGTAAAAGCAGAAGTGATGAGAAGAATAAACTATGAGCCAAACGCCAGGAAAGCAGACGGAGGAGTGAAAACTGATCTGAAACTGAACTTCTGCATGAGCTTCATGACTAAACAGAGAGAGAGAGACTGCAGACTGAAATGATGATTTCAATAAAAGTCTGTCAGGAACTCTGCAGAGGGTTCTAATGGAACATCTATAAACTATGAGCCTGAGACAGGGGGCGCTCTATCTCCATAAGAAGGAGCTTTACCAAAGCTTCACTCGGCGGATTTACCATCAACCAGCTGAGGAGGGATCAAATCTAACGTCACTCAGTAACATGAAAATCAGTTTATAACTTTAGTGAAATGTGATTTCTGGATTTCAGGTTGATATTCTGACTCTCTGCATTCAAATTAAACTACCATAAACATTAGAGATCGTTCACTGGAATAAGCAAATGTAAAAATTCATACTTTCATTTATACATAGCTTTTTATGGCTTTTTAAAAATGTTTTCTTTGTGATATTTCAGTCACAGTTGGTCCATTTTTATTGGAGAAGCTGCAAAATCACTTCAGAGGTGATTGTTGTGATTTGGAGCTTTATAAATAAAACTGAATTAAATATTATTGTGTAGAAAAATTGTTTCGCAAATGTAAAAAAACAAAGATTGTACTCAGAGTTGTAATTTAAAGTTGAGTAATTTTGCACATGTTGTAAAATCCAACTATATTTAAAGTACTCATGTTCAGAATCATAGATGTACTGGATCATAACTTCCACAGTGGCCTCTTTCCCACCGACAGGGTTCCGGTGCCGGTGCCGTTATTTGAACCATTAGGCGGGTTTTCCACCGCAGAAGCACTCGGTGCTCGGCCGAAAAACGGGTTCAATTCCGGTCCCGCAAACTAGCTGGTCTCGAACCAAGAACGTGTGACGAAAGTGGCAGAGGGGCGTGACTCTGCCGTCTCAACATCAAGTTTTCTACCATATTTCATGTGTATTACAGGAGAAAAGCGAAGCGATTTTCACGGCTGTGAATTAGGTTGGGCTCTAAGGCTGAACTTGCTGCTTTGTATCGGTTCATATCACAGATAAACACAAAGTGCGTACTTGTCGTCTTGCTCTAATCTCTGTCTGTGTTTCCCTCTGTGCTGCACACAGATGCTGCAGTAGTTTGGTTTGGACCCTAAAAGGTATTTGCAGCACAGAAAGGAGAGCGTGTTCTCCCACGTTTGTGCGCTTCGGCTTCCGTGTCCAGACGAGGACCCGCCCACACTCATACTTAAAGGAGCAGTTCACAGAAACGCGGTGGGAACGCGGGCCCGTTCTTAAGCGTTTCGCCGGTTCATTGGGAACAGCACGAGCACGTGAACCGGCTCCTCGGCGGTGGGAAAGTAGCATGTCTCTGACTTTCATGTTCCAGCTGTTGATGGATTTTAATGCTGGGTAGCTTCATTTATGATATTTTATCTGTTACACAAAATATTTTAAATGAATTGTGTGAAAGTAAAATGTTTGAATCCAAAATAGAGAGCAGCAGAAAGCAGCACCACACAGAAACAGTTAAAGTACACGTACATTAATCCTATGAGTGAATGTAAGAGTGAGATGCTGATAACTGCAGCTGAGTCATTTCCTGTGATGGGGATTTGTGTTACATTAGTAACTTTATGGAGTTTTTAAATCAGCACTGGGACAGACTGGCGATGTGTCCAAGGTGTACCCCGCCTGCTGCCCTACAACAGCTGCCTCCCCCACCCAACCCTGAGCTGGATGGATGGATGGATGGTGGGATGGATGGGGTTCATTTGGTAGTTGCTACATTAGCTACACTTTTGTATTGTTTCACTTGCCTTTGAGTCCTCATGATAATAATACATTTCTTATATTGTACTTTTTGCAGATTAACAGAATCAGCCAACAATAAAGCCACATGTTTCCAAGAATGCAGGTTAATAAGAGTTTGTATAAATTCATGTCTATTCTTCCTCAGAGCAACAATCAAACCAATACAGACTAACAACGAGCAGCTGACAGCATCTTCTCTCTTCATGCACCTTCTATTCGCTGATGTCCTTCACTGATGTTTGTTCTCTCAGATCAGATCAATAATCAAACAATAAACAGATCAAACTGGTTGATCAGCCATCACAGGAGGTGGATCGATGGAGCTGCTTCTTTTCCTGATCTCCTCTGGTTGATTCTGGACCGGATTTTTCTCTGCAGAGGAGACAAAAGACAGATATTAACTAACTAACAAACAAACTAACTAACTAAGTAACTAACTAACCTTTGACTGTGAGCCACACTCTTTTGTATCTCCAGGCCTCCTTACTGTTGACCTCACAGCCGTATCTCCTGCTGTCTTCCTTTGTTGGGTGTTTCAGGGTCAGACTGAGGTTTCCAGTTCTCAGCAGGTCTGCATTCATCTCAGTGCGACCTCTGAACTCCTCATCCTGTCTGTCAGGCTGCTCAGAGCCCTTATCATACACGTGGACCTTCCTGTATTCAGGTTCATCCACACCACTTCCACACCACTTCACTGTCTTTAGGCAGGTTTTCTGTGGTTTTGAAGGGCAGCTCGACAGACTCCGCCCCCTCCTCCAGCTCCACCACCCGACAGTCTGAGTGGACAACAAACAACATGAGCTGTACAAAGACAAAGGTGCATGTTAACATTGTGCCTGTTATTGATCACACATCAGTCATGTCATCATTTTTATGTCTCTTTATAATAATTCTTTTTTCATCTACCACTGTTCACATCAGTTCACTTGCAGATGTTTTTTTATTATACAGTAAAGTGTACAAGTATTTCTTTGTTCATATTTCATAAATGTTTCATATCATCAAACAGATTTTAATATTAGACAAAAATAATCTGAGTAAACACAAAATTTATTAAAGGAACAAAGCTCTGCAAACCTACCTGCTCTGTGTAAGAAAAAGCACCCATCCCCCTGTTAAATCATGAATTAACTGTGATTAACTTCATTTTTTTAGAAAGCTGAGCTCAGGTTCTCTGCCATACTCAGACCTGATCACTGTAGACCTGACCACTGCAGACCTGATCACTGCAGACATGATAACTGTAGACCTGATCACTACAGACCTGATCACTGCAGACCTGATCACTGCAGACATGATAACTGTAGACCTGATCACTACAGACCTGATCACTGCAGACATGATCACTGCAGACATGATAACTGTAGACCTGACCACTGCAGACCTGATCACTGCAGACATGATAACTGTAGACCTGATCACTACAGACCTGATCACTGCAGACCTGATTACTGCAGACCTGATAACTGTAGACCTGATCACTGTAGTCCTGATCACTGCAGACCTGATCACTGTAGACCTGATCACTGCAGTCCTGATCACTGCAGTCCTGATCACTGTAGACCTGATCACTGCAGTCCTGATCACTGCAGACCTGATCACTGTAGACCTGATCAGTGTAGACCTGATCACTGCAGTCCTGATCACTGCAGTCCTGATCACTGTAGACCTGATCACTGCAGTCCTGATCACTGTAGAGCTTATCACTGCAGTCCTGATCACTGCAGACCTGATCACTGTAGACCTGATCACTGTAGACCTGATCACTGCAGACCTGATCACTGTAGACCTGATCACTGTAGACCTGATCACTGCAGACCTGATCACTGCAGACCTGCTGTATGAAGAAATTACTAAAACAGAAGCTGTCTGACAAAGTGAAGCAGGCTGGAGGATCTCAAAGAGCAGCACATCATCCACGATCTAAGAACCAAAGTCACTGACATCTATCAGTCTGGAAATGGTTACATCATTTAAAACCTGCATCTTTGTCTAATATTAAAAAAAATCATTGATGATCTGAAACATGTAAGTGTGGCAAACACACAAAAACAAAGAAATCAGGAATACCTGACGCTGTAAAATTAGTCTTATCCTGGTCTTTATATAAATGATCATTATGGTTTTTAAAGTATAATCTCCTCCACTTATCCTTTACCAAGGCTAAGATACTTTGGCCCTGTGGTTAGTTGTTCCCCAGCAGGTCCTCACAAGCACGCAGGTAACCAGGTCAGCTGGGTAACTGTGGAGTTGTAGTCCGAAGCAGAAACCTTCAGTACACCACTAACCTGTTTATATTTCAAAGTGATTTTCCCCACACAGAAACAAGAAAAAACTGTGGTTACTGGAGACTCTCAAATCTGAAGCCCAGTGAGCACAGCATTTAGCATAGATATTATATTTAATGTATTCTAGGAGCCAAACTAAAAAACTGCTGGGTAAGGATGAGCACAGGTCTGGTAAGTTTGTAATTCACTTTGTCACTAACGACTCCCAGTATTGTCTCAACAATTGCTATATTGCTATATATATTATATTGCTATATTTGGTGTTACTGTGTATGTGTGACAGCGTCTGATAGACATGTCTGTCAATTTGTTCCAGAAAATATGAAACAAATTGCCAAAGAAATGACAATACCGTATTTTACAAGATGGGAGTCAGTCCCTAGCCCCACTGTAAATCCCAGCACGTACTACATGTAACCTAATAGTAAAACATATAAGCTAATAAACTGCATTGGACCAACAAAGCTAACTGTAGTCTGAAGTCACCGACCATGTACGCCAGGAGTTATGTGAAAAAATTTACTATGAAACTAATCATAAGCTGACTGTCGAGTAACACTGTTTGTAAATTATATTTCAACAGTAATTATTGTAACTTACCTTGGAAAAAATATCAGGGTGCAGAGCTTTCAGGTGCTGCTTAAGATCTGAGGTGTTTTTTTTTAATGTCTCCCTGGACAATGCATTCAATTTTCATTTCAAATGTGTTATACTGAAAATAAGTCCATAGATCTTTTCTTCATTTGCGTCCACCATGGTCCATCAGTGATTAAAGTAATGGAGGTGGTGGGCGTGACCAAAATAGATGCAATGCAGCAGCGTTACTGATAGGTTTTAGCTGTTGACTGACAGATTACAAGCACAATAGGCAGACATGCCTTGCATTTTGGATGGCTGACAGAACATCCATTAACCTTCTCGTCTAGGTTCGTCTCGTCAACAAAATCTCACTGACATCTCGTCATGTTTTAGTCATCAAACAAGCCATGTTCATCTCGTCATCATCTCGTTATCATCATGAAAAAAGGGTCATCAACGAAATAATTTTCTCGTCATTAATGAAAAAAATACTGCCTCCAAATACCTTCAATAAATACTTCCTCCAAACCATCAACTTGTCAGACAGAAACTGACTGAGGGCGTTCTGCAGCACTGACCTTTGACTTTCAGCTCCACTTGTCTCTCCATCAGGATGTTTTCCTCTTTGACTTCCCCTTTGTAGACGGTGCAGGTGTAGGTGTCTCTGTCCGTGTGTGTGGGGTATTTCAGGGTCAGATGGAGGACTTCGGCTTTCAGCAGGTCTTCATTCACTTCTGCTCGGCCTCTGTAACATCGGTGCTGTTTGTCAGGGTGGTCAGAGCCGTTCTGATACATATGGACCGTCCTGTCATTTCTGTCCTTCCACACCACCACTGTGGTTTTAGGCAGGTGAACTGTCCCTTTGCACTTCAGCTGGACAGACTCCGCACCTGAATCCACCGGCACCTGCACAACTGACAGGAAATCAACACACAACATGAACAACAGCAGCAAATTTACTGAGTGCAGGTTCTTTGACAGGTTGAAGTCAAATATTTGCAACATGTTTGACTGGTTCCAGTTCACAGAGATGATGTCGTCTCTGGTGTCTGTCCAACCAGCAGCAGAGCGGAGTGTTGTTTCCTAAAGAACTCAGTGTTATTGTCCAGAATCAATCACTTTATTATAAGACAGATTTAGTTGCTGTCTTTAAAAGAGAATCAGTGTCAGGTGGTTTGAGTCAAGTCAAAGCAGTGAAAAGAGTCTAAAAGCTTTGCTGATGATGTTGTGTATTCACAGAGGTGGACAGTCTCTGTGGAAGACACAAAGAAACACAGTCTGAGTTTTTCTACAACACTCAGTTCATCACACAGCTGACTACAAGGGGTTAAAATTTGTGAAAACTTATGGCTGAAGGAACAAAACTGCTTTTATAATGCTTGGTTTTACATTTGGGCATTTTTATATCTGCGTCCTGACGGGAGAAGCTGGAACTCACAGTCAAAGGGTGGAAGTGTCCTTTAAGACTGATCTGTAGATCCTCTGTACCTGCCCAGAGTACAGAGACTTTAACTGCAGCTCTCCCATCAGCTTACTGCACCACTTTACTACATGGTTCAGGTAATTCTTATTTTTAAAAGACAGGTTACCGAACCATGCCACCAAGCAAAAGGATAAAAGAGATTCAATGAAAGCAGATAAAATATGTTTCTGACCCTTTATAACAGTGAGCTCCTGAGCCTGAGTGAGTTTCCTAAAATCAGTGAGCATATCCTGAGTTTTCTGGATATTCATCTGCAGAAAAGATTCATCCACTGAACAAAGTCCTGAACCACTGGACCGTGGTGAGTCTCACTGTCCGTCAGCAGACTAACAATAACTGAATCATCTGCATACTTTAAAATGAATCTGTCCTCCTGCTGCTGCAACACATGTTTGTATAAAGAATGAACAGGAGAGCTGACAGAGCACATCCCTGTGGAGGAACAGACCTGATCAGACAGAGTGCCATTCACTCTGACTCTCTGAGTTCTGTTTGTTAAAAAATCTAAAATCCAACCCACAAGATTCAAACTTAGATTAAAATGTTCTAAAAGCCTCTGTGTGAGAATGTGGGGTTGGATGGTATTAAAAGCAGATGAAAAATCAATGAATAAAAGCCTTGCATGTGTTTCCCTTGAGGTGTTTAAGAAGCAGGTTCATTAAGGTGACTGTGGCATCCTCTACTCCTCAGTGTGGTCTGTAAGCAAACTGCAGAGGATCCAGGTCACTCTGTCTTCTTTAACATTTCAGATCTCACCAGTTTTTCAAAAGATTTCATCACAGTGGACGTCAGTGCAATGGGTCTAAAATCAGTCAAAGTTTTTGGACGGTTACTCTTTGGGACAACTGCAGCATCCTTCCAACATTTGGGGACCTGCTGAGTTTGTGAAGACTTATTAAAAATATAATAAAGTATGGGGCACAGTTGTTTGGCACATGATTTGAGCAAGCCTGATGTTATCTGGTCCCTGACTCTTGTTTATCTTTATGGAGGAAAAGACCTTCACAATATCTGTGCATTCAATATTAAAATGACGGCTATCTTCAAGTTCCTGACTCACTTCCTGCTTCTCTTTGCTAAAATCGAGTAAATCAAATCGAGAATAAAAATAAATAAGAGTACTCGCTAATTCAGAGTCTGAGTCAAACCCTCTAAAGTGACAGTGCCTGTGTTATTGGGGTTACTTATACCTGCTACTGGACCAAGCAGGGCCAAGGTTATTTTATCCTCCAAATTCTTTTTATAGGCCTGTTTTGCTTTTAAAATGTTCATTTTCAGCTCCTTGGAGGCTGCATGCAGATCAGGAACAGAACCAGACTTAAAGCACGTTTCTTAGTCTGTAAACTGGGTTTCACAGATTTTGTAACCCAGGGTTTGTTATTGGGGAAGATTCTGACCTTCTTATGTGCTTCAATCATGTCTCTGCAGAAGGCCATATAAGAACATGTTACATCTGTTAATTGATCTAAGTCCCCATCACATGCCTCTATGAACACGTTCCAGTCTGTACAGTCAGAACAGTCCTGTAGACACTGTATGGACTCCTCTGTCCAGTTTTTAATGTCCTTTATTTGAGGTTTTTCCCTCCTCAGGTCTGATCTGTAAGAGGGTAGAAGGTGAACACAGTTGTGGTCTCCATTTCTGAGAGGAGGTAAAGAAAAAGATTTGTAAGCCTCCTTCACTGACCCATAACACAGGTGGAGAATCTTATCCCGCCTGGTGCCACATGTTACATACTGGGTGAAGTCAGGAAATGTCTTTTTAAGGGAAACATGGTTAAAATCACCCAGCACAAAGTTCAGAGCATCAGGCGAGATAGACTGAAGCTCCTGCACAGCATCAGAGATGGTCTTACAGGCAGAAGATGCACAGGCCTTTGGGTGAATGTACACAACTGTGATAAAAAGCTGGGGAAACTCAGAGGGCAAATAAAAAGGGTGCAGGGAAACTGATAAAAGTTCCACATCAGGACTGCAGATTCGCTCTCTCAGAGTCACAGAACTGCAGTATCTCTGATTAATGTAGAGACATACCCATCCTCCTTGTGTTTTCCCCGTCACCTTGGCATCACGATCAAGACAATATGGTGGTCTGAAGCCGCTGACTGACAGGTCTCCGTCCTGGTCACGCTCGGTTAGCCAGGTCTCTGTGAACGCCATCACACAGCAGTCCCTGTAATCCTTCTGGGAGCGGATGTTTCCCTGAAGTTCATCCACTTTATTCCTGAGGGACTGAACCAGGATCATCGGGAGCAGTGGGGGTCGGTTTAGCTGTAGTTTCCTCAGCCATAGCTGAGCCCCCCCCTCGCTTCCCTCTCTTCTGTTCACCTGTGCTCCGCCATGGGATTTGTTCTCATCGCTTCTTTTCTGGAACCTGTAGCTGATACCTGATACTTGGTCTCACACAGTTCAGTTCCAGCAACTCTATCTTGCAATATTTCCTCCTGGTTTCAGTAGCACCACTGTCAAACAGCGTGAACAGGAGGACTAGTAAAAGTAGCAGCTCAACGCATAACAGATCCATAAGTAGATAAAAGACCCGTGCACACTTAAAACCACACTAAAAATGATTAAACCACATGAAAGATGATTAAACCACACTAAAAATGATTAAAACAATTAATAAGACTTGACACAAGGACGCCAACTCTGACTGCTGGTCACAGCATGTGCCCACTTTTTTTTTTTTAAAGATGGACTTAGCCACTGTGACATTACACACTGTTTTCTGAAGTCCTGTTTTGAAGCTGAGACTGTGGGAGCAGCTTAATCTCTAAAAATATCTAATGACTTGTGACTGACAAGTCTTTGGCCAATGAACGAGTAAATAACACCAATGATCCTCCTTTACTGAAACTATCACAACACTTGACTAAAATGCTTTATGTTTATAAATGTTTATATTCGACGTCTGTGTAGGTTCTCAGTCATACAAGTCATAGTAGTCGAGGAATGTCATCCCTTATGTGGCAGCTTGTCAGAGAAACTCAGAAGAATTTTCTCCCAGCATGACATCCCAGAATACTTCAAACCAAGTCACACCCTAAAACTGGTTCATCCAAAGGACAAACCCCCCAAACACAAGATCATCAATGTAGTGTCTGCTGTCCAGCAGTGAAGAGTGCTCGGACCTCTACAGGAGAAACAGCCTCTTCACAAACACACAACATAGAAGAGCCACTTCAACAGGACAAGACTCAGCTGTACATCTGCATCTGCATCTGCCTGTTCCCTGATTACCTTACATGTAGATTTAAGTCCTCAGTCTGTGTCATTGTCAATGATCTCTCTGCTGTGTGTCACCCTGCCGTTTAGTTCTGGCACCTGTCCAGCCCAGTTTATGTGTATTCTTTGTTAATCATCTCAGTGAATCACATTTTAAGTTCAGTTTGCCAGTGAGTTCTGCATTTTGAGGTCTACCTTTGCCTGACACACAGTACAACATGACAGGTGCTCCAGTATTGCTAACCACCCCATCAGACAGGGTATCCCCCCCAGCCATACAAACTGAGTCAGCAATCCAGGAGACAGCAGAAGTGGTGACACCATCCTGAGCAGCTTCTCACTCAGCAGAAGTGGTTGGATGGTTTTAAAGGCACTAGAAAAATCAAAGAACATGATTCTCACCATGTGACCATGTGACTCATCCAGGTGAGAGTGAGCACGCCGCAGTAGGTAAGTAATCATCCCCCCCCACACGAGGCTGGTAAACAAACTGAAGAGGGTCGAGAGTATGTTTTGCCTTCAAGCTTAGCAAGGACCAGTCTCTCCAGCACCTTCATGACAAGTGATGTCAAGGCAGCTGGTCTGAAATCATTAAGGCCAGAAGGGGCAGCTTTCTTTGGTACTGGCACTAAACATGATGTCACCGGTACCTTTTCCTGCAGCACACTCAGGTTGAGGCGATACCGCAGGATGCCAGTCAGCTGGGCAGTGCAGGACTTCAGGACCCTGGGACTGATACCATCAGGGCCTGCAGCTTTGCCTTGGTGGAGTTGCTCCAGCTGTCTCCTCACCTGGCCAGCAGTCACACTCAAGCCCATCATGGAGGATTGTTTAATGGCTGAGGAGGTGTTAAGATTGGTGCTGTGTGAGGAGGGTCTGATCTCTTAACTTAGGAAGGTTATCTGTGTGTGTGTGTGTGTGTGTGTGTGTGTGTGTGTGTGTGTGTGTGTGTGTGTGTGTGTGTGTGTGTGTGTGTGTGTGTGTGTTCCAATACAGCACACGTACCTTCTTTGTCCTTTAACTTTTTGTATCTACAATGCAGGCAGACACCGACTAGGACAGTGATGAGAACCACAGGAACCAGGACAGCTGAGAGGACTATGGGCCAGACTACAGGAGGTTCTGAAATCAAGAAAACAAACAACCTGAATGCCATCAAACATATTTTAATGAATTCACATCAGCATAACTCTGACCTGACACAACTGACCTTTGACCTTGAGTTGTACTTCAGTTCGGCTCTGATCTTGTCCATATTTGCGGAAGGTGCAGGTGTAGGTTCCACTGTCAGAGCCTGTAGGGTTCCTCAGAGTGAGGCTGAGGTCTCCAGTCTGCAGAGCGTCAGCTCTCATTGATGTTCGGTTGGTGTAACGATCGTTCTGATCTTCAAAATCATCACCGCTCTGCAGACGCACGTGGACTGTTGGAACCTTGAGCTCATCAAGGTCCCACACTGCTGCCGTGGAGTCACTGGAAACATCAGCTGATACCTGGCAGGGCAGCAGGACAGACTCCACCCCCTCATACACCTCCACCTCCACCCCTGAGCCATGCTGGGAAACTGAGGAGAGAAATGTAAAGCAGATGAGTGCTGAGAGACACAGAATGAAGATGCAAACGTTTCTTCTCTGTACCAGGTAAAAGTTTTGATGGAAAGATGGCTGTGGTACACAGGTGAGAACAGGTAAGAGGCCCAAGTCAAAAACTAGGTAACAGAACTGAGCCTCACAGCTTAAGTAGAAAATTAGACACATGTGAAAGCTATTAGTGTGGAGCAAGTAATCAGACAGGAGGAGGACCTGAAACAATGAGTAAATTAGAAATATTCAACAAACTTTATGGATTCAGTCAGGATCTCACAGAATTAGTCACATGACTTTTATGCTGAAAAGAAGCATGCACACATCCTTCCTCTGCTTCTTCTGTTCCCTCAGATCCTCTGTCCAGCACATCCACGATCCCCCTCTGCACATATCCAAACCACCTCAACCTCACCTCTCTGACGTTAACTCAGTCTGAGCATATCCTCATACGCCTCAAGATACTGGACGTCATGGCTGGCACCAGGTCACCCCTATTTATTCATTTTATTTACAACAAGTAGCCTCATTACACAAGGTTTATATGTGGGATGAAAAACCAGACTCTGCTCTGATCTAAGTCATAAAAGATCCAGTACCTTATTTCCCCTCAGGGGACAGCAACCCACTACACAACCCAGTCAGACTGGAGGTGAGAGAGTTGTTACTGACATCTGGCTACAAACCTGGGGTTGTTCTTATTTTCTTCAATTAATGATGAGTAGTAAGATGTCCTAGCTTTACGGAGGGCTTTTTTATAGGGCAACAAAGTCTTTTTCCAGGCTAAATGAGCATCTTCTAATTTAGTGAGACGCCATTCCCTCTCCAGCTTTCGGGTTATCTGCTTTAAGCTGTGTGTTTGTGAATTATACCACGGAGTCAGGCCCAGTATCCAAAGTCGTACGCAGTGAGGATGTAAAACTATTGAGGAGATAATCGACCTCACTGGGAGCAGAGTTTAGGTAGCTACTCTGCACTGTGTTGGCACTGAAGAGCATAACAAGGAAGGAATTAGATCCTTAAACTTAGTTACAGCACTTTCAGAAAGACTTCTACTGTAATAAAACTTATTCCCCACTGCTGTGTAATCCATTAAAGTAAATGTAAATGTTACTAAGAAATGATCAGACAGGAGGGGGCTTTCAGGGAATACTGTTAAGTCTTCAGTTTCTTTGCCATATGTCAGGACAAGATCCAGAGTATGATTAAAGTGGTGGGTGGGCTCCTTTACATTTTGAGAGAAGCCAATTGAATCTAACAATAGATTAAATGCAGTGTTCAGGCTGTCATTCTCAGCATTGAGCTGAGGATGCTATATTCTGTCTTTGTGAATTTTTATTCTTACATTTTTTTTCATCAGTTTTTTGCTGGTCACTTTAGTCATATTTTGGGGGTTCAATAAATTTAGCTATGAAAAGGTAATTGGAGGATGAGTCCAAACCACAAAACTAACCTCACAGACCCAGGTACTATGAGAATTATCTATAAAGCACACATCATTTTTTGGACACCACTCAGACATCTAGTAATTCAAGGAGAACATGCAGCTAAATATGTCACACCCGGTCTGATTGGGGAGAGGCCCAGAGAAAACTACAGAGTCCAACATTGTTTTTGCAAAGTCACAGTATTGATTTTAGTGGCCTCTGATTGATGTGACTGGTGTCATTACTTCTGATATGTAGTATAATCTTTCCAAATCTACATTTAACTTTAGCCAGCAGTGTCACCTGCTCTGGCCTCTGGAATACAGCCGAGTACAGTCAGTGGGATCTCTAGCCTCATGCTCCTGGGAACAGAGTTGCCAATAGCCATTTCTTTTTCAGCAGGTGTGTGTCAAGTGGGGAAAAACTGACTGGAAATCTGAATGGGTTGGTAGTGAATCGGAGGCTTCTGTCCTCAGTCACCTGGCTGACCAGATTTCCCTGGCTGCTCAGGATGATCTGCTTGAGAACAGTTAAGCTAGAGAGACAAAGATTGATTAAAGATCAATCAGTACAGGGTCTAAGACTTTTCCTTTCTTCCATGAAGAAAAATCCTACACCTACCACTGAAGAGGATGACCTGATAATAATAGTTTTAGTGGCTCCTTGATATAATTTTCCATAGCAGCTTGTTCAGGTCTGGACAGATTGAAGAATTACGCAGGAAGCAGTTGTACTGCAATTGCTTTTTTCTTTTTTTTTTTCTTTTTTTTTTAGTCCAAGATGGCGGCATGCACTGGCGCAGCAGCTGTGAGCTCTTGTGGAAGAATTGTTTTGTGTTTTTGGTTGTACTGTTAGACCTGGCTGTCGGGCCAGGGTTCTTGCCCGGCTGAGGAGGAGCCCCCATAGACCACCGCTCCCCAGCCTCTTCATTACCAATGTAAGGTCTCTCAACAACAAGATGGATGAGCTTACACTCATTTTATCATCATGGAAACTTGCTCAGGATAGCTATAATGATAATACTTACTGAGAACTGGCTCCAGTCAGGAGTGCCCAATGAGGCTATTGAGTGACTGGGCTGCATGAGCCACCACAGCCGCAGAGGAAAACACTGCAGTAAGACCAGCGGAGGAGGACAGGGTTCACCGGCTGGTGAAAAAACACTGCTGTTACTGAAAGACACTGCTCTCGTGACCTGGAGTTTAAGGGTGTGAAATGCAGACCTCACTACCTGCCCCAGGAGTTTTCTGCTGTTGTTGTGATGGCTATTTATATTCCACCAGATGCTAACACCACCATAGCACCTGGCCTCATATTAGCAACGATAAGCAACAGAACAAGTATCCCCATGGAGTTTTTATTGTGGCTGGTGACTCTGAAGATATCACTCCCAGAGTCTGAACAACATGTCAAATGTTCAACCAGAGGGAAGACCACCCTGGACTGTGTTTATTCTAACATCTCCAAAGCATACAGAGCCCTCCCCCCGCCACACCTCGGACAGTCAGACTACTTATCACTGTTATTAACTCCTGCTTACTGTCCTGTTATGAGAAAACATCAGTATGCCACCAAAACAATCCAAATCATGCCAGCAGGAACATCGCAAAAGCAGCAGGACTGCTTCCAGTGCACTGACTGGTATACATCCACAGCAATAACAGCATACAGGGAGCGGATTGAGAGACACTTTAATTCAAGGGAGCCAGCACGTTTATGGGAAGGCACCCGGAACATCACCAACCATGGGAGCAGCAGAGATTCACTGACAAGAACCAATGAATTACTAACTGAGGAGTTCAACCATTTCTTTGCCCACTTTGAGAAGGAACAGGAGAACAACATGGACTCTCTTCAGCTGGACCCTACGACTACTCATGAGGTACATGAGGTCAAATGAGTTTTGAGATCTGTAAATGTCAAAAAGGCAGCAGGCCGAGATGGGATCCCTGGCAGGGTGCTCAAAGACTGTGCTCACCAGCTCGCTGAGATCTTCAGTCTCTCGTTGGTGCATGCTGTTGTTCCGGCCTGCTTCAGAACATCAACCATCATCCTGGTGCCCAGGAAAATCAACATCAGTTCCATTAATGACTACAGACCAGTTGCTCTGACGCCCATCATCTCAAAGTGCTTTGAAAGACTGGTTCTGCTGCACATTAAGTCCTCCTCTCTGCTCTCCTAGATCAACATCAGTATGCCTACAAGTCAAATAGATCCACGGAAGATGCCATAAACTCAGTCCTCCACACAACCTTGAACCACCTGGAGCTGACAGGGATGTCAGAATGCTTTTTATAGACTACAGCTCTGTTTTTAACACCATCATCTCAAGCAGGTTGGTTATAAAGCTAGAAAACCTTGGACTGAACAACTAGCTGTGTGTGGACAAAGGGCATTCTCAGTAACCGCCCACAGACTGTAAGACTTGGTCCACATATCTCCCCCAGCCTCACCCTCAGCGCAGAAGCACCACAAGGTTGTGTACTCAGTCCTGTCCTCTACTCCCTGTACACATATGACTGCATGCCTGCTCACCCCCACAGATAACATCATTAGGTTTGCAGACAACACAACAGTGGTGGGACTGATCACCAACAATGATGAGTCAGCCAGCCTTTAGATATGAGGTCAGCAAATTAATAGAGTGCTGTGAAATCAACAAACTAACACTGAATGTCAGGAAAACCAAGGAGCTCATCATAGACCTCAGACAGACACAGACTGGGTACCAGCCACTTTGTATAAGAGGGGAGGAGGAAGAGAGGTTCCCAGTTTTAAATACCTGGGGATAAACATTAGTGGATCAAGTGGACAGCTAACAGTACTGCACTGATTAAGAAAGCCCAGCAGAGACTTCCTCAGAACACTGAGGAAGTTCCACCTGTCTGCAAGACTCCTTGAGGCTTTAACAACTGCTGTCTAACATACTGCATCACAGCATGGTAGGGGAACTGTTCAGCAGCTGATACAGCAGTCCTCCAAAGGGTGGTCAATTCAAAAATCATCAGCCTACCACTCCCACCACTGGACTTTATTTACTGGTGTTCACAGCAGAGCTGGGAGGATTATTAAGGACTGCAGCCATCCTTTCCATCATCTTTTTCAACTACTACCCTCTGGGAGGCGCTACAGAGCCCTTAAATGCCACGCCAGCCCCACGCATGAACTGAACAGGATCCTGTCCACCCACATATAGCACAATCAGTCATAATGCTCTGGAAATCACGCACTTGACTTACCTTCTTTAATCTGATCTTAATCTTATGTGTGTGAGTGTGCATGTCTGATTGGTAACCCTTTTTCTTTTAAGAGACAGTAAATTTAGTTGCATGTGACCATGTAATGACAATAAAGACATTCATCCATTCACTTGTATGGGCAATGTGGGGGTAGTGAATGTGCCTGATGTTTACTGAAAACTGATCCTAGATCATGATACTCTTCAGGACCACGAATAGGTCTGGTGGGCCCAGTACTGGGGCAGGGAAGGAATGACTGACTTTAAACATTATGACATTATGTGCTGTGTGAACCAGGGGAAACCTTACAATAACTGGAGGAGTGAAAACAGAAAAACTGGAGACGTTCATGGTGGTTACAGACTGAGCTGAAGGTTTGGTCCTGACCATCTAACACAGTGACTGCCATGGGGACCTCGAGTGGGTGTCCACCTACAGTACCAGTCACAGCTGTTGCACTGCTTGTATAAGAGAGTTTGTTCAGCATCAAAACTAGGAGAGCTCAGACACACAAATTACAAGAAACACAACTAAAGATGGCTGGCAGTTACATGCAGGGCTTCATCATTTTGGGGGAAGCACCACCCACCAGTATCCTCACACTTATTGTTCCTATACCACAATGATGTGCATGTAGTTAAACATCCATCCATCCATCCATCCATCTATCCATCCATTCTCTTCCCTCTCCCCAGCCACCTCCTCTAGCTCATCCGGAGGGACCCCAAGGCGTTCCCAGGCCAGCCGAGAGATATAATCTCTCCAGTGTGTCCTGGGTCTACCACGGGGCCTCCTCCCAGTGGGACATGCCCGGAACACCTCACCCAAGATGCGGCCAGGAGACATCCTGATCAGATGCCCGAGCCACCTCAACTGGCTACTTTTGATGTGGAGGAGCAGCGGCTCTACTCTGAGCCCCTCCCGGATGGCCGCACTCCTCACCTTATCTCTAAGGGAGAGGCCAGCCACCCGGTGCAACGTCCGCATCACTGCAGAAGCAGCCTCGATCCGTCTGTCGATCTCCCGCTCCCTTCTCCCATCACTTGTGAACAAGACCCCGAGATACTTGAACTCCTCCACTTGGGGCAAGAACTCATCCCTGAGCCGGAGAGGGTACGCCACCTTTTTCCGGCTGAGGACCATGGCCTCAGACTTAGAGGTGCTGATTCTCATGCTAGCTGCTTCACACTCGGCTGCGAACCGCTCCACTGCGAGCTGGAGGCCACCCCCTGATGAAGCCAACAAGACCGCATCATCTGCAAAGAGCAGAGACGAGATTCTGAGGCCACCATGGAAGAAGTCTTCTGCCACCTGGCTATGCCTAGGTGACAAAGGGCAGCCCTGACGGAGTCCAACACCCACAGGAAACGAATCCGACTTATTACCGGCTATACGGACCGAGCTCTCACTGCGGTTGTACAGAGACTGAATGGCCCGCAACAACGGGCCAGACGCCCCATACTGCTGCAGGACCTTCCAAAGGACACCCCGAGGGACACGGCTGAATGCCTTCTCCAAGTCCACAAAGCACATGTAGACTGGTTGGGCAATCTCCCACGCACACTCGAATATCCTTGAGAGGATAAAGAGCTGGTCCAGGACGAAAACCGCATTGTTCCTCCTGAATCCGAGGTTCAACTAACTGGCAGACCCTCCTTTCCAGCACCCTGGCATAGACCTTTCCGGGTAGGCTGAGGAGTGTGATCCCCCGAAAGTTGGAGCATACCCTCCGGTCTCCCTTCTTAAAGATGGGGACCACCACCCCGGTGTGCCAATCCAATGGCACTGCCCCAGATCTCCACGCGATGTTGCAGAGGTGTGTCAACCAAGACAGCCCCACAACATCCAGAGCCTTCAGGAACTCAGGGCGAATCATTTTGTATCTACTCTGGTTATCTTTGTTTCATATGAAAATATGTTTGATGATCTGAAACATGTAAGTGTGACAAATATGCAATAAAATAAGGAATCAACAAGAGGACAGATTCTGGTTCTTGTTTAGAGGAGTCAAAAACTACCTGTCATGGTCTTGGGCTGGTGGCCCAGTGTTTTATGTTCCTGTTGTATAGTTCTGTTTTATTACAGTATCTGTGTTTGTGTTTCCCTGTGTTCTTGTGTGCCAAGGTATCAAGCCTGTGTGTACAGTGTCAGGTTACTTCCTGTTTTACTTTGGTAGGTCTTTGGTTTGTACGCTCTAAGTTTAGTTTTGCTTCCTGTGTTTCCTTCCCAGCTGTTTCCCCATTACCTAGTGTGCACATATTGTCTGTATTTCCATTAGTTCTTTGTCGTGTCATTGGTTCTACCCCACTGTCTTTCCTGCATGATAGTCTAGTCAAGTCTGTTTCACGTCTCCCGCCATCAGGTGTTTTTCCGGGGAACGTTCATGTTTGTTTTTGAAAGCCCTGTGTCAATAAAGTGTGTGTGTAAATTACACCTTTCTGGAGTTCTGCATTTGGGGTCCTCCTTCCTGCCTGCACAGCGGCAAACCCTGATAGCTACCTGTTTGTATCTCTCTGTATCTGGTTTGATGGTGCTATAAACTCTAAAATAATTCAGTCATTCTCAGCAGACAAACTGCAGCTGCTTCCTGACTGGATTGGTCAGCCTGAGATAAATAAAGGAATATTGTTATAAGGAATAATTTAAATAAATTTTGATAATGACACAATCATAATATCATAATGAAAGAGGAGCATAATTGTCCTCAGTTTTCTCTGGAATATTTCAGCAGGTGGAGAAAAATATGAGGAAAACGGCAAAGAAAGAAAAAGGTTGGTGTTTGTGTGACGGAGCTGATCATCAATCACTGCACTGTCATAAAACTCAGAGTAGAAGTGCAGCTAAATTTAAGCCTCCATCTCAACTGAGCCGTGGCATCTGTGGAGGATGGCAGCAGGGGAGCAGCAGCGAGGCTACAGGTGGAGCTGTCTCTGCAGCCTCCTGATTATAAACTGAAACTCATAAACTCTGAGATATTTCTGCTATGAGGGTTCAAATGTGGAGTCAGAAACAGATGATGATTGATGGATGCTGATCCAGCCTTCATGCAGGGATGACTCGGGAGAACAGAGAGCAGACAGCAGTGCAGGTTTACAGAGTCCTGCTATGTGTGCATTCAGAGAGCATCAGAGCGGCTTTCTTACCGAGTAAGAGGAGCAGCAGCAGCTTCATCCTGCAGGAAAAAGCCACGTTAAATCTGATCCGCAGCCTGCAGGCGCGAGGCACTCAGAGACTGACACACAAACACCAGCTTACTTTCACTTTCACTTTCCAGGAATTGTGTGTGTGTGTGTTGGGGGGGGGGGGGGGGGGGGGGGTACATGGGTATGTAGTGCGTATGTTGTGTCATAGTCATCTTTGTTCATTTGAGAGGAAAGTGAACATTTACTAGGATATATCAACACGATAGTTAAGTACAGATACCGTTAGTTTCTCATAAAGTGGGACAAATGAAGGATTATCTTATCTTAGATCCATCTGCTCCTGATTAACAGTGAGGTGACCTCAGATTGTCACACGACTATCTAACTTGATATTCCAGCATCAAGTAAAACTATCAGAAACGTCACACACAGATCTGAAACAAAGTACGACTTACATCATGGTTTCTGCAGACCTGTTTCCTGATTGGCTCTTATTTTTCAGCATTTTGCTGCCTGTGTGCATCTGTGTGCACCATGGATCCTGTGCAGAGAGCGTAGTCAGCCCCTGGGTAGATGAAATTCCCCCTGAGTTCCACGTGGTGATCTGGGGTAATGTTTCTTGATTGACAGACAAGGGTGGTGGGTCCTATCTTTAGAAAGGGGGTCAGAGGCTGTGCTCCACTCTACAGGATTTATCAGCATGTTCTCCTTGAATCGCTGGCTGTCTGAGTGGTGTCCAAATAACAACGTGGGCTTCATAGATAATTGGCAAAGTTTCTGGGGAAAACCTGGTCTTGTTAGGAGAGTCGGCATCCATCCCACTTTGGATGGAGCAGCTCTCATTTCTAGAAATCTGGCCAAATTTATTAACCCTCCTAAAACCTGACTACCCAGGGTTGAGACCAGGAAGCAGAGCTGCAGTCTTACACGCCTCTCTGCAGCTTCTCTCCTCCTGCCATCCTCCCAAAACCCCATCCCCACAGAGTCGGTGCCTGCTCCCAGACCACCAAAAACCAAAGCTAAAATCAGCAAAAAACTATTTAAAAATTAAAAAACAATAAATAATACAGCTTCATCAACTGCACCAAAGAATAAAACAATAAAATGTGGATTATTAAACATTAGGTCTGTCTCTTTCACACTGTCAGGATGCTTGAAGCACCCTCACCTGTGATCATGAGCTTTGGGGAGTGACTGAAAGAGCGAGATCACAGCTAGAAGCACCAGAAAGGAGCTTCCTCTGCAGGGAGGCTAGCCTCTTCCTCAGAGACAGGCTGAGGAGTGCAGTCATTCGAGAAGGGCTCAGAGCCGCTGCTCCTCCACGTCACAGGGATTACATCTCTGTGCTGGTAATGCCTCAGTGTTCCCCTGGAGGAGGTGGAGGAGGTGGGTGAGGAGAGGGAGGTCTGGGTTTCTCTGCTCAGGCTGCTGCCCCCACAACCTGGCCCTGGATAAGTGAAAGAGTTCACCTACAGCTGAATTTTCAATTATTTCTTTCATTTTTGTGTGTTTTTGTATTAAAATTAGAGGTTAAAGATGTATTTGATTTAATTTTCCTTAAGTGTTGATTGTTGGATCAGTTGTAGGTATTAGATGAACACAGACAGACGCTCCAGGATGACTGACCCTTAATAAATTATTTGATGAGATTCAGAGCTATTCAAAAACATCCAGGGATTCATTTTCTTTATCTTTATCTTTATTAGGTTATTTTAAAACATCCACAATGGAAAGAAAGAAAGAAGAGGCTAGCACAGGTGAAGTCAGTGGCTGTAACAGGTGTTAAGAACATCAGGGTAGAGAGAGAGAAATGCAGCAGCACAGTCACAGACATCCCAGAGTCAGTAACCATGGTAACTGCTGCTCGTGGTTCCTAACAGCAGACCTCAGGTCATCGAGCCACGAAAAATCAGGAATGCTCCTCAGTGCTGAAAACTAGTACAACTATCCAGTATATGTGAGTATTACTGCTGTTACTGCAGTAATATGTGAGTATTACTGCTGTAACTGCAGTTTTATTGCTCCACCACACAGGAAATATGTGTCACTCATGTAGAGAAACACGCAGCCTTCATGTTTATCATCTAATTCACCACATTTACACATACCTGCACCATAAAGACGCTGACAGAGGTTCATGAGCTGCATGTTTCTTGGTGATTGTGTATTAATGAGAGTGTGAAATGAGCCACATGGAGACAAACACAGAGCAGAGACAAAAACAACCATGTAAGACAATTATTAAAATACTGAATACAAAATATCTTTTTAACATTCAGCCACTGAAACTAATGTTTCTGTTCAGGAATGGAAGTCAGTTATAATCTTATTAAAATGATAAGTTTTAATATTTTTCCTACCTTTTTGTAAAACAGTAACAATTCATGGATAACAGCAATACTTTTTTAGCATTAAAATTATAATCTAGATTAAAGCGTGCATGCTGGTGGGTTAAACATTACAGAAATATAAAAATGATGCTCATAATCATCGATGCTGTTAATTTAGGGCAGCTGTGGTATAAACCTTACAGTGGATGGTGGTCTAATAAATATGATAAGCATATTTACTCCAGCTGATTAAAATAAAATCAGAACCAACACCTTTGGTCTGATTCTGTGAAGGACTTCAGCCTTTAGGGAGCTCAAAGTGTTTGATATTAAATTTGATGTTTTAGGTTAATTGTACTATAAAATGTGTGAATAACTGGAGAGGTGCTGTTACTGAGAGAAAATCCAAGAGATTTCAGGGCTGGGCTAAACCTCAGTGTCTGAGATCCTGCTTTCATTCATTCACTCTGCAGTTCAGAGATGAATCTGACAGATTATTGATCATCAGTGAACAGATGCTGACTGAGAAACTCAAAGATCAGAGTGAGGACTGCAGAGGTTACAACATTCAGATCACTCAGAGGATCCATCAGCTCAGAAATCAGGCTCAGAGGTGACATACTCCTCATCATGCAAGGGCGTCTCCATGGAAACAGCATATTTGTTGCCTGTGGGCAGAGTTGAAAAATCAGGGTCGAATGTTGAAGTGAACAAAATGTTTGTACCTGAGTTTGTACCTGAGTTTGTACCTGAGCTCCTGCTGCAGCAGATGGACAGCAGCAGGACGGTGCAGATGCAGTACAGACAGAAGACCAACAGGTGGCATAAGACTCTGATCAGAGGCACTGAGGCAGGAGGAGGAGGGGAGGAAGAGTTTGTTGGAGGAGGAAGAGTGGATAGAGAAGGACTGGTCTCAGAAAGTGGAAGGACAGATGTTTTGAGAGAAGTTATAGGAGGACCTGCAGGAGAGATGATGAAACAGGTTCACGAGTCAGCTCAGCAGATCAGCTCATAGCTGTGTCCAAATTCAGGGGCCGCGACCTTTGAAGGCCACATTTGTAGGCTGATAACATCACAGTGAGGCGATGAAGGCTGTCCAAATTCGAAGGCTCCTCCAAATGTGGTCGACGCATTTGGAGGAGCCTTTTTTTCTTTAATTTGAAGGGTGGGTCCGGTGTATCCTTCGTGACCTACCATATCCCATGATTCACTGCGCATCAAAATTCAAACACAAAAATGGTTTTTAAACTAAAAAGTTTGAAATATGACTGTTTCTGTGACACAAAATAAACTTTTAAGATGTTTTCAGGCGAGAATGTAAATGTGTAAACCTCAAATATCAGCTTGTTATATCAAGATATCGCTCAATTACAAAAAGTGCTTTGCTGTTTTCGGAGCTGCACGTTGCCGCTGCTCTAACAGCAGCTCGCCTCGCTAGCTGTCAGCTGACCGGGCTATCAAGGCTCGCTTTAGCCGGAGAGAACGCCCGACTGCCGGCACATCCTTTTCAAACCCCCCACTCACTCAGTTGGAAATTAATCATTCACTCAGCTGTATGTTGAAATAAGTCATGCTTGTTTTATCAGCTTAGTTTAAATTAAAGAATTAAAATTAAACAAGAAAAAGGAGCAAAAGTTCGTTCTCCGTTTAACCAGCTGCTTTTCCACAGCTGGGCTTTGCACTGTCACGGTTGCTAGGTGACATGAGCTATGCTGAGGTGAGGGCAGGTGATGCTGATATGAAGGCTAGACCGTCCAATTTCATAGCCGCTCATTTCCTAAATGCACAAAGGAGCGTTACCGCAGATCCTTCCTCCCAGCAGCTGTAAGACTGTATAATCATCACTGCTCCCAACAAAAACCACAATAGCCTACACAATGTAGGATAATATATAATATACTGTAAATAGTCCGGCCTGTTAAGGTTCAACACACAGGCACATCATGTACATTGTATATAGTGTTATTATTAGTAGTATAAAGGTTAATATTGTTTGTTGATTTTATATATATTCTTTTCTTAATAGTGTGAATTATTATATCTTTATTTATATTTATAATAACTGCGGCTGCTGTTACACCCAAATTTCCCCTCTGTGGGACAATAAAGGCTGTTTCTTCTTCTTCTTCTTCTTCTTCTTCCTGCCTTTCCGGTCTTCGTGGGCCGCGAAATACCCGGTCTACCTAGGGCAGGTCCTTTCAAGGATGCAGTCCCTGAATTTGGACACAGCTGATGTCTTTAAACAGGAAGTGATGTCATGCTTCTGACCTCTGACCCTCAGAAAGCTCCGAGGAGATGCTCCAAATGTGCTGGTAGCACACCAGTAGAGACCTTCGTCAGACTGCTGGCTTCTTCTGATGACGTGCTCTGATTGAGATCCAGCTCCAAGAAGACGTCCATTCATGAAAATATACGATGGAACTGGTTCACCATTCTTCTTCTTGCATTGCAGAGTGACATCACTTCCTGGTCTTACAGGAAGTGCGGGGATCTCCAGGATTACACCTTTTTCTAGTAGCAGACAAACAGAGTGATGTTTGGGACAGAGCAGACTCACACAGAGACACAGCTGGGAACATCTCTGTACCTGAAACGCTGATGGAGACATCATCGCTCTTCTGTCCAGAGGAGCTTTCACACCAGAAGGTTCCGCTGTAGGAGGAGGTACGATCCAGAACACACAAACCTTTGATCATCTTTGCTGCTCCACAGTCCTCAGTGAGTCCTCCTCTGGTCCTCTTCACTGTCCATCCATCAACTGTCTGTCCATCATCATCATCAACACAGCTCAGAGACACTGAAGAAGATCCACTGAAGAACTGCTGAAGGTTTGGACTGACAGACAGAGAGACTGGAGGACAGACAGAGGAAAGAAATGCATAGTCAGCCACACCAACAGACATCAGACAGGAATGACCACCAAACAGGAGACAACCAGGTTCAAGATGTTGTTCATCAGACCTTCTCACAGGTGTTTATCCAGACAAACGTCTCAGGGTTCTTTCCCCCTTTGAGCCACTTTAAAACTCTCCCTCACACATCAGCAGAAACAGCTTTATCATTGTACATGACTAAGACCATTTAAAATGATCTTGGTGGACAAAACTTCATGTTCGGTTATTTAATGATTGTGTTCATGTTGAGCACACAAATGGTTTGACTCACTGAGCACTAATGGAACTAAAGGAAAGTGTGCAAAAAAATAATCTCTGTTCTGACGGGTAGTAGTAACATGATGATAAAAACATGATTACACAAACTTCCTGCTCCAAACTGTAACTATCAAACTAGATTCTATACAGCAGCTGGAATTACTCAGCATCAAGGTTTTTACTGAACAAAAGCAGAGAACTCATTAAAAATAACTGTCAAATATATGTGTGTGTCATCTGCTTAAAGGTGAAACATGAATCTTTACTTTCAAAGATAATTTTCATGCACAGTCAGATTTTAAAGCAATCATGTCTTTAACAAAGAGTGTGAGAAGCTGAGTTTGGGTTCATGCTAAATGTAAGTAAAATGACTTCTTTTATTCTTTGCATACTTGGAGTTTTTTGCAGTTATTGTGCAGCTTCATACCACAATCAACAGTAAGCAGGTTATTCTCTCAGTTTGTGACGCTGGAATTGCAGCAGTGATATTATCTGCTCACAGAGTGACATTCATGCTAAAAACTAATCAGGTTCTGCTTGAAGCAGCTGTAGCTGCAGCACGCTCCCCCACCTCTGGACCTGAAACTTCCAGACTGAATGTTTGATAGTTTTATTATTTTAACGCATTAAAATCAAACTTACAAAAGTCAAATTACAGATTTGATGAGGCTTCCATCAACTCACCTGCAGAAACAGTCAGTGCAGACAGCAGCAGCTCACACACACCTGCAACAGGAGGACAGAGGTCACTGAAGGTCAGAGGTCAATGACTGAGTGTATCAGTTCCTGTTTCATCAGTGAAATACAGTAAATAGTGAAGCTGTCAGAGGAAGTGACTGAGGCAGAAAGAGGCTGTGACTCTGTGTCACTGAGAGCTGAAGAAGAACCTAAAGAAGAACCCAGAGAGTTCCTGCAGTCCAGCAGCACCACTGGACCAAAGGACCAATCACAGCTATGAGGATGTTCATCTGTGGGGGGGGGCGCCCATCAGGCTGTGCTCAGAGCACAGGAACATGTACACAGAGGAAAAACAAACTGCAGCCATTTCTGAACGTGTTCCACATGTTAATGATTGAGCTGCACTGGGATTCCTTCACACCTGCACCTGAAGGAGGGGCCACACGGAGATGATGTCACTGGGTCTGACTCAGTGTCTGTGTCCTGGTTCTGCCATGATGAAATCCATACACACAGACTAACACCATCAGCTGGGACACATCCTCCCCCTGAACTCTGACCCACAGCAGATCGCTCACAGAGACTCCATCTGATATTTGGGCCAAGCGGTCAGATGACTCGGACGTCCCCATGGTTACCACATTTGAATGGTACAAACACTGCTGTATCTTAGCAACACTGTGCTGTATTCCTGCTGTTGTGTGTCTCTGACTGTTTGCTGGCAGGAGCAGAAACTCCCTGCAGGCTGCTCAGACTCAGTAAATCCTGCTACAGTAACCAGTCTGAGTGCTGGATTAGCTGAAGGTCAGAGGTCAGCAGGTGAAGCTCTGACTGTGAGTGACTGTGAGAGTGAATGAATGAAGGTGTGACTCACCGAGGAGCAGCAGAGAGACAGATGCAGCCTTCATGCTGTCTGGATGATGACTGACGGTCTGAGACGCCTTCAGCTTCACTTTCATCACTTCCCTTTAATCCCGCCCTCTGCTCTCTGTATGAACGCTGCTGTTCTGACTCCAGATCAGCTGTTAGACTCTTGTTACAGTTCAGTTATTGAGCTCATTATTGTGTTTCGCTCTTTTCTGATACTTTTTCAATTAATTTTTTGTGGGTCTTTATGGAGATATCTTTGTTATAAATATTATATTTTGTTGATATAACAGTGTAAATTTATTCTTCCCTCAAAATAACTCAATATACAGCCATTAATGTCTAAACCAGCAGCAACAAAAGTGAGTACACCCCTAAGAGACTACACCCGTAAATGTCCAAATTGAGCACTGCTTGTCATTTCCCCTCCAAAATATCATGTGACTCGTTAGTGTTACTAGGTCTCAGGTGTGCATAGGGAGCAGATGTGTTCAGTTCTGTAGTACAGCTCTCACACTCTCTCATACTGGTCACTGAAAGTTCCAACATGGCAAAGAACTCTGTGAGGGTCTTAAAGACGAATTGTTGCTCTACATGAAGACTGTTATATAAGCTGCACACAGACTACTGTTCATTGTGTCAAAGTGTCATTTTGTCAGTGTTGTCCCATGAAAACATATACTTAAATATCTGCAGACATGTGAGGGGTGTACTCACCTTTGTGATACACTGTAAAACATTGTATTGTTGCACTAATAAAAATCCATCCATTATCCTTTTCGGGATTGCGGGAGGGCTGGAGCCTATGCCAGCTGTCATAGGGTGAGAGGCAGGGTAGACCCTGTAATGAACAGATATGCCCATATATGACAATTTATAGGGTGCAATATACTGATTTGAATTTTAATGTGAATGTGTACTGCACTGCATGTACGCACAATGTACACGCTGCAGCAGGGTTATTATAGTTAACGAAAACTAACGAAATAACGAAAATATTGTCGTTAACTGAAATAAATAAAAACTAAATTTAAAAAGAAAAAACGATAACTAACTAAAACTGATTTGTGAGTTTACAAAACTAAGTAAAAATAACCGAAATTATAGATATTGTCATTTTTTTAAAGTCTTGTGGATTGATGTGAAATCATTTTTTCCGCTCTCCGAGTTTAAGCTCAGAACGCCATCGAGCACCTGTGTGCGTGCGCACACACCGCGCTGCTCCTCAAAATAATGGCAGCAGTCTGCAGAGAAAGCGGCAGAGTCCCATATGGAGGTTTTTTTTACTATGACAGCAGAAATAGAATCGAGTGTCTTGTTGTGGATGATGAAAAATGTGCGAAACAATTCTCAGTCAGGAAAAAACACCAACATCAAAGTCCAGCTGAGAAGCGCACACAAGGCAGCTACGGAAACCGCTCTGATCTGACGAGGTAACCTGGCGTGCACCTCCAGAGAAACGTGACTATTCGTCGGTTCCACGCAGCCGCAACGTTGTGATTAACCTGTTCAGTCCTTGTGCATTTCTGGCTACTTTATCAGTCAGAATAACAATCAGGACTAATAATCAAAGCATCAATATAAGGACTCACAAATGTCAGCAAATTCCTGGAGGGAGCTGCTGAAACTATCAGAATGGATGTGAGGGAATGAAGAAAGTGAAAAAACAGGGACAAATATGTCTGCAGCCAAAAAACTGAGCACAAAGAGCGAGGACACCAGCACACAACCAAGAGGTAATTAACACACACAATCCAGCTACACATGCATAAATGCAGACATGAGGTCAGCCACTTCAGTAGGGTACAGAGGCCACAAAGACCCTGATAGTCTAATTAGGAGCATCTAACCAAACTAGCTCCAAAACAGAAGCAATTTCAGGTGGTTGAGAACATCAGGATGCAGCTGGATTTGACCTTTGACTCCTTCAGCGAGTTTGTTTTTGTCAAACACCAAATGTAGCTGTTGTTAATCTGCTGCACTGATGCTGAAGTTTATTGTGGAGTTTATTGTAGAATTTATTGAGTTGGAGTTCATGTTTTTCTTTGTTCGTGTGTGTCCTTAATGTTACACACATTTAGCACAAAGTGCTGCTGTCTGTGAACCGTTGGTTGTTGAATATATTGTTTTAGAGGGTACCTGATTAAGAATGAAAATACTAAAACTAATACTGAAACTAACGAAACTAAACTAAAACTAAGCATAAAACCAAAAATAAAAACTAATAAAAACGAGAAAAAACACTCTGAAAACTAATTAAAACTAACTGAGTTAGAGAAAAAAAAGTAAAAACTAACTAAAACTAAACTATAATGTAAAATCCAAAACTATTATAACCCTGTGTGGCAGTGGAGCGATTTGTCATCTGAATAGCTGGTCTGTGCCAAAAAGTGATTTCCGGTATTTGCCCAAAAAAATTATTGCTGGTTAAATGACTTGCAGACCTATAATCTGTCAAGCATATCTCAACCATCATCTGTTATGAATGATATCAATTGATTTTGAGTCATAAAGAACATTTCTGTCACATGGTAGAAGCTGCAGTCAGTTTTCACATTGTAGCGATTCTGTTAAAGTTAGATGTTCTGTGCAGAAGTTCTGTGATTTCTGTGGTTGCAAACCACAGCAATCATTTAATTGTTAATAAAAGGGCAACTTTTGCCATCTTCTTAAGCTCCTTAACTGATGCTACTCTGGATCTTGTGCTGTCTGTGGCCTGCCTCTGTGACACTGAAATCTGTGAAGTTAACTTTTCTGAGGCTGTAATATTTCAGATTTCGCTTTCATGTCAGTCACCCAAACCTGAGTGCATACTGATCTCGCATGGTTACTTTGGTTACTGCTGATCACTTTATTCGTTGTTATCAAAATAGCAACCAGACAGTACTTTGTGATTGGCCCAGCCATCTGAACAATGACGACTTACTTTCTCTGTTCAATTCCACCTGCTCAGAAATCCTTGACTCCATTGACCAAAACTTAAAGCTGAGCCTTGGCTGAACAGAGTCACAGAGACCTCAGACAGATGTGTAGAAAGGCTGAACGAAAATGGAGAAAGGATAAACTTCAGGTTCCTTTGATGCTCTCAGAGAATCTTTGCTGAACTATCAGAGGCTGTAAGAGCAGCAAAAACAAAGTATCTCTGAGATTGTGTCTAATAACTGTCACAGACCCCACATTTTATTCACCGTTATTAACTCTGTTCTTAATCCTCCCGGTGCTCCTCCTCTTGTAGCGTCTAAAGCTGTGTGTGAAAATTTTTTGTTGATTGCTAATAGAAAGGAAAAAGGAAACAGACACACACAGTAGGGTAGTTAGGTTTAAAATATTAAATATTAATATTAGGTCTCATATTATCCCTCCTGTCACTGAGCCATCTGCTCACATACTAACCTCTGTTACCTTTGACCTCTTTGAGCCTGCGTTTTTCTCACTGCTGAATGAAGGAGTCAGCCAATTAAAACCCATGAAATGTCCTCTGGATATTATTCCATCTCGCCTACTGAAGGATGTTTTTCCCACAGTGGGAAAGAGTGTGCTGTCTATTATCAATAGCAGTCTTAATTCTGGGTGTGTCCCTGCTGATTTTAAACAGGCTGTGGTAGAACCTGTTCTTAAAAAACAAAACCTTGACCCAACCATTTTATCCAACTTCAGACCGATTTCTAAACTGCCATTTCTTTCAAAAGTCTTGGAGAAAGTTGTCCTCCTTCAGCTTCAGACCTTCTTAGACCATAAAGGTATTACTGAAGTATTTCAGTCTGGGTTTAAAGCACATCACAGTACTGAAACTGCACTTTTAAAAGTTTTAAATGACCTTCTAACTATTAGTGACTTGGGGGACTCTGCCATTTTAGTACTTTAAGACCTCAGTGCTGCCTTTGATACCGTAGATCATGGTATACTTTTATCTCGACTGGAGCACTTTGTTGCACTTGAATGGTTTAAATCCTATTTAACGAACAGAAGTTTTACAGTTACGCTGGGAGATACTTCTTCCTCTGAAAGCCTGCTCTCATGTGGGGTGCCCCAGGGGTCCATTCTTGGCCCAGCCCTCTTTTCAATTTATATGCTCCCCTTGGGCTCAGTTTTTAAAAACATTGCATCCTCTTCCACTGTTATGCAGATGACTCGCAGATCTATCTGCCACTGAAACAAAACTCAGTGAGTCCTTTGAAGGCTTTACTGGATTGTCTGGAGGAAGTTAAAACATGGATGACTCTAAAATTTCTTAATTTGAATGAGCAGAAAACTGAGGTCATTGTGTTTGGTACCCCTGACCTCTATGACCTTGGCCCCTTAAAGATATATAATAAACCCTTTGCAAGGAACTTGGGGGTGATCCTTGACACTAATCTTAGTTTTGACAAACACATTAATACTGTCATCAAATCTAGCTTCTTTCACCTTCGTCTACTTGCAAAGGTGAAGCTATTTCTCTGCTTCACGGACTTTGAGAGAGCGGTCCATGCTTTCATTTCATCCTGACTTGACTACTGTAATCGTCTCTATTCAGGTGTCAGTCTGACGCTGCTTTGTCGACTACAACTGATCCAAAACACAGCAGCACGGTTACTAACCGGCACTCGTAAACGAGATCATATACCCCCCATATTGGCATCCCTACACTGGCTGCCAGTCAGTTTTAGAATTGATTTTAAGGTTTTGCTATTTGTTTTTAAGGCGTTGCATGGGTTAGCACCTTCCTACCTCTCTGATCTTATAACCCTGCATACTCCCACTAGATCACTGAGGTCTGCTGAGCAAATGCTCCTAACTGTCCCGAGGTCAAGACTAAAACATAGAGGTGATCGGGCCTTTGCAGCTGTTGCTCCAAAACTGTGGAACAAATTACCTTTTCATATCAGGACCTCTCTTACAGTTCACATCTTTAAAACCTGTTTGAAAACCCATTTTTATTCTTTGGCTTTTAAATCACGATGAGTCCTGATACATTAGCCTTTGTGTGATCTTAACGTTCTGTTTACTCCCCTTGTCCTACTGGTCAAAAATGACCCGCCCCACCAAAGCCCCAAAATAAAGCAGCTCAATTGAATTTTAAATCCAAAATCTATTTTGCATGATGAAACAACCTGTTATTTATCAATTCAACTTAATTCAATCCATTTTGTATCATGTATTTTTTGTCACACAATACAAAAACACACTCACCAGTGAACATTATTACACTTTTTTCTTTTTTACCACAAACCAACTGTCATAACAGTTTTATTTTACACAGTAAAGGTTTATTATTACTATTATATAAATGTGAAGTCATTACTTTGGAATTAATTATATTGATGGCTCTGATGGCTGCCAGTGTGTCCGTCACACGCCTTGCTGGTCTTGACACACGGCTTTCAAATCTCAGCATTCTTGAGAAAGTGAAAGATTTTCAGCGGCATTGTGGCACAAAAAATTGCCCTTTCACTTTCTGCATCCCAGTGACTATATGCAGCCTCGCCACGGGACCTACATACACCTGCTAATATCAAAAAGTCCGGTGTAGCCAAGAAGGTCAATCTCATCCATATTTTTTCAGTTTTCTCCATATTTCTGGAAACCCTTTAAATTTGTATTTTCTAGGATGATTTTTTTCGATGGCTGGTGTGAACAGGAGAAAGGTGGATGAAATGTCCTGGACATGGGCAGCTGAATACCTTGTTGACCCTGGAGTCATCCTTATGATGTTTGATGCTGCTGTTCTTCCCTGGTTGCTGTCTGAATTTGATGAGGACCATGCAGTTTTACCATTCTTTGACAAAAATGTCTCTCTGTCAGGGATTTCCTTCTCTTCTTCATCTGAAGATGAATCATCCTCTAGATTGCATTCCTCCCCATCTTCCTCTTCATATACATCTTCATCCTCTTGTTCCTCCTGAGCTCCTGGAAATATCTCATCCAGGACCTGTTGGATAGTCTACTCATGGCGTCAGCAAGGAACCAACTAGGGGTACTTTGATTCAGGGTACCTTTATATCCTCTATGAATTTGATTTTATAATGTCTGAGACTGTTTTTTGTTTTGTTTGGGAGCTTCTGTGATGTGAGGGGTTTGCTGCAGATCAAGACTGCAGGTGCAGGTCAAATGCAAGTTCCAGTGTCTTTGATATATATGTGTGTACGTGCGTGCGCGCGCGTGTGCGTGTGTGTGTGTGTGTGTGTGTGTGCGCGAGTGTGTGTTAGAGAGAGTTTGTGTGTGGCCTTTGAACTTTTTTCTGGTGTTTAAATGCTTTTATATTTCATGGGTCAAAAATGACCCATAAGACAATCTTTGTACTCTAGTGGCGTTCAGTCCGTTATGGAAACAAACAAAAACAAAGTATCACTTTTTCTAATCATGGGGTCCTTTTAGGAAAAGTCATAAAATTTCAAGTTGGAAAAAGATAGTTTAAGGTATTTTTTCTACAGCTATGGTAGTGGGTCACTTTTGACCCGCAAGACAACACAAGCGTTAGTGATGTTGTTTTCTTTTACTTAAGTTTTATTATTTTATGCCTCCTGTCTTAACTGTGTCCTTTATCTAAGTTATTTTGTTTATTTTAAATGTTCAGCACTTTGGTCATCTGCTGTTGTTTTTAAATGTGCTTTAGAAATAAACTTGACTTGGCTGCAATATATTCTTTATTAATGAGAGTAAGAACAAGTCATTTCTTCATTTTATAAATAAGCCCTTCATAAATCCTGTGCACCAGTATATTTATTGATATAAGCAAAGAAAAATATTTTTAAAAAAACAACAACACCGGAAACCTGAAAACTCCGCTGTCACCGTGTTTTGTGTACATACAGCGCTCGTACTGCGTCCCTTCATACGCTGTGGCATTGCTCGGACCTCTCTTTGGCACCGAGGAGGACAGCACACTCAACCCCGGATCTCGATTCATCCTTTAACGACTTTTAGCGATTTTTGAGCCAGCCCACAGCGAGTTTGTTACACAAAAGTTGGCTGATTGCCCGATTACACACAAATATCTGGGCCAGCATAGATGAAAACAGGTCAGGAACATGTAGAATAAAAACATCATCGTTTTCTGAGGTTTACTGCATATGGTTTCCGTTCTTTGTAGCAATGCTTTCACTTCTTGGTGAATTTATTAAATTTAAAATTTCCCATTGTGGGACTATTAAAGGTATTCATTCATTCATTATCTCTTTGGCTGCTTTCCACACCTGCTGCGCTGCACACACAGCTTGTTCCTGTCTAATATCGTCAGTAGAGTCATTTTGTGAATCGATGATGGACTATTTTAGAGAATTTAATGAGGCCTTTGAACTGATCTGCCAGACCTGAGGCCACATCACTGCAGACCACAGAATGGTGCAGTGGTCAGATGGCGGTCAGACGGCAGTGCTCAAATTACACAGACTGACCGACATTTTCTAACTATTTGAAAGGAGTACGCTGGGTGTTACTCCCTACTCTCTGTTGTCCCTTTGTACGCTCTGGAAAATGTCGATATGGAATGGGATCTAATAAACATGTTGCTGGTTTGGAGGAAGTAACTATGGAAGTTAACTTTCTCTAAATTCATGACTTAACTGCATTGAAACTTTAAAAGTTTCACATCCTCTTTCTGCTCATCAGGAGAATAAAACCACTGCTGGAGATGGCTGAACTTTCCCCTCAGACTCCTCTCAGCATGTTTGCTTATAAATTTATAGTACAGATAGGGATATGAAAAGGAGAAGTCATGTCTTCAGGAATGACTGAGCTGTTTTCATAGGATTTTAAACAGAAGTGAGCATCTGGGTGCTGAGATCAGTTCTGCTCTGTGTCGTCTTCCCTGGTTTGGTTTGAGGCTGTTTCCCTGCTGTTGTTTCAGTATGTTTGGGTGATGCAGCTGCAGCTTCCTGATGATGCTCCTCCTTCAGCCCCGAGCAGCTCGGCTCTGTCACACTTTTCATTTCACAAATTTGTGATGTTTGAATCTTTTATTGTTGCTGGAAGCAGTTAAAGCAGAACGATGTCACAGAAACTCTCAGGTGTGAACATAAAGGGGTCCGATTCATGTTTCTACACTTCCATCTATTAACTCACTACTTCAGAAATGAATTTGACAGCTTATTGATCGATCAGTGAACAGATCAGCTTCTGACTGAGAAACTCAAAGATCAGAGTGATGCCTGTTGAGTTTACAGGTTTGGACACATTTAAATCACTCAGAGGATCCACCAGCTCAAAAGATGTACTCAGTGGTGATGTCAGCAACGATGTCATCATACTCCTCATTATGCAAGGGCATCTCTGTGGAAACAGCATATTTGCTACCTGTGGGCAGAGTTGAGGAATCAGCGTCGAATGTTGAAGCGAACAAACTGTTTCCTCCTGAGTTTGTACCTGAGTTTGTACCTGAGTTTGTACCTGAGCTCCTGCTGCAGCACATGGACAGCAGCAGGATGGTGCAGACGCAGTACAGACAGAAGACCAACAGGTGGCAGAAGACTCTGATCAGAGGCACTGAGGGAGGAGGAGGAGGGGAGGAAGAGTTTGTTGGAGGAGGAAGAGTGGACAGAGAAGGAATGGTCCCAGAAACTGGATGGACAGACGCTTTGAGAGAAGTTATGGGAGGACCTGCAGGAGAGATGATGAAACAGGTTCATGAGTCAGCTCAGCAGGTCAGCTGATATCTTTAAACAGGAAGTGATGTCAGTGTCCTGACCTCTGACCCTCAGAAAGCTCTGAGGAGATTCTCCAAAGGTATCAGTAGCACACCAGTAGAGACCTTCGTCAGACTGCTGGCTTCTTCTGATGACGTGCTCTGATCGAGATCCAGCTCCAAGAAGACGTCCATTCATGAAAATATACGATGGAACTGGTTCACCATTCTTCTTCTTGCATTGCAGAGTGACATCACTTCCTGGTCTTACAGGAAGAGCGGGGATCTCCAGGATCACACCTTTTTCTAAAAGCAGACAAACAAAGTGATGTTTGAGACAGAGCAGACTCACACAGAGACACAGACACAGCTGGGAACATCTCACTTTCTGTACTGGACACACTGATGGGGACTTCGTCGCTCTTCTGTCCAGAGGAGCTTTCACACCAGAAGGTTCCGCTGTAGGAGGAGTTACGATCCAGAACGCACAAACTGTCATTCATCGTAAAGTCTGCAGCTGCTCCACAGGCCTCAGTAAGACCTCCTCTGGTCCTCCTCACCGTCCATCCATCAACTGTCTGTCCATCACCATTATCATCAACACAGCTCAGAAACACTGCAGAAGGTCCACTGAAGAACTGCTGAAAGTTTGGACTGACATGCAGAGACACTGGAGGACAGACAGAGGAAGATATAAAGGCAACACATGTAGCCATCCACACTAACAAGATAGTTTTATTATTTTAAAGAATAAAGATAAAACCTACAGAATATTCTGATCTGATAAGGATTCACTTCCATCAACTCACCTGCAGCAACAGTCAGTGCAGAGAACCACAGCACACACACACCTGCAACAGGAGGACAGGTGAGAAGATACAAAATGGCAGTAAAAGCTTTGTTAAGGTTCAGAAAAATGCTGTTTCTAGTTGTATGTGTTCCAGAATTAAACAATAATAACTTAGATTTATATATCACCTTTCAATAAACCCAAGGACGCTGGACAAAAACAAGGAAACTAGGAATTGAAGGCCTTTTTGAACAGGTGATGTTTCAACACTTTCTTCAGTGTCCAGTGATGGGGTATTGCAAAGCTGAGAAGTGAGACAGTCCCAGTGGTTCTGTCCCCAAAGGTATGGAGGTTGGTGGACAGAGAAACGACCCATGACTGAGGACCGAAGGGCCTGAGGCTGTTTGTATGGGTGCAAGAGGTCACACAAATACTGAGGGGCTAAAGCACTGAGGGAGTTATAAGTGAGGAGAAGGATCTTGTACACAATGTGAGACTTTACTGGGAGCCATTAAAGGAAATATATCATGCAAAATCCACTTTTTTAGCCCTTAAATACATTTTGATGTGTACTTTCAGGGTGTAACAGTGCAGGAAATTTAAATGCATTCTGTCCCGGTGCTGCGTAGATATCTTTATAATCTTTTTTGGGTCATAATGTTCAGTTTTCTCTGTTCACAGTAACAGTTTCTCGTGTGTTAAATCACAGTATTTGCTGTGGAACTGCAAAAAAACACATGGACGTCCGGCTAACAAATCCACCACTTTTTTTTTTTTTTATCTCACAGGGATTTTGTAGTCCAGTTCAGTTATGCTGAAGTTGCACATAGGTAAGTCAAAGTGTTCGGTTGTTGGGTGTTAAAATTCATCACAGCTCTCCCCTGGAGCTCCTCCGGTGAACAGGGGGACACTCTCTGTGAAATGTACCTGCATCAGTGGGGAAAATCCTCTGTGTTTGTGGGAAGCACTTCAAGGACGAGTGTTTCAGCAACCTCCGCCAGTATAAAGAGGGATTTGCGGAAAAGCTTCATCTGATTGAGGGCTCAGTTTCTCCTGTGAAATCAAAGCTTGCATCGGTGTGTGCTGAACCCAGCCGACTCCCCAGGATGATGAGCACAACAAGCTGAGGGCTCACACTGATTCAGCGTTATGGTGAGTTGTATTTTTCATGCTCTTTATACATTAAAAATCAACTAAATCAAACTCGCACAGATCAGATTTTCGCTCTAGTCAGACGTCTTCTGCAGGTCCAGATTTTTCCTGACGTTAATTCCAATAAAATCATCACCTAAATCAGTCAGATTTTCACCTACCTCGGATGAAAAATCTGCTCCCATTTTAATACATTTCCAATTAAAAGCCCTCCTCAGCTCCGCCCACTTCCATGCATCAGCTCATTCATGCACAACTGCACACACTAACAAGGCCTGGAGACGCTTTAGTGTTTATATCAGTACATTTCACAGGACACAATCATGGCAGCAGGAAGAAGATACAAACTCACACTTACGAGCAAAAATATGAGATTATACAATTTGCAGAAGCAAATCCAGAGATGAAGAAATTGCAGCGAAATTCAATATTAGAGCCCAATCTGTCGGATGAAATGCTATGGAACATTAGAATCTGACTGAGGGGATTTCTACTGTGATTGTGTCTCTTATTTTGAAGGCGTGTTTAAATGTTACCATGGTGATCAGAGAGGATGTTTTTCATGCTGTGGCGATGTTGGAAGGATGCTGCTGATAGGGCTGTATATGAGTACACAGCAGACTGATGTTTATTATTCTTCTTAGAAAATATCACACTTTTTATTATGGTCATATTTATCCACCACACGTTAAAGACCGGCCTGTGGAAGTATTTTCTAACACTACATCTATCCGTTCTGCCTGGTTCTGCTGGAGGTTTCTTCCTGTTAAAAAGGGAGTTTTTCCTTCCCACTGTCACCAAGTGCTGCTCATAGGGGGTCCTTTTGACTGTTGTCTCTGTATTATTGTAGGGTTTTTACCTACAACATAAAGTCCCTTGAGTCGACTGTTTGCTGTAATTTGGTGCTATCTAAATAAAATTGAATAGAACTGAAATAAATGAAGACATTAATAAGTGTTTGACTCACCGAGGAGCAGAGAGACGGGTGCAGTCTTCATGTCTGGATGCCGGCTGAATGTCTGAAGTCTGAGCAGCAGAGTGACGTCTTCAGCTTCATCACTTCCCTGTTCACATATTCAGCATGACCCCGGCTGCTGGCTCACTCTCACTCTCAGTACTTATTTAAGTGAGCTTGAGGTCAGACCTAAGTTGTTGATGTAGAAAGGAAAAATGTTGCACATATAACAAACACTGCTGCTGATGTTAGACTACTGCTAACATCAGCAGATATTATCTTTGTTGGCCATAATCCTGCATCACAGTCACTAACAAGTAGTTTCCTCCTGGCAGAGAAATATTTGTCAAAGTGAGACATTATTTCACTCTGCGGTCAGAGACTGGTGGTCTCACTGAGACCATCATGAAACATACTGACAGCATTTTAAACTAGGGATGCACCGATTAAATATTCAGTGTCGGTATTGGTCCGATTCTGGCCTAAATTACTGGATCGGATATCGGAAAGGAATAAAAAATGCAATCTGATCCATTAAATAGTGTTCTGCCCACGATAGCTGCATTACAGTTCTTCTTCTTCTTGTGGGCTTGTGATTGACGAAACCAGCTTAGAGCTGCATTACCACCACCTACTGGACTGGAGTGGATCAAGAGTTAGAAAAAGCCCTCCTCAGATTCTATAAAGTTCTCCGTCGCTGTGACGGATTCCCTTTGACGCTGAGTGGATCATCGCTGACATGTTTTTTTTCCGCCTCCACCGCTCTCTTCAGCTTCCGGACATACTGCTAGCGAATGCCGCTATTAGCACTGGTGACCGTCCGGAACCAGAAGGACTCCTTCCCCGTAAAAATATTTTTGATAGTTTAATCCCTGATTAATGACTAAATATAGGCCTGCAGTAGAAACGTATTTAGGAGAATGCTTGTGAATATAAAGCATTACAAGATTACGCTCACGCAGCCACCAGTTTTTGATAACACAACAGCAGCAGTTCAGCTGATTTACCTGCAGTCTGTTTGCACAAGCGGAAAGAGGTGGAGCCGGTGAGCTCAGATGGAGCGGAAAGAAATGTTTTTCTAGCGTCCAAATGAAGCTTTTCCCTCTGTAACCTCCATTAAACCTTTACTTTAAAACAGCTGGAGGTCCTTCATCAACCACCTGATCAGTAAGTGAAGAAAAGAGAACTTTGTAGCTGCTTCATCCACCCTGTTTGTTTCACACAGGGAAAAACTGCAGTACGGAAGTTAAAATATGCAGATGAACTGTTAATACGAAAAAAGTATTTCTTATCCAGTTACTCGGGTAATTGATGGAATAATTGATAGAATACTCGACAACTAAAATAACCAGTAGTTGCAGCCCTAATGAAATTTGCAACATACCATAAACCAATGCATCACCTTCTCACATAGGAGCAACAGGATTCAGGTGATAGAGCGATTGTTGTTGTGTGAGACTTTTGACTTATGTAAAATTGATCCAGCCATTTAAAAACATTAAACAAAAAAATATCAGATTTGTATCGGTATTGGCAGATATCCAAATGTAAAATATCGGTATCGGTATCGGACATAAAAAAAGTGGTATCGTGCCATCCCTATTTTAAACCCCAACAAATCCATTTGGACGTGTGCGTCATCATTGTCACTGTCAGAGAGAATCAGCAGGGCTACAGTACCTGGTTGCATTAACATGAACAGCAGTGAACTGAGACTCTGTTGAAGCACTTTTTGATTTTCTTACAGTATTCAGTCTTCTGACCTCTTATCATGGCCATATTTGTCTGCTCTGGTCTGCAAAAGCGGTCGAGGCCTGTCAGAGGGTCGGTGTATCTGGTGTGCTGCACCCTCATCAGGGGGCCTCACCGAGTTCTGCTGAATTCAGCTCTGGTTCCAACACCGTCTTCTGGTTCTTCCATTCTTTGGTGATCTGGATCTATGGTCTGTGCACTGAAAGGTGAACATCCTACATCCTCAGCTTTCCAGCTAACATATCTCCCTCCACCTCCACAGACCAACAGTCCACAGCGTGATGCTGCCCCCACTGTGCCTCACAGTGGGGATGGAGTTCTTTGGTGATGTTTGTGTGCCAAACAAACTTTGAGTTTTACCTGAAAGGTTCAGTCATGGTCTCATCAGACCAGAACACATTTCTCACATGCTTTTAGAGACTTAATGTATGTTGGACAGTTTAGCTGGATGGACTTTTTCCAGTATAAGAAAAGGCTTCTGTGTTCCGCCCTACCCCACAGCCTGAAGAATACAGAGATTGTTCCTCTAATGCTCCTGCAGCCGCTCTGACCAGTTTCTTCCTGTCTTTTCATTAGTTCTGGAGGGACGGCCAGGATCTAAAGGTTAAAGGTCACATTAAAAGTGACAATATTCTGAAATGACTGATTTTGCCCTCATTTTTCTATCACAGGTCTGTCATTGTACCAGCACTGTGCAGGTATTTGATATCTTCTGTGTGTCTTCCTGTGCTGATGGGCAGACCTGCAGATTATCCTTTTCTCTGCATTTAAAGTCATGTCAGTTCCTCTGCAGCAGCAGATTCCTGTGCTGAGACTTTCAGTTTGTATTTTTAGCCTGCACGTCTCCACATGATGCTCCTGAAACAGTTTGCGTCTCTTTTCCTGCTTCATCTTTTTCCTTAAAAGGAGTCCAGACTGTGAGCCGCTGCTGATGGAGGGAAGTGATGAACTTTCAGTCTCTGCTGGTGACGTCTGATTCTCAGTCACCAGCTCTCAGGCAGGACCAGAGTGGAGGGGGTGGGGTGAAGGTCAAAGGAGGGCCGCAGTCTGTGAGCAGCATCACAATAAATGCATCTTAATCTTCCGACTCACAATCAGCCTCATCGGGCACAGAGACTTTTTCTTTGGTATCTTCAAACAAAAATAGAAACACAAGATGAAAGTAGAACAAGAATAAAGTTTTGAATATAGAATATCAGAATACATATTTGTGAAGCCTAGTCACAGTGATGGGAATGAGAGTCACAGTGAAGTTTGTGTAATATGAAAAGTGCTGCTAACAGGCTCCATGTGTGTAATCCTGCTGTTATTGTGAACCTCAGTGAGTGACCTCTGTGACCTCAGGGAGCTGGGGTGACCCCAGTCCAGAAGACTGGGGGGGGCGGCAGTCATACAGTTAGAGAACTGGGAAGCATGCTGAACGTACTGGGAGTGCCCGGCATGCTGCCATGCTGAGTGCACTGGGAAGGCCGGACTGTGCTGGATGCTGGATGGAGGGCTCGGAGGCTCTTTGGTCTGCACAGGTCTCTGTGTCTTTGTTCTGTCTGTGGGCTCTTTGTCTGCAGCTGGATGAGGGTGGATGTGGGTGTGAACACACAGCCCACAGGATGCCCTGAGATGGGTTTGTGTCTCAGGCGGCTGCTTGGAAATAATCCTGTTAACTTGGAATTTGTTCCTGTTTCCAGACTCAAAGCTGTTCACTGGTTCTGAGCTCAGCTCTGAATTCTGGTTTCAGGAGAACTGATCAGGTGGTGCTTTAATCCTCTGAAATGTCAGCAGGTCAATCAAATCATCCCAAACATGACGGAGCCTAAAGTGTGTAACATCAGAGGTCTGACCTTTAATAGCTGATTACACAGCCAACACTGATGTGTGGATGGTGTGTAGGCTGAAAATGACCCACAATGCTGAAGGCTGAAAAACACTGCCCCCTGGTGGCTGTAAACAGATACAACATGTAGATGAGTGTGTGCACAGCTGTCATAGCACACACACACACACACACACACACACAGCCAATTTGTTCTTGATGAAGTTACATCATTGTGTCATCACCCTCATAAAATAGAAACCTGTCATTTTTGATCAAAGTTCTATTTTTGTCTTCATATTTTCAGTGTTTGGTTCAGTTTTTTGTCTTTTCTTAAAAACCTGGTGGATCTCATCTGTCCCTCCATCATTCAGTCATGCTCTCAACCCACTGTGAGCAGTTCAAGCAGCTTCTTCTTACTATTTTTCTTGATGAAGCCAATAATCTGACTCTGAAACAGAAACATTCTTTCCATGACCACAGGATGCATCTTCAGCCGTGGTAGTGTGGTGCGTGATGCTGTACCTGCATCATTTGATGACAGTAACAAAGGAGGGCTGATGCCTCCTCCTGAGGGAGCAGTGAAGGAGATGAGATGAGCTGAGAGTTTGATTTGCAGTGTCAGGGCTGTCAGAGGCTCCCTGATCTCTCTCTGCTGATTTGGTGCCATACAGATAAAGACTGATTGATCCTCCAGACCTTCTGTTTGCTGCTGTCTGCTCATCGCTCTGTTTCTGCATTGATCACTTTGATTTATAAAGCACCAAATCACAGCAAACAGTCACCTCGAGGCGCTGCTTCTTCTTTGTGTGTAATAATAATAAAACATTTCATTTATAAAGCACTTAAATGTGTCGCTGAGATCCTGGAAGACTGTCCACTGAATATTAAATATTGATTCACCTTCTGAATATTTAATTACAGATTGCTGAGAGTGTAAAGGCTGCCTTTAAGAGAGCGGTGCTGAATCAGCTTCATTCAGAGAGAGGCCCGCCTGAGACGGACGGAGATGATTTTGAACTGGAATCATGCAAAGCTCTGCTCTGCAGTATATGATCATCATGTGAACGCTCTCAGTCAGCGTCAGAAACACAACTCGTATTTTTATTTAGTGTGTCGTTGGTTTCAGGTCACAGGTTTCCACCCTGGGTTATTATTATTATGTTATTATTGTTATACAGACTCTTCAGGCTGTGTTGTGTTCATAAATTAGATTAAAGAGTGAAACTGAACTCAAATATCATTGAGTCCAAATATGAAATGTTTCACATGAATCATTTTTTCAATAATGTGTTTAATGTTGTCATAAACAGACAAGAAGACGACAACAAACCACATCCCAGCAAACCACATCATTCACACATCACATCAAATCATCACCAGCTTAAATCAAACTCATGGCCTCAGTCAGTTTGTCAGCTTTTTCAGAAAAGACAAAAACTGAACCAAACATCAACAATGTGATTATATAGGAAAAATAATTATTTTAAGAGGGCGATGAAACAGAAACATGAATCACTTTTAATGATTGTAAACTTGGTAGAATCTCAAATGTAGTTTAGGGACTCATTCAGTGAGAAAGAGTGAGACAGGAAGAGTGAGACGGGGAGAGAAACAAAGAGCTGTGGAAGATCGAGGCAGCAGGAGGACAGCTGCAGTTTAACAGCTTCAGTTCACTGAAACATCATCATCCTCAGCTCATCTGCTCCACCCTCACCTTCAGTGGAAACACCTTAAGCTTCCCCCACAGTGTGAAAGTATGGAAACATGTTGTCAGTGAAAGTGTGTGTGAAGGTGTGTGTGTGTGTGTGTTAGTATCCTCTGCACAGACTCTGCTAACACACCCAGTACCCACCTTGTACTGTCTCCAACCTCGACCTCCCAGCTGTGAGTCCCTGAGTTGAAGCCCTGAGAGTCGAGGACAGAGCAGCAGGAATCAATCCTCTCTGGATCATCAGGAAGCTTCTTCCTCTCTCCTCCTCCTCCTGTCACACTGGTCAGATCTTCAGACAGGATGAGTCCTGGATGTGTAGTGTTTGGGTCCAGGATCAGAGGACTGTAGGAGACCATGTCCTTCATGGTGTTCCAGATGTTGAAGGTCAGGTTGCCCAGGTGTTTGGCCTGGTCTATCAGAGCTCCTGAGGGCAGCTGTGGATCATCCAGCAGGGGGCAGCGCTGGACTCTTGTAGCTATGCAGGAATGAGACGTCTTCAGCTCTCAGCTCCTCCTCTGTGGCTCTGACTGTGTGTGAAAGAGCTGCTATCAGAGCCTCCATCTTCTCCTTCATCATCCCACTCTTCTGCTCCTCTTCCTCCCTCAGTGCAGCCAGCCTGGCCTCCTCTTCCTCTGCTAGAAACTGCCGAAGCTTCTTAAACTGCTCCTTAATCTGCCTCTCTGTGTGTCGGGCCTGGACCTTAATGTGTTCTGCTGTTTGATCAAACTTCACTTGAACTTCTTCACAAACCTTTAACTTCTTCTTTAAGGGCTCCAGAGTTTCCTGAAGCTCCTTCTTGTGTTGTCGTGCAGCTTCATCGATGGGTCTGAATCTGTGCTCGGTGTGTTTTTCTGAGTCTCTGCAGACGACACACACTGGCTGCTGATGGTCCAGACAGAAGAGTTTGAGTTCCTCAGAGTGCAGACTGCAGAGATCCTCTGAAGCTCTCTGAGCTCTCTGCTGTAAGAAAGACTCACACAGGTTCTTCAAAGCCAGGTTAGGAGGTGGATCAGACACTGAAGATCTTCTCTGGTGTGTCGTCCTCTCTCTCCACCATCTCCTCAGACAGTCTTTACAGAAGCTGTGGCTACATGACAGAAGAACAGGATCTCTGAAGACCTCCTGACAGACCGGACAGCAGAGATCCTCCTCTGATCTGGAAGCCATTGAATCTGTGAGTGAAGCTGCAAACAGGAAGTACAGTCAGTCCTGCTCCCCTCCCTCCTCTGCTACCTTCACTGAAACTTCCTGTGAGTCGTGTTGTTGCTCAGAGTGTCAGCAGCTTGAAGCAGCAGTGTTGGAGTTTTCTCTCCTGTAGCTGGACTCACTCAGAGGAAGCTGCTGCTTTGGTCTGAGCTCAGTCTGATCATCTGTGTCTCTGCACTGAAAAACAACCACAGCCTGTTTCCTGGTTTGGATCATGTGACTCAGGTGAGAAGCAGAGCTGTAACATGGGTGTGTTAAATCCAGAGTTTAGAGGTTTACCTCTCACCTGTAAAGCAGGTTCTGCTTCATGTTACCTGCACAGGTCACAGAATGAAAGCTTTTATGAATCTTAGAAGATAAATGAAATGAAGTCTGGTTCCATGTTTATAAATGAGTTTGTTCTCTTCTGCTGGGAGAGCAGTGAGAGTATGGAGAGTTTCACAAACTCAAAGGTGATTAAAGTTGATTTAGTCAGAAAGCTTTAATGCTCAGACCTCTGTCTCCTCTGCCTCATGAAGGAGGACACCCAAACCTCTCAGGCCGGCTGAAATGACTGAACCTCTCCACCTCGGTCTGCCACTCTGGCTCCGTTTGGCTGAACTGCCGCCAAAGTAATTCTTTGGTCATTAATCAGCTGTTGGCCATCGTTGATGGCAGGAATGTAAATCAGTGATGACAGCATCTTCATCTCAGTGAGGTAAACTCATTAATGTAGGGCACCAACTCAGTCCAGGCCTGGACCATCATGCACCCTTTTCCAGCTGAGAGCCGTGGACTCAAACAGGGAGGTGGTGCTTCTCATCACAGCCACTTTGGACCTGGCTGCACAGTCAGCAGAGAGAGTGTCCAAACTTTGAGTGTTTTTTTGTATAATGCTGAGGAAGCCAGCTCAGCCCAAAACAGCTGAAAACAACAGCACCACTCTGAGACAGGATGTTTCTAATTTTAGAAAACTTGCACTAAAAGCCTAAAAGCTCCCTGAAAAGCCTTCAGCTGATCCAAAATGCTGCAGCTAGAGTCCTGACAGGGACTAGAAAGAGAGAGCAGATTTCTCCCATATTGGCTTCTCTTCATTGGCTCCCTGTTAAATCTAGAATAGAATTTAAAATCTTCTCCTCACCTACAAGGTCTTGAATAATCAGGCCCCATCTTATCTCAAAGACCTCATAGTCCCATATCACCCCAACAGAGCACTTCACTCTCAGACTGCTGGCTTATTTGTGCTTCCTCGGATATTTAAGAGTAGAATGGGAGGCAGAGCATCCATGCACGGTGAGGAGCCTCCTTGTCTGGATGTCAGTGGCTTCTGTCTCTTCCTTTGGCGAGCTTATTACCTCAGCAGGGTCTCTGTCATGGATATTTAAACGCACACAGGTGCAACACCTGTGCACACTGTTTAGATTAATTTTATTCATAAATTTTAAGGTTTCTGTAATTATGGTTGCTGTAAATAATAATATTTGATATGAAACATATCAGAAACAGAGCAGAGTTATTCATTCTCACTTTACACATAAAATCATCGTCTACCTAAGAAGTGATGTCATGTACAGTATGATGTTGCTATCAGCTGTCAATGGAAAAAAAATCATCTCTGAACAGCACAGAGGTCAGATAAAATAACATCCTTTCATACTTGGTGCCATTTCAATTAGAGGAGCCCAATTTTACCAAACTGGATGAAAAGTTTAGGAAGTGTGAACTTAAGAATTCGTTCATATTAACGTTCTTTTCTGAGTTTTTTTTTTCAACCATCTAAACAGTACCATTAAATAGTCTAAATCTGTCTAAGTAGTACCATTAACGCCGACGAGTCAGCATAGTACCATGATCGTTTGTTTGTTCTGTTTTGTTTTCCCCTCATCTAATTTCATTCTTATGTCACTTAGGTCACTTTTTATACGTCTTTTTTCTTTCTGCACTCAGCAATATGTTTACGTCACTTACAATGCTACAGTTTACTACACTAACATACAGCGCAGATGCACACACACCAACATACAGCGCACATACACACGCACACATCAATATAAAGGGCACACGCCAACATACAGAACATATGTACACACACACACACATCCTTAGTGAGCACACAACAGTCCATCAGTTAGTTTAAATATGAGCACACTCAGATTTGTCTCATGGAATGTGCACGGGGCTGGTTCGAGGGAAAAGAGACTAAAAATTTTTAATCGGTTAAAAGACTTAAAAGCAGATGTTGTTTTTCTACAGGAGACACATGTGTCCAAAACATCTGTGCTCACTCTTTCCTCTCCACAGTTCCCTCACACGTACTCAGCCTGCTATAACTCCAAACAAAGAGGTGTAGCTATATTGATTAACAAGAAGATAAACTTTAACATTAGCAACAGTACAATAGACCCTGAAGGTAGATTTATAATACTTAATTTATCTATACAGAATACAGATTTATGTATTGCTAGTATATATGGACCAAATGTTGATGACCCCTCCTTCTTTCATGCTTTGTTCACTTCACTCTCAGATCACTCTGACACCACACTTGTAATAGGAGGAGACTTCAACCTGGTACTTAATGCAGATATTGACAGGCTCAGTACAGCAGCGAGTCAGAGGAACTGGCAGTCTGCAGACATTCTTAAACAGTACATGAAGGATTTTGGACTTTGCGATGCTTGGCGTTCACATCACCCTACTTTGAGAGATTATAGTTTTTTCTCACCAGTACACAAATCTCATTCCCGCTTAGATTACTTTTTAGTTAGCAGCTCCATAATGATGGATATCACAGACACTCAGATTCACCCTATCACTATTAGCGATCATGCACCGGTGTCTATGTCTCTGACACAGAAAAGAGTCACACCACCAATCAGGAACTGGAGATTTAATACATCATTACTTAAAGAAGAAGATTTTATTAATTATTTCAAAAAGGAATGGTCAGCATACTTAGAATATAATGATATTCCTGGAATATCACCATGTGTTCTTTGGGAAGCAGGAAAGGCAGTAATGCGGGGCAAAATAATATCTTACTGCTCGCATAGGAAAAATAAAGAAAAAGCACTTGTGTTAGAATTAGAACAAAAAAATTAAATCTTTAGAAACTGCCTATGCCGCTTCACCACAAGAACATACAATTATCAGCCTGAGGAAACTGAAACTGGAGCTAAATGAAATAATTGATAAAAGGACAATTTATGTTGCAGAGGCTGCGTTTGGAAAACTTTGAGCATGGAAATAAATCTGGAAAATTCCTGGCCAAGCAATTAAAACTGAATAAAGAAAAAACAGCTATTTTTTCTATTAAAGACTCGACTGGTATTATTACTCATGACCCACAACAAATAAATAACTCTTTCAAAGACTTCTATGAAGCCTTATATTCACCACAGATTAACCCATCTGATACTGAAATTGAAGAATTTCTTAATAATATAAATCTACCAAAACTAAATGACAGCCAGGCTGCAGCTCTGGATTTACCTCTTTCATTGTGTGAACTTAGTGAAGCCCTACAGCATCTCCCAAATAATAAAGCCCCAGGCCCAGATGGTTTTCCAGCCGAGTTTTATAAAGAATTTTGGTCTGAGCTAGCTCCCATTTTTTTCAGAATGGTAACTCAGATTCAGAATGACCACATCTTATCTCCAACCTTAAACTCTGCTAACATTAGCCTGCTTCTTAAACCAGGCAAAGACCCCACATTCCCATCCAGCTACAGGCCAATCTCTCTCATTAATGTAGATCTTAAAATAATTTGCAAAGCCCTTGCCAAAAGATTAGAAAGTATTACTCCATTTATTGTACATCCAGATCAAACAGGCTTTATCAAGGGTCGGCACTCAGCCAATAATACACGTCGACTGATAAATATAATAGACTATTGTTCTATTAACAAATTAGAGTCGACAATCGTGTCTTTAGATGCAGAGAAGGCATTTGATCGGGTAAATTGGAAATTCTTACTAGCAGTTCTACAAAAATTTGGATTCGGTTCATCCTTTATAAACTGGATCAGAACACTACACAGCTCTCCGAATGCACGTGTTAGGACAAATGATCTCATTTCACAAAGTTTCAGTCTGCAGAGGGGCACTAGGCAGGGCTGCCCACTCTCTCCCTCTCTTTTTGTAATTTTCATTGAGCCGCTAGCAGCAGCAATCCGTCAAAATGTAAATATTAAAGGGATTCAAACTGAAAATATGGACCATAAACTTAGCCTTTATGCTGATGATGTATTACTTTTCCTTGGGAATTCACAAGGCTCACTTTTGAAGACTATCACACTGATAGATAAGTTCTCATCTATATCTGATTACTCTATCAATTGGAGTAAATCAACAGTTTTGCCTCTGAATTGTAATTTCCAGAGAACCTCTAGGACCCCACTAAAGTCAGGAAATATTAGATATTTAGGCATAAATTTTTCCGCCAGGCTCTCAGACTTGGTACGATTAAATCATATCCCCTTATTAAAAACAATAGAGGATGATCTCACACGTTGGAACAGTTTACCTATATCACTCATGGGGAGAGTTGCTGCCATTAAAATGATGGTTTTACCAAAAATTAATTATCTATTTTCATTGATCCCTAATAAACCTACTCTTCCTTGGTTTAAGTCACTAGATTCAAACATCTCAAAATTTTTATGGAAAAACAAACCGTCAAGAATAAGCTTAAAAACTTTACAAAAGCCAAAACACAGTGGAGGTCTAGAATTACCAAACTTTTATTACTATTTCTTAAGCAGTAGATACTTCCGGCGCCGCGCGAGCAGGCAGCCAGTTTCAGGAGCTCCGCACTAATTCCGTGTTTTTTCTCATTTTGTTTAGTATTAGATGTGTTTTTGTGTTTCTGTATCTTCTGCTCTTTTTCCTCATGATGGAGCAGACTTTTTTCTGGAAAACTTTGTTTTTATTTACCCTTTTTATGGTGTTTATGTTTGGAGACTGCGAGAGTGGCCACGCTCCTATTGTTTACTCTCGGGACCAGCTGATCTCCATCGGGCGCTCCGCTGTGCCTACTCCTGCTGAACGACTCGATATTCCCCGCGAACTGAGAAGGAAGAGACGCGGGAGACGTGCGGGCATAGGTCGTCGTTGCCAGGGGAGAAGGTACAGGCCCGTCATCCCGTCCATCATCATGGGAAACGTGAGATCTCTTCCCAACAAAGTGGACGAGCTGGCGGCGCTAACGCGACATGAAAGGAGCTACCGGGAGAGCAGCCTCATGTGCCTGACGGCGACGTGGCTAACCGAGCTAACCCCGGACTCACACATAAACATGGACGGCTTTCATTTGATCCGTGCCGACAGAACCAAGGAGAGTGGTAAGAAGAGGGGCGGGGGTCTGGCGGTGTTTGTAAACGATAGATGGTGCAACTCCAGACATCTAACCATCAAAGAGACGCTCTGCAGTAAGGACATTGAACTGCTCGCTGTTGGTATGAGACCGCACTATCTTCCTCGGGAGTTTTCACATGTTATTGTGATAACTGTGTATGTGCCGCCCTCTGCTAACGCTGCTGCAGCCTGCGATGTCCTCCATGCTACTACCAGCAGACTCCAAACACAGCACCCACAGGCCCTCTTTCTGATCTCAGGGGACTTTAACCACGTCTCCCTGTCCTCCACTCTCCCCACCTTCACCCAGTATGTCACCTGCCACACCAGGAATACCAACACACTGGATCTACTGTATGCCAACATCAAGGAGGCATACAGCTCATCACCTCTGCCTCCCCTGGGGGGCTCAGATCACAACCTGGTTCATCTCCAGCCTGTGTACAAACCCTTGGTACACAGAGAACCAGTTGTGACACACACAGTGAAGAAATGGTCTGAGGAGACTGAAGAAGCTCTGAGAGACTGCTTTAGCTCCACTGTGTGGGAAGAGCTTTGTGCCCCTCATGGGGAGGACATCGACAGCATCACGGACTGCATCACTGATTACATCAATTTCTGCGTGGAAAACACTGTGCCCACCAGGAGGGTACGGTGTTTTTCAAACAACAAACCCTGGATCAACTCTGAAATAAAGGCTCTCCTGAAGGAGAAGAAGAGAGCCTTTAGATCAGGAAATAAGGAGGAACTGAGAGCCGTGCAGAAGGATCTGAGAAGGAAAATCAGGGATGGAAAAAACATCTACAGGAAGAAGATGGAGGACCAGCTACAGCAGAGCAACATCAGTGGGGTTTGGAGGAGTTTGAACTCAATTTCAGGCCACAAACCAAGCCCTAGGGTTGTGGGAGACTTAGAGTGGGTTAACAACCTGAACCAGTTCTTTAACAGGTTTGACCAGCCACCCACCCCTCCCCCAGCCCAGTCCCCCCTGCTGTCAGCCCCACCATCTTTAATGACTGCCAACCTCTCTTCTTCTTGGGACCTCACACCTCTCAGCTCTCAGCCATCACCCACCCCCTTCACTTCTGAGGACTCCATCTCACAACCCCCATCACCCACCTCCATCTTGTCCCTCTCAACTCATCATGTGAGGAAGGAGCTACGTAAGATCAAGGTGCGAAAGGCTGCTGGTCCAGACGGCATCAGCTCCAGGCTCCTGAGGTGCTGCGCAGATCAGCTGTGTGGCATCATGGGATACATGTTCAACCTGAGCTTGAAGCTGGGGAAAGTACCACAACTGTGGAAGACCTCCTGTGTGGTACCGGTACCAAAGACCAAACATCCAAAGGATCTTAGCAGCTACAGGCCGGTAGCCCTGACATCGCATCTAATGAAGACCCTCGAGAGGCTGGTCCTCAACCATCTACGCCTCATGGTGTCGTCTTCGTTGGACCCGCTGCAGTTCGCCTACCGGCCTGGCATCGGGGTGGATGACGCCATCATCTACCTCCTGCACCGAGCTCTGACCCACCTGGAGAAGCCTGGAAGCACTGTGAGGATCATGTTCTTTGATTTCTCCAGTGCTTTTAACACCATCCAGCCAGGACTTCTGAGAGACAAGCTGGAACTGTCAGGAGTGGACCACCACATCTCCGAGTGGATACTGGACTACCTCACTGACCGCCCACAGTACGTGAGGACACAGGGCTGTGTCTCTGACAGGCTGGTCTGCAGTACAGGGGCCCTACAGGGAACTGTGCTGGCACCGTTCCTCTTCACCCTCTACACTGCAGACTTCTCCATCAACTCCCCACGCTGCCATCTGCAGAAGTTCTCTGACGACTCTGCCATAGTTGGCCTCATCACAGGTGAGGATGACTCAGAGTACAGACAGTGGACTCAGGACTTTGTGGACTGGTGCCAGCGGAACCACCTCCTGATCAACGCCGCTAAAACCAAGGAGCTGGTGGTGGATTTCCGCAGGCGCAGACCCACCACACGGACACCGGTGAACATCCAGGGAGTGGACATTGAGATAGTGGACTCTTATAAGTACCTGGGTGTTCACCTAAACAATAAACTGGACTGGACTCATAACACTGATGCGCTCTACAGGAAGGGTCAGAGCAGACTCTACCTGCTGAGAAGGCTGAGGTCTTTTGGAGTGCAGGGGACACTCCTGAAGACCTTCTATGACTCTGTGGTGGCATCAGCCATCTTCTATGCAGCAGTATGTTGGAGCAGCAGCTTGTCTACAGCTGAGAGGAAGAGGATAGACAAGCTCATCAGGAAAGCCAGCTCTGTCCTAGGATGTCCTCTCGACTCAGTGCAGGTGGTGGGAGACAGAAGGACTCTGACCAAAATAACATCACTGATGGACAAGGTCTCCCATCCCATGCATGAAACTGTTGCTGAGCTGGAGAGCTCCTTCAGTGACAGACTGCTGCATCCTAAATGCACAAAGGAGCGTTACCGCAGATCCTTCCTCCCAGCAGCTGTAAGACTTTATAACCATCACTGCTCCCAACAAAAACCACAATAGCCTACACAATGTAGGATAATATATAATATACTGTAAATAGTCCGGCACATCATGCACATTGTATATAGTGTTATTATTATTAGTAGTATTAAGGTTAATATTGTTTGTTGATTTTATATATATTCTTTTCTTAATAGTGTGAATTATTATATCTTTATTTATATTTATAATAACTGCGGCTGCTGTTACACCCAAATTTCCCCTCTGTGGGACAATAAAGGCTGTTTCTTCTTCTTCTTCTTCTTCAGTATATTTCAAAGTGGATCAAATCCAATTCATTAGACAACCCATGGCTGGATCTAGAACAGGCGTTTTGTGGAAAAATAAAAATCTCAGATTTACCTTTCATTAGTTCCAGTATTAATCATCATAACTGCTATAAAGTCCTTAGTATAAATACCTCTCTGACAGCCTGGTGGGAATTTTTAAAAATAACTAAGTCTTCAGTCATCCCCTGTAAACTAACACCCATTTGGAACAATCCAGATATTTGTCAGAAAAAGAAAATGCTGAATTTTCCGTTATGGCGTGATAAGGGTATAAATAACTTAGAACATATTATCCAAGATGGAAATTTTATCACGTTCCAAGAACTTATATCAAAATATAGAATTGGCAACGGTAGATTTCTGGAATATCAACAAGTTAAGTCCGTCCTACAGGGAAGATTTAACCTTAATCAATTGAATCTAGAAATGCCTACTTGGGTAACAGAATTTCTTAACCTCTGTACCCCAAAATTGTTATCAAAATTATATAAATTATTAATAAAAACTGATGATTCAGTTTCCCTCCCAATTACAAAATGGGAGCGTGATCTTTCTGTCAACCTGGATCAAAATTTATGGACAGAAATATGTTTAAATATCTTCAAAATGACTAAAAGACCCCAAATACAACTTGTACAATATAAGATTCCCCATAGAACATACTACACTGGACAAAGGATGTTCCAAATGGGCCTTACACACTCAAACATATGCACCCACTGTACAAGCAATTCAGAGGATAATCATCTACACGCTCTGTGGTCTTGTGTACCAGTTCAGAGATTTTGGCAGAGGATTTGTGAAGATCTATCCACATGGTTTAGCTGTCGTATCCCAACTTCCCCCAGACTATGCATCTTAGGTGATGTCAGTGAATTAATTATGGAGTTAAATATATCACACATAGTTCTTACTGCCTTGTGCATCGCTAAGAAGATGATCCTCATGAACTGGAAGACAAAAAATAAACTATGTATTACTCAGTACAGAAATTTATTAGTAGATCATGTTAGTTTAGAGAGAATGTCTGCTTCTTCTAAAAACAAATTGGAGGAATTTGACTCTCTTTGGTTCCCACTGCTCAGCTCCATTACTTAGTGGGGGTGGTGGGCTGCGGGCTCTGCTCCTGATGTGCTTTGTGGGGGGGTGGGGGGGGACTCCGGGGGCCTGGGTAGCTGGTAGCCTCCTGGGGCTGGGGTCCTGGGGCGACCTTCTGGTGATGTCTGTGTGCCTGTCCTGGTTGATGGTGGTGGGGGCTTGGATGGTGCTGCCTTCGGTCCTGGGGTGTGGGCGCCGGCTCCCAATGGGCCCCCCCTGGCGCGGGGGGGGCCTCTGCTGTCCCGGCCGCGCCGCCGGGTGGGGTGGGTTGGCCTGACGTCGGGATGTCCGGTCTACGCTTTTGGGGCCCTGGGGTGCCTGCATTGCAGGGGGGTGGGGTGGGGGATGGGGCCGCGGTGGGGTGGTTGGGGGGGGCTGGGCACTGCATTTCCATGCCCAGGCCAGTATGTCCTGTCGCCTGTTTGTGTCTATTTTTGAGTGATTGGGCATCTAGGAGGAGCGGGCCGCCCGGTGCGGTGGGGGCGAGGGCGCCAACCTCGGGTGCTGCAGTGCTCCGGGATGCTGTCACCGCGGCCCCGGGCTCACCTCCCCCTGCCCTGTGCTGGGGTGTGGGAGGTCGGGGGGCCTATTGAGCCAGCGGACAGCTGGCTCTCTTCTTCCAGGATTCTTCCTGGTCATATGCCCCCACCCCCCCCCCCCCCTCCCCCTCCCCATACACAAACACACACACACACACACACAGAATACACATCACTCACAGATGTAGGATGGAGAGGCCACGTGGAGAGCTGCACCACCACTTGCCTCTCCGTTTTAATTGCACTTTAGTCATTATAACTCCCAACACATACACACTTACACCCTGATACACATAGGACCTTTGGGGCAGGCATGTTACTCAGAGGTTGATGAGATGGGCCGCTGAGGTGGCCCCACGCGGATCCTCGTCACTGTCTGTCTCCAAATTTTATTTGCACTTTAGACATGGAGGGTTTTGGGGGGGCAGTGTGGGCAAGCGCTGACGACCAACAGTTGGCGCTTGTGGCATAACTGTCCCCTCAATTTTAACTGCACCCTATACACCTCATTCACTCACAAACATTAACACATAGACCTACAAGTTGGGGAGGAGGAGGGGTGGATGGGTCATCTTACACCCCGATTTCTTGCGTCTCGCCCGGGGTAGGGGTCGGGTGGTTCCTTGGGGACCGGGCTGGTGGCGTCCTGGGGGCGCTGTTGGCCCTGGGGTGGTTTCCACTTGCCCCGCCTTCAGAGGGTGGGTAGCTATGGATGAATGTGTGTCTTTGTGTATTTGTCACCGTCTCCGTGAGTATGGGTGGGTGAGTGAATGTGTATGTATGGCATATCTGTGTGTGGGTAAGTATGTATGGGCATGTATGAGTATCTGTGTATAAATGTGTACACGGGTGTGTGGGTGTGTTTGTATGTATGGCTGGACCTGGGTCTGGGCCTTGTGCCTTGCCTCCTGGCCGCTCCTTGCTGGTTGCCTCCTCCCCCCTACCCCCCTGGGATGGGGGTGCCTCGGGGTTCCTGGGTGGGGCTGGGTGTTCTGGCGTGGGTGCTGGCCTGCCCCCCTTGGGGGTGCGGTGCGGGGCTGCGTTGGCTTCTTCGGCGTGGGGGGGGGCTCTGTGGAGGGTCGGGCGGTCCTTGGGTGCCGTGGGCCCGGGAGCCCTGCCGCCGGCCAGTGCAGGGGGCTGGCCGCTGGGGGGGGGCTGGCTTCTCATCGCCTTGGGTTCCCTGGAGCCCTTGCTCCTCGACTGGGGGGGCTCCGTCTGAGACCACCCTCTCCCGTCTGCTGGGGTAGGTGTGCGGTTGTCTTTGGACTGAGTGGCCGGGGGTCTTCCTGGCTCTTGGTGGGCTGCTGGTGGCCTGGGGTTCCGGGGGCTTTCCGTACCTGCCTCTGGCTTCTGATGGGTGGAGCTGCAGCGTTTTGCCCTCATTGGTAAGTACGTTCCATGACACAGACACAAACATGACACAGACACAAACGCCCACTCAATCACAACTCAACAAAATTGTTGGTGTGCGTAACATGCTTTGTTAGTTTTGTTTTTCACACACAAATTTATTTTTGCAAGTATTGATAGTATTTTTTTATATGTTAAAGTGATGAAGTATCTGATTAATAGACTTGTGCTCTTTCCCCTTTTTTTTGCTCCCTTTCTCTCTCCCTTTTTCTTCTCTTTATTTTCCTCTTCTTCAGCCTGTCAGCTCTGGCTGTTACATAGTATGTGGAAAAATAACTCAGATAAATAAAATAAAGGGTTAAAACATCAACAAGAAGAGCCTATTGAGAACCTATAGAGCTCATCTTGAAATAGCAAATATGTTTGGCACAACAACGCATTCAGATCACAGTTCTGCTTGCAAGATCTACCAGACATGACAGGCTTTAAAAAAAAAAAAAAAAAAAAAAAAAAAAAGAATTCGTTCATCCTTTTTGGACCATTTCTGCCAAATTTCAGGCAGAAAACTGGATTCAGTGAAGAACTTTTGGTCTTAAAACTGACCTCAGAGCAGATCAGTCATCAGTTTCAGTGACTGCCACATAGTTTGACTGCATTTATTTTGGCAGCGCAAAGACTGTCTGCTCATCCACAGGAAACCAGAAGAACCCTGAACTTCCTGAACATCACCAGCCCCCCCCCCCCCCCCCCCCCCCCACACACACACACACACCGTGGAAACATGAAAACACAGGAGTAATCAGAAACTTACAGAAACAAACAGCTGAAAGAACGTTTTATTGTTGAGTCCAACAGTTATGAACTATTCAAAATGACATTGTTGTTAAACTACCTGGAAACAGAGGCTTGGTTACTGTGGGAGGCTGCAGTGAGAGCGCTGTTGGTGAGGAGGAGCTGAAGCTGCTGCCTGGTCAGCAGGACGTTCTCCTCACAGGGCAGTGAATCCATTTAATGCAGCTGAATCCACAGGAGATCCTCTCAGGGACACGTCACTCTGCTCCTGCTGTCAGAACAACCAGAGAGACGGACTGCTGACTTTTCCAACACTCACATGTGTTAAAGACAAAGATGAAGCTGAGATTTCAGCAGGATGAATTCTCTCCCAGCATGGCTCAGTCTGCACCTTACAGTCTGAGGCACCCTGAAGTGACTGTTGTTGTGATTTTAGATTCAACAACATTGCCATTGTGCACACAATCGTTCCAGATCACTCATCCAGAGACGAGCATCTGCGGTCATGCAGCCAGAGTGCTACTGTTAGGCAATGTGGTTTATGTATCTTGCCCAAGGACACAATGCAGCGCAGGGATAGGGGCTCAAACCGGCAACCCTCCGGCTACAAGGCGAACGCCTACCCACTGCGCCACTTGGTGATATATAAATAACACTGAACTGAAAATGAAAAGTTTAAGTTTGTTTACACCAGGGGTGGCCAACTCCAGGCCTCGAGGTCCAGTGTCCTGCAGGTTTTTGATGTGTCCCTGAGCCAACACACCTGAATCAAATGGCTGAATTACCTCCTCAGTATGCAGACAAGTTCTCCAGAGTCCTGCTAATGACTTCTATATCTGACTCAGGTGTGTTGAAGCAGAGACACATCTAAAACCTGCAGGACACCGGGTCATGAGGCCTGGAGTTGGCCACCCCTGGTTTACAGTCATGATGGAAATGTTACCTGCTCTCATTGATGAGTACACAACAGCTGTACCAGCTGACTGCTCTGCAACACACAGAAACACACTATGAGAGTATGAATCATCATGTGTGTATTGTGTATGTACATGGTTATCTGCCCTTAATACAATTTTACATACATGCCTCTAGCGCCCCCTACAGACCACTGTAGGACATGTGTTTGTTGAACTGTGAGACATCAACAACTGCTTTAAGTTACTGATATTTGAAGAAGCTGGTTTTATGGTAATAAGAACATCCATTCTCTTCTGCTTGTCCTGTTCAGGGTCGCAGGAGGCTGGAGCCTATCCCAGCTGACATAGGGCGAGAGGCAGAGTACACCTGTACAGGTCACCAGCCTGTCACAGGGCCAACAGAGAGAGACAAACAACCATCCACACTCTCATTCACACCTAATGGCAACTTAGAGTGACCAAGTAACCTAACCCCACTAACTGCATGTCTTTTGACTGTGGGAGGAAACCCACACAGACACAGGGAGAACATGCAAACTCCACACAGAGAGAGGTCTGGGCCAAGGTGGAATCAAACCCAGGCCTTCTAGATGTTATTCTCGCTGTGAGGCAGTAGTAAATACACAGTAAAATACACACAACTGTTAATATTTAAATTATAACATCATTCTGCAGCTGTTACTGTGTGTGTGTGTGTGTGTGTGTGTGTGTGTGTGTGTGTGTGTGTGTGTGTGTGTGTGTGTGTGTGTGTGTGTGTGTGTGTGTGTCACACTTACCTGTCCTCCTGCCAGCTTTCCTCTGATCATTGATGACCACCTGATCATAGGTGAGCTCAGCAGCACCTGCACACAGAGATATGAATGAACTGATGCTGGAAGAACCTCACAGTTGGTCCAGTTTCAGCTGAGCGTGTCCAAACTGACCCTGGATCTGACACAGTGCTCTGTGAGGGTCATGATGGATGCTGTTTCTGTTGGTAATGTCTGATCCTGTAGAGCTCTCTGTGAGTCACCCCTCCACGTTTCTGTGTTGTTCTCTTTTCACACTTGTTCTGTCTTCTGTCTTCGTCTTGTCTTTCTTGACATTTTTGTCTCCTGGTGAAATTAAAGGATGGAGGAGGTGGTCTGACTGTGTTGGTGTATGAGGAGGCTCCATGGTGGTTAACACTGTTAGCGCGCACAGAAATGCAAACTTCACACAGAAAGTGGAGGTTGCTTTCCCAGGTGTCTTCTCTCTGGTTTCCTCCCACAGTCCAAAGTCATGCAGGTTAATCAGTGATTCTAAATTACCCACAGGTGTGAATGTTATTGTGAATGGTTGTCTATCTGTGTGTGTTAGCCCTGTGATGGACAGGCGGCCTTTTCAGGTGTACCCCACCTCTCAGCCCATGGCAGCAGGGACAGGCTCCACATACCCTGTAACCATGAGCTTATGGTTCAGATATTCAGAAATGGATGATGTATCAAAGAATTAAAACTGTGTTTAAATGATCCACAGTTGGAAACCGTCCCTCTTTCCTGGTTTGGAGGCCGTCTGCCTTTCTGTACCCACCTGGAGCCGGGGTCTTACCTGCTGTCTCTGGGGTTTATCCATCTTACCTGTTCATCATGCTCATTACTGCTGTGGATCTAAAGACCCGCTCTCACCCTCAGAGCCTTCATCAAGAACTCAATAGGAATGTGGAGAACAAGACCAGAGACCAACTTCAAGCCCATTGCACTCCATCAAATGTGGGATTTACAGAGGAGATGCTCTGTCCCCACTGCTGTTCTGCATAGGCCTGAATACCGTCAGCCAGACAGAGGTGTCAAATGTACTGACATTCTGTACTTAGGAAGAAGTACAAATACTTGGGTTGATAAATACTCTGGTAAAAGTTGAAGTACTGATTCAACTTCTTTACTCAAGAAAAAGTAAAAAAGTACAGGCTCTGAGCTGTACTCAAAGTAAGAAAGTAAAAGTAGCTCTTTGGATGAAAACAAAGCTAACTGAACCTTGTGCTATAATAATGTAACAATAAAACAATATTATTACATGAGAATACAAACTTTATTTCAATCTAAATTCTAATTCTAATGAATGCACTCAGCTTGAATCTGTTATGTAGAACCTGAGCAGAGAAACAGTTTGCTACATTAATTACATTATTTACCTACATTATTGAGGCTGACTCTGCCTCACCTCAACAGGAAATGAGTACAGTCAGGGGTTACAGTGGATTCAGCAGGTGGAGTATAAAGTTGGAATTCAGTGAATGAATCTCAGCATCATCAGCTTAAATTCAGACTCATCTCTGCTGCACTGATGTAACCTGTAACTCTGACCATGAACAGCACAGCTGCTCTGCACCAACACAGAGTGTACTGTAAACTCACAGTACAGAAAACTAACCTGTTTATCCTGCTCTAAACTGCAGTATTTTCATGCAACCTTTGAATTACACAAAGTTACTGTACCTCAGTTTACAGGATGCTGCACAATATGAAAAATGATAAATTCACATCATATACAGATCCAAGATCTGATTAATAAAAATGTAAGCTTCAACGAGCAGTCTTTATATTTCAATCTAACCTCTCTGCTTCCTCTCTGTCCTCTTTCTTCAGCCTTTCTCTGAGTGAGCTTCTCTTCCTGGAAGTACGACAGCTGGACCTTCAGCTCGCAGACACACTGTGTGACAAACTGCACACAAACAGTTTGTGTGTTTGTTGACATTTGTTGAGCATTTAGAAACGTTGCATTTGAAATTACCTGCAACACGTTACTCCCTTTATTTTCACTCCTCTTCTGTAGCTCTAGCTAAGATGCTGAAAGTACAGATAAATGTGTAAAAATGTAGGGAGTAAAAGTAAAAAGCTCTCAGAAAAATAAATACTGAAGTAAAGTACAGACCATTCTTCTGAAGTAAAGCAACAAAGTAATTCATTAATCCTCCTCTCTGCAGCCTGATCATTAACAAGACTGCCTATGGATGCTGACTACAGAGTGGAGCAGACATCAGCCACCAGAGTAAATGATCCACACTACTCTGCTCCACAGCAGTGACTTTGGAATCTGTTGGGGTTTATTTTTTACTCAATGAATAAAATGACAAATGTATAAAAGTAAACTCCAGCAAATTGATTAATAAGCAGTGTCTGAAGCAAATAATAGACAATTAAATAAATACATTAGATAGAGAGCAGATAGAGGGGAGATCAGTGGTCGTCACACTGACTTCACAGCCTTTGGCAGTTATGTTTATCTTATCCTTAAAGGAGACATATCATGTAAAATCCAATTTTTTAGCCCTTAAATACATTTTGTTGTGCACTTTGAGTGTGTAGAAAATTTAAATGCATTCTCTCCTGTGTAGATATCTTTATATTCCCTTTGGGTCATATTTTTCAGTCTGTTCCATTTTTCTATTCCCTGTTATCGTTTCTTTCCTCTTACATCACAGTATTTGCTGTGGAACTGCTAAACATGGACATGAACTTATTGATTTCGTGAATCCTCCATTTTTTTCTTGCAGTGATTTTGTAGTCCAAGTTCAGTTATGCCGAAGTTACAAGTAGAAGAGTTGAAATGTTTGGTTGTTGGGTGTATTAACCCACACGATTCCTTACATCGCCCCCAGCATCAGAGCCTCTTCAAAGTGTTTGTTTCTCTGCCGGTAGATAATCGTATCGCTGCTATCAAACTACAAAAATGGCCAAAAGGGGTGGAGTGCAAAGCTCGGCAACCTGGAGGGGGGCGGGGCGTGAAATGTCTCATTCACACTTAAGCCCCATTTACACGACACGTTTCTAAATGAAAACAGCGTCGTTTTGATGCGTTTACACGAGAACGGAGTGAAAACGATGTGTTTCGGAAACGGGGTCCAGAGTAGAGCGTTTCAGAAACGCACCGGCCTGCGTTTCCGTGTAAATGGATGAATACGATGTGTTTTGGACACGGGCGACTCGCACATGTGCAGTATGTTTGCAACGTCCACAGCTTTCCGCACATGCACTAACTGATAAACAGTACTCGCGGATTCACGAGTGCTTCTTGTGCTTTTCTTGTGTTTTTGACATTTTGTAATTCAGTGTTTTGTGCAGAAGCGATCCAACCTCATCGTCAGTCCACACAAAAACTCTCACACTGGCCAATTTGTAAATGATGAACAATTTGCTGCACTTCTTACTGTGTCCCTCCACGCATGCGTTTCTTGCATAAACAAGCCTTGCAAAAAGAAAACAATGCCAACTTGTGGCCTGGCATGGGAACTACATCGTTTTCACGGTTTCACCATTTCTCCGTGTAAACACAGATCATTTCTGAAATGCCATCGTGTAAGTGGAAGGCTGAAAAGCATCAAAACTGGAAACGGTGTGGTTTTGATGTGTAAACAGAGCCTTACAGAGACCGCTCCAAAACGAGCTGATCTAAGATGCATCTCAGAAAAGGGGCAAACGAGGGGTCTGTGGAGCTGCAATAACAAGGAATTCAGACCAAAGCATTACAGCTCTACTTTATGTAGACCACAAGTGAATGATTTACATATGAAAAGGAAGGATTTAAAAGCATGATATGTGCCCTTTAAAGGTTTTGCCAAAACATGAACATCTGAGTCTAAGGAGGGAAGGGTTTGTGTAGGTCACCACGTCCTGTTACTAAGCTGAATAAAACTGCCATGTCATGATTAGGAATATGTGAGGGAGGAAGGCATTTTATTGCTGATTGGAAAAGCTTGTGCCACGATGCTGGTACCAACCACTGGATGAACCAATCTGAGAAGGCCAAGTCTAAACCACGGCTCTCTCCATCTGTTTGTGAACTGAGAGTGCTTGTAAATAGTGCTTCTAACATAAAATTGTTATGTTTAGCTTAGAGCTTGCAGTCTTCTGGGGAGGGGAGCACAGGCAGCTGGCTGGGAAGGCCTGAGTCTCCCTGAACAAGATTGCCAGTGTACATGTATTTCTTCTGACTCTTTAATATGTTAAATGTTTTTATTTTTAATTAAAGTGTTCTAGGTGTCTTCCTTCACAACTAAAAAACACACACTGACAAATCCCACAGTCAAATGGGAACCATGAAGAGGCCGCTAGGAAAGCTGCATCTGCCAATACCTGCAGAAAGTAAGGCAAGTCCTGGGGAATCAGCTGAATGGGAAGACCAAGATCCAGGCAATCAACACCTATGCGCTGCCAGTTTTCAGATACCCTGCTGGGATAATAAGCTGGCCAAAGGAGGAGATGGAAGCCATTGATGTTAAGACAAGAAAGCTCCTTACCATGCATGGAGGGTTTCACCCCAAATCCAGCACCCTGAGACTGTACGCTAAGCAAAAGAAAGGAGGCAGAGGACTAGTGAGTGTCAGAACCAGATCTAGATGAAACAACCAAGATCCATGAATACATCAGGAAGATGACCACAAAGGATCATTTGCTTAGTGAGTACCTCAGGCAGCAGAAACCTGAGAAAGAAAAGGAGGAAGAACAAGAACCATAATGGAAGGACAGGCCCCCCTCATGGCATCTACCACCGGCAGATAGAAGAAGTGGCTGATGAAGAATCCTACCAATCGCTGGACAAAGCTGGGCTGAAATACTGCACAGAGGCACCCGTTTTCTGGGCAGCTGTTCAGGCCCTAGTAAGGCTGCCTATGAGGGATGCAGAAACAGTACGAACTCAATCAGACTCAGTAGAGCTGAATCGAAGTGGATTACATCTGGAGGAGTGTTGGAGTGTCTGTTCTGTGTGGCGGAGTAGAACCAAATTCAGATGATTGGATTTCTGAGAGGTAACCAGAAAACTGTAAGGTCTGTCAGCAAATAGTTATGATGGCCTGAACCAATAAGTTGGACTCGTTTCCTGTGGGTGTTGGACTTCCTCAGGGCTGCCCTTTGTCACTAATTCAGTTCATATTTTTTATCATATTAATTGGCTTTCTGTTCAACAAAAATTGAAACATTTGGATTTAAACTGAACAATTTTTTGTGAAAAAAAATTCTGAGGTGAATCTGAGAGAATTCATACCATGTGCTTCATTTTTTTTCTTGTACTGGAAAAAAACTCGAACTAGAACCATGACCAGAACCAGAAGAACCACAGGAAGAAAGCCTCCAATGAGTGCTGTGAGAAAGGAGGTGAGAGGTGAGGAAGTGTTCACAGGAGGAGGAGTGGAGTCTGAGCTTCTGTGTGTAGGAGGAGGAGAATCTGTAGGAGAGATGATGGAGACTGTTCAGTAATTTATCGTCGTATCAGCAGGTTAGATAATGTCTGTAAATGGGAAGTGATGTCAGTGTTCTGACCTCTGACCCTCAGAAAGCTCTGAGGAGACATTCCAAATGTATCAGTGGCACACCAGTAGAGCCCTTCATCGGACTGTTTGGCCTGTCTGATTACGTGCTCTGCTGTAGTTCTAGATTCAACAGGATGTCCGTTAAAGAAGAAAAAAGCAGCAGCTGTGTCGCCGCTCCTCTCTCTGCAATGCAGAGTGACATCATTTCCTGTCCTCACAGGAAGTGCAGGGATCTCCAGGATCACAGGTTTTTCTGACCAACAAAGACACAAACAGAGTGACACAGAGACAGAGTTCCACCCACAGAGCAGAGTCACAGGTGAGAACATCTCACTGTCTGTACCTGAAACACTGATGGAGACTTCATTGCTCTGATGTCCAGATGAGTACATACACGAGTAACTTCCATCAGAGGAGACGGAGAGATTCAGAACACAGAAGGAACCATCAACCCCCCCAAAGCCTGTAGTTGCTCCACAGACCTCAGTGAGTCCTCCTCTGGTCCTCCTCACTGTCCATCCATCAACTGTCTGTCCATCATCATCAACACAACTCAGAGACACTGAAGAAGATCCTCTGAAGAACTGCTGAAGGTTTGGACTGACAGACAGAGAGACTGGAGGACAGACACACAGAGTAAATGTGTTTGTGTTCTTGTTGGAGTCTCTGATTGTTTCACTTCCTTCAACTCACCTGCAGAAACAGTCAGTGCAGACAGCAGCAGCACACACACACCTGCAACAGGAGAATAGAGTTCAGTAAAGGTAAGTTTGGCAGTCACCAAAGGTGAGTGATCTGAGGTTTTTTTTGTTGTTAGACACAAGTTACCCATAACACGGTCTCCCAGGGCAAATTAGTATCGCACCTGGAACACTTCAAAATATGATGAAGATTATATTTTCTGAATTACTGGAACTTCCAAAGATGAGGTAGAGATGTGGAGCATCACCCTTGTGATGTGGAAGGAGTCATAACTAAGCTTTGAGATTAAGAGATGTAATGGCATAGCATGGCTCCTGGAACCAATCTCATGGAGAGGACTGATGCTGAGTGCAGTCGCACCAAGATTTGATCCTATTGCCAGAGAGCAGGCTAAATCTGTGTTTTGGGGGGAGTTGGCCTGTTAAACTTTGTTTGTATAAAGGATACAAGGTTATACAAGTATTTGCTTCTTGTGCATTAAAGTCCAAAATGTGTATAAAGTTTCTTTTGCAAAATTTCTTTTTCTTAATCTTGGATTTGGCTCCTGGAATCTCTTGAACTTCTCATGTTCCTTATTGATGTCCATCTAGCTTGATATTACTACATCTAGCCATCACAAGTTTGTCTGTCTGTATCTGGAAGTCCCACAGAATCTTTCTGAACCGTTCTCAGAATCATTCTCAAACACCCTTGAGGGTGTATCCCACTTTGAGCTTGGGACTTCCAGGTCATACACAGGTGTTCCTGTATACTATGACAGCCACTTGGCCATACCTGGACCCTACAGATGGTGCACAGTTAAGGCCCTTTTACACCGGATGCGTTGCGTAAAAACGACACGAAATTCCGAATCTTTCGGGTGCGAACTTGTTGAGTAACCTACATACACACTGGACGCGTTGCGTTTTTGCGAATAAATCCTCCCTATATAACGCGCGGTGGAAAAAAAAAATGCAGTCGACATCAAGCAATGAAGTAATGAGGCCCTGATGTTTCTAAACAAGAGAAGGAAGAAAGAGAGATTCTGGGTTCATCCAACTCATAAGGAAGCAGCAGCAGGGAAATTTTCATGGTTTGATCCTGGAATTAATGCTGCATCACAGATGCTTTCGCGCATATTTCTGGATGTTAGTGGGACAGTTTGAGCTCTTGTTGGCAGAGTTGGGATCACATGTGAGGAGGCAGAGGATAATATCAGAGAGCTGACTGACCCAGAGCAGCGTGTAGCTGTGAGTCTGAGGTAAAATATTATGATTTTATTGTTCCCACATCACTGTATATTCAGTACATCGGTGCACGTTTTGAGCTATGACCTCACATGCTGCTAAATGCAGCACTCTGATTGGTCAGTCCTGTTTGTTCACTTGCGAAAGTCAGAAAAATCGAACTTGATCCGAAAAAATAAATGCCGCAAATTCGTCCTGTGAAATGACGTGGTCGGTGTGAACGGCTGCATTAAGAACAGGCGAGTCCGAAAAATATTTTTAATGCACGAAACATTCGCACGTAATTTACGTGTCCGGTGTGAAAGGGCCTTTAGTCCAACTCCTCCGGGACCATTGCCAGAATGTTTGCTGTGTCTCCCAGCATGGTCTCAAGAACAAGAACTCTAGGAGAGCTGTACAGGGCTGTAGAAGGTCCTTAACCCATTGTCAGGACTGGTATCTGCTCCTTTAGGAGGAACAGGATGAGCGCTGCAGAGCTACAAAATGACCTCCAGCAGACACTGGTGTGAATGTCTCTGATCAAACAATCAGAAACAGACTTCATGAGGGTGGCCTGAGGGCCTGACGTCTTCTAGTGGGCCCTGTGCTCACTGCCCAACACCTTGGAGGCTGATTGGCATTTGCTATAGAATACCAGGACTGGAGGGTCCACCACTCTTTTCACAGATGAGAGCAGTTTTGCCCTGAGCACATGTGACAGATGTGAAAGGATCTGGAGAAGCCACGGAGAACATTATGCTGCTTGTAACATTGTTCAGCATGTCCGGTTTGGTGGTGGGTCAGTGATGGTCTGGGAGGCATATCCATGGAGGGACATACAGACATCTACATGCTAGGCAATGGCACCCTGACTGCCATCAGGGATCAGGATGAAACCCTTGGACCCACTGTCAGACCCTATGTTGGTGCAGTGGGTCCTGGGTTCCTCCTGGGTTCCTCCTGGTGCACCCGGCTTCATGTGGCAAGAGTATGCAGGCAGTTGAAGGAATTGATAGCATTGACTGATCCCCACAATCACCTAAGCTACAGTACTGTAAATCAAACAGAACACCTCTGGGACATTTAGGTTTGGTCCATCTGACACCAGCTGGTTGCACCTCAGAGTGTCCAGGAGCTCAGCGATACCATGGTCCAAATCTGGTTGGAGTTCTACCAGGGCACCATCCGTCATCTCATTAGGAGCACACCTCAATATGTCAGGCATACACACAAGCACATGTGAGTCATTCAAGCTAATGGTGGGCAGATCCAAATATCAATAGTACTGACACTGATCTGGTATTGTATCAGATCAGTGCTAGTGTGATAGGATCAGTGCTTTAGTTTGTGTATGTTCAGTATGTTGTGTTCATTCATCAGAAACAAAACATGTAAGTGCAAATAGGCACACTTTGCTGCCCCCTCCTCCCTGCTCTGCTGTGATTGGTTGTCCTGTGTTCACTTGACTCAGCAGCACTGAGCAGAGCCATGTGGGCTGCAGTGGGTGAGAAAGCAGAACAGCCTATACAGGTACTTTTTAGCAGTGATGTGTTTTAGAAGGAAACTCTCTACTGACATGAAAGAGCATGAAGCTGAGAACTTTGTCTCAGAACAAGCAGGAGGAAGAAAATCCCTCAAACACACACAGCCCCCCAGCACAGACCAAACCACCAACTTTCCAAGATGGCGGCTGCACCTCTTTACCTCGTGTTGCCTGTCTCTGTGTCTGAGTGACTGTTTTCAGTGCTGTTCAAGTGAATTTGAAGAACACCAGTCAGGATATGAGTTTTCTTGGATTATTCTAACACACATATTAGTGTTACTGTTTTCATTTATTGTAATGAATGTAAAGTGGGCCCCAAGTCTGGATCTGACTAGTTCTGGCAGCTCTGCATGCAGAAAGCGTGCTAAGCAAAAACCCTTTATTAAACAGTAAAGGTTCCCTCCATCCATACTCTTGTGCTTATCCTGTTCATGGTCGCGGGGGCTTGTCTTTGGACTGTGGGAGGAAACCGGAGGAAACCCACGCAGACACGGGGAGAACATGCAAACTCCACACAGAGAGGCCTGGGCCAAGGTGGAATCGAACCCAGACCTAGACGTCATTCTAGCCACTGTGTGTGTTGCCCACAGTAAAAATGAACTTTAACCTTAAACCTTTCCTTCTTTAAAATTAAGGAAATAATTCACCTTGCCTCCTCAATGCTCCTGCAGGACTTGTATTTCCCTGTTGGCCTGGACCATGGAGCCTGCGGTTCTGGAACTGAGTCTGCTGACAGTCTGCTTGAGCTTGATGGGTCCAGTCTTCTCGTGATAAAGGGAAGTTCTTTAATCTTCTCTCTAACAGTGATTATTGAATGCTGTCTGTTGGACCCTGGCTGATTAGATTTTGTTTAATTTATTCCCACCATTCCCCAACCTGATTTCCTGGTCAATGTGTGATGTCACACAGCATCAGCATCATGTGACTGGGAAGAGTCAAAAATCTGGACCACACAATATTTTAACAGCAGTAATGGGGATTTCTAACAATATTTTGCTGCTATATCCCTTTCAGCATGTTATACTCAGCAGCTCTTATCAACAACTCTCCGTGCAGGTATAGGAAGATTTGAAGAGCAAGATGAACCTTTTTTTTAATTTATACAGGGCACAAACTGGGATTTTAAAATCTTTAGGACCTCTTCAAACTTGATCATCAGTGGAGAACTCATTTTATGAGCTTCAACTGACTCATTGGTTCCATACACTGGTTTATTCTTGGTTCCATACACTGTTGTGCATTCTTCCAAAGGCACTAGTGCAAGGAGAACTCAGTCTGAAATATGACAAAACTCTGTGCAAAGAAAATGCGTCATTGTTCTTTTGCTTCTACTATTTGGAAATGTGCAGCCTAATCCTGTAATCTTGGTCCAGATTATAAATGTTCGACTGCTCCGTGTGATTTTAAAACAAGACCTGGCTTTGGTATTATTCACCTAAATATCAGAGGTCTTTCAAACTGGACTTGGTGAACATTTGGGTGAAAACTTAAATCCTGATATTCTTCTACTGTCTGAAACCTGACTTACAAAATCAGTGACTGAAAAGTTATTGTAATTACAAGTTACAATCTTTTTCATCCTGACTGCCACAGAAAAGTTGGTGTTCCAATTTAAAAAGCAACCTCCATGCTACCGTCCAGTCTTCAGTGTCTGTTGGCAAACAATTTGAATTCTTGCCCATCAAAACCCATCTTTCCAAAGGCCATTTTAATCACTACTGTAGGATGTTATTTAGCATCCTCAGCAAGCAGTGAGGCTTTAATTTCATTCAGTGATAAACTATCTACCTTAGATTGTAATGAACATCATGCAGATCCACAAGGCCTTGAAGCAGTTGGATTCAAATAAATCTGCAAGAGCAGATGAACTGGATCCTCATTTAATTAAACTGACTGTAGATTTTATAGCAGAACCACTAACTTATGTTCTCCTGAACAACGAGATTCCTGTGATATGGAAATCTGCCTGTGGTTTCCCTTTATTGAAAGGAGGTGATCCCTCAGATGTTAATAACTGTAGGCTCATATCTAAACTGTGTGTTTTAGCAAAGGTTTGTGGAAAGCCTATCAGTGAACAACTTAAAGAATTTCTGGATAAAAATTCTGTTCTGTCACAGTGTCAGACAAGATTTAGAAACCAGCACAGCACATTAAGAGAAATGATGTTATCAAGGCGATGGACTGCAAACTATACTGTGCTGCTCTTTTTCTTGATTTGTCAAAGCCCTTTGACACAGTTGATCATTTTGGTTAATAGGTTAAATAATATCAGTTTATCTGTGAACACTGTAAGTTGGTTTTCCAGTGAACACAGTGTATCCACTGTGCTGGTTCTTTTTCCTCTGTCTTACCAGTATCTAAGGGAGTTCCCCAGGTCTTTATAGTAGGACCACTGCTCTTCTCTCTCTATGTAAATAACTTATGTGATAATTTATCAAATGCTGCATTCAATTTTTATGCAGATGACACAATTATTTATTGTTTATCTCCTTCATTAGTACAAATCCTTGTATTATTGCAGGCTGACTTTGATGTTGTCCAGTCCCATTTAATCCAACTTAAATTGGTGTTAAATGCAGAAATATTGAAGTTCATGTTATTCTCAAATGGCAGAGTTGTTGTCTAACCTAATATTTAAAACATTCATACAGCTATAACCTTACATGGTCTGATGGTTTGTGGCTGAGCTGCTGTGGTTCCTAAATGCTTCCAATAATTCCACTTAGAGCTGGAACATTGAGGAGGGAAGAAATTTCACAAAGTGACTTTGACCTGTTGCAGCACCACACTCAGATTCCTTAGAGAAAGAACGAGCCGTTCTTTCACAAATGTTTGTACAGCCTGCAGGGCCAGGTGCTGGATTTTACACACCTGTGGCAATGGGACTGAAAACACCTGAATTCAGTGACTTTGAGCTGGAGGCCAAGATTTTTATCCATAGAGTTCATATTTGTAAAAATAAAAGAACATCAAGTTTCTCAGGTTCAACACTTCCGGTTTTCCTCGTGGTATTTTCTAATGAACACAGGCTTTGAAGGTTTAAACTGGAATCCTGCACCTCTATTCCTGATGGAAACGTGTGTTTTCCTCTACGAGTGTGTGTCGGAGCTCTGATGATAGAATGAATAAATGAAAGTGGGACTCACCGAGGAGCAGCGATGCAGACGGAGTCTTCATGGTGTCTGAATGTCTGAGGTGTGAACAGCACAGAGATGCCTTCAGCTTCATCAATTTCCTGTTAACACTTTCACAGCATCGTTATCTGTGCACCATCACTTAAGGTTAGAGGTCAACTCTTTCATCTGAGTTAGCAGATTTCAAAAGATTAAAAAACAAATGGCCATGCAACATATGTATGACTTTAAAATACTTGTAAACAATTTTGTCACATCATCACTGGGACCCTGTTCTTGTTTTGTATGACTATGTAAACATTTGGCATTTTATTTACTATTTATTGTATTATTTTATTGTTGTAAATTTAGTATGTTTTGGAAACAGGTCTCTTTTGCAAATGAGACACTGAGTCTCAATGGGATTACCGTATTTTTCGGACTATACGTCGCTCCGGAGTATAGGTCGCACCAGCCAAAAAATGCATAATAAAGAAGAAAAAACATATATAGGTCGCACTGGACTATAAGTCGCACTTTTTTTGGGGGGGGGGGGTTTGATAGAATCCGAGACCCAGAGCACAAATTCCATCTTGAACGGCAATTTAAAATAATAATGGATTAAAGAACAGGACGAACACGGTTACACCTACGTTATGCTAACGTAGCACATTCAGCTACATGACGCACAACGAACACGTGTTCGGTATTGTAACGTTGTAAACACACTTCCAAAGTCGGCGATATTCACAACAAAGGTCGTCTTTATTAACAGAAAAACGGCTGCTGTAGGCCACAGCCACGCCAACCACAACTACAACAGCGGAACAGCAACACACCCACAGGCAAGCTCTCGGTCTTTTTCTCTCTCTCCATGCTGCCTTCACGAACCTCCCGAACAGTCCGAAATCCCACAACATCAACACGCTCTCTAACTAAGAGAATCGCTACAGTATGTTAACGTAACATTAAGTTATTCAGATAACCATAGCATAAAGAACATACTAACAAGTTAACCAAACCATCAATCCATTGAATTCTTCATCCTCGGTGTCACTTCTAAACAATTCCGTACACTCCGTAGACGAAGCGCCGCTTCCTCTTCTGTGTCGCGTTAGTCAGACTCGTCGTCAGCTGCAGTTCCAATTATTCCAGCCTTTCTGAATCCCAACAGGATGGTTTGTCACTGAAGCCCATGTTTTCTTGATCCATCCAATGACTTCCAGGAAAGTTGGGTGGCGCATTCTCCCAGTTGCTGTTAAGCTGTGCTCTCCGTCCATCATCCACTGCGCCCACAGGTTACGCAAGACTGCCTTAAAGCTGCAGTTCACGGAGATGTCAAGTGGCTGGAGTATTTTGGTTCATGTGTTATAAATGTCACATATACGTCGCTCCGGAGTATAGGTCGCACCCCCAGCCAAACTATGAAAAAAAGTGCGACTTATACTCCGGAAAATACGGTACCTGTATAAATAAAGGTTGAACAAAAATTTAAAAATTAGCTTTTATTTTTAAACCGTCACAATGTGGCCCGTGTGACTGGCAGCAGCCAATCAGATTAGTTTCTGTTCTACTGGTTTCCATCCAAACTGGTTTCCATCCAGACTGGTTTCCATGCAGACTGGTTTCCATGCAGACTGGTTTCCATCCAGACTGGTTTCCATGCAGACTGGTTTCCATCCAAACTGGTTTCCATGCAGACTGGTTTCCATGCAGACTGGTTTCCATCCAGACTGGTGGGTTTTCTGCTTTCCTGCAGACAGCAGTGGATTCAGCACTAACACAGGATCCAGAGTTGAGGAGAACTGAAGGAACAACAGGAGGAAACAGAGAGTTTGTTGGTATTTCGAGTGTGTTCAGCCTTCTGCTGAATTATTTAGAGTTTGACTGTAATGACCATGGGTGATACTGCTGTCAGTGCTGTTATTGCAGGTGTGAATTATTTTGTTGGTTAAACATAAGAAACATTGAAGCTACTGAGGCCTAACATGGAAACTTAATAATAAAAGATCTAAAGAACAAACAGTTCCTGAGAGGAACAAAGACCTCAGCACAGAGCTGAGCTCATCTTATAATAGTGTCACTGTGAAACTGCTCAGTCCCACCCAAGGTGTGAAACTGCTTTCATAGCTTCAGTTTAAATGTGACCTTCAGTTATTTTTAATCATGTTTCAGCATCAGCAGCTCTGAGAAGTGACCACAGACACACACAGAGACACAAAGATCTCACACTTTGTTTACTGGAAAGTTGAACCACAGCTGTGAGACTGCTTCTGCTCACTGACAGAGTGAGATGGATTTAGCTCAGAGCTTTGTGGTCTGCTGACAGAGACCGAGGGTCTTTACATGTTTGTTGCTTTCTGGGTGAGATGTAAAGATATCGCTCATGGCGTGTGTGTTTGTGTGTGTGTGTGTGTGTGTGTGTGTGTGTGTGTGTGTGTGTGTGTGTGTGTGTGTGTGTGTGTGTGTGTGTGTGTGTGTGTAGTTCTGATTACTCACTGCAGGGCTGTTCTGTCAGGTGCAGAGCTGCTGCTGAACCACAGCAGGATGTGATCAGTCAGGACACTCCCAGCAGAGCTGTGATAGAAACACACCTGCAGATGTTGTGGCAGACAGACTCACACACACACACACACACACACACACACACACACACACACACACACACGCACACACACCCTGATCGATATCTTTACTTCTCAGATAAACATTTGTTAAAAAAGATTAATTATAATAACTTTGATCTGATTTAAGACACTGTTTTTGTTTAAATCCTGTCGTCTGACAGACTTTGCAGCCAGTATTATGATCTGAATGCTGTGCCAAACATATTTGCTCCTCTACAGGCTCCTCTTGTTAATCTTTGTCCTTTTATTTGTTGATTTCTGTTATTTTCACATACATGTATGTGTGTTGTAGTAATGTCAGAGCTGACAGGCTGAGAGAAAAGCATGAAGAAAGAAAACAAAAAAGGGGACAGAGAGCACAGTTAAATAAAGCACAGAGGTTCATCAGCTGCTGCAGCTGGAAAAAAGAAAGAATACATTCACCAACCATGTTCTCAGCTGCATAATGCTATGATCCCTCCTAATGTCAGTGGATTTAGGTCAGATGTGTATATAAGGAACTTATTTCTCCAACCATCTCCACTTAGCACAGCTGCTACTTCAGGGACCTTTGTAGGGAGACACGTGACTATGGCAACCTTTGACCCTTATGCTGACATGACCCTCCAACACTTTTGCAACCACTGCTGATTTCACAGATACATCATCACACATCACACTCAACAGACGTCCACGCATAAAAGAGACGAGAAGAGACGGAGTTTAAATTAGAATACAAAAGTCACAGTGGGGTACACAAAGTGGAAGGTTTAAGGATTTGTTTTTATCAGAGGAGACACAGCTCTGCTTATGAGTATGATAGAAAACATCTTTGTTTCTGATGATGTCATGAATGCTGTGAAGACTCCTGTAAATTCTGCCTTGTGTAGGCTGAAAATCATCAGACTACTAGAAAATAAAAATGGTGTGTGCGTATGTGTGTATTACAACAAATGTTGGATATATAAATAATGTTGATAATAACAATAATCTTTTTTTTTCCAGATGTTGTTACATACAAAGCGATGCCTTGTGTCTCAACCTCAGCACCATCACAACAGCTGTTCCAGACCCCTCCTGATGCCCCTTCTTCACAGTCAATATCTACACAACTAGTAGATGATCTGATGGAGGACGCTGTGAAGGCCTTAGACTCATCACACCACACCTGCTGTCTGAGGCCCAGCAGAGCGACCCTGAAGAAATGTGCCACAGTTATCAAGTTAACCGTCCCATCTATGATCATCACAGCTGTTTGTATGATTATTCCATTACAACGTGGTGATGGAAAGATTACAGACAGATCGCTTCATTCCAGCCATCCGACTCTTCTTGTGGTCCAGCTGCCTGTAGGACGCACACAAGGAGGTCAGTGTTTCATTTGTGTGTTTTTATTACAAGAGGACAACAAAATATGAACAGCTGTTTAATGTATGTTTTTAAATAAACGTCTTTAAAACTCTTTCTTCATCTACACGACCCTGTGGGACGTATTCTTCTCCTTCAGCAGATCTATGAACTTCCTCTGAGGTCTGTCTCTTTATTTTCCAGCTCCAGTGTATCCACGTTTCTCCTCTGCACATGTGCAAACTGTCTCATCCGTATCTCTGTCCACCTTTTGTCTCCAAGCTTGAGGAATGCCTCTGATGTCCTCAGATCTATTCCTGCTCACTACAAATGAAGATCTGAACCTCTGCCAGGAGCATTTTTTTTTTGTTAGTGACTCCGTCTCCAAAAAACACACATCACAGGGTCTCCTTAAAAATCACTGCATTATTAATCCACTTATAACTGCTGCAGTTTGTGACAATACCTGGGTAACTTACTCATTCACAGAGCTTGTTGGTTACCAAAAAGAAAAAAACAAATAAAAAACAAACAAACAAAAAAAACACATGCATTGAAAATGATGCTGAATTCATCGTCCTTTCACTCCTCTGATGCTTTTAGGTTTAGTATGAAGAAACACATTTCTGTGGAAATAACCTGTGGTGATGAACAGCTGTCATAGGAGAAAAATAAACCAGTGATTATACTAACTGAGTTAAAACAGTAGTTTAAGTTTATTTATCCAAAACAAAGAGAGAGAGTTAACCATCAGGACATGGGTTTGAATCAAACACAGGAGGGAGGGAGGATGGATGGATTGATGATTGGATGGATGGATGGGATGGATGATGGATGGATGATGGATGATGGATGATGGATGGATGGAGGATGGATGGATGATTGATGGATGGATGGAGGATGGATGAGATGGATGGATGGAGGGGAATGGAATGGATGGATGTATGGATGGTGGATGATGGATGGGTGATGGATGGATGGATGATGGATGGATGATGGATGGATGGATGGATGATGATGGAGGGATTGATGGATGGATGATGGATGGATGGATGGATGATGGATGATGGATGGAGGTGATGATGGATGGATGGATGGATGGCTGGATGGAGATGGATGATAGATGGGGATGGCTGGGCTGATGGATGATGGAGTATGGATGGATGATGGATGAGGGATTGATGGATGGATTTCTGATGGATGGATGGATGATGATGGATGATGGATGGATGGATGGCTGGATGGATGGATGATGGATGGTGATGATGATGGAGGATGGATGGAGGGATGGATGGATGGGTGGAGGATGGATGGTGATGGGATGGATGATGGATCCATCCATCCATGGATGGATGGATCCAAAACATCACCTGATACCAAATCCTCCATCCATCCATCCATCCATCATCCATCCATGGATGGATGGATGGATGGATGGATGGATGGATGGATGGATGGATGGATCACTCCTTTTTGTTTAACCTTTATATCAGGGTGGATTTTAATGAGGTAAAGCTTATGAAGTGGATGAAAAAGGATGGCAGGAACCTGCAGCAATAATGTTTTCATAGAGCTAACAGCTTTGACTATGCATCACAAATATGACTGTGACACTGTTAATTTAATCTAATACTTTTAACTAACGCATTTCAATGTGATGGTTTTACTCATAAAAACATCACCTGATACCAAATCCTGTCATTCATCATTTCATAGTGGATGTGATGCTTTGAGTGAGAGTTTGAGGAAAGCTTTGATCATCCTTTCATGTGAGCTGCTTGGTTACAACATAGTTTCATTTTTCATTTTATCCAGAGGTTTAAACACAATCATATAGGAGTGTGTGTCTACACAACCATGAGTCCTGTGTGTGTCCAGCTTGTGTGAAACAGTAAAAGTTGGAAGCTGTGATAATCTGCAGATATATATCTTTTATGAACACACATATGCAAACAAAACATCTGAAGTCTTTATGGCTCACGATCAGATGAATAGATTATTGATTACCTTTGAAGAATAACAGTACTACAGTGGAGATGGTACCACAATGATGAAGTACAAAGCTACTTCAACACCTTTGGGATTTATGAGTACTGATGTGTATTTGTGGATGTTTTACTCTATTAAGATCAATGCCCCTCTGTACCACACACCAGGAACACCAAATATACTTAATTAGGTTTGATCTTTGTAGCATGGATCATAACTAAGTGAACCATTAAATCCATACTGTGGCACATGGTAGTCTCTGATATGATGAAGCCCAGTTTGGGGAATAAACTGAAGCTGCATCACTACTACGTTACAGCTTTTAGTTGAATACCAGTTTGTTGCAGACTTTGACCAACAACAGTGTTATGGTACAAAGTAAAATACTTCAAACTGCAATAATATAATATGTTTAAATATAGGCGTGTTGGTAAAACAGTGATAATGGTTTAACACAGTGTATAAGTGATTAAAATAGTTAGGAAATTAGTTTTAAAAAGTGGGGGTCATGAACTTTAGCGAGTTAGTATGAACATATATGAGGTCTATGACACAGTTGTGTGTCTGCGAGGCCCTGTGTAAGTGTGGGAATGTTTTTACAGTACAAAAGTAAAAACACCTTGTAGTAAAGGTCAAAGTAATTGTGTGTTTTCAGGGATTAAATAAAGGAACCTCCTTGTGTGGTGGAAACATGTCAGACTGTAGGAGGCGTCACACTTTCTGTGAGCTGCTTTGTAAACACAGCTGTGATGTATGCAAATGGTTTAACACAGTGATTACAGGTTACATCGTTCGGTGTCAACAAAAACCGTGTAAGGATAACAGGATTTTTGATGACCAATGGATTGGCTTTAACTGTGTTTATGACATGCTGATGGTTGGCTGAGAACATCAGCAGTAATACATAAACACTTCTTTGATGAAGTAATCACAGGAATACACAATATGGGAAACAGTGCAAACACCTGGCAGCTAGTGAACACACCTTGTTTCAGGGTTATATCGATAGAAGTGCTATCGATATAAACCGGCTTCTTTCAGATGAAGCCCGTTTGCTGTAGTTTGTTGTGTTTGTGGTTATCTTGTTACCACAGTAACTGTTGTTCCTCTCCTTCCTGTGCCTAATAAACTGTGTGACTGCTTTAAGTGTTGCTCTGCACTCGTTTCTGTAAAACGTGGAAAACAACAAGAAATGTTTCTCAGCTTCACGGTTACTCACAGCACCTTGACTTTGCTTCTTTATCTGTTTGTTCCTGTGGTATTCAGTGTTCTATTTATTCATTTATTTTCTTCCCATACTTTTTCATTGTGACTGTCTGAGTGTTTATACACACAATGTTCATGTTGTGGTTCTCTTCCTGAAACTAAAGCTTACAAACACAAACAGCACTGCAGAGTGAACATACAGGTTATTGCAGCTGCTGCTGGCTCTGACTGACATAAACACACAGATGGAGGCTGTGCTGTTTCTATAAAAATATTGTAATTTAAAGCATTTTATAATGTGACCACATTTGTACAGTGCTGCCACCTAGTGGACCTTTTATTTATGTTTTTAATAGGACAGATTTGGAGCTAATCAGTGAAAGCAGCTCAGCACATGGTGCAAAAGAGTTCTTTGGACACATTTGTGTGTAAGTAGTTCATGCATTAGTTCTGACTGTGTTTCTACTATTTGTTAGTCTTCTGATATTTTATTTTGGATAATTTTTTGATGTGTGTGTGTGTGTGTGTGTCTGTGTGTGTGTGTGTGTGTGTGTGGGGTCTTTCTCTTACTTACTCTCTTACTTTCTCTTACTTACAGGCCATAAAAGTGGTGCCTGGTACCTATAATATGAAAATAATGACTCCATGTACTAGTATGAAAACAATATAGGATATAAAAATAGTCTCAGCACAAGTAATAAAAGTGAAAATAGTGACAGTACAAATGACATAAGTGAATATAAAAGTAGATATATTCCTGTATATATAAATATTGATAAATGAAAGTAACAGTGACCCATGAGAGCAATACTGGTAGTTAGCAATGGGGCAAAGTAGTGTGAAGTATTGAGATAATGGATGAGTCCCTTCTAGCAGTGGAAGAGCGGCCCTTACAGTACAGAGCAGGTAATGATGGATGAACCACTGCTGTGGGCCCAGCCTGTATCTATGTAGTATGAAATATTGAACGGGCCTCTGCTAGCAGTAAGGAAAGTATAGATGATAAATGAAAGTAGTAAAAAATCCCCTACAACTGGACTCCAAGCTGCTCCTGCTGATCACTGCTATGCTGGACCTGAAGATGTGGCCTGTGATGTCTGCACTGGGAGAAAAATGAAGGCAGTGAAGTCCTGTTTGTTCTGTCTGATCTCTTACTGTGAGGAACACCTTCAGCCTCTTTATGATTCACCTCAATTCAAGAAACACAAGCTGGTGGAGCCCTCCAAGAAGCTCCAGGAGAACATCTGCTCTGGTCATGATGAGGTGATGAAGATGTTCTGCCGTACTGATCAGCAGATTATCTGTTATCTCTGCTCTGTGGATGAACATAGAGGCCACCACACAGTCTGAGCTGCAGCAGAAAGGACTGAGAGGCAGAGAGAGCTCGAGGGGAGTCGACTAAACATCCAGCAGAGAATCCAGGACAGAGAGAAAGATGTGAAGCTGCTTCAACAGGAGGTGGAGGCCATCAATCAGTCTGCTGATCAAACAGTGGAGCACAGTGAGAAGATCTTCACTGAGCTGATCCGTCTGATCCAGAAAAGAAGCTCTGATGTGAAGCAGCAGATCAGATCCCAGCAGGAAGCTGCGATGGATTTCCTTTAACACAGAGTGGATCATCTAGAGTTGCCGCCTGTCTCGTAAAATACCCGTATGTTACGGGACTCCGTGGAATACGGCTCCGTAACATGCCGTGTTCCGTACTTTACGGGACGGGTGGCAACTATCACTGACATGCATTTCCACGCCTCCACTGCTCTCTGTGTGTCTGTGTGTGTTGTGCTCGCTGAGAATTTCAGCTGTTATTTTTGTCTTTACTTCAGCTGTAGCTACCAGGACTGGTTTGCTAGAGCGCGGGCCATTAGCACTAGCGATGGTTCGGTACCGGAAGCCCCCCCCCCCCCCCCAGGACCGAGGGGCTCCGTCAAAATATTTTTTATACTTTAATCGCTTATTAGTGACTAAATATAGACCTGCAGTAGAAACGTATTTTCGAGAATGCTTGTGAATACAAAGCATTACATCATTACTCACACATGCACCATGGCTCCCGCAGCCACTAGTTTTTCAAAACACTCATAACTGCGCAAAAGCAAAGAGACGGTGAGCTTTTTCCAGCGTCCAAAACAGCAGCTTTTTCTTTTAGTAACCACCATTAAATCTGGGAAACAGCTGGAGGTCCTTCATCAAGCACCTGATCAGCAAGTGTTAAGGTGAAGAAAAGAGAACTTTGTAGCTGCTCCATCCACTGCTGTTTGTTCACAGGCGAAAAACTGCAGTATGGAAGTTAAAATATGCAGATATACTGTTAATTAAAAATGTACTTCTTATCCGATTAAATAGAATACTCAATTACTAAAATAATCGTTTTATGCAGCTCTAGTTGTTTTGAACGCAATTTTGTTATATTATGATGGAATGACATTATATAATTAATTGTATAATGATTAATTTCATTGTATGTATAATGCCAATAAAGTTCTATTCTATTTTAAGTTTTTATAAGTTGCTAACCTTTGAAACTGAGATATTTTATCAAAATAATTGTAATTAAAAGAATTAAGATGCATTCCAGTCTGGCTGCTGAGCAGAAGCTCCAGCTTTATAGCAGGTAAGGACTGAAGAGCAGCCATGATGACAAAGGTAACATGAGCCTTTATGTTGTAGAATCCTGTTCCTCACTTCATTAGTCATTAATGCTGTCATTAAACTGCAGCTGATTCCAGGTATATTGTAGCATATGTAGAGTGTAGCTGTAAAGTTGAGCAGCTTCAGTGCTGTGTTGTGTGTGTGTTTTGCTGCAGAGTCAGTGACTAGTTTGGTATCTGTGTTTGTAGAGATGATGTTTGTTTACTGTGCTGTTAGCTGGTTTTGCCATTAGGTGGCGCTGTTTGTATTAGTTCAGGTGGATGCTGTCACAGTAACAGACGTACCTGCTTAAACAAATGAAGCAGTGATGAGCAGTGTGACTCTCACAGTGGTTTATTAGGCTTCATGCAAACAGACGATCAGATTCTATAACTAATCACAAATATGGTTTCAGCCATTGTCATTCCAGCTGAGGCTACAGATGAGCTGCTGGGATGCACTGGTTTACAGTATATGAAGCAGAAATATTACAGCCATCATCACATCTTAACTGAATCAAAGCAAAAAGGATCATCCTGCAGCAGTTTGATCATGAACTGATGCAGCAACAATGCAGGAAGTCATCAAGGTGTCCCTGACTCTGGGAAAGGAGAGGACAATGAAAAGCAGGCTGCTTTCTCCACATGTCCAACCTGCAGTCAATCAGCTGCTGCTCCTTCTTCTCCCATTCCAAACCCAGAGACTGAAACACTGAGCACACATGCAGTCAGAGAGGTTCACCCCACACAATCAAAGTGCTGAGCTAACAAGTGATTTTAGGATTCAAACTTAGTGTTTAGAACAAATAAAATTAAACGTCTCATTTCCCCTCTGACTGACCCACTCATGCTGTCCTCTGATCATGGCTGCAGACATGTCACAGTCTTCAGTCTTTCCCCCCACGGCCCAGTTATCATAACACACAAGATTATCGTTGACCCAGAACCACAAACCCAGAAAGCAGGAGTAGCGCAGTCCCAGCCACACAAAAGGAGTCGAGGCCATTTTGGCTCTTTCCTGGACCCATGCCTGCTCCTGAGGGTTGGAGATGGTAACCAGGTCATGGTAGTTCTTTCTGCAGTAACTCAGAGCTTCCTCCCAGGTCTTGTTTTCCTTGATCAGAATAAATTGATCTGCTGTAAAAAGCACAGAAACAGTGAAATCAGATAAATCTGGAACCTGGAAAGTCTCTGTGTGCTCGGTCCAGTTTGACAGAAAGAAGAAACGTCACAATCTAACAAAACATTTCAGCGTTTCCTCAAATCTGTGAAACCTCTGAAACACGTTCAGCATACATGCAAATTTAAAGGAATCTAGGATCCATATACTGAACTACATCCTCTCAGCGATTCTGGTGCTCAGGGGCGATTCTAGGGACAGATCTGCAGGGGGGCTCCGCCCCTAATCATGTCTTCATATATACATTGCAATATTTTCTTTGGAGGAAATCAATAATGGAATATATTCAAACCTTTACAGCTCTGCAGGTCGTTTTAGGCAGGCTTTACAAAAAATAGAATCCACATTTAATAACAGTACAACACACTGCTGAGTTATGTGAGATCATCATCAGTGAATGTGGACAAAACTGTAGTTTAAACCAGGCTGTGCAGAGATGAGACAATCAGTACATCTCACAGCAGGGTGCAAGATGCTAGCAGGCAGGGCTTACATGGAACAGCATAACCAAGTGGCCCTCATAGTATACAGGAACATCTGACCTGTATGACCTGGAAGTCCCGAGGTCAAAATGGGACACGCCTCCAAGGGTGGTTGAGAACAACAGAGCTAAGATCCTACAGACAGACAAACATGTGATGGCTAACCAACCGGACATCGTAGTGGTGGACAAACAGAAGAAGAAGTAATGACAGAGCAAGTGATACAAAGTGACAGCAACATTAGGAAGAAGGAACACGAGGAGCTTGATGAACACCAAGGGCTCAGAGAGCAGCTGGAAAGGATGTGGAAGATGAAGGTAACAGTGGTCCCCGGGGTAATCAGAACACTCGGGGCAGTGACCCCCAAACTGGGAGAGCGGCTCCAGCAGAACAACATCCAAGATCTCTGTCCAGAAGAGCACAATACTGGGAACAGCTAAGATACTGCACAGGACCCTCAAGACTTGAAGAGAACGACCAACCACAAGGTGTGTGTGTGTGTGTGTGTGTGTGTGTGTGTGTGTGTGTGTGTGTGTGTGTGTGTGTGTGTGTGTGTGTGTGTTCAACGACCCTGAAAAGGGTGAGTATAAGAAATTGGATAATTTAGATTTCATAGAGTGCTCTCCTCTTTTTGTACTGTAAAAAAGTCTTAATTTAGTTTTCATACATTTGACTAAATTTTCAGGTTGTTTTTATAATGTGAAATATCTATAAAATTACAAACACAGTGAATTACTATGTCTAATGTAAAATAATATGAAAAACAACATGTTTTTGTGGAGAAAATTTGTTTTTGTGAACAAAAAGATTAAAAACAGTTAACGTGCTTTTATGAATGTGTCATTTTTATTTCAAAGATAATCTGTATTTGCAGGAATAAACTAACTTCTCTAAACTCTGATACACTGAGTGTAAAACTACACAGAAAATGTGTGAAATACATGAATTTGTTTATGAAAGAAATATTGTGTCATTATGGAAGATTTCTCCACTAAAAGGCTGAAATATATATTTTTATTATTCCATCCATCCATCCATCCATCCATCCATCCATCCATCCATCCATCCATCCATCCATCCATCTCAGCTCACCAAGGGCTGGGCCATGGGGGCAGCAGCCCAAGAAGTGAAACACAGACCTCCCTCTCCCCAGCCACCTCCTCCAACACTCATTCCCAGGCCAGCTGGGAGATATAACCTCTCCAGCATGTCCTGGGTCTCACCCAAGAGGGGTCCAGGGGGCATCCCAGTCAGATGCCTGAACCACCTCGACCGGCTCCTCTCGATGTGGAGGGGCAGCAGCTCTACTCTGAGCCCCTCCTGAATGGCTGCTCTCCTCACCCTCTCTCTGAGAGGCCAGCCACCCTTCAGAGGAAGCTCATTTCTGCTGCTTCCCTTTGTGATCTCCTTCTTTTGGTCACTACACAAAGCTCATGACCACAGGTGAGGGTGGGGACGTAGACTGACCGGTAAATCAACAGCTTCACCTTCACGCTCAGCTCCCTCTTCATCACAACAGACCGGTGCATCACTGCCATCATTGAAGACGCAGCCCCCAACCCATCTGTCAACTCGTGACCCCGAGACCCTGAGATAGCTAAACTCACTTTGGGCATCCACTAAGACACTAAGTCAGAGCAGCGGCTCCTCCATGATCAGAAGTGATGACAAACCTTCATCAAAAGCATGGAGCGCCTCTGTGCCAGTGCACTGACAACATGCTGGACATTAAAACCTGAACCGTCTCCAGTAAGTTAGACAAATACTGTCAGGATCAGGCTGGGTGGCTGGCAGAGCCAAATGCAGGACACAGTGAAAACAAACGTAACACACACAGCTGTTTGATTACTGATGTCACTGATATGAAAATACAAACACACTAACTGCAGGACGAACAAAGTCCACAATACAACAACCTGGAATAACACAAAGGGAAAACTCAGAAAGGGACACACACACACACACACACACACAGGAATATCACAGCACAGACTCTGACCCATGAACTGGAAGTGGACCACACAAAGAGGAGGACCAGACAACCTGACACAGGATTAGTGGAATAACACAGAGGAGTACTACAAACTGCAGCCATTCACAGAACTGTACATGCAAAGTACTAAAACCCAAACAGTCTAGAACTACAATAAACTAAGGAGCAAAAAGTTTGGGAACCCTGCTGAGATGAATCCTTTCCAACTGACCTTCATAGCAGAAGAAAGGCTTTCTGTGGTCACATCCATCAGAGCTCCACCTTCCTGATCTGTCCAACAGAGTCGTAGCACATTCCTCTGTGCTGAGTCCATCATTGAATGAGTCCATGTCCCAGTGTCTGAAAGACAACTTACTCCCATCTGACCACCTCCAGGTGTCTCTGAACAGGCCGATCCAGAAACCTGCAGACCTGTCCAGCTCCTTAAACTCTGCGCTGTTTATCTGCTGGAGTCCACTGACCAGGTCAGTGTGATTGTCTCTGCAGTAGCTCTGAGCCTGAGTCCAGTTCTTCTTATTATTATTAATCACATGAAACTTTTTATTGTTTTTCATCGTTGCTGTTGAACCAACAGAAAAGCACAAAAACATCTTTATCAGGTCATTTGTCTCATTCTTCAAACTGACTCTTTCAAATCAGGAATATTTGATACAACACTGATTATAAATTAGATTATATCATTATTAAATATCATATTATCACATTAATGTCCACATATTCTCACCATCATAGCAGATGAACCCCTTAGTCTGATTACATTGAACATCTGCCCATTTGTCTTTTGTAGCCACACAGTTCTCGGGGTATTTGCCGTCATTTGGCTCCTTATCTCCCCACCAGCTGTTACTGTCAGAGTACTGTTTCTCAGAGTACTCCTCCACCCCGGGCAGAGACCAGTACCATGTCCTGTTTCCTTTTCCTGGTTTGCTGTACAGTCCAATCCAGGCTTCTCCTTTATACTGTGTGGAGTTCTGGAGTCTTCTCATGTCTGTCAGGTCTTTCACTTTGGCCAGGTCTGTATAATTCTCTCTGCAGTATGCCTGTGCTTCCTTCCAGGTCTTGTTCACATTAATAAAGTGGAACTCATACAGGCCACATGTGAGGAAGAAGCTCTGACCTGAAACAGCAGAAATCTGGTTGAATATCTGCGCTGATACAAGCAGGAAACTCATTTCACCATCAAAGCGTCCAGTTCACAGGTAAATCCCTGATGTCATCAGTAAGAGTACAGGTGTTTAACGAGTCCTGATCAGACTCAGAGGGTTTCAGGTGGAAACCAAAGGAGCCCTGGTAGCATGAGTCACTCACCCATCAGAAGAAGCAGAAACAGACTGCACTGCATGGCGGCTCTGTCTGACTTTTCTTTGTTCTGCAGGGAAACGATGACCTCAGCAGCTCTGCTGTGTTTGATGGACGCCGTACGTCAGCACTGATATCAATACTACAGAAGCAAACACATGGATGTTCAATGTAGGACAGGATTATACAGGTGAGACACAGTAGCAGGAGCACAGTGTAAAACAGGGGGTGTCCAACTCCCGGCCCTCGGGCCACTTCCAGCCATCATCGCTTGATGCTACCTCATTTTTTTCCCAGTGTGTTTTATTTGTAAAAATGTGTCTGTGTGTAACGGCCTTAAAGAACACTGTGCTTTACCTAAATAATCCGCTCTGTCAGAGCTTTCTGACTACTTTTTACTTTTACTCCCTACATGTTTACACAAGTATCTGTACTTTCTACTCCTTACAGGTTCAAACAAACTCGTTACTTTAGCTTAAACACGTCTGAGAGAAGTTTTTATTTCTGGTCAAGCATCAAACGATCTGAGCCTAAACAAAGGAATCAATAACACATAAGAGACGATCCTACTGGTGTATCCTCCATCACCGGGCTTATGGCATACAAATGGATTAAAGAGGCAAAAGCATATCATTTATGTATGAATTCAATATTTATACAACCAGCTACTTTTACTTTCTTACTTTAAGTACATTTCAGAGCCTGTAATATTGTTTTTACTTTTTACAAGAAAACTCTCAGATAGGTGAAGGATGGTGAGAACAGTCATAGTCAACCCACAGAGCAGCTCCAAAGACCTACAACATCATCCTGCTGCAGATGGTGTCACTGTGCATCGTTCAACTATTCAGAGGACTTTGTACAAGGAGAGGCTGTATGGGAGAGTAATGCAGAAGAAGCCTTTTCTGCTTCTGAGACCTACTGAGACCTTCATGCAGAGGAACAAGGACAACGTTCTGGAACGGCCGTCTCAGTCCCAGACCTGAATATTATTGAAGATCTGTGGTGGGATTTAAAGAGAGCTGTCCATGCTCAGAAACATCAAACCTGACTGAACTGGAGATGTTCTGGAAAGAAGAATGATCCAAAATACCTTCAACCAGAATCCAGACTCTCAGTGCACACTTTCTGTAAATGCTATAAACTTCATTTCCCTTCTCAAATATCACTGTGTTCATCTGCTGTATGATAGATTTAACTGAAATGATTTATGAAGGAAAATCATGGAAATTATCAGGGGTGTCCAAACGTTCCCGTACCACTGTACATTTATTAAGTCAGTGTGTGATGAAACCACATATTTGAGGAATGCTCACAACCTTCAGATTGAATAGAATGTTAAACTGATCATACAACAAACTTTTGCATATCACTGTATGATTATTATTTTTTATTTAAATATTTATTGAATTTGGAAAAACAAACAACAACAACAACAACATTCAAACAAACAAAATAAAGTAGAGATAACAGCACGGACTAAACCAAGCAGCACACACCCAGCATACTTGCTGCTGAGCTCTGATTGTTACTGATCTCAGAGTTAAAGTCATTAAAGTCCCTTTAACTGTGCTCACTGTCATCAGTCAGAGCTGCCAGGTCAGTGTGTTTGTGGAGTCCTGACTCCATGACCTGGTACAGTGAACTTTAGGCTCAGTGTGACCCTAACGATGACCTCTGGAAGCTGTGTGAGCATTCTGTCCAATCTGAAGGTTGTGAGCATTGCTCAGATATGTAGTTCCATCACACACTGCTATAATAAATGTATGATTATTCTTAATAAACGATCATCTGTTTGAAAGAAGCCGTGAAGGAAAAAGCAGCAGTTCAGATGTAGTGGACACACCACCTCTGTACCCACAAACATGAAGGGCAGCTTTGACACTTACCTCTGGTTCTTCTGCTGTGGACGTGCTCATGAAGGCAGCTCTGCAGGAAATAATCATATATACTAACACACACGACTCTGTCTGCCCAGCATCTGCATATTCAAATACACACATTCATGTTTCTGCAAAGATCCAGCACAGGTATCAGTTATGAAAGGACTCATTTACACGGAGCTACGGAAGAAGGAAAGAAAACGCTGCACTGAGGACCGTCCAACACGCAGAGAGAGAGAGGGACATTCACATATGGAAATATGTTTTCCTTGTTTGCATCATATTTTCCTGTTGTGGTGGTGAGGCATGACAGGTACACCTGGACAGGTGTGTTTCTCTGAGTCGTGTTAACAGGCTGTGTGTGATCTGAACACACTGTGAGCCTTTCACAGTTCAAACTGTTCTCATGATAAATTCAGAGCTTTGCTGGATCCACTTTGGTTTTGTGTTCAGAGCTCTGAGGAAAGGAAGCACAGTGGAGCAGGAATCAGCTGCAGAGCTGCGTCACCTCCAGCAGGATTCCTGTACGTGCAGGGATTTGGCCTCGTTTTCCAAAGCAGCAAACAGGAGCGCAGCAAATTGCCTCTCTACGAGCAATATCAAACCCTATTCTGTTGGTCCGGTTGCTGTGGTGTGTTTAAGCTCGAGTCTCATGGCTCAGGCTCGCCATCCGATGTCCTGTGTGTGTGTGTGTGTGTGTGTGTGTGTGTGTGCTTCTGTTTGCTTTTATGTGTAATGTCTTTGCTTATATTGGTAAACAGAGTACAGTCAGCATGATTTATGAAGGGCTTATATATAAAATGTGTGACATATGTTTCACAGATTATGGTCAACAAGTCATTTAAATACAATAAATACAGGTGATCATTTTTTGGCAAATACCGAAAATCGCTTTTTGGCAGACGATCACTTTTTGGCACAACAGCAGCACCCCCCCCCCCCCCCCCCCCCCCCCACACACACACACACACACACACACACACTACCTAAACATAAAAATGACAGCCATGAAACGAGGGCGAATCAGCTGTGTTTAAGGGCAGCATTTCCTCTACAACATACTGTCCCACCAACTTTTTCAGCTCTCCCCCCACTAACTGGTCTGTACCAAAGTCCAGCTTTGTTGTTTGGGTGCTGGGGGGGGCTCCTGCATTAGCTGCAGCTCTGCTTTAGGTGACACAAACTCACAATAGTTCCTGTATTTCAGCTAGAAAACCTGCATCTCTCTCCTCCCTCCATTGTTTCCATTTGTGTTGCTGTGCTGTTATTGTCCTCATGATGAAAACGGGACTGAATTGTCACATCAGCCAGACGTCACTGAAGAAGAAAGCAAAAATATATCTTTGTACTGAGGAAAATGACAAAATAGTAACATAATCATGTGGATAAGTAACTTTAATCTGATTACTGGGGCCTATTCCAGGAAGCACATTCAAAAAACTCTGAGATCAGCAACTCTGAGTTTCCTGTTCCAGAACAGCTGATCAGAGTTGGTTCAATCAGCGTTAGTGTGAGTTAGTGTGTGTGTGAGTAAGGAAAGAAAGCCATCATCAATATAGCTCTGATACCAGGATTCACCATGGCAACGGGTAAATAAAGGGCGGAGCCTCCATTTTAATCCGATGATGGAGGATCGCACGTGTCAGTGTGGAGCGTGACGAGTCACTTTAATCAGCCTGACCCACTCTGACATCATCACAGACAGAATAAAAGTTTGTTATCAAATATATCATTTCTTTATAATATCTGCTGTCATCATTTACTAGAATCTCCATCAGATGAAGCTGAATCCTAATTTTACATTTGATTTATTAAATCTAATTATTGAGCCTGAAGGACAAACTGCAGGAGACAGAAAGTGAAGATAAAACTGTGGAGAAACATCTCAGACTGAGTTTACTGAGCGACCTGTTAGAGACTGAGACAGCAGCAGAGCTGACCTCAGGTCAGATTGTTACTGAAAAAAAAAGTCATTTATTGGAGAATTTAATTATTTCTGCCATTACTGGATAAAAATGAGAAATGGGATTTAGATAAAAACTGCTTTAATGTTTCCAGTTTAACCATTTTAAACTTCATATCTGAGTGTTCTCCTGTAAATCTTCCGCATGCTGAAGGGTTCTGTGCAGAGACCCACTATCATACTTCCATACATGCAGTGGTTTGCCAGAATCATGACTCCTCAAGAAGAGCTAAACCAGAGCTGCTAGTCCAAAGCCAAGGCTTTCATAGAACAATAACTAGTTTGTTCCCGGCTGCTGAGAATGGCCTGGAAGGGTCTGGAATATTTTGGAACAGCATGGCTGAATAAGGACACGGGTTCTTCTGAGGAACGATTTCCACGTCTGGATTTATTACAGACTGACACGATCCACCTCCGCTCTGACACGGCGGCCGAGCGAAGGCCTTTTAATGTGCTGGATCAGCTGAGCTCTGTGCCGCCTCACTAACATTGTCCTTTCAAGGTTTGAAAAGTGCTTGAAATTTGGATATAGTGCTTGAAAGTGCTTGAAATTGTAACTGCTTTTTAAAAAAAAAAAAGAAAGTAGCCATCTGATTGAAGAGTTCGTTTATGACACGGAGAAAAGTCCGAAAGTCTAAAGTGAACATTTCCCCGTCTGCCCTGCACGTCTGCATGTGACCTGTCAGTCTGTTTGTGGCCCCGCCCCCTGCCCCGATGACAGAGGCACCGTTTTAATAAGTTTTTGCTGGAAAACTGCAAATTCCAATTATGGATGAGTATGGAATTATATTTAGGTCAAAGGTCACACATGAGCAAAAAAAACACACAAATAATGTCATCCCGCAAGCACAGGTATTCATTCCTCGCTAGAAAAAGTCGCTACAAAAAAAAAAAAACAATATAAATACCAGGAATACATCACTACAGAAATCCCTTTTTAGCACAGACTGGCTGTTCACATGACACACTGCTCCACTGCCACTGTGTCCAGTGTGGCGGCATGTACATTTGCATACATGCAGTGTACTACAGTGTTTTAATAGACAGGAAAGAGTAACGTTGATACCAAGATTTCTGGAATTTTTCAACACCAGGATGTTTTTAATACTTCCTGTTACATTAAAATACCAAAGAACCAGGAGAAATTAAATGTCATGAAAGAAGATCAACATTTTCTTTGTACAATATTCGGGGGGGTACTTTTTGTACACTTTGGAAAACATTGATAATTGTGAATGACTCCTTAATATGCTGGAAAATGGACCCTGAAAATGCTTAAAAGTGCTTGAATGTGGTCCTGGAAATGGTGCACGACCCCTGACCCCAGTTTAGTTCCAGTGTTCTTCCAGGCAGCCTGGAGGCAGATCCACTCGCTGTCATGGAGCAGTTTCAGTCCAGTGTGTGTGTCTCAAACACGCTGCTCAAAAACTGAAACCTTTTTATTCAGAGTTCAGAAAGCTGTGATATTGATGAGGTCAGGAAGTATCAGAGGCTGTTCATCAGCTTCAGCTGCTTCAGTCTTCATGATTATTTACACCAGAGCAACAACAATGAGACAGCAGGAATGCTGTTACAGGTGTTACAGGTGGAGGACACTCAAAGTTTCCCTCCTCACCTCATCATTCTGACTGGTTTCCACTAGTCCTGCATTTGGCTCGGGTCAGGGTCACTGCTGGTAGCAGGAGGTCATACCTGGACCCTGCAGAGGTCAGAGGTGGTCCACCTGCTGCTATTAGCCCAGCTCCCATCAGGAAACATTCCCCTAAGTCCAGGTGATCAGGAACATTGTTCCATCACAGCTGGATCTACAGGAAAGATTTCCAGAGCTGTGAGAAAGTTTCTGCTCCTTCCTGATTTCTGTTTTTGTCACACTTTGTTTCAGATGGTCAAACATATTTAATATAGTCAGAGATGACCTGTGGAAATACACAGTGCAGCTTTTAAATGATGATCTCATTTATTAGGACCATAAACGCTGTCCAAACCTGCCTGTGTGACCAACATGCTTTTACACAGGAGTGTGTGTGGTGCTGTGACATCACCCTCAGCTTTGTGGACTCACAGTTTAATGTGTCACTTTAATTATTTTGCTTTTTGGAACCAGAACCAGGATTCTGCACAAAAGTTAGAACCAAACCAAAATTACACATTTCTGTGACTCCTCTCTCTAAATCAGAGGAGGCGCCTCCTTCTGGCCATTAGAAGGAATGCAGGTTTGAGGCACTTTCAGATCCAGTGCAGGGAAAACTGGTGTGTTTGGACTGAACAGGTGACAGTTAGCTTTGTGCTGCCCCCAGCTGGCCACAGACTGTAGGTGTAAATGTTTCTGAGTGTCTGTGATGAGGAGTTTGTCCTTAAAGAGTCAAATAAATGAGCGACAGGTTTTCTTGAACCTTAGTGGTCATTAAGCAGTGAGCTCTTCTTTGTTTTATGTCCTCTGACACTCTAATCCAACACAGCACACAAGGAGAGAAAAAGACTGAGGCCCCGTTTACACAACACTGTTTCAAAATGAAAACTGTGTCGTTTTGATGCGTTTCAGCCGCCCGTTTAGAACAGAGTGAAAAACGATTCGTTTTGGAAACGGGGTTCAGAGGGCAGAGTTTCAGAAACGCTCCGGCCTCCTTTTTCATGTAAACACACAAATACGGTGCGTTTTGGAAACGGGGGCACTCGCACATGCACACTATGGTTGCCAACGCCACAGTTTTACACGCATGCACTAACAGATGAACAATACTCGTTAGGGTTAGGATTCATGAGTGCTTCAGTGAACTTGGAGTAGTGTGAGTCACAGTGGATCTCTTCTTGTGTTTGAGTGTTGTGTGCAGCAGCAATACAACCTCATTGTCAGTCCACACAAAGCCTCACACGTCACAGCCTCTCTAAGTGTGTGCGTGTTCTGGAAACAAGCTTGGAAAAAACAAAAAAAAACACCACCAGCTTGTGGCCTGGCAGTGGGAACTACATCGTTTTCAGTGTTTCATGCATCTTTGTGTAGATGCAGTTTGTTTCTGAAACATATCCATGTAAACGGGAGGCTGAAACACAGCAAAACGTGTAAGCAGGGCCAATCCCACTCTGAACTCCACAGTGTGTGTGTGTGTGTGTGTGTGTGTGTGTGTGTGTGTGTGTGTGTGTGTGTGTGTGTGTGTGTGTGTGTGTGTGTGTGTGTGTGTGTGTGTGTGTGTTGCTTCCTGTCAATCCCAGAATCCTTTCTTCCAGTGCTGCTCTCTGCTTATCCACAGGAAACTGGAAGAACCTGAACACAACCTTTATACTCATGTATGAGGTATTACTCACAGTTTCTGAGCCACACACACACACACACACACACACACGGTGGAAACATGAAAAGACAAATAATCAGAAACTTACTGAACAAACAGCTGAGGGAATTTTTTTCATTTTAGGAATGTTTCAAAGTTCCATTACAAGGAAAATAAAGGCTTGGTTACATTTGGTGTGTGTGCCAAAAATTAAGGGCTAACAAATGAAGAGGAGCAGAGTGAAGGATGAAGGTCGTCCATCAGGCTGAGTGTGTCCTCAGTTTCCTGTTGAGAGACAAACAAACTCCTCACATACAAGGTCTTGAATAATCAGGCCCCATCTTATCTCAAAGACCTCATAGTCCCATATCACCCCAACAGAGCACTTCACTCTCAGACTGCTGGCTTACTTGTGGTTCCTAGGATACTTAAGAGTAGAATGGGAGGCAGAGCCTTCAGCTTTCAGGCCCCTCTTCTGTGGAACCAGCTGCTGGGAGACTTCCAAAATCCACTGAGGATTTCTTCCCTCCCCTTGTGTTTATATTAGGGGTGGGACTCAATTAAAAAAATTAATCTAATTAGAAGCTTTGTAATTAATTAATCGAAATAATCGCATTTTAATCACATTTAAATATTTAACATAATAAATATTATTTAAGTTTGGTTGATGAATGAATCAATTTACATTAACTTAAATTTCAAAATATTGTTTATTTTCCCACCACAGACCAACAAGGGTGGAAGTGCTCCTGTGATAAGCAACCTCCTGAAATTAAAGTTAAGCATCATAACTGGATAGTTTTATTCTACATTAATGTCTCACTTAATATAGTTGGAAATGAATCATTCTCTCAGCTGTATTCCTTGATGTTGTCATGCTTGTTTTAACAGCTTATTTTGAATTAAAGACTTAAAATTAAACCACAAAAAGGAGAAAAAGTTCATTCTCTGTTTAACCAGCTGCTTCTACACAGCTGTGCTTCACACTCACAGTTGCTAGGCAACATGAGCTAGAGAGGTGAGGGCAGGTGAAGCTGATATGAAGACTAGACCGTCCAATTTCACAGCTGCTCTTTGCGGTCTTCGTGGGCTGTGAAGGACCCGGTCTACCTGGGCCGGGTCCTTCACAGGATTTGGACACAGCTCATCACATTGTGAGTCGATATAATCTGTATGCCTGGAACTCGTGCACTGAGAAACGATGTGATTTTTTAGATTCTGTCTGTCACAGTTGAAGTGTACCTATGATAATAATTACAGACCACTTCATACTTTGTAGGTGGGAAACTTGCAAAATCAGCAGAGTATCAAATATTTATTTTCATCTCTGTAAATAAAATTAAACTGGAAACTGAAAAGTTCACATTGTTCACAGACTCATGATGGAAATGTTACCTGCTCTCACTGATGAATACACAACACCTGTATCAGCTGACTGTTCTGTAACACACACACACACACACACACACACACACGCACACACACACACACACACACACACACACACACACACACACACACACACACACACACACACACACAGACAAGTTTTACTATTAAATTATAACATTTTGTAATGGTGAATGTGTGCTGTTGTTGTCATGGTTACCTCGCCTCCTGCCAGCCTTCCTCTGGTCCTTGATGACCACCTGCTCATAGGTGAGCTCAGCAGCACCTGCACACAGAGATATGAATGAACTGATGCTGGAAGAACCTCACAGTTGGTCCAGTTTCAGCTGAGCTTGTCCAAACTGACCCTGGAGCTGAAACTCTGCTCTGTGAGGGTCATGATGCATGCTGGTTAGAACTGTGAGCTCACACAGGAAGTGGAGGTTGCTTTCCCATGTGGATTTTGCATGTTCTTCCTGGGTCTGCGTGGCTTCTGTCTGGTTTCCTCCCACAGTCACGCACTTTAGGTTAATCAGTGATTCGAGCGCTGCTTTGTGCCTGAAGCTGTAGAACATTCAGTCTCCTTTACTCGTACACCGCTGTACTATTGCAGTTTGCAGAAAACAATCTGACCTTCATTCTGGCAGATCGATTCAGAGGCCTCAGTGAGTTCTCTAAACTAGGCCATCATCGATTCACCAAAACACTCTGTTCCTCTATCATGATTTTGTCAAAGTGTTCACATTTTTTCCTGACAACATTATACAGGAACAAGCTCTGAGTGCAGATTAGTGAGTGTCAGAAACAGAATCCAGGATAAAATGTGAAGCATCACAAATACATGAGGAAGATGGCCCCTGAGATGAGCTGCTCCAAGAATGCCTCATGCAGCTCAAGACACATGATGATGATTAGCAGGAGGAGGAAGGATGGGCGCGCCTGAACGAAATGTACGATTGACAGACATCAACATATCCTGATATCAAAAATCCTACCAGAGGCTAGAAAAGGCTGACTTACAGGACACCACAGAGGATCTGATCATGACAGCACAAGAACAGGCCCTAAGAACCAGATCCATCCACTGGACCCAAGCTGCAGACGGTGCCAAGTGTCTCTGAGACACATAGTAGCTCATAGTAACAGAATGTCAGCGTACACTGAGAGATACTGTGAAGGGGCTGGAACAGGAACATCTGTGCTTTATATAGATTAGAAGTCCCAGAGTCCCAGTAGGAGACACCACTGAAGGTGGATAAGAACAACAGGGCTAAGGTCATGAGTAGAATAACACCTGTGACGCTGCCTCAGTGCATTGCTGTGATCTGTCTCTGGTTTGTTTGTGAATTTTGCCATTTGTCTTTTGCCATAGAACCAGATGTTCTTACACCAGAGATGAGCTCATGCAGATCAAGGCCAAAACCCCTGAGGACTTATTTACAACATTCATCACCTCGTCTGCTAACATCTTGGCTATTCTGGTTCACAAAGTGAGACTCTGTATGAGAGGAACGTGTGCCAGAGCGCTCTTGTGGGCTCCGTACTCTGCTCCTGGGAATATTCTCTCCAATGTACGGCAAGAAAACAGATTTACTCCAGCTACTGATGATTTTTCTTTACAATATAAAGCACCTTGAGATGACTGATGTTGTGATTTGGTGCTATATAAATGAAGTTGAAATGAAATATTTCAGCTAGCCTGCCTGCAGTCCAGACCATCACCCACAGAAACATCTGGAGCTTCATGAAAACAAATCAAAATATATAAAACAGCAGCTCAAATCCTACATCATCAAGAATGGAAACATTTGGATTTAAACTGAACAGTTTTTGTGACAAAGATTCGCAGGTGAATCTGAGAGAATTCATACCATTTTCTTCATTTTTTTTCTTGTACTGGAAAGAAACTCGAACTAGAACCACAACCAGAACCAGAAGAACCACAGGAAGAAGGCCTCCAATGAGTGCTGTGAGAAAGGAGGTGAGAGGTGAGGAAGTGTTCATAGGAGGAGGAGTGGAGTCTGAGCTTGTGTGTGTAAGAGGAGGAGAATTTGTAGGAGGAGGAGAATCTGTAGGAGAGATGATGGATACTGTTCAGTAAGTTTATCATCGTATCAGCAGGTTAGATCATGTCTGTAAACAGGAAGTGATGTCATGGTCCTGACCTCTGACCCTCAGAAAGCTCTGAGGAGATGGTCCAGATATATCAGTAGCACACCAGTAGAGCCCTTCATCAGACTGTGTGGCCTGTCTGATGACGTGCTCTGCTGTAAGTACAGATCCAACAGGACGTCCATTAAAGAAGAAAAAAGCAGCAGCTGTGTCACCGCTCCTCTCTCTGCAACGGAGAGTGACATCATTTCCTGTCCTCACAGGAAGTGCAGGAATCTCCAGGATGACAGTTTTATCTGACCAACAGAGACACAACAGAGTGACACAAAGTGTGATAAAGATTACTGTGATGCTCCTTTCACCCTGAAGGAGCTGCTTGATTCCATTGACTCTCTTAAGATCAATAAATCTCCAGGTTCAGATGGCTTAACTACAGAATTTTGCAAATGTTCTCAAAGCAGTTAGCTCAATTTATGCAACAGGTTTTTATAGAAAGCATATAAAACAGTGCACTCCCTTCAAACCTTAATTAAGGTATCATCACATGGATTCCTAAGCCTGACAAGGATGTACTTCTTATTGATAACTGGAGGCCTTTTTCTCTCCTCAATAATGATTACAAGATCTTTGCCAATATGCTTGTTAAGAGACTTAAAGCAGTCCTGGACACAGTTATTGACAAAACACAATCAGGTTTATGAGAAATCATCACATCTGAAATAACATCAGACTTGTACTGGATGTACTGGATTACTCTGAACTGATAGCTGAAAACAGCATCATTCTCCTCCTGGATTTCTATAAGGCCTTTGATACAATAGAACATCAATTCATCTTTTGTCCTCTAGAAAAATTTGGCTTTGGTACTGACTTCTGTAAGTCCATTCAAACCCTGTATGCTAACAGCAATAGCTCTATCAAACTAAAATGTCCCCCAGATTCAACCTCAAACGAGGTATCCGGTAAGGGTGTCCACTTTCACCCTACCTATTTTTATTTTGTACACAAATTCTCGCAACTCATGTTATTAACAATAATATTCAAAGAATCGCCACAGCTGGTAGGGATATTTTTATTAGTCAGTTGGCCGATGATACTACAGTCTTTCTAAAAGATGCAAATCAAATACCGATTGCTCTCAATATCATCGATGACTTCTCTAAGGCTTCAGGTTTATGTGTGAATATTAAAAAATGTGAACTGCTACCAGTCAAAAACTGTGATGCCCAGTCCATCTGCAATATTATGGTAAAAGAGGAGGGTACATATTTGGGCCTTGTGATCACCAAGAATCAAAAATTAAGATCCTCCTTAAACTTCACTCCAATCATTCAGAAAACTCAAAAGAAACGTAATCAGTGGTTACAGAGAGATTTATCTTTGTGGGCAGAGTGTTATTAACTACAGCAGAGGGACTACAACTAGATGGTAAAACTATTGATCAAATGCTTTTCAACTTCTTATGGAGGAATCTTACACATTATATAAGAAAAAGTGTTGTAATGAATAGATATGAATCTGGAGGACTTAATTTTTTGGACTTTACCACCATGAATAACACATTTAAAATTAATTTGGCTCAAAACTTCATAAAAAACCCTACATCAATTTGGAAGTTTATCCCCCACTACAGTTTTTCCCATTTTGGTGACCTGCACTTCCTTCTAAGGTGTAATGGTGCAGTGTGTGTTGGGCGGTGGCCGAGGGCGGAGGCCCTGGCAGACCGATCCCCGGCTATCGAGATTGGCTATTGGGACATGGAATGTCACCTCTCTGGTGGGGAAGGAGCCTGAGCTAGTGCGTGATGTTGAGAGATACCAGCTAGATATAGTTGGGCTCACCTCAATGCATGGCCCGGGCTCTGGAACCAGTCTCCTGGAGAAGGGCTGGACTCTGTTCCAGTCTGGAGTTGCCCTCGGTGAGAGGCGACGAGCTGGGGTGGGTATTCTTGTATCCACCCAGCTTGCTGCCTGCACGTCGGAGTTTTCACCGGTGGATGAGAGGATAGTTTCCCTGCGCCTACGGGCTGGGGAACGCTTATGTGTCGAATGACTGGGCGGGGTGCTGGAGAGTGCTCCATCTGGTGACTCCACAGTCTTGCTGGGAGACTTAAACACTCATGTGGGCAATGACAGTGAGACCTGGAGGGGCGTGATTGGGAGGAACGGCCTGCCCGAACTGAACCCGAAGGGTGTTTTGTTGTTTGACTTATGTGCAAACCACAGTTTGTCCATAACAAACACCATGTTCGAACATAAGGATGTCCATAAGTGCACATGGCACCAGGACACCCTAGGTCGCAGGTCGATGATCGATTTTGTAATCGTATCATCAGATCTGCGGCCGTATGTTCTGGACACTCGGGTGAAGAGAGGAGCTGAGCTGTCAACTGATCACCACCTGGTGGTGAGGTGGATCAGGCGGCGGGGGAAGATGCTGGACAGACCTGGTGCACCTAAACGTATTGTGAGGGTGCGCTGGGAACGCCTGGCAGAAGCCCCAGTCTGGGAGAGCTTCAACTCCCACCTCCGGCAGAACTTCGACAGCATTCCGAGGGAGGCTGAGGACATTGAGTCTGAATGGACCATGTTCCGCACCTCCATTGTTGAGGCTGCTGCTCAGAGCTGTGGCTGCAAGGTGGTTGGTGCCTGTTGTGGTGGTAACCCCCGAACCAGATGGTGGTCACCGGAGGTGAAGGGAGCCATCAAGCTCCTATCGGGCTTGGTTAGCCTGTGGGACCCTGGAGGCAGCTGACAGGTATCGGCAGGCCAAGCAGAATGCAGCTCGGGCAGTGGCCGAAGCAAAAACTCGGGTGTGGGAGGAGTTCGGTGAGGCTATGGAAAAAGACTTTCGGATGACATCGAAGCGATTCTGGCAAACCGTCTGGCGACTCAGGAGGGGAAAGCAGTGCTCCACTGACATGGTTTATACTGCAGGTGGGGTGCTGCTGACTTCAATTGAGACTATAATCGAATGGTGGAAGTAATACTTCGAGGACCTCCTGAATCCCACTGACACGCCTTCTGTAGTGTAAGCAGAGTCTGGGGATGAGGGAAATGACTTGAACATCACTGGGGGTGAGGTCACTGAGGTAGTTAAACAACTCCTTGGTGGCAGGGCCCTGGGGTGGACGAGATTTGCCCTGTGTTCCTGAAGGCTCTGGATGTTGTAGGGCCTCTGCAACATCGCGTGGGGCTCTGGGGCAGTGCCATTGGACTGGCAGACCAGGTGGTTGTCCCCATCTTTAAGAAGGAAGACTGGAGGGTGTGCTCCAACTTTCGGGGGATCACACTCCTCAGCCTCCCCGGAAAGGTCTATGCCAGGGTGCTGGAAAGGAGGGTCCATCCGTTAGTCGAACCTCGGATCCAGGAGGAACAATGCGGTTGTCGTCCTGGTCGTGGAACGCTGGACCAGCTCTTTATCCTGTCAAGGATATTCGAGTGTGTGTGGGAGTTTGCCCAACCAGTCTACATGTGCTTTGTGGACTTGGAGAAGGCATTCGACCGTGTCCCTCGGAGTATCCTGTGGGAGGTCCTGCAGGAGTATGGGGTGTCTGGCCCGTTGTTACGAGCCATTCAGTCTCTGTACAACCGCAGTGAGAGCTTGGTCCTTATAGCCGGTAATAAGTCGGATTTGTTTCCTGTGGGTGTTGGAGTCCGCCAGGGCTGCCCTTTCTGTTCATAATTTTTATGGACAGAATTTCTAAGCGCAGCCAGGTGGTGGAAGGCTTCTTCCTTGGTGGCCTCAGAGTCTCATCTCTGCTTTTTGCAGATGATGCGGTCCTGTTGGCTTCATCAGGGGGTGGCCTCCAGCTCGCAGTGGAAAGTTTCGCAGCCGAGTGTGAAGCGGCCGGCATGAGAATCAGTATCTCTAAGTTTGAGGCCATGGTCCTCAGCCAGAAAAGGTGGAGTACCCTCTCCGGCTCAGGAATGAGTTCTTGCCCCAAGTGGAGGAGTTCAAGTATCTCGGGGTCTTGTTCACTAGTGATGGGAGAAGGGAGCGGGAGGTCGACAGGCGGATCGGGGCTGCTTCTGCAGTGATGCGGACGCTGCACCTGTCTGTCGTGGTTAAGAGGGAGCTTAGTGTAAAAGCGAAGCTCTCGATTTACCGGTCGATCTACGTTCCTACCCTCACCTATGGTCACAAGCTTTGGGTAGTGACCGAAAGAATAAGATCACGAATACAAGCGGCAGAAATGAGTTTCCTTCGAAGGGTGGCTGGTCTCTCCCTTAGAGATAAGGTGAGGAGTGCGGCCATCTGGGCAGGGCTCAGAGCAGAGCCGCTGCTCCTCCACATCGAAAGGAGCCAGTTGAGGTGGCTCGGGCATCTGATTAGGATGCCTCCTGGCTGTCTCTTGGGTGAGGTGTTCCGGGCATGTCCCACCAGGAGGAGGCCCCATGGTAGACCCAGGACACGCTGGAGAGATTATATCTCTTGGCTGGCCTGGGAACGCCTTGGGGTCCCTCCAGATGAGCTGGAGGAGGTGGCTGGGGAGAGGGAAGCCTGGGCTTCTCTGCTTAGGCTCCTGCCCCCACGACCCGGCCCCGGATAAGCGGAAGAGAATGGATGGATGGATATATATATATATATATATATATGAATGTGTGTGTGTGTTTTTTTGTCATTGTAATGGCAAGAATTTAAAACTACTTTCACCCCTGGTCGCAGGTGAGAACGTCTCGCTTTCTGTACCTGAAACACTGATGGAGATTTCATCGCTCTGCTGTCCCGATGAGTTTATACAGGAGTAATTTCCATCAGAGGAGAAGGAGCGATCCAGAACACAGGAGGAACCTTCAGCCCTACCAAAGCCTGCAGCTGCTCCACAGTCCTCAGTGAGTCCTCCTCTGGTCCTCCTCACCGTCCATCCATCAACTGTCTGTTCATCATCAACACAGCTCAGAGACACTGAAGAAGACCCTCTGAAGAACTGCTGAAGGTTTGGACTGACAGACAGAGAGACTGGAGGACAGACACACAGAGTAAATGTGTTTGTGTTCTTGTTGGAGTCTCTGATTGTTTCACTTCCTTCAACTCACCTGCAGAAACAGTCAGTGCAGACAGCAGCAGCACACACACACCTGCAACAGGAGAACAGAAGTCACTAAAGGTCAGAGGTCACTGAAGTTCAGAGGTCACAAAAGGTAAAAGCACACTAAAGATCAGCAGTCACCAAAGGTGAGTGATCTGAAGTTCTTAGGTGACAAGGGACCCGTGGCAGGGTCTCCCAGGGCAAACTGGTATTGCATCTGGAACACTTCAAAATATGATGAAGAATATATTCTCTGAGTTACTGGAACAGCAAAGATGAGGTAGAGATGTGGAACATCACCTTTCTGGTGTGGAAGGAGGCATAACTAATCAGAGATAAGAACAGCATAGCATGGGTCCTGGGACCAATCTCATAGAGAGGACTGATGCTGAATGCAGCAGCACCAAGATTCCTCTACTGCAGTGGGCTGCAAAAGTTTGAGCACCCCTGATAAATTTCATGATTTTCTTTTATAAATCATTATTTGTTTGGATCAGCAGTTTCAGTTAAATATATCATAGCAGATGAACACAGTGATACAGTGATAATAACAACCTCATCGTCAAATTTGCTGACGACACCACAGTGGTCGGACTCATCTCAAAGGGAGATGAGGCAGCTTACAGAGAGGAGGTCCTGAAGTTGACAGCCTGGTGTTCAGAGAACAACCTGGTACTGAACACCATGAAAACCAAAGAGATCATCATCGACTTCAGGAAGCACAGGACTGACCCAGCTCCCCTCTACATCAACGGCGAGCGTGTGGAGAGGGTCCACACCTTCAGGTTCTTGGTGTCCTCATCTCTGCTGATCTCTCTTGGTCAGATAACATCACAGCTGTTATCAAGAAGGCTCAGCAGCGACTTCACTTCCTGAGGGTCCTCAGGAAGAACAACTTGGACTCAAACCTGCTGCTGACCTTCTACCACTCATCCATTGAGAGCCTGCTGACGTACTGTATCACAGTATGGTACAGCAGCTGCACTGAGGCAGACAGGGTCAGGCTTCAGAGGGTAGTCAAGACAGCACAAAGAATCGTTGGCTGCCCTCTCCCCTCCCTGATGGACATCTACACCTCCCGCTGCATCAGCAGAGCCAGGAACATCATCAAGGACAGCTCACACCCTGGCTTTGACCTGTTTGACCTGCTGCCCTCTGGCAGGCGCTACAGGAGCATCAAAGCCAGAACAAACAGACTCAAGAACAGTTTCTTCACCAGAGCAATCACCACCCTGAACTCACACACTCATCCACTGTAACTGTGCAACACCCACATCTCTGTGCAATATTAGATTATTCATACTGAACAATATCTGACATTCCTATATTGTGTAATATCCAGTATTCATTCACTAGTGCAATATTCATTCACCAAGTGCAATATTCATCATCTTCATTATTATATGTATACACGCATTACTTTCTTACAATGTACAGATGCACCAATGTAGGTATGTATGTATATATTTTTATACATTCTATTTTTGTATATTTTACACATTGTTTATTTTCTGTATATCTCTTGATCATATTGATTATACTAGATTATAATATTTTTATAATATTTTTATTTTCATTTTAGAGAGTTTGATTTTCTGTTACATGGCACTGAACAGGAGTGGCCCTCCAATCTCATTGTACATCCTGTATAATGACAATAAAGGCATCTATCTATTCTATTCTATTCTATTCTATTCTATATTTGAGAAATGAAATGAAGTTTATAGGACTTACAGAAAGTGTTCAATAATTATTTACACAAAATTAGGCAGGTGCATAAGTTTGGGCACCCTTGTTGTTTTATTGATTTGAATACCTTTAGCACTAATTATATGTTCAACTGAAATTGCTGATCTGAACAACCAATGATCTATAAAGGAAAATCATGAAAATTATCAGGGGTGTTCAAACTTTTACATACTACTGTATTTGTAAGAGTCTTAACCAGCATAGACTTTGCTCTCAAAATGTTGTACAAATGTTTGTCACCAGAGTCAGAATGGAATCAGGGAAAATCTGTTGCTCCTGTTTCCTGGAATAATCTAGAGAAGGAGCTGAAACTGTCAGAACTGGTCACGATGTGGAGTTTAGTCCATTTTTGTGGAACCTAAAAACAGGTCTTGTGGTCAGTGTGACTGCTTTTAATGCCGCTCTTCAAATGATTTGTTATTGCATTTGATTTGCATGTATGTGTTAGATTGCTGATTACTAGTAACTTGTCAGATTGTTATGTGCTGCATTTGTTGTAACTTTTGCTGCCCTCTTGTCCAGGTCTCTCTTGGAAAAGAGATTTTAATCTCAATGAGACTTTTTTACTTGGTTAAATGAAAGTTCTCTCAGTCTCTGCGACAAAGAATCGCCCGGCAGCTCCTACTCATCACTCATGTTGGTTCTTCAGCATTAGTTCAGAATCAGAATATCCTTTATTGCCATTGTGCAGCGATGGAACAACAAAATTGTGTAAGCAGTCTCTATCTAGTGTCTTAATAAATAAAATAAAAATAAAATCAATGCATACTTCCACAGATTCACACTCATTCCTCTAGATCAGTGTTTTTCAACCTTTTTTGAGCCGAGGTACATTTTCTTCAGTGAAAAAATCACGAGGCACACCACCAGCCAGAAATGTTAAAAAATGATACTCTGTAGTCTATATTAACAATATAGTCATTCTTATCAAAGTGTCTTGAATATGAATCAAATAAACACAAAAAGAACTTTATCACATAATATATATCTTCTTTCAAATAAAAAGTGCACTTAACATGTCCACTTCAAAAACACAGCTTGAATTTAACAAATGCCACAACAATGTGGTCTTACAGTAGAAACTTCAGTGTTTTGCAAACTATAATTCTGTCCAAAATCATTCTATTACCAGGAATAACACAACACAACAATACATGAGATAGAGGCAAGCTCACAGCTAATGCCAGTTTAATATCATCATCATGCATAAGTACCCGTATAGTGTTTTAATGGATGAAGGTTATCATTGATAATTATAAATATGTATGCTGTGTGTGTTTCAGATGGCTCTCATGTTGCAAAACTACCGCTGCAAACTGTCGGTCTGGGGATTCAACCGGTGCTTTGCGCCTCCAGTTTCTTGCTGTCGGGTTTTAAAAATTGCAGTGAAGGAGTCGCACTCATGCCTCTGCTAGTGACGACACTCCCTGGCCAATCAGTGGCATGCTGTACTCTGCGTCATATTTTTATATCGCCTTGGATCGCTTAGAACCTCGGGTGAGTGATTACGGAAAACATGTACCTGATTCTAATGGAGATGCCGTCAAATCGCACCGAGTCGTTCTGTATGGAAACGCTGCTTCATTCTCTTGTCTCTATGTACAATGCAGTTCGCTACCTGCTGCTATCTAGTCTAGTGATATGGAAGAGTATTACATGATTATGCTCCCAGCCACTACTACAGCACAGACACTCATGGCATATTAGGTGAAACTGGATAATTTCCCACGCCACACCTGACGAGTGCCGCGGTACACTGGTTGAAAAACACTGCTCTAGACGTATACCCTGCCCAGCAACCAACCCTCCAAATACACAATTCTGCTTGCCCCCCACTCCACTAAACAATTGCATTCATTTACACCTTCTAGTATCCAGAGCATCATTATTCAGAAGTCTAGTAGCCCAGGGAAAGAAAGTGTCTCTACGCTGGTTTGTCCGGCTCTTCAGGGCCCTGTATCTTCTGTCAGAGGAGGTTGAAGGGAACTTGACTAGGGTGGGACGGATTTCCCAGGATCTTCCTAGCCCTGTTTAACCCTGGGTAGTTCTCCATGTCATCTAGACAGGGCAGGGGGCAGCCAATTATTTTCTCAGCAGTCTTAACGATGGTCTGCAGGGCCTTTCTGTCCCTTACTGAACAGCCAGCATACAACACTGTGATGAACACTGTGCTGTAGCCTCTGCTGAGCCTCTGTGACCACCGCTGACCTCTTGGTAGACCAAGTTAGGTCTAACTAGTTAGTTAATGTTGGATATGGATAAAATAACAGAAATGTTTGATAAAATTCAAAGTAAATCAGCATTTCTATGTGGTGATTGTAACAGATTTTGAAAGAGGAAACCAGATCAGTTTATGAACTCTATGTACAGTACGGGCTTGTTTCCTGTGATAACTAAAGCAACGAGAATTTCAATACACAGTGCAACTGTTATTGGCAATATTTCTGTCAATACTAGGAATGATGACAGTATGTTATTAGGTGGAATGACTGATGTGAGTGATCATGTCCCTGTATTTATTATTTATGAGAATCAATATAGTACTGTAACGTTCCGTTATGTCACCCAAGCACCAGGCAGAGGTTTCGTTACTAACACCATTTAATCAGGCCGGACACACACAGAACAGCTCTCGCCGGATACAGCCAACTCTAACTCACACAAGAAAAAAAAAGAGACCTCCCTCCCAAGAGCGACCCCCCACATCTCCTTCCGGTTCAACCCCAAAACAACCTAACTTAAAGAGAACAATAACTGTGACACACATTTAGCAATAACGTCCATCATGGATCATTACACTGCTCCCCCAACAAAAAGTTCCTCGTCCTCGAGGGAAAAACACAGTCTCTGAGGCGGGGAGGCAGTTGACGTCGCCTCTTTGGCTTCCGAGGGGTGGCATGAACTACAGGAAACTGAGGGGGAGAACAAGGGGATGGGGAGGGAGCCATGTCCAGCTGGGAGTCCAGCTGAGCTGGAGTGTGGGGGATTTGCACGCATCCCTCAGAGAAAGGGGAAGGAGAACGACCCTTATAAGGGGCCATCCTGTCTCTGTGCAGGACCACTTTCCTGCCTCTAGGTGGTAACTGTACTCTATAAACCACTTCCCCAACTCGTTCCAGGACACTGCAGGGTCCAACCCAGTTGCTGTCCAGTTTAGGACACCGTCCTTTTTTTCTCTTCGGGCTGTAGACCCACACCAGCTCTCCAGCACGGAAGTGCCTCCCTTTAGTAGTCAGGTCGTAGTTTCTCTTTTGCCGCAGTCCCGCCTTTGCCAGCTGGTCCCGAGCATAGGAATGCGCCGACTCCAGTCGGTCCTGCAGCTTCCTGGCATAGCTTTGACCCGGTGGCGCATCCGGAGTATCAGGAGGTTTCCCAAAAGCCAGTTCAGCAGGGGTCCTTAGTTCTCTCCCTAACATGAGCAGGGCGGGTGTGCACTGGGTGGAGTCCTGGACGGCCGACCTGTAGGCCATTAGGATGAGTGGGAGGTGAGTGTCCCAGTCACGCTGGTGTTCTGACGTGATGATGGCTAACTGCTGGGCCAGTGTCCTATTAACCTTTCCACCAGGCCATCACTCTGGGGGTGGAGTGGCGTGGTGCGGGTCTTCTGAATTCCAAGGCGTTCGCACATGGCAGCAAACACCCTGGACTCAAAGTTACGGCCTTGGTCACTGTGAAGAACCCCTGCCGTTCCAAATCTGCTGAGCATTCCCTCCACTAATGTGTCAGCCACTGTCTCCGCCTCCTGGTCCGGGATGGCGTATGCTTCCGGCCATTTGGTAAAATAGTCCATAGCAGCAACCACATAGCGGTTTCCCCTATCAGTCCGGGGAAATGGCCCCATGATGTCCACAGCCACTCGCTCCATCGGTGCACCTGCCGGTTGCTGTTGAAGTTGAGCACGGGACTGGTCCAGCGGACCTTTGTGGGCGGCACAGGAGTCACAGCTTCGGCAGAAGCCCTCCACATCTCTACGCTGCTGGCCCCAATAGTAACCCTGGCGCAGGCGGCGAAGGGTCTTTGACACGCCAAAGTGGCCAGCGCCTCTACTCCCATGGCAGGCTTCCAGCACCGCTGGCCTTAGCGACTTGGGTACCACAACTTGCCACCTTTCCTCACCTGTAGCAGGATCTTTCCAGCCGCGCTGCAGCACTCCCTTGTCCAACCTTAGAGCACTGAACTTGGCCCACAGCCCTTTGGTGGCGATAGAGAGCCCGGTAACCTCATCCCAATTAGGTTGCTGCTCGTTCTCAAGCCATCGTAGTACTGGTAGCAGGTCGGTGTCTTGCTCCTGCTGGGCCCTCCATTCTGCCATGTCCACCACTAGGAGTGCCCTGCAGGAGAGCTGTGCAGGATTATCTGTTGCTGTGAGTTCCCTCTCCTTCTCCTCCCGCTTCCCACAATAGCGGCAGCCTGTCGCGGCACATGGGCGGCGGGATAGTGCATCCGCATTGGAGTGGTGTGCCCCTGCTCTGTGCTCCACAGTGAAATTAAAGGCCTGGAGCTCCTCCAGCCAACGAGCCACCTGCCCCTCTGGTTCTCTGAAAGACATAAGCCACTGGAGGGCGGCATGATCAGTCCTGATGATAAAAGGCGTGCCACATAGGTAGTACTCAAAGTGTCTCACTGCCATCACCACAGCCAGGAGCTCTCGCCGTGTGACACAATAGCGTCGCTCACTCTTATTCAGGACCCGGCTGAAGTATGCCACCACCTTCTCACCTTCAGGTCCGACCTGCGACAGCACGGCTCCCAGTCCCACACTACTTGCATCTGTGTCCAGGACAAATGGTAGTGCGGGGTCAGGTGGGGCAAGGATCGGAGACTCCGTCAGGGATCTGCGCAGGGTGTCGAATGCCTGCTGACAGTCTTGGGTCCAGCTGAAGTCGTGATCCTTCTGCAGCAGGCGAAAGAGTGGTGCAGCTATGGAGGAGAAGCCTTTTACAAACCTCCTGTAATATGACGCCAGTCCCAGGAAGCTTTTTAGTTGCACCTGGTCTGCGGGAGTGGGCCAGTCCCTAATGGTCTGCACTTTTTCCTCCAAAGTGCTGATGCCCTCCCGACCCAACTTGTGACCAAGGAACTCCACCTCCCTCCTCATGAAGTGACACTTGTCCGGGTGCAGCTTAAGGCCTGCGGCCCTTACTCTCTCCATTACCTGTCTCAGGGTATCCATGGTGGTTTCAAAAGAGGTCCCATGCACCAGGAGGTCGTCCAGGTAGACCAGACACTGCTGTCTTGGGACACCAGCCAGCACACCGTCCATAAGTCTCTCAAAGGTGGCTGGGGCGTTGCACAGGCCAAAGCTCAGGACTCTGAACTGCCACAGTCCCCTGTTCGTGCAAAAGGCCGTCTTTGGTCTAGAATCTGGGGACAGAGGCACCTGCCAGTAACCACTTCGCAGGTCCAGGGTGGAGAACCAGGAAGACCCTGCCACCAGGTCGAGAGACTCATCGATTCTGGGAAGGGGATAAGAGTCCTTTTTAGTAACTTTATTAAGTGGCCTGTAGTCCACGCAGAAGCGCATTCGTGGACTGTTCTTCTTGGGCACCATCACCACAGCAGATGCCCAGGGACTTTCAGATGGCTCTATGATGCCCATCTTTAGCATCTCACGCAGTTCTTGGTCAGCCGCCTCCTGATGAGCCAGAGGAAGGCGACGAGGACGCATTTTAACAGGACGAGCATCCCCAGTGTCAATAACGTGTTCCACCAAGTGTGTCAGGCCTACATCACACTCTGTGAGGGCAAAAATGTCTTTAAAGTCCAAGAGCACCTGCCATAGACTTCCTTGCTGCTGCTGAGTCAGGCCCTCACAGTTCCTGGACCAGACGTTTCTCACTGCTGACAGCCTCTCCTCTTCATCAGTTCGCTGTTCAACTAGTGGTAATACAGGGGACTCCGAGGTGCAAGCCGCTATTACAGCAGGGGATGGGTTTAAAGGTGGGGGTTTAAGCTGCACCCTCTCTCCTCCCGGGAGTAACAGACAGCCTTCCCCGAGGTCCAGCACACCATCAATGGCTCGTAAAAAGTCCAGCCCCAGGATGCAGGCATCCTGGACGTCAGCCACCCAGGCAGCAAAAGGCATGGTTAGGTCTCCAACCTTAAACTGAAACATCCCCCTCCCTTTTATGGGGGCCAGGTCACCAGTCACTGTCTTAAGCTGCACATTGGTTGTTTGCATGGCAGTCCCAGCTGGAATGATGTCAGGTCGGACCAGTGTTGTGTTGGACCCTGTGTCGAGGAGTGCTGTGCAGGATACCCCATCAACCACCACCGGAATGTGGCAAAAGTCACCAACTTGGGTCCAGCCTACAGTAATGACCATGCCAGGTGACAATGTGGGTGGTGTGGGGGTGTTGGTCACGACGGCCCGTGTACTCCCACCTACACGGGCCCCTGACCGTTTCCCTGTGCCGCTGCAAACCTGGGGCACTGCCTGATGAGATGTCCAGCTTGTCCACATCCCCAGCAGCTTTGTGGTCGGCGGCGTGTGCCAGCACGGGGAGAAGGTGACTGAAGAGCAGCCGCCTGGGTCATGCTGTGTGGTCCCCCCTGCCTCTCCGTCCGCTCAGCAGGTGCAGATGTTGCTCTGACCACTGGTGAATCCTCAGCCCCTCCAGGAGGTCCTGTCAGCATCTCCCTCTCCAACGCCAACTCCAGAGCAGAGTGTGGTTGGACGAGCAAGCTGTGTCTGAATACGGAGCTCTTTGGGACTGAGGGCCTGTAGGAACTGATCACGGGCGAGCTCTGTCTGCACTGCAAGGGGCATGTTGTCATAGGCCCGCCTGCAGAGGCACTCAATGTCATGGGCCAGGATACGCAGCGGTTCTCCAGGCAGTCTCCGTCTGTTGTGAAACTCTGACCTCAGTAGCACAGGCTGGTTATACTGCCCAAACCGTCTCTGGAGTGCCCCAACTAGAGCAGTATAGTCTCCCCTCTCTCTTTCACTCAGCAGCAGCAGGCATGCTGCTGCATCCTCACACAGGCACAGAGCTAATTGCAATGCTTTATGTTCGACAGACCAGCCAGCTGCAGCAGCTAATAGTTCAAACTGAGCAATAAACACTTCCCACGGCGTCTTACCGCTGAACTTGGGTGTCTTTATGTTTACCGTAGCCGGCTGTGCATGGGCGCTGCCATCATTGTTTACATCACATGACCTCCGCTCCGTCCCGCCGAAATGGCGATCATGGCGCGAACAGCCCTCCAGCCGAGACAAACCTGGGGAGAACCCAGCCTCAGCAGCCAGCTGGAGCGCCGCTTCCCTCACGCTGCGAGCGGGTCGGATATCCATCTCCTGCTCCTCCTTCTTAACAGTGTTCCTCCGCATAATCGGGAGTTGTGTCCCTGAGCCGTGAGCAGAGCCGCTGGTAATAGATCCAGGCGTGGTAGTTCGTAGTTTAAGCTTCTGACACCAGTGTAACGTTCCGTTATGTCACCCAAGCACCAGGCAGAGGTTTCGTTACTAACACCATTTAATCAGGCCGGACACACACAGAACAGCTCTCGCCGGATACAGCCAACTCTAACTCACACAAGAAAAAAAGAGACCTCCCTCCCAAGAGCGACCCCCCACATCTCCTTCCGGTTCAACCCCAAAACAACCTAACTTAAAGAGAACAATAACTGTGACACACATTTAGCAATAACGTCCATCATGGATCATTACAGTACTATAGTACAAGATTCACCACAGATATTTATAAGGAATAGATCAGCTGAGGCTCTGAAGGCTTTGAGAGAAGACCTCCAGAAACAGAGATGGGATGATGTGTATAAAGCAGCACGACTGTAGGAAGAGTCTGAGTGTTAAACTTTATGAACATGAGACTAAAACTGCCACAAAGAAGCAGCAGAAAGAGTTTTTGGAGCATAATTTGGTTTTCAAACTACAGCAGTTAGTCTCCTCATTCCCCAAACACTCAAAGTGATGTTGAAAAGAAGAAATGATGCAGCACAGACAGAAACCTGATGATGGAACAACGTAAACACGTTACTGTATCAATTTACTGTATCAAGAAGAGTAGATGCACTATATGGAGACTGTGTGCCTCAGCATTTAGCTGTAACCTTATGTGGTCTGATGGTTTGTGGCTGAGCTGCTGTGGTTCCTAGATGCTTCCAATAATTCCACTTAGAGCTGGAACATTGAGGAGGGAAGAAATTTCACAAACTGACTTTGAGCTGTTGCAGCACCACACTCAGATTCCTTAGAGAAAGAACGAGCCGTTCTTTCACAAATATTTGTACAGCCTGCAGAACCAGGTGCTGGATTTTACACAGGTGTAGCAATGGGACTGAAAACACCTGAATTCAGTGACTTTGAGCTGGAGGCCAAGATTTTTATCCATAGAGTTCATATTTGTAAAAAGAAAAGAACATCAGGTTTCTCAGGTTCAACACTTCCGGTTTTCCTCGTGGTATTTTCTAATGAACACAGGCTTTGAAGGTTTAAACTGGAATCCTGCACCTCTATTCCTGCTGGAAACGTGTTTTTTCCTCTACGAGTGTGTGTCGGAGCTCCGATGATAGACTGAATAAATGAAAGTGGGACTCACCGAGGAGCAGCGATGCAGACGGAGTCTTCATGGTGTCTGAATGTCTGAGGTCTGAACAGCACAGAGACGCCTTCAGCTTCATCAGTTTCCTGTTAACACTTTCACAGCATCGTTATCTGTGCAAATGTTCTTGCTGCCAAGGGTGGCACCACCACTCATCAAGGTTAGAGGTCAGTGACTTTCACACAGGGACAGCTTTGTTCCCTTAATAAACAAAATCATCAGTTAAAAACAGCTTTTGTGTTTATTCTGGTTATCTTAGTCTAATATTATTTTTGTTTGATGATCTGAAACATGTAACTATGACAAATATGCAAAAAACTAAGACATCAGGAAGAGGAGAAATAATTTTTCAGGGCATCGTGTGTACTTTTTATTCTGTGTAATTCCACAATAAGTGGACTGATTTTAGAGAGTGGGGGTGGATGGGGGCGGGGGGTGGGGTTTGGGGGTGTATGTGAGGATGAGTTGCAGTGCTGTTTGGGCTCATTCAGAGTAACTGGAAGGGAGGATAACCTTTTTAGACTCTTTCTCTAACTGCAGTCTGGAACTTCTTACATGTGTATAACTGTGTAGTTACACCAATAATAAGCCCAACATGTGACAGTGCAGTTACTGAAACCTAAACAAACATGGGGTCTAGTTGATGAGCTTGATTATTATGGTATGTATGGCTTGTGATCCTTGTTTTTAGGGGACAGGAATGATGGTGAAGGCCTTGAAGCAGGCTGCCATATGACACGTGCCCAGCAAGGTGCTGAAGATACGAGTGAACAGCTGATCAGCACAGGCTTCAGGGTGGATGGAGACACTGAGTCTGGTGCAGCTGTTTGATGGCAGTTCTGCTTCTTAAAGAAACTATTCACATCTCTCTCCAGTATGAAGGGGCCTTCTGAAGTGGTGAGCGGTGAGGTGGAGGTCTAGGTCCTTGCTGTACTAGGATTGGTGGAACTGGGACTGGAGGCCTGAACATGGTGGTGAGTGGGGAGAAGTGGGATTGTAACATGTAAAACTGGGAACTACAGTGATCATCTACTGGCTAGAACCCTGATACATTTTACACCTGCGTACATTGGATGAGTTTTAATCATTAATTGTAAACTGATGGCTTCTATGCCTGGTCTCTTCCTGTCATTCAGACCTGCTGTGTGAGGTGTAACCCTGGTTAACACGATGCACATTAGATGCGAACCTGTTAATAAACTTTTATTATTTTTAATTTTTCATCTTAGTTAAGAGCAGGGTTCAAAAGATTGAGATTCTTTTCTGTTCCTCTGGTTTCCATGCAGACTGGTTTCCATGCAGACTGGTTTCCATGCAGACTGGTTTCCATCCAGACTGGTTTCCATGCAGACTGGTTTCCATCCAGAATGGTTTCCATCCAGACTGGTTTCCATGCAGACTGGTTTCCATCCAGACTGGTGGGTTTTCTGCTTTCCTGCAGACAGCAGTGGATTCAGCACTAACAGAGGATTCAGAGTTGAGGAGAACTGAAGGAACAACAGGAGGAAACAGAGAGTTTGTTGGTATTTCGAGTGTGTTCAGCCTTCTGCTGAATTATTTAGAGTTTGACTGTAATGACCATGGGTGGTACTGCTGTCAGTGCTGTTATTGCAGGTGTGAATTATTTTGTTGGTTAAACATAAGAAACATTGAAGCTACTGAGTCCTAACATGGAAACTTAATAACAAAAGATCTAAAGAACAATCAGTTCCTGAGAGGAACAAAGACCTCAGCACAGAGCCGAGCTCATCTTATAATAGTGTCACTGTGAAACTGCTCAGTCCCACCCAAGGTGTGAGACTGCTTTCATAGCTTCAGTTTAAATGTGACCTTCAGTTATTTTTAATCATGTTTCAGCATCAGCAGCTCTGAGAAGTGACCACAGAGACACACAGAGACACAAAGATCTCACACTTTGTTTACTGGAAAGTTGAACCACAGCTGTGAGACTGCTTCTGCTCACTGACAGAGTGAGATGGATTTAGCTCAGAGCTTTGTGGTCTGCTGACAGAGACCGAGGGTCTTTACATGTTTGTTGCTTTCTGGGTGAGATGTAAAGATATCTCTCAGGGTGTGTGTGTGTGTATCTGCATGTGTGCGCAGATGTGAGTGTGCGCATATGCGTGTGCGTGTGTGCATGCACGTGTGTGTGTGTGTGTGTGTGTGTGTGTGTGTGTGTGTGTGTGTGTGTGTGTGTGTGTGTGTGTGTGTGTGTGTGTGTGTGTCCCTCTAACCTTCTTCAGACCTGCTGTTGGTAACATCGCCAGGATGATTAAACATGTGTGCAGCCAGAATCAGTGACAGGTCAAAACAGGACCTCTGATTGTTTGGTCATGATGCTGAGATCAGTGAACATCGACCCTGCAGGACAAACAGTGACATCACTTAGAGAGCACACAGCCTGAGCTGACCTCAGGGTTATTTACCACAGCTGGTTTGAATCCTGCTCACTTCTTCCACTGACACAGACTGTGTGACACAGACTCAAACTCTGAGAGGCTTTAACTGCTACATGGAGGTTAATAATCCTAGAACAGAAATGAAAGAGAAACAGGAAGCAGATGTTTCCTCTTTCCTGTCTGTGATGACACTGAATCCTGACACTTCCTGTTCTCCTCCATCACTGCTCACATCATCACCTTCAGTCGACCTGCTGACAAGAAGCTGTGTTTTTTCTGCTCCTGCTGCAGCAGATGGATGCTGTAAGACACACAGACAAACACTAGGTGGCAGCGGAGTGTGAGCACAGACAGAGGCTCTGATTCAGGTGTTGGTGCAGTAACAGGTGTGAGGTCAGTTGCTGAGCAGGTGGAGCTGCGTCTGCATCATGAATCCATGAACAGGTATCAGAGGGTCCCTCCACAGAGGGCAGGTTATCCCCGCTGACACTGGGAGGCAGCAGCTGGCCTCAGTGAGGTCATGCATGCTTTAAACACTGAGACGTGAACCTGCACTCAGTGGAAGATGTTCTGAACAAGGAGAAGCCCTCTGAGCCTCTGCAGCTTCATCAGTCAGCCTCCTCTGTTCCTGTTTGGTGGCTCAGTATGTGTTACCCAGTCAGCAGTTTTACTAGAACCACCAGGTTTGTTTCAATAAAGCTTGTAGGTTCCTGATATGTGGATAGTTCATATTTTTTATACTTGAAATCTATAATTATCTGCCTTTGGACTTTAACCGGCTGACTAGAGTCCAGCAAGATGTGCCCCCACCTCTCCTCCTCCCTGCCTCCCAGTACAGGAGCTCCACAGGGCTGTTTCCTTTCATGTACTCCACACATGCACACGAATACCCACAGCACCCATGGCAAGTGATCAGCAGAGGAGATGAGACAGCATACAGGGAGGAGGTGCAGAGAACCTGACTTTAAAGAAAACAAAGGAGCTCATTGTTGATGTCAGAACTAAAAGATTGTCTGGTATAAATGGTAGAAGGGAGGATCAACATGCAGGTTCCTGAGAACCTCCTGTAGACATGAGGAGGGGGAGGTGCTTTTAATCAGGTGGAGAGCAGCTTAAACACAAAGCTAAATAGGTGGTGGAGTGTACAGCACTCAAAAACATGCCATTTATTTCAAATAAAATGAGCGCAGGGCAAAGGCAACAAAAACTAAAAACAGAGCTAAACTTACAGTCCGGCTGCTTATTGTGAACATGTTTCAGTCTTACACAAGTGCTCTTGGGCCTCTGCAGCTCAGAGGGGTCCCACTGGAAGCCACCTTGTACTGGGTCCAGTTCCTCCACCTCTGACCACAGTTCCACAGCCACACCTCCACGGCTCGTTCCAGGTTCCCCTCACACCAAACCTGCAAAGTCCATAGTTGCCTTCTCCCATGTCCATCTGTGTCTGCTCTGCTCCAATCCCTCAGGCCTTTTCTCCTCCACTGTGTGTCCATCCATCCTCTATATAAAGGTCACCAAAAAGGTGTTGTTCACACCCTTGATTGGGTGACAGGAACTAAGAGCCCCATGAAAATAAAAGCATACAAATACATAAAAACAGGCAACTATAAAAAACCAATAAAAACACACAGAACATAAAATCTACCTTCACCACATAACAGACACACACCACAAACTGATGAGGAAGGACCAACAGTGAGCGCACTTCCTGCCACAACATCTGCAGGTGTGTTTCTATCACAGCTCCACTGGGAGCACACACACACACACACACACACACACACACACACACACACACACACACACACACACACACACACACACACACACACACACACACACACGTGAATGATCAGTCTCAGGCTCCTTTATCTGTACCTGCAGGCAGAGTTGGACAGCAGATGAGCAGAGAAATAAATCAGTAACAGAGAATCCACGAAGCATCAGGCAGCAAAGGTCTGCACTTTGGAAACTTTGATGCAGAAGGAAGTAACTGAAACTGAGTGAACAAAGATGAAGATCCAAGATTCTTTTATTGTCATTGCATATACAAGTATACACAATGAGATTACAATAAAATGCTGTACCTGTGCAGGGCTGCAGGTTCAGCTGTGGCTCACCAATCAGCTCTTAGAACAATGTCACTGAGTGAATCTCTCTTCTTTATGGATACATAACTAAACCATTACTCAGTATAATCTATTGAATATTGAGTGATTTCCTTTGTTGTACAGCTCAGAAGCTCACTGGATGCAAACCTTAGAAACATAGTGTCTAACCACAGTGTGTTCTTCTATTATCAGGCTGTCCTAAAAGCTCCCTGAAAAGCCTTCAGCTGATCCAAAATGTTGCAGCTTCTCTTCATTGGCTCCCTGTTAAATCTAGAATCTTTACAAGGTCCTGAATAATCAGGCCCCACCTTGAAATATTAAGTAAATATTAAAAACACACAACTTTCAGCATGTTCATTATGACATCATTTTGCAGTCATCACTGTGGGTGTGGTTGTCATGGTTACCTGCCCTCCTGCCAGCTTTCCTCTGACCTTTGATGAACACCTGATCACAGGTGACCTCAGCAGATGACCCCCCCTCCCTGAGCCTGGTTCTGCTGGAGGTTTCTTCCTGTTAAAGGGAGTTTTTCCTTCTTACTGTCAACAAGTGCTGCTCATAGGGGGTCGTTTGGACTGTTGTGTTTCTGTCTGATATTATAGGGTCTGTAGCTTACAGTAGAAGGATGGATGATGGACAGTTTAGTTTCAGCACGTCTCTCTCAGCTTTTGGAGTCTGTATTAAACTGACTGATAAACACACATGCTCACTGCCTCAAATCACACTACAGTCTGAAAACCTTGATCTTCTGTTGCCCAGTGTTCACTTTGACAGCAAATTTTGATTTAGTTTAAGTCATAATTTAGTATCTGAATAGTTTTAGTTTTAATCGAGGAAATTATGGTATGAATACAGTCGACTAAATCTACAGTCGATTTAGTGACTAAAATATAAAGAGTGTAAAATGTAAATGCTTTTTCTTCAGTTCCCTTAAATTAGTCATTATACACACTTACACAAAATTAAACATTTATTCAAAGTTATGGAATATTATTGATAATATTAACATGAGCGTTTCACCTGCTTCCCACACACCTGATCATTAACACCACCTTACTGAGATAATCCGAGCGTTTTACAGCAGGACGCTCTGAAAGGTACAGGGCAGTGTTCAGGACTACGATTAGGAAAGGCTAATCCAGCGCGGTGTGGAGATTTTCTCTAAACACAAACAGCAAGACTTTATGTGAATGTGTATGTTTATGCATCTAACTATCTTCTATTATTTTTTCTATTTTCTCTCCCTTTTTGGCTTCTCTTTCTCTCTCTCTCTCTTCTTCTCTTCCTTCCCACCTGTTAAATCTGTCAAGAATATTATATAGAAAACTTATCCAGCTCTTCTTGTAAAAGCAAATATTTGGTGCAACAATGCATTCAGATCATCATTCTGATTGCAGAAACTACCAGACATGACAGGCCAAAAAAAAAAAAAAGAGGAAGTCTTATTATGAAAGGTGCATCACACCTGCAGGGCTGCATTTGGCTGTGCAACACCCACCACCGCCTGTAGATGTCAGCCAAGAGCACTGAATGAACCTTTGACAATTTAACCAGTTTTTGACACAATGGTTCAAAAAGGTTCAGAGCTTCAAAGTGTTGTTTTGCCATCACTGGTTATGCTACGTTTCCTCTCTGTAGTGTAATCTACAGTTACTGCTGCCTCTCTGTGTGAGCTCTGCATGTCCTCCCAGGTGCACCAGCTTCCTCCCACAGTCCAAACATATGCATGATGGTGCTTGTAACGTCTGGGTTGTGTTCGGTGGTGAAGAGGAGGCGGCGGGCAGCCAAAAAAAACGCACAAGCACACTGGCACTGAGAATTTCAGTATTGCCCTTTTAATAAATGTAATCTTCACAACCTTATGAAGCCCGGTTGAACGGCTGCTACATAAACACACATGAAAACGAGCAGTGTTCATACAACCTATGACGGTACAAAAATAAGGAAAAGGAAAAGGTCCGCCTCAATCCAAAATGTCCGTCTGCAAAACACATCTCCCGCGCTCTCTACTGAGGAGCGGTGGGCGCACACTGGTGACATCATCTACACAAAAAGACCAGACTGTCGTAAAGAGACATCACAATTACGACTGTTACATGCTGATTCAGACTGGTGTGGATGCTGTCTGCCCCTCTGTGTTCACCCTGTGATAGACTGGCAGCCTGTTCAGCAGGTACCCCTGTAAGAACTGTTGTAGGCTCCAGCCAGCCACCACACCCTAATGTGCATATATGTCCTTGTTCACTTCCTCCCTGACAGACACCTTTGCTGGTGCATGTTAGACCCATATGGCCTAGGTCACCTCCTATAAGGTTTGCACCAGACATAACAAATATTTATGACGTTTAGACTATAACACGTATTGTGTATTCATGCACTGTGGGACAGAGGGGTTGTGGTCTTATAAAAGGTCACACAGACACACCACTGGACATAATCACTTCGTGTTAAGACATGTCTCCTACAACAAAGATGTATTATCTCCACTGGATAGCATTCACCAGCCATGTTCTCAGCTACATAATGCTATGACCCCTCCTAATGTCTGCGGATTTATGTAAGATGTGTGAGTGAGTGATAGCAGTGATAGAAATCCATCCTTTTTATCCACTTCATAAGCTTTATCTCAATAAAGTCCACAATAATTTAAAGATTAAACAAAACTTACTGTAAGCAAAATCTCCACAGACAGGAGTTAACTAAAAACATGAGCTCTGAAATTAAACACTAATGAATGATAGAAAACCTTTAATCATTAATGATACTTAGGTGAACACCTATCACACACTTTCATCATTTACCCATCCATCCATCCATCCACCCATCCATCCATCCATCCATCCATCCATCCATGCATCCATCCATCCATGCATCCATCCATCCATCCATCCATCCATCCATCCATCCATTCATCCATCCATCCATCCATCCATCCATCCATTCATCCATCCAGCCACCCATCCATCCATCCATCCATCCATCCATCCATCCATCCATCCATCCATTCATCCATCCAGCCACCCATCCATCCATCCATCCATCCATCCATCCATCCATCCATCCATCCAGCCACCCATCCATCCATCCATCCATCCATCCATCCATCCATCCATCCATCCATCCATCCATCCATTCATCCATCCAGCCATCCATCCATCCATTCATCCATCCAGCCATCCATCCATCCATGCATCCATCCATCCATCCATCCATCCATCCATCCATCCATCCATCCATCCATCCATCCGTCCATCCATCCATCCATCCATCCATCCATCCATCCATCCATCCTGTGTTTGATTTCAACCCATGTCCTGGTGGTTAATTCTCATCTTGTTTTGGATAAGATCTTCATTGCTAGTGACCATGCAGGAATAGATCTGAGTACATCAGAGGAATACCTCAAGCTTGGAGACAAAAGGTGGAGAGATACAGATGTGACAGTCTGCACATGTGCAGAGGAGAGAGGTGAGTACAGTGGACATGCTATGGAGGGCAAGGGGGAAAAAACAAAAGAGACAGACCTCAGAGGAAGTTGATAAAACTGGTGAAGGAGAAGAAAACTAGGGTCAAGATTATTTAGATGAAGAAAGAATTTTAAAAATGTTCATTTAATAAGATACATTAAACATTCATATTTTGTTATCCTCTTCTAATAAAACAGGTCTTGTACACACATCTGTTCACTTACTTTGTAACTACGACTTCATCCATAGTAAACAGCACAGATTTTATTCTCAATCTGTGTAACAGTTTTATTTATCAGATTCAGCTGATCAATCAGATGTATTTATTGTCTATCTGAAGTGAAATAATCACTATTTTGGATGTTAAAAACATACCAGATGTATAGTTTGTTTTTAAGACAGTTGTTACATTTTCAGAAACAGCGCTCTGTAGTGCTGAGGTCTGTCTCTTTTGTTTCCCCCCCGCCCTCCATGTCCACTGTACTCCCCACTCCCATCACCACATGTGCAAACTGTCACATCAACTTTTGTCTCCAAACCTGAGGCATACCTCTGATGAAGTCAAATCTAACTGAGATAAAATAATAGCTTATGTTTATTTATCCAAAACAAAATGAAAATTCAACATCAGGTTTAAATCAACCACAGGAGTGTATGAGTGTGGGACAATACAGTAACATGTATAGATAGTTGTACATCTATATATCTTTAATTATTAAAGGATTTCTAACATTCCTTGGTGTTAAGGATCATTTCAGAGTTCATCTCCTCCAGTCTGTGGGGATTTTGCATTGCTTACAGTAAGTATTGTTTAATCTATATATCTTTATACCTTCAGCTCTCAGTGGAGACGGTCGCACTTTTCTTCTCTTCCAGCCCTTCCTTTTCCCCTGCTTTGCTGCTTGCTGCTTTAGAGCCTCTCTTCACACAACTTCCGAACTGGAATTTATAATTATGGATCAGGTCAGCTGGTCTCTTAACGCCATTGTTTTGATCAAATTTTCACCATGAGGAGATTGAGGGAAGGAGAACCCTATTCCCTCTTATCAATTGACATTCCAGCTGGCTACGTTATGGATTCCTGTGTGAGTGGAAGATGACGTGCCTGGCCGTATTGTCAGTGGAGGACACACATTCGGCTTATTGACACTGGGGTTTCTCCAAATTGGACCTGGAGATACCTGGCTTGTTGCAATTCATGAAGTCTAGGCAGTTGTCTGGCCTTGGTAAGGCTGCTTATGACGGGAATGCAGGAAGGTACAGACTCAAACTCAGACTCTGTATATTTGGAGCTGATTCGGAGGGGTAAGATCTTGGAGATGTACGTATCTGTTTCTGCACGGCAAAGGAACGAACCAAGAAGATTCAGATGAATTGGATTTTTCTCCACAGAGAGGTGCCAGAAAGACTGAAGGCTGTCAACAAATTAATCAGTACAGTCTGTACCAAAACAAGTGGTAGAATCAGGAATTTGGCTCCCTGATGTTCTTGGACTGCTGCTTATCAGATTGTCTTATCAGAACTGTTAGCTGAGGAGGGACTTTGAGTCAGCCCACAGTAGCCCGACCGCCCCCTCTCACCTCCGCTGGCTCCCCTGTCCATTCCTCCCCACCCTAGTGCTCCCATGCTGTATGTTTCTGCTCTATCACAGAGGTTTTTGTATCCTTATACTGTGTATGTGTGAATGTATACAAAGTATGAGATGATTTTTTTCCTCACTATATGTTTTCACTATTGTTTCTGTCTTTTTAATGGCAGCGCCTCCAGAAGGGGGGCAGCATGGCCACAGTTCACCCATCTCCCCATGTTTGTTTGTTTGTCTTCTTGGATGGTGTTCTGTTAACTGTAATTTCCCCATTGTGGGATCAATAAAGTATAACCAACAGACCTCAGAGGAAGTTCATACGTCTGCTGAAGGAGACAAATACATGTCAGTAGTCTGACTGATGACTTTCAGCCTACACAAGGCAGAATTTATAGGAGTCATGTGTGATATCATCAAAAACAAAGACGTTTTCTATCATAGTTATAAGCAGAGCTGTGTCTGTCTGCTGAATGGAACAAGGTCTTAAACCATGCTGTACGTTCTTCCAGTGTGAGGAGACTGAATTTACCATCTCAAATCACTCCCTCACTACAATTCACACACATTATAACTTTCCCATCACTGTATTTAACTCATTGTTTTTTGCAACCATTTTAGTTTTTGTCTTTAGTCGACAAAAACCCAAACATTTTTAGTCAGCTTTAGTGGGAAAAAAGAACAATTAGTCTTTACAAATTAATTAGAATAGTTAGTGGTAACAGTGGAATCAATTACTCCAAAAAACAAAAACATTCTCACTTGGGTAATTGGGGCTTTATTTCTCAGAATATGCTAAAGTACAATGAACACACATATGCCCCAAATATTAGCAATGGATGAGGAACACATGCTTAACTTGACCTTGTCTGCAGGGCAATTATTTTGTATATAAAAACAGACACAACACAACACCAGGCTCTCTTTAACTAGTGAAAAATATCGGGGTGCGGAGCCTTCAGGTGCTGCTTAAGATTTCTGCTGTTTTTTCCAACAAGTTTTAATCCACAGTTACAATCATTCAGTTCTCCTTTCAAATGTGTTATATTGAAAATAAATCAGTAAGTGCTGACAGAGCATCACTGTGTCACACAGCAGGAAACACTGCAGCAAATTCCTGAAGACTGAACACGACATGAGCACTGAAACACAGAGAACTTTATAAGAGGCAAAGCTTTAAATCACCGGCAGTTTTGGAGTAAATAGCTTCTGAGTTTGGTGGCGTGTCTTATACACAGGTGCAATGAGCTACCTGAGGAAACCTGTCAACTTCATGAAAAATAAAGGAAAAGTCTGAGCAGGGCTCCAGGATGAAAGGTAGCTGTGTGAGAAGCATCCATAGGTCCATGGAGCTTCAGGGGCAGGACCACGTGATTGCCAGAATAAATAAAAAATCAGAGCAGGTCTCCACCGCTGTGTTTGCAGCTGAGAAACTGGACACACTGCACAGATTATATTACTGTGAAACGCAGAATTCAGTTTTTACCTGAAAACTTTGGCAATTTTCATCAGCTTGAAATATATTAATTTTTCCTGATGTTTTTTTTGTTTGTTTTTTTTCCTGCTCTCAGTGGAGACGGACGCATTTTTCTCTTCTCCCCAGCCTTCCCTATCTACTCCTGCTTTTTGCTGCTTCGCTGCTTAGAGCATCTCTTCACACATCCCTGAACTGGAAATTAAATTATGGATCTGGTCAGCTGGTCTCTCAACACTACTACAGGAGACTGGGAGAAGGGGAACCCTCTTTCCTCTGGCCCGGCTACACACCCGGCTGGTTATGTTATGGATTCCCGTGGGGATGGAAGATCACGTTCCTGGCTGCGGAAACAGTACGAACCCAATCAGACTCAGTAGAGCTGAATGGAAGTGGATTACATCTGGAGGAGTGTTGGAGTCTCTGTTCTGTGTGGTGGAGTAGAACCAAATTCGGATGATTGGACTTCTGAGAGGTAACCAGAAAACTGTAAGTCTGTCAGCAAATAGTTATGTTGTAGTATTGTAGTATTTGGAGTTTGGCTCCCAGACGGCCTTTTGGATGCTGTTTGTCTAAATCGACTCTTGGAGATGTTTGTAAACAGATGCTCTTCACCCCCCGCCCCGTCCTGTCACCTGTATGAACTGGTATCCTGGCAACCAAGGCTGACTGTACCATCTTATCATGAACATTATCATGACCTGCTGGTCTGGAAGCTGTGTGACCATCACAGTATCCTGCTGGCAGCCCCTCCCCTACCCACCCTAGTGCTCTCCAGGCTTTAAATGTGCTATTCTGCACTATCGCAGAGGTTTTTCAACCTCATACTGTGCCCCCCATTATGGGGCAAATTATGGGATGATTTTTTTTTCCTCACCTGCCCTGTTGTTTCGCTTTGTTTCCCTCTTATCCCTTAAATGGCAGCGCCTGTGACGGCAGCACGGCCACAGAACACTTCTCTCCTATGTTTGTCGATTGTCTTTTGATGGGTGGTCCAAATGCTAGCGCCTTTTGATGGCAGCAAAGCCACGAAACACTTATCTCTTACTTGTCTCTGTCTTTGGATGGGCGTTCTGAAATTTTGAAATGCTGTTATATGTTTTGACGTGTAACAACAATAATTTGGTTCTTTTGTTTCTAAATTTATGTACAGCACTTTGGTCAACTGTTGTTGTGTTAAAGGTGCTTATAAATAAACTTGACTTGAAAACTATAATTTCCAATTTTATTTAATGTGTTGAGGAAAAAGTTGCTGTTTTCTGACCATTCAAATTGATTTTACTGATTAAAATTATTATTTTTAATCCTGTTCGGCCCGCGTCTCAGACTGTGTGTTCAGTTTTGCCCGTCCTATGAGTTTGACATCCCTGGATTAAAGTAATGGAGGTGGTGGGTGTGACCAAAAATAGATGGGATGCATCAGCGTTACTGAGAGGTTTTAGCTTTTGACTGACAGATTAGAAGCACAATATGCAGACGTGTCCTGATTTTGGATGACTGATGGAACATCCTTTAACCTTCTCGTCTAGTTTCATCTCATCAATGAAAACTCACAGACGTGTCGTCATGTTTTAGTCATCACAGAGCCACGTTTATCTCATCATCATCTCGTTACTGTCATGAAAATCATTTTATCATCGTTAACGAAAACAACACTGATTGTGAAACACGAGCCGTTCAAAAATGTGGGGGAGATTCACAAAGAGTGGACTGCAGCTGGAGTCAGTGCTTCAAGAACCACCACGCACAGATGTATGCAGACATGGTATCCCTGTCCAGCAAACTCGCCTGACCTTTAACCCCATAGAAAATCTATGGGCTAGGAAGAGGAAGATGCGAAACGCCAGACCCAACAATTCAGAAGAGCTGAAGGCCACTATCAGAGCAACCTGGGCTCTCATAACACCTGAGCAGTGCCACAGACTGATCGACTCCATGCCACTGCTGCAGTAATCCAGGCAAAAGGAGCCCAACTAAGTACTGAGTGCTGTACATGCTCATACTTTTCATGTTCATACTTTTCATGTTCATACTTTTCAGTTGGCCAACATTTCTAAAAATCTTTTTTTGTATTGGTCTGAAGTAATATTCTAATTTTCTGAGATACTGAATTTAGGGTTTTCATTAGTTGTCAGTTATAATCATCAAAATTAAAAGAAACAAACAAATCTATCTTGGATGTTTCCCACTGTGATGGTTACTGGATCCTGTTCAGGGAGGTTGCTGTGGTCTGCTCTTAGATCCACTAGCTACTGAGCATTGGTGTTGTGGGACACATCCTTCTCCCATCTGTTCTTCCAGCATTGCTCCATCTCCAGCCTTGGTGGGGGTGCTGTTCTCATATTGTTCCACTGCCACTGAGAGTATACCTTGGACGGTTCAGTGAGAACATTCGGTTTATTGTCCTGGCTTCTCTCTCTCTGTATACCTCTTCAGGTGGTTATCCAAGGCTGTAAGTCTTGGCTTGGCAGTGTCTAAGGCCTCAGGTATGGACAGCCTGTTGTACTTCTTAGGCACTGCTTTCTTCATCATTACACCTTGCTGTAACTCTGAGAGCTGGCTAACGTTCCTCTGTGCTTTGATCTTAGCCTCTAGTCTTTTTTTCCATGGAGGATACTGCTCCTTATTGCTGTTCATCTTATAGCCAAACATCTCAAGGACCACTGCTGCCGTGTTATACATCAACTGATTGGTTTCAGTGATGGTCGTGGTAGGGATAGTCCATAGTGCTGCTTTGACATCTTGTGGTAGACTTTCAGAGGGTACTTCATGTAGTCTTGATAGTTGGCATCAAGGGGTCCAGTTCTCCATCTTAGCCATGATCTTATCTTTCAGGTCAGCTGCTCTTGGTACTGGTTGTACACTTTGTATGATTGTAGGGTCTTTACCTACAAAATAAAGCACCTTGAAGCAACTGGTTGTTTTGTGATTTGGAACAATGTAAATAAAATTGAATTCAACTGAACTGAATATTACTGGGGCTTAGTACCCTATCTCGGAGTGTGTCCATGATGAAATCTCCCCCCTCACCTGTCTTTTGGCTCCCCCTTGCTGTAGCATTAGTGTTGTACTTCATCAATCTCTAGTTGCAAGAGCAGTTGCAACTAGAGCCTATCCCAGCTGACATAGGGCAAGAGGGAGGGTACACCCTGTCACCAGCCTGTCACAGGGCTAACACAGAGAGACAGACAACCACCCACATTCACACCCATGGGCAATTTAGAGTTTCCAATTAACATAACCCCAGTACCTGCATGTATTTGGACTGTGGGAGGAAACCCAGACAGATACGGTGAGAACATGCAAACTCCACAGAGAGAAAGAGAGGGAGGGGCCTGGGCCAAGGTGGAATCAAACCCAGGCCTTTCAGATGTTATTCTAACTGTGAGGCAGCAGTGCTAACCACCGTGCTGCCTGTCTTAAAACACTTGAGTTCTTATTCAAAAAGATTTTCATATATTAAAGAATCAGAAGAATTACATGTACACAAGCAATCATGTTCAGACCACAGGCCATCCCAGCAGGTGCTGTGACTCCGCTCAGCAAGAGAGCAAAGATCCCAGGCTATAACACTTTATACTACAGGCACTATCAGAGTAAGAGAGGTGTGGTTCAGACTTGGCATTCTCAGATCGCTGCACAGGCTGATGATCCGGCTACATTCCAGCATTCCTGAAGCGTCACTCTCATCAACTTTCACCTACATACGAACAGTTTTAGAATCAGAATCAGAATCAGAATACTTTATTGATCCCAGAGGGAAATTTCTGTTGTTGCAGCTGCAACCGTTTCATTTAAATGAGTAAACCAAAAACACAATAACATACACTAAAGGCATAAAAATATAAAGACTAAAGAGATAATTTTACTATATACACATCTAAATCTATACACATATGAAACTTGTGAGTGCAAAAAAATTTTTTAAATAGGTGTCATTATATATATGCACAGTCCTTTTTTTTTGTACAATTTATAAGTGTATGTACAATGTATATGGAAATTTAAACAATTTTATGTACAATTGAATACTGATAAATGAATGACACTGATGAACCACAATGTCACCTATTAAGGGAGGAGTTATAGAGTCTGATGGCCACAGGTAGAATTGACCTCCTGTGGCGCTCTGTGGTGCATTTTGGTGGGATGAGTCTTGCACTGAATGTGCTCCTGTGTCCCATCACTGTGTTGTAGAGTGGGTGGGAGCCATTGTTCATAATGGCCTGCAGCTTAGACAGCATCCTCCTCTCCGACACTGCCATAAGCGAATCCAGCTCCACTCCCACCACATCACTGGCTTTGTGGATCAGTTTATTGAGTCTGTTGGCGTCTGCTGCCCTCAGTCTGCTGCCCAGCATGCAACAGCATAGAGGATGGCACTCGCCACCACAGACTCATAGAAGATCCTGAGCATAGTCCGGCAGATGTTGAAGGACCTCAGGCGTCTCAGAAAATAGAGGCGACTTTGGCCCTTCCTGTATAGGGCATCAGTGTTCTTAGCCCAGTCCAGTTTGTTGTCAATGTGTACTCCCAGATATTTGTAGTCCTCAACGGTTTCCACACTGACCCCCCCCCCCCCCCCCCATGGACATAGGGGCCACCGGTGCCTTGTCTTTCCTCAAGTCCACCACCAGTTCCTTTGTCTTTGTCACGTTGAGCTCTAGATGGTTCCGCTTGCACCATGTGACAAAGTCCTTCACTGTCCTCCTGTACTCGTCCTCATCACCCCTGCTGATACATCCAACTATTGCAGAGTCATCAGAAAACTTTTGAAGATGGCAGGTCTCTGAGCAGTAGCTGAAGTCTGTGGTGTAGAGGGTGAAGAGGAAGGGAGAGAGGACAGTCCCTTGTGGGGATCCAGTGTTGCTGACTACTCTGTCAGACACACAGTGCTGCAGCCGTACATACTGTGGTCTGCCAGTCAGGTAGTCAACAATCCAGGACACAAGGGGGACATCTACCTGCATCGCTGTCAACTTATCACCCAGAAGAGCAGGCTGAATGGTGTTGAATGCACTTGAGAAGTCAAAGAACATGACCCTCACAGTGCTGGCCGGCTTATCCAGGTGAGCGTAGACTCGGTTTAGCAGGTAGATAATGGCGTCCTCAACTCCCAGGCGGGGCTGGTAGGCGAACTGGAGAGGGTCCAGAAATGACTGGACCATGGGCCGGAGCTGATCCAGGACGAGCCTCTCCATGGTCTTCATTATGTGGGAAGTCAGTGCCACTGGCCTGTAATCCTTGACGTCACTGGGTCGCGTCATCTTCGGGACCAGAACGATGCAAGATGTCTTCCACATCACAGGGACCCTCTGAAGATCCAGGCTCATATTGAAGACATGGTGCAGTACTCCACAAAGCTGGGTGGCACAGGCTTTAAGCACCCTGGGGGAGACCCCGTCAGGGCCTGCAGCCTTGTTTTTGTGGAGTCTCTTAAGTTGTCTTCTCACCTGGTCAGCAGTGAGACTAACTGTAGAGGTGGCGGGTGGGGGAGGGGTGGAGACGTCAGGAGGGCCATCACAGGAAGGAAGCAGGCTATTGTGAAGTTTGGAGGTGGGTGGGGGTGGAGTGGACTTCTGGAGACCGGCAGCAGAGCTGTCTGGACGAGGGATGACAGAGCCTGCAGTGTCAAACCTGTTAAAGAACAGATTTAGCTCATTGGCCCTGTCCACACTGCCCTCCATTCCCCTGTTGTTGCTGGTCCTGAAGCCAGTGATGGTTCTTATTCCACTCCATACCTCCCTCATGTTGTTCTGCTGGAGTTTCAGCTCCAGCTTCCTCCTATAATTGTTTTTAGCCTCCCTAATTGTTGTTTTGAGTTCCCTCTGGATCGTTCTCACCTCCTCCCTGCTGCCAGCCCTGAAGGCCTTCTTCTTATTGTTGAGAAGTGCTTTAATGTCCTTTGTTACCCACGGCTTGTTGTTTGGGTAACATTTTACAATCCTGGTAGGAACAATGGTGTCCACACAGAAGTTAATGTAGTCTGTGATGCATTCTGTGAGCCTGTCGATGTCCTGTCCATGAGGCTCACAGAGCGCCGGCCAGTCTGTCACCTCAAAGCAGTCCTGCAGTGCTTCATAAGTGTTGTCAGATGTCTTCCCTGAGAAATTTGTCTGGAAAATAACATGATTAAAAATACAGAAGCTTATAATGTTCTGTGTCATCATGAATTATGTATTCTGACTGTACAATGAATCACACTGATGAAGACTACACAATGATAGAAATGGAGACTTCGAGGTCACCCTGTTGTTGGAATTCTCTGTTTTTCACATTCTGTTTTGTAAATGATGTAATCAAGACTGATATGCTCTGACTACATGACAACTGTAACTTGAATGAGAAAGTGCCAGTACTTCATGCCATCTCACACGAGTATGGTATGCAGTTCTGACCCGGATTAATCTGTAAACTGTTTGGAAATGGCTTTATTAAATTTGATATTTGGACTCCTTATTCCTGTTTGTGTCAATTCCTGTTCGATGAAACGAACGCAGAAACCTGAAGGCTTAAACAGCAACAGCACTCACACACTCTTGGTATTATTTTATATTCCTTCACAGAACATCTCTTAATTGTCCGTACATGGCACATAGTGGGAGCTGAGCTTCACCAAGTTGTGGTCTGACCTCCCTAAAGGGGGGAGGGGGGAGCAGCTGTATGCATCCTTAACATTAGCATACAGCAGGTCCAGTGTTCTCTCCTCTCTGGTGGGACAGTTCACTACTGGGTGAAGTTTGAGAGTGAACTATCAGGGACATATGCATAACTACTGATTAATGATTATTTGATTTTCATTTGATTCAATCATTATTCAATCCAACCATCAAGTTATCAATTAATCAACTACTATTTAGAACTTTGGGTGAACTGCTAATTATTCATTTAATTCAATTACTATTAATTTGACCATTTGATTTATTCACCATTTAATTAATCTTTTCTCGGAGTGTACTTATAAGCATTTGTCATTTTATTCATGGAGTAAAAAATAAACCCAACACCTCCCGTTTAAAAAGCCTGGAAAGTGAAAGTGAAAGTAAGCAGGTGTTTGTGCGTCAGCCTGAGAGCCGCAGTCACGGATTGTTCTGTCGGTGAGGATCAGGTTGAAGTTTTTCCTGCAGGATGAAGATGCTGCTGCTCCTTTTACTCGGTAAGAAAGCCGCTCTGCTGCTCTCTGAATGACTGTAAACCTGCACTGCTCTCTGCTCTCTGTTCTCCTCGATCCTCCTCCGTCACACGGATCAGCCTCCATCGAGTCCTGGTTTTGGTTCGGACTCCACATTTGAACCTCACAGCAAAAATATCTCCGAGTTTATCGGTTCAGTTTTCCATGAGAAGAATCAGTTTATAATCAGGAGGCTGCGCTCGGAGCAGCAGGGAGGTGTTAGCAGAGACAGCTCCACCTGCAGCCTCGCTGCTGCTCCCCTGCTGCCGCCCTCAGGTGTCTCCACCTGCCGTGGCTGTTTGCCGTGAGCTGCCATCGCGTTAACCTGATTCCACGGACGCCGCGGCTCAGTGGAGACGGAGGCTTAAATGTAGCTGCTTCTACTCTGAGTTTTATGGCAGTGCAGTGATTGATGATCAACAGGGGCGGGCTGGGGTTGAAATTCAGCCCGGGAGCTTGGTTTGGAGAAGCCTTTTATCCGATCATCAACGGAGCAGCAACCCCCCCCAAGCTGGTGTCTCGACCTTCACCTCTCCTAAAGGTGTGCTGGCTGGGCAGCAGTGTTAATTTTGACAGCAAATTTTGATTTAGTTTTAATCATAATTTAGTATCTGAATAGTTTTAATTTTAGTCGACAAAATTATGGTAAGAATATATTCGACTAAATCTCCAGTTGATTTAGTCGACTAAAATATAAAGGGTGTAAAATGTAAATGCTTTTTCTTCAGTTCCCTTGAATTAGTCATTATACACACACAAAATTAAACATTTATTAAAGTTATGGAATATTATTAATAATATTAACATTAGTGTTTCACCTGCTTCCCACACACCTGATCATTAACACCACCTTACTGAGATAATACGAGCGTTTTACAGCAGGACGCTCTGAAAGGTACAGGGCAGTGTTCAGGACTAAGATTATAAAGGCTAATCCACCGCGGTGTGGAGATTTTCTCTAAACACAAACTGGGAAAAACACTTTACCCTGCAGGACATTAAAATGCTGACCTTTGCATGGAGATCTGGGTGACTGGTTTGCAGATGTCGATTAAGATTTGTCGCCCCACATGGTTTACACATAGTTTTGTTTGTCACAACGTCAAAGGACAAATGTGTCCATACATCGGCTCTTCTCTTTCTCCCTGATGACATTGTTTACATCACTTAGTTCTATCGGAAGGAACGACCAATCACAGGCTAGTTTGGTCTTCCCGGGTTTAGAGCAAACTTGTGCAACTGTGTGTTTGATTGGATGTTTTCCTAACTTGTCCCGCCCTATCACAAAATTAAATCAGTTTTGATTGGATGTCGTCCCTGCCAAGCAGTTTCGTCTCGTTTTCATTCGTTGACAAAAGTGTCAGTTAATTTTGTCATCGTTTTTATCCTTTTAGGTAGTTTTTATTTAGTTATCGTCTCGTTTTCGTCATGAAAAAAAGTGTCGTCGACGAAAACTAATATTTATTAATAAAAAACCACACTCAGCTGTCATTTGAGAAAGAGAAGCGGAAATAGCTGCAGTTGATAAGATACGTTACAATCATCTTTAATAGTGAACAGTCATTGGTTATACCATTTCTGTTTATTTAGGAGCATTTGGACCCAGAACTGACTTCAGACTTAAAGACCGGATTAACACTGCTGGGCTGTTGTGTCTGTAGTCCCTCCTGCAGATACGAGTGCTGCAAACACATTTTCATATGAAACAAAGATAAACAGAGTAGATACAAAATACTAAAGTGATCACTGAAAACAGTAAAGAATAACCTGCAGGTAGAAAATAATTACCGTTGAAATATTTATTCTATATAATCAAAATATATCAATACGTATGAATCATTAGTTGTCACTTATAATCATCAAAATTAAAAGAAACAAACATTTGAAATATATCACTCTGTGTGTAATGAATGAATATAATACACAAGTTTCACTCTTTGAATGGAATTACTGAAATAAATCAACTTTTTCATGATATTCTTAGAGAGAGAGCCCGCAATGGGCATGCGAGGTGAGCCACAGCACTGCAGCACTGCACACAGCACAGCATTTCTTTCATGTGTTTGAACAGGCAAAATATAAATTCTATGATTTTGATCATTAAAGTTTTTAAATAATTCAGAAAACAGTTTTATAAAACAGTCAAGTGGTCAGATGTATTTTCCCTTATCATTGTTTGTATTTTTTCATGTCATGATGTCAGGTGAGGCACTGTCTCACCTGAATTCTAAAAGCAACTAGGAGCCAATGTAAAGAGAATAAAATAAGGGTAATGTGTGTTAGGAGTCTAGCTGCTGCATTTTGTATTGCTTGGAGGTATGACAGATCATTTATCTAAGCTTGTAAAGTGGGCAATACCATAATCTAGGCGCGATGACACAAATGCATGATCAGTATTTTCCAGAGGACTATAGCTATCTCTCTCTCTCTCTCTCTCTCTCTCTCTCTCTCTCTCTCTCTCTCTCTATATATATATATATATATATATAATGTGTGTGTGTGTGTGTGTGTGTGTGTGTGTGTGTGTGTGTGTGTGTGTGTGTGTGTGTGTGTGTCTATACATGCGCACACACATATGTGTGTGTATGTATGTATATGTATATATCTGTTTATGCACATTACATAAGATAATTATTCATTATCACACCTTCATCAAGTACTATTCAGTTGTTACATAATCTATTTTTCCGTTAGAGGTTCAGACGCTTTCTCTTTTTGTCTTTTCCTAAAAATTATTTATCTGTTCTTACAGTAACTGTATTAAAGACTAAAAGAAAAATTTTAAATTTGTCCTCTGATTTCCCAAACCATTTTCCCATCATTAAACATACAGGATTTATTTATTCATTTCTGAGTTCTCTGCTAATGTTTGACTATGCTCTGTTCTGCTGTTGATTATGTTTAGTTCTATCACTCACTAAGTTTTCCAATTAGTATCTGTAAAGTTAATCAACATTCCTGATTTAATATTATAATTAACCCAATCTAAGTTTTGCTTAATTTTGGCCCAAAAGCATACAGTGACAGAAACTCTGCTGCTGTACCTTAAGTTTGTTAAGAACTCCACCAGGAACTCTTAAGGCATAAAAGGACCCTGTGGGCCTGATTGTTTTATTGACAGAACCTGGACCAGTGCTCAGACACATTTCCATTTCCCAGCACACCCCATCCTCCAGACGTCAGCCTTCTCTTTGGTAAACCAGTGAGAGGTAGAGCCATTTATCAGTAGTGACCAGGCCCATTACACTGGGATGTTCTCATCCCTAATGTCATGGACAGGTGTCTATTCTCAGGCTCTGAGACATTCTTCCCTGTAAAAAAGGCACATTTTACATATAAGCGCACATCTGGGAGCAGTTACTGGTACCCAGTGTAATAAAGTTCTGATTTGTCCTACCGTCTATAGTTTAAAAAGTTGAGTCTTGAACTGCAGGCCTTTGGGATCAATATTCAAATTTGAACAGAGACTGTGGTCTGGTCAGGCCTAACTATTCACCATAATTTTATTTATTAATTTTATCCATTAAATATAACTTTCTGACTTTAAAAGTTATCAACTTAAAATCTATACACTACAATTTTCCAAGACAAATATTTTACAGCAGAACTGTATATTTGAAAGATCTATTATTCAGTGTCTTCATATTACAGATTTCTTGATTAGTTTAACCCAGTCTAAATTTTTTCTTCTAAAAAAATGAACCTATTTTCATGCACCTAGAAAGTTAGGTACAGCAAATATCTATAAAAAATGCATGATTGAGAAACGTAGTTATGTTTATGAGTGTAAGCAGGTTTCATTGCATGTGTGCATGGTACAATTTGCAGATATTCATCTAGTTACTTTTTGCATTTGCATTTTAAGTCAGCAATAAGGAGCAGTCTATGATTAGTCATTCTAGAACCCTACATTTTAAAATTGCGTATGTGTGTTATACCTATGGAAAAAACTAAAAACAAAAAACACTAAAGACATAACAAACAAACAGAAAAGTGTAACCCAAAGGATCCGTAATACATTGCCTACAGCAGGGGTATTCAAATAAAATTTAAAGAGGTCCAGTCAGACAAAATTTCATGAGGCCAAGGTCCGGAAGTCCAACTATTTAATGTGATTATATATATATAGATATATATATATAAGTTTTTGTTAGTTTTCAGAGCATTAGTTTTTATATTTGGTTTCATGCTTAGTTTTCGTTTAGTTTTCGTTAGTTTTCGTTTTTCATACTTTGTCAGGTGCAAGCGTGACAAAGTATTGTGTAATAATAATAACTCGGCGGCTTTCTGCCCTCGTTGGTAAGTGCATTCAATGACACAGACACTAACGCAATCACAGCATAACAAAATTGTTGTTCTTATACAACCATGCTTCATTTTGTTGTGCCTTTTCCACATAGTTATTTTTCCAGGTATTGCTTGTTCTGTTTTGGTATGTTGTCTTTTTTCTGTTTTTTTTGCAGTTGCAGCATTTGAATTGTTTTGGTTAGTTTAGTGGTGCTCTGTCCTCTTTTTCTGTTTTCTCCCCTCTCTCTCTCTCTCTTTTTTTTTTTTTTCCCCAGCCTGTCAACTGGAATTAAATGTATATGTACACAAATAAATAAATAAAATAAAACAAACAAACAACACAAAACAAAAACACAAAACATTATCAAGAAAAGCTTATAGAGACTCTATAGAGCTTATCTTGGAATAATAAATATGTTTGACACAACAATGCATTCAGATCACAATTCTGCTTGCAAACAGTGCCAGACATGACAGGCTTTAAAAAAAATAAAAAAATAAATAATTCAGCTTATCTATCAAAAGGCAAACTGACTCACTGCTTTATTACCTTTTTGGATTTTTTCTTTAAAGTTTGATTTATTATGATAATTATTGATCTGTTAACACATTCAAAATGATCAATACTCTCATTTCTTACATTCATTCAAATCAAAAAGTTATAAACAAATAAATATCAAGAATAAAGAATCAAGAATAACTTTATTGTCCACATTAGTGGAAAATTGTCTTCGGTTCATCACTGATGATAGTCATCAACACACATTCATACATAATACAATCATATAAATACATTAAAAAAAAAAAAATCCAATAAAACTATTAAAAGAGATTACATCATATTATTATTCAGTATACTAATTGCATTTGGCAAAAATTATCTTTTATACACCTTTTTACTGGCTCGGGGCATCCTATAACGTCGTCCAGAGGGCATCAATTCAAAATCAGATTGAAGAGGGTGCTCTCTGTTAGCAACAATAGGCCGGGCTTTCCTTAAAACAACGCACCGATGCAGCATATCCAAAGAGCTTTGTCGTCGGCCAATGATTTTTCCTCCAGTACTAACAATCCTGTCTAATTTCTTCCTATTTGCCACAGTCAGGTTACCATACCAAACTGAGATATTGAATGTCAGGATGCTTTCAATCAAGCTTATGTACACTCTTTCCAGAATGTTTTGGCTAACACCAAAGCCATTTAACATCCTAATAAGAAATAATCTCTGACTGGCTTTCTTACAGATGTAATCAACATTCTCCATAAAGCTCATCTTATCATCAATGTATGTTCCCAGGTACCTAAAACAGTTAACAACTTCCACAGACTGACCAGAAAGTGAAAGCCCTGTAACAGGGGCTGTGTAATTCAAGACAAGCTCTTTTGTCTTGTCAACATTAATCAACAAATAACGAGACTTGCACCACTCCTCCAACCTGTGCACCTGTGCAAAATAATTGGGATTAAAATTCTTAAGAAAGAGACCAACAACAGCCATATCATCAGCATATTTAAACATCTTCACATTCCCATCCTGGAGCTGCATGTCATTTATATAAACAGAAAATAGCAATGGTGATAAAACACACCCTTGTGGAGCCCCCACATTAACAATAATTTCGTCAGATAAAACATGATTAATGCAGACCCTCTGCGGACGATCAGTTAAAAAATCTCTAATCCAGTGAATCAGTCCTGGAGTTACCCCCATGTTAGTTAGCTGTTGCAACAGAATATGTATCCTCAGTGTATTAAAAGCCGAAGTCAAATCAACAAATAAAATTCTTGCCTGAGCATCTGTTTGCTGTAGATGACGTGCAACGACATTAACCAAACACAATGTTGCATCTTCTGTGCCCCTTTGCGGCTTATAAGCAAACTGCATATGATCCAAATGATCCACAATATCTAAGGTAAGATATCTACTAACCACTCGCTCCATACATTTAGCCAGTACAGTACCACTTGGTGTTGGCTCTCACTGCGGTATTGTATCACTTCCTGTTCCTGTTTCGGAGCACAGTGTTTTGCTGTCTGTTAGCTGTTATATCTGTATAACTCGATTTATCTGGATAATAACATATTTTAGTGTAATCTTCACCTACTTTAAATAGCATACTCTTTGCTGAATCACCTGTATTCACATTACTCACTTTATTTGTTTTTAGAAATTCGCTAGCTTAGCTCAGCTAGTAGCTTAGCCCTTAGCCTCACTACCAGCATGGCTTCTTCTCCTGTCTCTCCTGCACTTTCCTGCTCTGGGTGTCACATGTTTAGTTACTCCTCGGCCTCCTTTAGCAGTAACGGTACTTGTAATAAATGTAGTCTGTTTGTAGCTCTGGAGGCCAGGCTCTCTGAATTAGAGACTCAGCTCCGCACCCTGGAAAATCCTGCATCTAGCCAGGCCCCTGTAGCGGATGCGGACCATGGTAGCTTAGCCGCCGTTAGCTCCCCCCCAGCAGATCCCGAGCAGCAGGGAAAACAGGCCGGCTGGGTGAAGGTGAGGAGGAAGCGTAGTCCTAAGCAGAAGCCCCGGGTACACCACCAACCTGTTCACGTCTCTAACTGTTTTTCTCCACTCGGCGACACACCCGCCGAGAAACAAACTCTGGTTATTGGCGACTCTGTTTTGAGAAACGTGAAGCTAGAGACACCAGCGACCATAGTCAAATGTCTTCCAGGGGCCAGAGCAGGCGACATTAATGGAAATTTGAAACTGCTGGCTAAGGCTAATCGTAGATTTGGTAAGATCGTTATTCACGTCGGCAGTAATGACACCCGGTTACGCCAATCGGAGGTCACTAAAATTAATATTGACTTGGTGTGTAACTTTGCAAAAACGATGTCGGACTCTGTAGTTTTCTCTGGGCCCCTCCCCAATCAGACCAGGAGCGACATGTTTAGCCGCATGTTCTCCTTGAATCGCTGGCTGTCTGAGTGGTGTCCAAAAAATGACATGGGCTTCATAGATAATTGGCAAAGTTTCTGGGGAAAACCTGGTCTTGTTAGGAGAGACGGCATCCATCCCACTTTGGATGGAGCAGCTCTCATTTCTAGAAATCTGGCCAAATTTATTAACCCTCCTAAAAACTGACTACCCAGGGTTGAGACCAGGAAGCAGAGTTGCAGTCTTACACGCCTCTCTGCAGCTTCTCTCCTCCTGCCATCCCCCCAAAACTCCATCCCCATAGAGTCGGTGCCTGCTCCCAGACCACCAAACACCAAAGCTAAAATCAGCAAAAAGCTATTTAAGCATAAAAATTCAAAAACAATAAATAATACAGCTTCATCAACTGCACCAAAAAATAAAACAATTAAATGTGGATTGTTAAACATTAGGTCTCTCTCTTCCAAGTCCCTATTAGTAAATGATTTAATAATTGATCAACGTATTGATTTATTCTGCCTTACAGAAACCTGGTTACAGCAGGATGAATATGTTAGTTTAAATGAATCAACACCCCCGAGTCACAGTAACTGTCAGAATGCTCGAAGCACAGGTCGAGGAGGAGGATTAGCTGCAATCTTCAATTCCAGCTTATTAATTGATCAAAGACCCAGACAAAGTTTTCATTCTTTTGAAAGCCTGACTCTTAGTCTTGTCCATCCTAATTGGGAAAATCAAAAACCTGTTTTATTTGTTATTATCTATCGTCCACCTGGTCCTTACTCAGAGTTTCTGTCTGATTTCTCAGACTTTTTATCTGATTTAGTGCTCAGTTCAGATAAAATAATTATAGTGGGTGATTTTAACATCCATGTAGATGCTGAGAATGACAGCCTCAACACTGCATTTAATCTATTGTTAGATTCAATTGGCTTCTCTCAAAATGTAAAGGAGCCCACCCACCACTTTAATTATACTCTGGATCTTGTCCTAACATATGGCATAGAAACTGAAGACTTAACAGTATTCCCTGAAAGCCCCCTCCTGTCTGATCATTTCTTAGTAACATTTACATTTACTTTAATGGATTACACAGCAGTGGGGAATAAGTTTTATTACAGTAGAAGTCTTTCTGAAAGTGCTGTAACTAAGTTTAAGGATCTAATTCCTTCATTGTTATGCTCTTCAGTGGCAACACAGTACAGAGCAGCTTCCTAAACTCTGCTCCCAGTGAGGTCGATTATCTCGTCAATAGTTTTACATCCTCACTGCGTATAACTTTGGATACTGTGGCTCCTCTGAAAAGGAAAGCTTCAAATCAGAAGTGCCTGACTCCGTGGTATAATTCACAAACGCACAGCTTAAAGCAGATAACCCGAAAGCTGGAGAGGGAATGGCTTCTCACTAAATTAGAAGATGCTCATTTAGCCTGGAAAAAGAGTTTGTTGCTCTATAAAAAAGCCCTCCGTAAAGCTAGGACATCTTACTATTCATCATTAATTGAAGAAAATAAGAACAACCCCAGGTTTCTTTTCAGCACTGTAGCCAGGCTGACAAAGAGTCAGAGCTCTGTAGAGCCGAGTATTCCTTTCACGTTAACTAGTAGTGACTTCATGGATTTCTTTACAAATAAAATTTTAGACATTAGAGAAAAAATTATTCATAACCATCTCAAAGATTATTCTTCATGTTCGGCTGTTTTCAGCACTGCTGGTATTTGTTTAGACTCTTTTGCTCCAGTTGATCTTTCAGAGTTAACTTCAATAGTTACTTCCTCCAAACCAGCAACATGTTTGTTAGATCCCATTCCTACTAGACTGTTCAAAGAAGTCTTTCCAATTATTGATGCTTCAATCTTAAAAATGATCAATCAGTCTTTATTAGTTGGCTGTGTACCACAGACCTTCAAGGTGGCTGTAATTAAACCGCTACTTAAAAAGCCATCACTGACCCAGCTGTCCTAGCTAATTATAGGCCAATCTCAAACCTTCCTTTTCTCTCAAAGATTCTTGAAAGAGTAGTTGTAAAACAGCTAACTGATCATCTGCAGAGGAACGGTTTATTTGAAGAGTTTCAGTCAGGTTTCAGAATTCATCACAGTACAGAAACAGCATTAGTGAAGGTTACCAATGATCTTCTTACAGCCTCTGACAGTGGACTCATCTCTGTTCTTGTCCTGTTGGACCTCAGTGCAGCTTTTGATACTGTTGACCATAACATTTTATTGCAGAGATTAGAGCATACTATAGGTATTAAAGGTACTGCACTGCAGTGGTTTGAATCATATTTATCTCATAGACTCCAATTTGTTCATGTAAATGGGGAGTCTTCTTCACACACTAAGGTTAATTATGGAGTTCCACAGGGTTCTGTGCTAGGACCAGTTGTATTTACATTATACATGCTTCCCTTAGGCAGTATTATTAGAAAGCACTGCATCAATTTTCATTGTTATGCAGATGATACTCAGCTTTACCTATCAATGAAGCCAGATGACACACATCAATTAGTTAAACTGCAGGAATGTCTTAAAGACATTAAGGCCTGGATGACCTCTAATTTCGTGCTTCTAAATTCAGATAAAACTGAAATTCTTGTTCTCTGCCCCACAAATCTCAGAAACATGGTGTCTAATCAGATACTTACTCTGGATGGCATTACTTTGGCCTCCAGTAACACTGTGAGAAATCTTGGAGTCATTTTTGACCAGGATTTGTCCTTCAATGCACATATTAAACAAATATGTAGGACCGCTTTTTTGCATTTGCGCAATATTTCTAAAATTAGAAACATCCTTTCTCAGAGTGATGCTGAAAAGCTAATTCATGCATTTATTACTTCTAGGGTGGACTATTGTAATTCATTATTATCAGGCTGTCCTAAAAGCTCCCTGAAAAGCCTTCAGCTGATCCAAAATGCTGCAGCTAGAGTACTGACAGGGACTAGAAAGAGAGAGCATATTTCTCCCATATTGGCTTCTCTTCATTGGCTCCCTGTTAAATCTAGAATAGAATTTAAAATCCTTCTCCTCACCTACAAGGTCTTGAATAATCAGGCACCATCTTATCTCAAAGACCCCATAGTACCATATCACCCCAATAGAGCACTTTGCTCTCAGACTGCTGGCTTACTTGTGGTTCCTAGGATACTTAAGAGTAGAATGGGAGGCAGAGCCTTCAGCTTGGATTCGGGAGACAGACACCCTCTCTATTTTTAAGATTAGGCTTAAAACTTTCCTTTATGATAAAGCTTATAGTTAGGGCTGGATCAGGTGACCCTGAACCATCCCTTAGTTATGCTGCTATAGGCCTAGTCTGCTGGGGGGTTCACATAATGCACTGTTTCTCATTCACCTTATTTACTTTGTTTATACTCCACTCTGCATTTAATCATTAATTGATATTAATCTCTGGCTCTCTTCCACAGCATGTCTTTCTCTCCCCTCAGCCCAACCGGTCGCGGCAGATGACTGCCCCTCCCTGAGCCTGGTTCTGCTGGAGGTTTCTTCCTGTTAAAGGGAGTTTTTCCTTTCCACTGTCACCAAGTGCTGCTCATAGGGGGTCGTTTTGACTGTTGGGTTTTCTCTGTATTATTGTAGGGTCTTTACCCACAATACAAAGCGCCTTGAGGCGACAGTTTGTTGTGATTTGGCGCTATATAAATAAAATTGAATTGAATTAAATTGAATTACAGAGGTCAAAGCCACTGGGCGAAAATCATTAAAAGCTTTGGAACCGGGCTTTTTGGGAAGTGGTTTAATTATAGACGTCTTCCATATATTTGGAACTGTACATGTATTCAATAAAAATTGAAACAGTCCAGTCAGGACACCCTTCAGCTGTACTGAGCACACCTTTAAAATGCTTCCCTGCAAAGAATCCGGCCCAGGTGCTTTATATGGCTTAATCCTTTCCAAACAATTACCCACCACTTCTTCAGACAGCTGAATTGTCAGGCTTTGAGCTACAGCAGCCATTATGGTACTTTCTCTAAGGTCTTCAGTATCAAAACGAGCATAAAATTGATTTAAATTGTTTGCAAAGGAGAGGCTGTCCACTGAACAACTTTGAACCTGGCTCTTAGGAGCCCTTCCCATCATCTTATTAAGACCCTCCCATGCCTGTCGAGGGTTCCCTGTGCAGAACTGACTTTCAACCTTATTTTTAAACTCAATTTTTGCTCTTTTAATCTTAGACCTAAGTTCTCTCCTTTTACCATAAAAGGCTGCAGTGTCCCCTTTAAGGAATGCAATTTTCTTCTCATTAAGACATCCCTTGAGCTCTTTTGACAGCCACGGCTGTGGGAACACAGTAAGTTTCCTAGTGCAAATCACAGATTGCTCACAAAACTGTATGTATGATGTAATACAATCAGTCAACTCCTGTGGATCATTAATTGTGTCAAAGAAAACACTCCAGTCTGTTAACTCAAAGCAATCTCTTAACCTTCCTTCACTTTCCTCATTCCAAACATTTATAGTTTTCACTGCAGGTTTTACCCTTTTTACTAACTGTCTGTATTTAGGGAGCAAATAGATAATATTATGGTCCGATTTCCCGATAGGAGGCCTACACACCACCTTATAGGCCTCATTAATATTGCCATAACATAAGTCAAGAATGCTTGTGGAACGAGTCAGACAGTCAATGTATTGCTGTAAATTTGGGAGATGCGCTTTAAGAGACAGCGTATTAAAATCTCCCAGAATAAATACTGGCTGCTCGGCCAATTGTTCCTGCATAGAATTGTAGGTGTTCAGTATATGATCTGCGGCCTCCTTATTGTCCGGACCTGGAACGTACACCAGCATCACTGTGAGTTGTCCAAATTCACGGGGCAAGTAAAAAGGCCTAAAGGAGACAGTCAAGGTCTCATAGTTCTTAGTACAAGTATGTTCAATTATAGTAAACTGTGTAGCCCATTTCTTATCAATAAACATACACAGCCCACCGCCGACTGATTTTCCAGATTTTACCTTGTCTCTGTCTGCTCGGATCACGGTGTATCCACACAGCTCCACAGTGTGATTACAATTCAGCCATGTTTCCGTGAAGCAGATCACGTTGCTGTGACGAAAATCCTCTTCGAATTTCATGCGTAGTATCACCTCATCCATTTTATTGTTAAGAGATCTCACATTTGATAGAGTGATCACTGGAAGAGGGTGCCTCCTTCGTCGTCTCCTTAGCCGATTTCTGATACCTCCCCGGGATCCTCGCCTTTTTACTTTAATCTTCTTCTTACGACGTATAACATCTTCCATAGGCAAAACAATATTCACTTCTAGCTTTGCCGCATTAACCCCAAGGGCAAGCAGCGTCTCTCGAGAGTAAGTGATAATTTGTGTCTGAGACCAATTAACCTGGTCACCGCGTGTAACACAGTCCTTGGCATTTCCTCCCGGTGTCCATACGGAGAAAATCACAAAAACTCCAAGGATACCAGGATTCATCATGTCCAGAATGTCGCCAAAAGAAAAACTACTGAATAATCTTCCAATGATCAAACTATACACCAGCACATATACACGTAGTACAATTTAAAATTACATAAAAACCTAATCACAATCACACTGTGGTGAACACGGGTCAGCAGCAGAAGATAACCGCGCCCCGAACAAATATGAATGTACAAACGTGTAAATCAGGTACTTTTATTTTATCACATATTTTCATAAACAGGTTTTCAATTCTTTATTTTTTGATTTGTAGCAGAGCAGCAGCTCAGGGTCTGGCAGCTTGTCCTGTGTGCCCAACTCAGCTGTGGTCACAAAAATATTCACACGCACTGCTTTACTTATTCTTTTCTTTTTAAGGTTTCAGTACAACTTGGTGTCTCATAGAAACTCTTTCTTGAAATTTGACAAGCGTAGCTTCAGGCTGGAGGTATAGAAATGTGAAAATGCAGGACTACCAGACTAAAGAACTCTTTCTTTCCCACGGCTATTAGACTCCTAAACAGCTGAGCTGATAACTGACAGCTGGGATAGGCTCCAGCCCCCCCACGACCCTGAACAGGATAAGCAGAAGTGAAAGGATGGATGGTAAAAAAAAATAAAAATAAAATTCAGTTTTAGTTATATAGCGCAAAATCACAACAGTCGCCTCAAAGTGCTTTGTATTGCAGGTAAAGACCCTACAATAATACAGAGAAAACCCAACAGTCAAAACGACCCCCTATGAGCAGCACTTGGTGACAGTGGGAAGGAAAAACTCCCTTTAACAGGAAGAAACCTCCAGCAGAACCAGGCTCAGGGAGGGGGGGGTTATCTGCTGTGAGGGGGGGGGGGGGGGGGGGGGGGGGGGGGGTACAGGACAAAAGACATGCTGTGGACCCAACAATCCTCATTCTGTGTCTAACCAGCTGTCACACAATCACAGCACTTGTCTGCTTCATATTTTCTCTCCTCAGTTTCCCAGCATGCCTCAGGGGTAGAGGTGGAGGTGTATGAGGGGGTGGAGTCTGTCCTGCTGCCCTGTGAAATATCAGCTGATGTTTCCAGGAGCTCCACAGCAGCAGTGTGGAGTCACAAGGAGCTCATCGTCCCAACAGTCCACGTGCGTCTGCACAGCGGTGATGAATTTGAACGACAAAACAATCGTTACACCGACCGAACATCAATGAGAGCTGACGCTCTGCAGACTGGAGACCTCAGCCTCACTCTGAGGAACCCTACAGTCTCTGACAGTGGAACCTACACCTGCACCACCCGCAGGTTTGGACAAGATCAGACCAAGATCCATGTGCAGCTGAAGGTCACAGGTCAGTGATGTAGTTAGAGGTCAGAGTCATAGTAAACACTGATGTGAATTCATTAAAATATGTTAAATATGTTTGTGTTGATTACAGAACCTCCTCCAGCCTGGACTAAAGTTCTACCTGGTGTCCTGGTTCCTGTGGTTCTCCTGGCTGCTGGATTTGGTGTCTTCATGTATTATAGATATAAAATTATGAAGAGCAGAAAAGGTATGTGAGCCTGTGACTGTGTATGTTAGTCACAGGCACCAGTGAGTGCCTCCTCTTCAGAACCAGCTTTAGTGCTGGGGGGGGGGGCCTTGGGGGGCTGGCTCGTTGTTCGGGGCGGGGTTGGCTGCTTCCCTGGGTTGCCGCTGGCTCTGTGCTGGTACCCGCTCTCCCACACTAGGTGTCCGTGTACATTACGTGTGTGTACATGAGTGTGTGACTGGTGCATGTGGATGTGCGTGTGTGTGTGAGTGTTTGAGTGAACGACGGGTGCGTTTGTGTGCATGCATGTGTGTGTGTGTGTGTGTGCGTGTGTGTGTGTGTGTGTGTGTGTGTGTGTGTGTGTGTGTGTGTGTGTGTGGACAGCTGGGCCTGGGTCTGTGGCTTGCCGAGCCTTGGCGCCTGTGGGACGTGGCTGTGGAGGGCAGGAGTTATCCCTCCCTACCGCTCCACGCTGCTCAGCGTGGTTTTTGACCTGCTCCCTTGGCGGCTGTGGCCTGGGGGTGGCTTGGGCCTCTTTGGCGTGTGGGGGGCTCTGCCAGGTGTCGGGCTGCTCTCGGGCGCTTGGGGCCTCGGGGGCTGCGCGCTCGGCTTATGCTGAGGGTGCCGGCCTGCAGGGTGGGTGGGCTGCTCATCACCTCTGGCTCTCTGGACTCTTGCCCTTTGACCGTGCACGAGGTTGCCATCAGGATGTGTGGCCTCAGGTCTTCTGAGCTCCTTATATGAGCTGCATATAACAGTCATCACTGTAAAAGTGAAAGTGCATGTTCACTGCATTCTGTGTCATGCTGTGAACATGAAAAGGAGTGGTCCCAGGTCCGACTCCTGTGGCACTCCTTTAGTTAAAGTGACAGCTCTCACTGCGGTTTCATATCACTTCCTGTTTCTGTTCCAGAGCACAGTGGTGTTTTGCTGTATCTGTTAGCTGTGTAATCTGTGTAGTTTGATTTGTCTGTATTTTACATATTTCAGTGTAATCTTTATGTGTTTTATCCAAAACCAGTGTTGTCAGTAACACGTTACTCTAATCTGACTACTTTTTCTCGGTAACGAGTAATCTAACGCGTTACTATTTACAGTCCAGTAATCAGATTAAAGTTACTTATCCAAGTCACTGTGCGTTACCTGTTTGTCAGTACAAATATATATTTTTACTTTCTTCTTGCGTCTCGGGGAGTGACGTCTGACAGATGTGACAATTGTGTCCCGTTTTCATCATGAGGACAATAACAGCACACAGACACACAAACGTAAACAATGGCAGGAGGAGAGAGATGCGCGTTGTCTAGCTGAAATACAGGCACTATTGTGAGTCTGTGTCAGCTAAAGATGACAACATCAAGTTTAGTTGTGCACTCTGTGCTGGTGACAAAGTGCTATCTAGCTTTAAAAACACTACGTCAGATTTGAAGAAACATCTGGAGTCGCAGCACAGTCACACTCGTTTCATGGTTGTCATTTTTATGTTGAGGCAGCGGGGGTGCTCCGGTGTTGTGCCAAAAAGCGATTTTCGGTTAAAAATCCCTGTGTTTAAACAGCTGTAAATGAATTGTTGACCTATAATCTGTGAAACGTGTCAAACATATCTCTCATGAATGATATCAAGTCATTGTCAGTGAGAAACAACATTTCTGTCACAAGGTAGAAGCTGCACTCAGTTTTTTGCAAAGTGACTTTTATATATTCATTTTTTATGAAGGTAAAAACTGTGTGACATTAAAAATGTCTTTTTAAACAGAAATCTGGTTCAAAAGGCTGCAGAAATCACAACAATATAACATCACAGTTCAATAAAGATATTTGAAGTGTCCAAAAAGCTCTGGATTGATTATAATGTAGGTACAATAACACAGACTCCTAAAGATTGTTGAAAAAATATTTCTGCATTTTATATATAAGCCCTTCAGAAATCATGATGACTGCAGTCTGTTTACCACTATAAGCAAAGACATTACACATAAAAACACACAGAAACATCTGGATCACTTTATGGCAGATGATTACAGCAGCTGTTAAAGTAACTAATAAATTAACTTGTAATCTAACTTAGTTAGTTCTAAAATTAAGTAATCAGTAAAGTAACTAAGTTACTTTTTAAAGGAGTAATCAGTAATCGGACTACTTTTTCAAGGTAACTATACCATCACTGTCCAACCCACTGTTTGCTGAATCACCTGTAAATTGTAGGGATGGCACAATACCACTTTTTTATGTCTGATGCAGATACTGATTTGGATATTTCATATCATAATAATATATGCAATATCATATATCTCATATATGATTACATTTGGATATCTACCAACAAATCCGATCTTTTTAAAGCAATTGTTTTTAAATGCATTTTACATAAGCCAACAGTCTCTCACACAACAATCGCTCTATCACCTGAAGCCTGTTGCTCCTATGTGAGAAGGTGATGATTTTGCTCATGGCATGTTGCAAATTTTATTAGGGCTGCAACTATCAATTATTTTAGTAACTGAGTATTCTGTTGGGCAGCACAGTGGTGTGGTGGTTAGCACTGCAGCCTCATAGCTAGAATAACACCTAGAAGGCCTGGGTTCAATTCCACCTTGGCCCGGGCCCCTAGCTGTGAGAGGCCTGGGCGGTACTTGTAATAAATGTAGTCTGTTTGTAGGTTCACTGAATTGGATTTTCCACATCCTGGAAAATCCTGTAGCTAGCCAGGCCCCTGTAGTCACTGCAGACCAAGGTAGCCTAGCCACCTTTAGCAACCCGTCAGCAGATCCCGAGCAGCAGAGATATCAGGCCAGCTGAGTGACTGTGAGGAGGAAGCATAGTCCTAAACAGAAGCCCCCGGTACACCACCAACCCCTTCACATCTCTAACCATTTTCTCGGGTTTCCCATGTTTTTTCAGGACAACCAAAAGGGCAACAGAGTCCAAAAAAAAAAAAAAAAAACTGTCCAGAGGTTGCCAGCCCAAGGAACAAAACAAAAAATGGTGGCACAAGACCAAAAAATCTGTCCAAGAAAAAAGAAAAACATAGGGGATGAGGCAGCACAGGCGGTGAAACAGTTCAGGGGGTCGAACACAGTGCCAGCTGTGGGGAAGTGACAGCACAGGGGGCCATAAAAATCCATTGCACAACCAAAATAGTTCTGGCGGCAAACCGCAGTGCCAGTGGTGGACACAAAGTGAGGCAGGGGGCTGAATGCAATTAGAATATCATAAAAAGTTGATTTATTTCAGTACTTCCATTCAAAAAGTAAAACTTGTATATTATATTCATTCATTACACACAGACTGATATATTTCAAATGTTTACTTCTTTTAATTTTGATGATTATAACTGACAACTAATGAAAACCCAAATTCAGTATCTCATAAATTAGAATATTACTTCAGACCAATACAAAAAAAGGATTTTTAGAAATGTTGGCCAACTGAAAAGTATGAACATGAAAAGTATGAACATGAAAAGTATGAGCATGTACTGCACTCAGTACTTAGTTGGGGCTCCTTTTGCCTGGATTACTGCAGCGTGGCATGGAGTCCATCAGTCTGTGGCACTGCTCAGGTGAGAGCCCAGGTTGCTCTGATAGTGGCCTTCAGCTCTTCTGAATTGTTGGGTCTGGTGTATCACATGTTCCTCCTCACAGTAGCCCATAGATTTTCTATGGGGTTAAAGGTCAGGCGAGTTTGCTGGCCAATGAAAAACAGGGATACCATGGTCCATAAAGCAGGTACTGGTAGCTTTGGCACTGTGTGCAGGTGCCAAGTCCTGTTGGAAAATGAAATCTGCATCTCCATAAAGTTGGTCAGCAGCAGGAAGCATGAAGTGCTCTAAAACTTCCTGGTAGACGGCCGCGTTGACCTTGGACCTCAGAAAACACAGTGGACCAACATCAGCAGATGACACGGCACCTCAAACCATCACTGACTGTGGAAACTTTACACTGGACCTCAGCCAGTGTGGATTCTGTGCCTCTCCTCTCTTCCTCCAGACTCTGGGACCTTGATTTCCAAAGGAAATGCAACATTGACTTTGATCAGAGAACATAACTTTGGAGCACTCAGCAGCAGTCCAGTCCTTTGTGTCTTTAGTCCAGGCGAGACGCTTCTGACACCGTCTCTGTTCAAGAGTCCTCGACACGAGGACTGTGACAGCTGAAACCCATGTCTGCATACGTCTGTGTGTGGTGGTTCTTGAAGCACTGACTCCAGCTGCAGTCCACTCTTTGTGAATCTCCCCACATTGTTGAATGGCTTTTGTTCCACAATCCTCTCCAGGGTGTGATTATAATAATAATAATAATAATACCTTTAATTTATAATGCACTTTACATTTAAAAAAAAAAAAAAAAACAGAACAAACAGAACAAAAACATTATAACAAATAGTAAAAATATAAAACACACTAAATAAAAACCACAGTGTAAAGTAAAATAAAATACACCGAAGTGTAGATAAAATAGCTAAAATTTATGCACAAAGATCAAAAACTCTTGTAAAGAGAAAAGTCTTTAAGCTCTTTCTAAAACTTTCCAAAGTTTGAGGCGCTCTCCATTCAGATGGAAGCGAGTTCCATAGACGAGGGGCAGCTACACAGAAAGCCCGGTCACCCATAGTCCGTAAATTTGTCCTTGGTACGATGAGAGAGTTTGCAGATCTGGAGGAGCGTGCCGTACATTTTAAAGAAAGAAGTTCTTTAAGATAGGAAGGGGCATTGCCATAGACACATTGATAAGTAAGAAGAGCGACGACCTTATAGTCAATCCTGCAAGAAACAGGAAGCCAGTGGAGGGACTGAAGAGTTGGTGTAATACGACTATATTTGCAAACTCCCGTCAGTATCTGGGCCGCAGCATTTTAAGTATACTGGAGTTTCAGAAGACTCCTGTTGGAGATACCAACAAAGAGTGCATTACAGTAATCCAGTCTGGATGAGACAAATGCATGGACCAGTTTCTCTGCATCTTGAAGAATTAAGGCAGGCAATATTTCGACAATGGTAAAATGAGATTTTACTAAGGTGGTTTATATGGAGTTCCAAGTTGAGTTGGGGATCCATCCTAACACCAAGATTGGTAACTGACAAGGAAAGAGGGATACTGTGTCCATGAAAAGACATAGTAACGATGGGTGATGATTTGATCTGGTGGGGAGTACCAATCATGACTGCTTCTGTTTTAGAGCTGTTAAGTTGGACTAGGTGGATCTAAAATTATCCCTATTGCTTCTATATTTTTTTCTACCACATCTTTTCCTTCCCTTCGCCTCTCTATTAATGTGCTTGGACACAGAGCTCTGTGAACAGCCAGCCTCTTTAGCAATGACCTTTGCCCTCCTTGTGCGAGGTGTCAAAGGTCGTCTTTTGGACAACTGTAAGTCAGCAGTCTTCCCCATGATTGTGTAGCCTACAGAACTAGACTGAGAGACCATTTAAAGGCCTTTGCAGGTGTTTTGAGGTAATTAGCTGATTAGAGTGTGGCACCAGGTGTCTGCAATATTGAATATTGAGATACTGAATTTGGGCTTTTCATTAGTTCTCAGTTATAATCATAATCATCAAAATTAAAAGAAACAAACATTTGAAATATATCAGTCTGTGTGTAAAGAATGAATATAATATACAAGTTTCACCTTTTGAATAGAATCACTGAGATATTCTAATTTTATGACCATCACCTGTATGTCTATGGCAGTAATATAACTTTATTGGAGACACAGAGACTCAAAGGAGTTCTTGTTTTAAGATAATAATAAAAAAAACAATTACATTTATTTATATTACAAAATAATTGCTTAACTGAATGTTCTTAAAGGTAAAATTATAAAGATTTAACCATAAATAACTAGAATAAATTCATATATTTAATGTTATATGGATTTGTTGCACTCATGGCTAAAAAGCTGGTTTATTAGAACATGATCAGCTGCAGATGGAGGACTCTAAAAACAAACGTCTGTGAAAATCTTTTGGTCCATGAAGACCTCCAAATGTTTTTGTGTAGTTATTAACAAAGCTGCAGAGCTGAAAGGCTCTGATGGACCTCCTGCATCCTTCACCCACCTGATGAGTTGTGGCCTTTAGAAGCACAGCTAATCTGCCTGTCTGTCTGTCTGTCTGTCTGTCTCATGTTCTGCTCTGTTCTCCTCTCAGACTATCCATTGGAGATAGTGGAGGTGACACAGGAGGAGAAGTCTGTCCTGCTGCCCTTTAAATTCACAGAAGATCTTCCTCAGGACGTCAGAGTGGAGTGGAAACACAGAAACAAGAAGGTCCATGAGTATCAGAGCAACCAAAACCAACCTCTGCTACAGGACCAGGATCACAGAGATCGCACAGAGATGAATGAAGATCCACTGAGAGCTAAAGACCTCAGTCTGACACTGAAAGACCCCCAACTTAGTGACCATGGTGGCTACACCTGCACCGTCTACAACAAGGGTGGAGACATCCTGCTACACAAAGTGGTGTCACTGAATATGACAGGTGAGAAAAACAGCTGTTTGTCCTCAGTCTGAATCCAACATGTAGAAGCTGTGAGATGATGGAGGATCACCCTCACTGACATCTGTCTGTCTGCTTCATGTCCTCCTCTTAGTTCCTGAGGTGCAGATGGTGGAAACAGTTAAAGGGGTGCAGTCTGTCGTGCTGCCATTTAAAGCTGAAGTCAGAAACCCTGAGGATGTGACAGTGGAGTGGAAACACAAAGACAAGAAAGTCCACGAGTATCAGAGAGGACGAAACCAGTCTCACATACAAGGACGCTCAGAGATGAAGACAGAGCAAATAAATACTGGAGACCTCAGTCTGACCCTGAAAGACCTCCAACTTACTGACAGTGGAGTCTACACCTGCACCGTCTGCAACAAGGATGGACACATGCTGCTACAGAAAGTAGTGACTCTCAGTGTCAGAGGTGAGTGGAACAGCTGTCTTAAATCAGGAGTGAAGAGCTGCTGGTTCCACAGCAGAGGAGATGATGGAGGATCACCCTCACTGACATCTCTCATTGTTTCAGTCTCTACAGCTCATGTTCTGCTTTGTTCTCCTCACAGACTACCAGGCAGGGGTGGTGGAGGTGACACAGGGCCAGAAGTCTGTCCTGATGCCATTTAAAATCACAGATGAGCTTCCTCCAGAGGTCAAAGTGCAGTGGAGACTCACTCACCCTGAAGACAAGATGGTCCTCTTGTATGACAGCAGCCAGAAACAGCCTCTCTCACAGGATCAGGTTTATGGAGGCCGCACAGAGATGCCTGACAATGCCCTGAAAAATAAAGACCTCAGTCTGACCCTGAAAGACCTCCAACTTACTGACAGTGGAGTCTACACCTGCACCGTCTGCAACAAGGACGGACTCATGCTGCTACAGAAATCAGTGACTCTCAGTGTCAGAGGTGAGTGGAACAGCTGTTTGTCCTCATTACAATCCTCCATCAATAAGATCCAAGTCAAAGAGCTCCTGATGCATCATGGGAATGTGAGCTACAGAGTTTAACACATTTATCTGCCATAAAAACAAGGAAACAGAAATATTTTAGAAACTTGTTTCAAGCTAACAATAATATTATTTATTAATCAAATAAAGTGAATTCATGTTTTTATACCAAATCTGAGCGACACACTGGACGTCTGTGAGGAGTCAGAAATGAATCCATCATCAGATTCAAACACTAAAACTAATGTTTGTGTTCATAAATGTCAGTAAACACTAACTGTGCTGTGGCGTCTTCATCACAAATAATAATGGGCTTTATTTTATTTTCAACTTTTCCTGTAAAATTGTCATTTTATAAATTCATGATAACAACAACAATTATATTTGAGTTTAAGAATATTAGTAATAATAAATGTACTTGATGACCTCTGACCTAAAAGCATGTACGTGATTTTGTAGCTGCAGTACCCTACAAGAAGATATGGGGGCAGTATTGCCTCCTTTGTCTGCCAATAACAACAATACCAATGAAGAAGAAAGTAACATCAACAACATAACAATCATGTACAGATGTATGTAGAAGACACACTGAGCGTGTCCGCCATGTTGGATGTGTCCAAGTGAATGGACTGAACTTCATAAAGTGTCTTTCTATAAAGTTCTTCAAGTTAATGTGTTTCATTCACACATTCAAATATGCACTGATATAAACTGAGAAACTGACGGCACCAAAAATAACATAACTTTCTCTGATAATTCTAAATGTTAAATAATCCATGTATGTTAGGCTGTAGCATCAAACCAGCGTCTGTATTTCTAATGTTTTCATGAGTGTTTACAGCTGCTGATGTTTGTAACACTGTTACTGTGATGATAAATGTTACAATAACCAGATCCTGATATGTAGATATAACATCTGCAGGTTTATGAGCTTAAAACTTTTTTATATTTAGTGATTTTATCAGTGAATAAATAAGAGTGACCAATGCTCTTTAATATGCATTGTTTATTTGATATGTATTTATTGTGATGGTCACATTAATGTTAAAATGATTAGTTTTAAATTTATATTTTTATGAGTCATCATTTTAATTTTGAGCACAGACAACAAGGTGATATTCACAGGTGTGCAGGCTTGAACAGGTGAGGTAAGATTGAAATAATTGTTGACTAATAAATAAAATAATTGCAGTCCTGGTCGTCAGACACACATATTTGTGAAATGATGTTAACCTGTGACGGTGTGTTTACTGTCCTTCTGTAAAATCCTGTTTATTCACAGAAGCACTTTTTTCACGTTATTTTATATTAGACATGTTTATTCACTGTTTCATGTATTTAAAAATAACAGGAACAATTCTGTTAAACCACAAATTATTTATACAGGACCACTAATGTCTGTCTGTCTGTCTGTCTGTCTGTCTGTCTGTCTGTCTGTCTGTCTGCTTCATGTCCTCCTCTCAGTTCTTGAGGTGCAGATGGTGGAAACAGTTAAAGGGGTGCAGTCTGTCATGCTGCCATTTAAAGCTGAAGTCAGCAACCCTGAGGATGTGACAGTGGAGTGGAAACACAAAGACAAGAAAGTCCACGAGTATCAGAGAGGACAAAACCAGTCTGACATACAAGGACGCTCAGAGATGAAGAAAGAGCAAATAAATACTGGAGACCTCAGTCTGACCCTGAAAGACCTCCAACTTACTGACAGTGGAGTCTACACCTGCACCGTCTGCAACAAGGATGGACACATGCTGCTACAGAAATCAGTGACTCTCAGTGTCAGAGGTGAGTGGAACAGCTGTTTGTCCTCATTACAATCCTCCATCAATAAGATCCAAGTCAAACAGCTCCTGATGCATCATGGGACTGTGAGCTACAGAGTTTAACACATTTATCTGTCATAAAAACAAGGAAACAGAAATATTTTAGAAACTTGTTTCAAGCTAACAATAATCTTGTTATTTATTAATCAAATAAAGTGAATTCATGTTTTTATACCAAATCTGAGCGACACACTGGACGTCTGTGAGGAGTCAGAAATGAATCCATCATCAGATTCAAACACTAAAACTAATGTTTGTGTTCATAAATGTCAGTAAACACTAACTGTGCTGTGGCGTCTTCATCACAAATAATAATGGGCTTTATTTTATTTTCAACTTTTCCTGTAAAACTATCATTTTATAAACTCATGATAACAACAACAATTATATTTGAGTTTAAGAAGATCAGTAATAATAAATGTACTTGATGACCTCTGACCTAAAAGCATGTACATGATTTTGTAGCTGCAGTACCCTACAGGAAGATATGGGGGCAGTATTGCTTCCTTTGTCTGCCAATAACGGTACCAATGAAGAAGAAAGTAACATCGACAACATAACAATAATATACATATATATGTAGGCGCCATATTGAGCGTGTCGGCCATGTTGGATGTGTCCAAGTGAATAGGCTGAACTTCATAAAGCTCCTTTCTACAAACTTTAAGTTAATGTGTCTCATTCACACATTCAAATATGCACTGATATAAACTGAGAAACTGACGGCACCAAAAATAACATAACTTTCTCTGATAATTATAAATGCTAAATAATCCATGTATGTTAGGCTGCAGAATCAAACCAGCGTCTGTATTTCTAATGTTTTTATGAGTGTTTACAGCTGCTGATGTTTGTAACACTGTTACTGTGATGATAAATGTTACAATAACCAGATCCTCACATGGAGATATAACATCTGCAGGTTTATGAGTTTTTATATTTAGTGATTTTAATCAGTGAACACATAAGAGTAAACAGTACTCTATAATAATTATTTATTTGATATTTATTTATTGTGATGTCACATTAATGTTAAAATACATTTGATTAGTTTTGAATTCATATATTTGAGTCATCATTTTAATTCTGAGCACAGACAACAGGGTGATATTCACAGGTGTGCAGGCTTGAACAGGTGAGGTAAGATTGAAATAATCTTGGACTAATCAAAAAAATATGATTTGACTACCAAAATAATCTTTACAGTTTAACATATTTGTGAAATGATGTTAAACTTGTGATGGTGTGTTTACTGTCCTTCTGTAAAATCCTGTTTATTCACAGAGACACGTTTATGTTATTTTACATTAGACATGTTTATTCACTGTTTCATGTATTTAAAGTAGATGATGGAGGATTTCGCTCACTGACGTCTGTCTGTCTGTCTGTCTGCTTCATGTCCTCCTCTCAGTTCCTGAGGAGCAGGTGAAGGGAAAAGTTAAAGAGTCTGTCGTGCTGCCATTTAAAGCTGAAGTCAGCAACCCTGAGGATGTGACAGTGGAGTGGAAACACAAAGACAAGAAAGTCCACGAGTATCAGAGAGGACGAAACCAGTCTCACATACAAGGACGCTCAGAGATGAAGAAAGAGCAAATAAATACTGGAGACCTCAGTCTGACCCTGAAAGACCTCCAACCTACTGACAGTGGAGTCTACACCTGCACTGTCTGCAACAAAGATGAAGACATCCTACTACAGAAAGTATTCAGTCTCAGGGTCAAAGGTGAGTGTAACAGCTGTTTGTCCTCATTACAGTCCTAACCCTGTCAGAGACACTTTAAGTTTGGTAACATGTACCTGATAACAAACAGCTGATATTCAGGTGTGCAGTGGCTGCACTTCCTTTGGCATTCCTGTCAGAGTATTTTAATAAGTACAGACGCAGTAATGTTAATGCTGTTTGTAATATGTTTATGCAGTTCTACAATAAGAGGATAATTACTTAGAGTAGGCGGAGCTTCAATAAAGTCCAGCTTGTTTTTGTTGGAAAAGCTCGTAGTGTGATCTGTGTCCAAACTCACTGAAGGACAGAAGAAGGTGGTGAACAGAGCAGCCTGAGAGACTCTGTGGATGATTACAGATCATATTCAGAGACATTCTGATACACTGTGTCACTTTATTTAGACTCTGTGGATGATTACAGATCATATTCAGAGACATCCTGATACACTGTGTCACTTTATTTAGACTCTGTGGATGATTCCAGATCATATTCAGAGACATTCTGATACACTGTGTCACTTTATTTAGACTCTGTGGATGATTCCAGATCATATTCAGAGACATCCTGATACACTGTGTCACTTTATTTAGACTCTGTGGATGATTACAGATCATATTCAGAGACATCCTGATACACTGTGTCACTTTATTTAGACTCTGTGGATGATTACAGATCATATTCAGAGACATTCTGATACACTGTGTCACTTTATTTAGACTCTGTGGATGATTACAGATCATATTCAGAGACATCCTGATACACTGTGTCACTTTATTTAGACTCTGTGAAAAACTCTCTAACTTTATGAGGACAAAGTGAAGCAGCAAACCAACATCAGACACAATCAGTGTTTGAAGTTCAGTCCATCCACAAACTGAAATATTCACTTTTTCTACTCTGTGAAGATCTGTGCATCATCACAGCTTAGAGCCAAAGAGCTGGGTTTAAAGGTCAAAGGTCACCGAGTACGAAGACACATTTAGGATCCATGGAACCAGTCGGTGTCAGTCTCCTCTGCTGTATGCAGCATCACATTTGGTAGAGTGATTTCAGGGTCCTGATCCCTGCTTTCTGGAGGGGAACCTGTTTCCTGGATGAAGCAGGTGGACAGGTATGAAACATCTCACCTGACAGGTGAGAAGGAGGCATCCTGGTCAGATGATGAACCACCTCAGAGGCTCCTCTCAGTGTGGACGAGTACAGATGCAGCCACTCTGATCTGCTGCAGCAGGTTCCCAGCTGCCGGACTCCACCCTCCTCCTCCTCCTCCTCCTGCTCCTCTTCCTCCTCCTCCTCCTCCTCCTCAGGAGTATCTAATTTCCACTATGAACATGAGAGTAGATGATGGAGGATCAGACTCACTGACATCTTTCTGTAGGTCTCATGTTCTCCTCTGAGAGACCCAAACAGCCTCAGAGGTCACAGAGGTCAAAGGTCTCCACCTGCTGTCTGAGTCCTCAGAGCTTCACAGCTTCTTCTCTTTGGTTCCTTCAAAGCTGCTCTGATAAACTGACTTCTGTCCATCTGATGATGCTGCTTTACAAACACGACTGCACCAAATTCTGATTCAACCTGTTTGCTGTTGTTTGTGTGGGGAAATGCAGTTTGTCTCAGTGATGCCATTGATGAGCACTGAGTGGTAGGAACTCAGTTTGATCTCTAGGACAGAATCACTGCACAGCTCTGCCATGTTCATGAAGCCAGGCAGCTTTCATCAGTGTCACTGATCGCTTCCTGCTGTCCTGATTCTGATATTTCCAACATTTTAGAAACGCTCAGACTCTCTCTGTTTGTCTGCTCCACAGAAAGTCTTCGAGATCGTTTCTTCATGGTTCAACAAGAAGGATCCACAGGCCAGTGATGGAGCTCCTTCCTCTGAGTAATGTCCTCTTCCTCCCTCCTTCTCTCTGTTCCTCTTGTTCTTCATCTGTTGTTAAAGTTGGAGTGAATTTGGCTAAAATAATGAACATATTGATTGTTGGTGGAATAACGGGATGACGTCATGTTCTCTAAGTACACTTTCTTTACCAAAGTCTGAGTTTAAACCTGGAAATCCTTCCAAACAGAGTCACATGTTCACACTGATCCGTGTTCTGGAGTTTCCAGCATGGAGTTATGGAAGAACATTTGTCTGTAATATCAGGGACATATTTACAGAGAGCAGAACTCAGTGGGTAACAGTTCTGGATCATTTTCAATAACAGTGTCACAGAAACATGATGCATTTATTCCAGTCTGTGCTCCTTCTGGGAGACAGGATCTCTGTACAGAATAAAGTGTGGAAGCCTTCAGAGTTAAAAAGCTCTCTCACAGGTAGGATGTTGTTCCTGAAGCATCTTTGAAATATGATGTGTTTATGATGCTGATGCTGACACTGAGCCATAGAAAGTATCTGTGGGAGCTTTGCTTGTAAAGGAGGCAGCAGCACAGCAGAGCTTCTTTATCAGAGTTCACCAACAGCAAAAGGCTGCATTAATAAAAATGAAGACCACCTGCTGTTTAAAGTTGGAATCATGTCCCACATACTATGTGGATCTTTCAGGAATCTTCTGATCCAATTAATTTGAATCATTTGGTTAAATGATGAGAAATCTGAGGGGTTAGGACCGCCCTCTGCTCAGGACAGAGACATCATTGTTTTTAGCCTTGTGTGGCTCATTTCTGCAGATGAAGCTGAAACATGTCTGTCTCCACAGGACGGTCCAAAGACTTCAGGAGGAGACGTGTGATGAAGTCAGCAGTAACTCTACATTCAGAGAGAAATCTGTGACCAACCAACACGTACATTCCTCTGAATAGATGAAGTAACTGGGTCTGTATTATCTGCCATTTATTTCTCATCATCCTCTGAGATTGTAATTCCCTAATATGTGACTGTATGTGTGACTGAGATATTTCATATTTCTGTATCAGTGATGTTTTTAAAGCATGAATTTCACACTGATTTAAATGAAGGTTTCAATCAGAGCCTCCAGAGAATCCTCTGATGAGCCATCAGGCTGGAAGACTTCATTTCAGCTTTCTAACAATAAAGCAGTGTCATCAGCTAACTGTCATATTGTTGTGTTTTATACTGTTGTTGATGTTTGGATGACTCAATGAAGATGGTTTTCACTAATAATGATCATAATCATACAGTGGATTATTTAATAATGAAGACACTACTGATTATTGATCTGATCTATTGATTTGTTTTTGATTCTACTGTTTGTTACTGATCTACTTCATTTTCTTTAACAGTGAAACTGTAAACTAAAATTATAGATCCATGTTTTATTAATAAATTTATGGTTACAAAGGTAAACTTTTGTAAAGTGCCTTATAAATTAAATGTTTTATTATTATTACACACAAAGAAGAAGCAGCGCCTCGAGGTGACTGTTTGCTGTGATTTGGTGCTTTATAAATCAAAGTGATCAATGCAGAAACAGAGCGATGAGCAGACAGCAGCAAACAGAAGGTCTGGAGGATCAATCAGTCTTTATCTGTATGGCACCAAATCAGCAGAGAGAGATCAGGGAGCCTCTGACAGCCCTGACACTGCAAATCAAACTCTCAGCTCTTCTGATCTCCTTCACTGCTCCCTCAGGAGGAGGCATCAGCCCTCCTTTGTTACTGTCATCAAATGATGCAGGTACAGCATCACGCACCACACTACCAACACACACATACACACACACTTGGACTCCCTATGTGTAAAAATCAGAGGAAAAAAGCTGAACCTTCATTTATTTATTGTCTCTGATTATTTATGATGTAATGTTAATAATGATGGTGCAGCTGTGTCTGCCTTTCACCCTGTTCACTCATAGTGGAATAAAATAATTTGCACAGCTTTCATAGAAACAGACTTCATATTACATGAATGATACCTCTGCAGTGGATGTGGGAGATTCATATAGAGAGACTCTCTCAGATAGCTGCAGCTTTCAGACCATGTAGGTGGAGAATAACAGCAAACTGGTCTTTGGTGGATTCATGGCTGTTTGGACCATCTGAAAATGAAGTCAGCACAAACTAACACTGCATGAAAAGTGGGGTTTTCGACAGTTTCTTGTATGTAATATTCCCGCGCGCCTTGAGCTTTAGGGCTCTCAGCAGGAGGCTTTGGCCAGAACAATAAACTGTAGGGAAACTGCCGTGGACTCTCTGTGTCAGTGCTCCCTCAGCTCCCCCCCTCCTCAGGTCTACACTGATAAAAATGATTCTGCAGTGAAGTAAATTTAACATAAGTGAATCTGTGAAATCAACAATAAAAAATCAAGTTAGTATCTTTACACAAATATACATAGTAATGAGGTCAAAAACATTTGTTCAAGATACAAGACATTGTAAGTTTTTTCAGAAAATAAACTGTTCAAGTAATAGGAGCCAATCTTTTTAAGTTCATCCACACAACAAAAAATAATCTTGTTATCTTTACTGCGTTTCATCTGCGTTGTTCATTTGGTATAGACCCTTTTCACATGACGTCACACAACTTCCGTTCAGCCTCGATGCTGGGGGTCTTTACTTCTGGTGGGTGGAGTTTACACAGTCTAATACATTTGCCACAAATACGGTTTTAGGATACACTATGACATGCAGACAACATGTTCAATATATATATATATATATATATATATATATATATATATATATGAGAGCCCCCGGCTATTTAAAGATGGTAATGCATTTCTAAGATAAACACAAGTGTGAATAGTAGGTATTGCTTTCCTTATATGCCTTGTATATTATCTTTGCCAATTTATAATAAAATTTCACCATTAAAATTTGCAGCAGCTTAAACTAACTATTAAAAGAGTTACAAACATGTACAGGGAGGTGATTAGTGTGACTGTCATAGTTTGAAAGTCACATGACTTAATTAAATCTATGTTGAAATTGACACATCTCACTTTGCAGGTCCTCTTCCAGATCCTCACATCATGGCCAGCAGGGAGAAACACGTCCACTACCAGGGATATACAAGCTGCTGCATGGACTTGAAGGGGATGAGGAGCTGATCCTCTCAATGAGACAGAGACTTGATCATTTCTATCATGACATCTACATGGATGTCTTCTTCAGTTGTAAACCCTGAGGAATGTAGGTTAATATTGCAATGCAACTGATATGCCTTTCATAAATACATTTTCTCTGACAATGCAAAATGGACTTAAATTGTGTATGTACTTCACACACACACACACACATATAGTTTTTCTTTTTTTAACAATCATTGCTCCATGTACAATGTTTAATAGAATTATTAAATGTTTGCAATAAACTGCCACAGACCTTGTTTCTGCTCACAGTTGTTTTTGAGCCTGATTGGTTGTATTTTATGTTTCCTCTGTTCTACCTGTGGAAACCACTTTAATCTCAGTGCTTTTATTTAGCTTGTATTTTGTATAAAAGCTTGAGCTATTTGATTTATGGAACTCATGAAGCCAGGGAGCAGAACTGAACACATGAGTCAACAGTTCTTTACTCTGTTGCTTCTTGTTTTACTTGTCAAATGTTTCTATAAGATTCAAATGATTCGTTCTCCTTTGATAGGAGAAAGTTTGGGGAAAAGCATCTTTTTTTTATACGTGCTGTTTTGATTTGCTGTAGTATGTGTTTCTAATCTGATACAGAGAAAAGATCCTGATGGCTTGGAAGCCTTTCCTCCTTTTGTTTGTTACCCCTCTTTTTGCTTTCATACTACACATCTTTGTCAATCGGTCTGGCACTTCTAGGGGAGACAAACTTTCTTGTTTTTTGTTGTGTTGTTCACATATTTGCATATTCAAAATAAAACATGTGGCACAAAAAAGTGATAATTTCTGACATGAGAAATGCTTTTTTCCCCCAATATCACTCCTTTGCTTATGAAGTTTTTGTCATTATCAGGCATGCAATTCAGAAAAGACTGAATACATGTTCAATATGAAATGCTACTTTAAAATAAAAACTCTCAATACAGATTCTAGTGAATAGAATCTGTGTTTGTGCCCCATATGTTGTAAATTCAATAAATTTCACTTTCCAAAATAATTTTAGATATCTAAAAAAATATATATGAATACAAATGAGATTAGCTGTAGCTCAGGAGGTAGAGCAGGTCACCTACTAATCGGAAGGTCAGGGGTTCGATTCCTGGCTGCTCCAGGCTGCATGCCAAAGTATCCTTGGGCAAGATACTGAACCCCAAGTTGCTCTCTGACGCAAGCATTGGAGTGTGAATGAGTGTGAATGTTAGACAATAACTCATGGAAGTGCTTGTTATTGGTAAATGTAAACATGTTGTATGAGTGCTCAGACAGAGTAGAAAAGTGCAATATAAGAACTCGTCCTTTTACCAAATAGTTTTGCTTTACATGTACATGCAAAAATCAAGTTAATTCTACTTAAGAAAAATCATTAAATCCATTTAACAAAATTCAGTAATTTATACAAACGTTTATTTGTTTGATCTACATAATGAAATGAAGTTGCTTTTACTTGCTAATTTAATTTACTGCATTGAAAAATTTGAGTGATTTATACAAAGTTTAGTTTTGCTGGATCTACTTGACAAAATTAAGTTCACTTTACTTGGATTTTATATTTCATGTAAAAAAAAAGTAAGCACTTTAAACACAGAACAGTCTTGCTTGATCAACATAAATAAATTATGCAAATAGTTGCCTTAATTTTATTATGTAGATAGGGCAGGATATTTTTATCAGTGTAGGGCAGGCTCTCATATGTAAAGGAGGTTTCTGAGTCATACAAATGCAAATCAAGTACTCACCAGAGGTCTACCCCTCCCAACACTTGTAAGCAGCATATTTTTATTTTGAGATATATATAATCAAATTTACATTATCATCTTTTAAGCCTTTTTCCATTACAATGTGACTACACATAAATCATTTTACAGCGAAACATTCAAACAAGACTAAACTCAGAAGAAATCATTCTAATTTATAAATTAGTATTATCTAGTTGGAAATATCATATCGTTTTCAGCTTTTGCCCCTTTTTCCAATAAGGCTGTGAGCTTCTGTCTGTGAGCTTCTGTCTGTGAGCTTCTGTCTGTGAGCCTTTGTCATGGAGTTTTTTGTGAACCCTGAACTTTAGTGGACTGAGGGAGATAAACAAAGGCTATAACTTGATGTTCTTGACACCACAAGCATTATTTTCATTGAAAAGCAAACTCACACTGCACGAAAAGCGTCATTCTCGTCCCCATATACTGACATGGCGCCACTAGTAAACGGCAGCCTTCAACAGCTTACCGGGAAGTGCATTTGCGTTCGCCTCAGACGGATATGGTCGTTTACGTACCACCAGAAGCAGCGGGGGTAAAGGTACGGGGGGAGCCGGCTGGCAGGAGGTGTTAACGACTCTACATATTGTAACATTGTAAACACACTTCCACAGTCGGCGATATTCACAACAAAGGTCGTCTTTATTAACAGAAAAACGGCTGCTGTAGGCCACAGCCCCGCCAACCACAACTACAACAGCGGAACAGCAACACACACACACAGGCAAGCTCTCGGTCTTTTTCTCTCTCTCCATGCTGCCTTCACGAACCTCCCGAACAGTCCGAAATCCCACAACATCAACACGCTCTCTAACTAAGAGAATCGCTACATTGCCCCCCCCTCACTAAATCCCTCGCCCCGAGGGATCCCGTACAAAGTCTCTGAGGTGACCTGGGGGTCTTCTCTGCCTCTGCAGCCCCCTTGTAGACGACACTTGGGGCTGTGTCTGCTGTCCTGCAGCACCCTGCTTTTGATCTGGGATGGGGTGCAAAAGTGGAGGAAGCTGTGGGGCAGTAGAAGGGGGCACAGTCAGTGAGTCTGGGGCTGTGGCTGTTTCATTTCTCAGGGGGGTCGACTGGACTGGGCGCACATCACCCTTATATGGAGCCAGCCTGTCTCTATGAAGGGCCACTCGTCTCCCCCTAGTCGGCAGCTGAACCCTGTACACCACTTCCCCCAGCTTCTCTACCACTACACAAGGCCCCACCCAGTGGCAGTCCAGCTTAGGGCACCGGCCTTTCTTCCTCCTCGGGCTGTACACCCACACAAGGTCACCGGCCCTGAAGTCTTTCCCTTTTACCCTCAAGTCATAATTCCTTTTCTGTCTCATTCCCGCTTTCTCCAGCTGATCACGGGCAAAAGCATGGGCCGACTCCAGCCGGTCCTGCAGTCTCCTGGCGTATTCCGGACCCGGTACGACTACCGGAGCGTCCGGAGGCCTCCCCAGTGCCATCTCCGCTGGCGTCCGTAGCTCTCGCCCCAGCATGAGCAGGGCAGGTGTACACAAGGTGGAATCCTGCACAGCGGACCTATACGCCAACAAAACAAGGGGGAGATGCATGTCCCAATCACGCTGGTGCTCTGCAGTGAGGATGGCCAGCTGTTTCACCAGGGTCCTGTTGAAGCGCTCGACGAGCCCATCACTCTGCGGGTGTAACAGTGTCGTCCGGGTCTTTCGCATCCCTAAGCGCTCACACATGACAGAGAAAACAGCCGACTCAAAGTTCCTTCCCTGGTCACTGTGAATGGTTTCTGCCATCCCGAACCTGGCAAACATGCCCTCCACCAGCCTGTCGACCACCGTCTCCGCCTCCTGGTCGGGTATGGCATATGCCTCCGGCCATTTTGTGAAGTAGTCCATGGCAACTAAGACATAACGGTTTCCTCTGTCTGTGCGTGGAAAAGGCCCCATCACGTCCACTGCTACTCTCTCCATCGGGGCTCCCACTGCTAACTGCTGTAGCTGGGCCCGGGACTGGTCTGAGGGACCCTTGTGCGCTACACAGAGGTCACACCGGCGGCAAAAGTCCTCAACATCCCTCCTGAGCTGCCCCCAGTAGAAACTCTGCCGGAGCCGCCGAAGGGTTTTGGAAACTCCAAAATGCCCCACCCCGGCGGTTCCGTGGGAGGCCTTCAAAACTGCCTCCCTCAGGGCCCTGGGGACCACCACCTGCCACCTCTCCTCCGCCGTAGCTGGCTCCTTCCAGGCTCTCTGCAGCACTCCGTCCTTTACTCGGAGAGCTGAAAATTTCACAAACAGTCCTTTAGTTGCAGGTGAGTATCCAGCCACTCCGCTCCACTGCGGTCTTTGACCAGACTCCACCCATTGTAGCACTGGCCGGAGGTCAGCATCCTGCTCCTGTTGCGCTCTCCACTCAAGCGGGTCAATCACCTGTGCCACTCTGCAGGCCAGCTCACCTCCGCTACACCCGGAATCATGCTCTCCCCCAGCCCGGAGCTCCTCCTCCCAGGCTTCCCGCTTTTCGCAGTACCGGCAACCAGCTGGAGCACAGGGGCGGCGGGACATGGCATCTGCGTTGGCGTGGTGAGCCCCCGCTCGGTACTTCACTTCGAAGACGTATGGCGCTAATTCCTCCAGCCAGCGTGCAATCTGCCCCTCTGGCTCCTTAAACGCCATTAGCCACTGCAAGGCTGAATGGTCTGACCGGACAGTGAAGGGCAGGCCACAAAGGTAGTACCTGAAGTGACTTATTGCCCGTACTATAGCCAGGAGCTCCCTTCGCGTCACACAGTAGCGTCGTTCAGCCTTATTAAAGGTTCTGCTGAAGTACGCCACCACTCTCTCCCCCGCTGGCCCCACCTGGCTCAACACTGCCCCCATTCCGACATCGCTGGCATCTGTGTCTAGAATAAACGGCAGACTGGGGTCCGGGGTGGCGAGGGTGGGAGATTCTGTTAGGGCGTTTTTCAGCAGCTCAAAAGCCTGTTCACATCCTGCTGACCAGTCAAAGTCACTATCCTTTTTCTGCAGGCGGAACAGGGGCGCAGCAATACAGGAGAACCCCCTTACAAACCGCCTGTAGTAGGACGCCAGACCAAGGAAGCTCTTTAAGTCCTTCAAGTTTGTGGGGGTTGGCCAGTCCTTCACCGCCTGCACTTTCTCCTCCAGCGTACTGATACCCTCACCCCCGATTTTGTGTCCCAGGAACTCCAGCTCTTTCCTCATAAAGCAGCACTTATCAGGGTGGAGTTTCAGGCCCGCTGCCGCTATCCGCTGTAGAATCTGCCGCAGGGATGCCAGAGCTGCCTCGAAGGAACTTCCGTGGACCAGGATGTCGTCCAAGTAGACCAAACATTCCTGTCGGGGAATATCGGCCAGCACCTTTTCCATCAACCTTTCAAACGTGGCCGGCGCATTGCATAGGCGGAAGCAGAGAACACGGAATTGCCACAGCCCCCTGCCTGTGCTGAAAGCAGTCTTTGGTCTGGCTGCGGGGCTGAGGGGCACTTGCCAATACCCGCTGCGCAGGTCCAGCGAGGAGAACCAGGAAGAGCCGGAAACCAAATCCAGGCACTCATCGATGCGGGGCAGCGGGTATGAGTCTTTCTTAGTCACACTGTTCAACGGCCTAAAATCGACACAGAATCTCATTTTGGGGCTCTTCTTCTTTTTAACCATCACAACCCCCGAGGCCCAGGGGCTGTCGGAGGGTTCAATGACGCCAGCCCTGAGCATCTCCCCGATCGCACTATCAGCCGCAGCCTGATGCGCCAGGGGGAGGCGGCGAGGGCGTGACTTCACAGGCCGTGCATCTTCCGTGTCAATGTCGTGCTGCAGGAGGTGAGTTAAGCCTACCTCGTCTTCTGACAGAGCAAAAATGTCCTTGAACTCCAGCAGCACCTGCCACAGCTCCTCCCGCTGTGGATGATCTAAATCTTGGCAGCCACGTGTCCATATGTCCCTCACTACTGCCAGTCTATCCCCCTCCCCCATTACAGTGTGCTGGTCTGAGGCAGGAGAACCCACCACGGTGGCTAAATCAGGGTCAGGGGACAGGGGTGCAGGGGGGTAGATCGGGGGCGGAAGGTGTGCCTCATGGTGCACCCCCGCTGCTCTCGACTTTGGCGGGTGTAGGTTCGGGGCCTGTGCGGGGCGCACCAGGTCAACCATGGGGCCCCCTGGAAAGGTCAGCGTGTTATTCCCCAGGTCTAAGACACTCTGTGAGGCCCGCAGAAAGTCCAGGCCTAATATGCAAACGTCCTGCACCGCTGCCACCCACACCTCCAAGTTCACTCCCAGGCCCCCCACCTGAATAGGGACCAGTCCTTTCCCCAACATCGGGGCTAACTCACCAGTCACTGTACGCAGTTTTACTGTAGTTGGTTCCAACTGGGTTCCTACCGGCACCACGTCAGGTCTCATCAAGGTCGCAGTGGAGCCAGTGTCAACCAGAGCTGTGCACGGAGCCCCTGCCAGGGTGATGGGGATGTGACAAAAATCCCCTGCACGCGTCCAGCCCACCACCCTCGCGGACTCTGTGCTGTCATCTGCTTCTGGGGGGAGCTGAGCCCCGCACCCCCAGCTGTACCGTTGGGCTCTGTCCACCGGCGCCCCGGCGGATTGGGACACAGAAGAGGGGGCCTGCGCCGTCCCGCCTACGCAGGTCCTGAGGCGTTTCCCTGAACACCGGCACGGTCTGGGCATCGCACGCTGATGTGGCCCAGCTGTCCGCACGTCCAGCAAACAGGAGGGTCTCGGCGAGGACGAGCACCGCGGCGTGAAGATTGTAGAGACACGCCTCGAACCAGTTCGGTCAATTCGGCCGCCCAAGCTGGCACCCCCTGGCCCAGGGCCTCCGGCACCGCAGCCCTCACCACCGGGTCATACTCGCTATGGTCGCACCCCGCAGAAGCCACCACGGCCTCCCTCTCCAAGGCCATCTCCAGGGCCTCGTGCAGATTGTGGGGGTGGGAAAGTTGAGTCTGGATGCGCAGCTCACCAGGGATAATGGCGCGGATGAACTGGTCTCTGGCCAGCTCGTTCTGCACGTCGATGGGCATGTGGGCATATGCTTTCTTCGCTAGCATCTCAATGTCATTAGCCAAAGCGCGAAGAGGCTCACCCGGTTGTCTCCGTCTACTCGTCAGTTCGGACCGCAGGACAGCAGGCTGGCCACACTGCCCAAACCGCCGCTGCAGAGCACCAACCAGAGCCCTGTAGTCACCCCTCTCCGCTGGGCTAAGCAGCAGCAGGCATGCCAAAGCGTCGTCAGTGAGGCACAAGGCTAGCTGGAGTGCTTTAGTGTCTTTGGACCAGGCCGCAGCATGCGCTAACAGTTCAAATTGAGCATGGAAGGCCTCCCAGTCAGCCTTACCGGAGTACTTGGGGGTTTTCACATTTGCCTGGCAGGGCCGGGCGCCACTATCGCCAAGCACGGGCCCCGCGCTGTTCGGGGCGGGCGTCTCCGCGCCCGCGTATATTCCTGCAGTCGACGGGCTAAAGCCAGCGGCGGCCGCCAGGCCTCTGGCAGTCCGTCTGAGGCGGGCCAAACGCTCTCCGGCACTGTCCGCTCCCTCAGGACCCAGCGTGCCCCCAAAGTCACTGTCCATAGCCTCTCTCTTGATCTTCGGGCGGGCCCCGGCCACATCTCGCTGCGCTGCCATAGTTAGCGCAGGCTGTCAACTGTTAGCAGTTTGACTTCTGACACCAATGTAACGTTGTAAACACACTTCCACAGTCGGCGATATTCACAACAAAGGTCGTCTTTATTAGCAGAAACACGGCTGCTGTAGGCCACAGCCACGCCAACCACAACTACAACAGCGGAACAGCAACACACACACACAGGCAAGCTCTCGGTCTTTTTCTCTCTCTCCATGCTGCCTTCACGAACCTCCCGAACAGTCCGAAATCCCACAACATCAACACGCTCTCTAACTAAGAGAATCGCTACATTATGAATAGCAGCACTGCAAGCCGAAGGAGCAGCAACAGACCCATGTGGCTTCTCAGTCATTGGATGAAAAAAATGACATCACAATTCATCACTCGCGTGTGATTGGCTGCTAGATCTGGGTGACTGGTTTGCAGATGTTGTTTAAGATTTGTCGTGTTTTTCCCCGAGATAGTCGCCCCACATGGTTTACACATCATTTTGTTTGTCACAACGTCAAAGGACAAATGTGTCCATACATCGGCTCTTCTCTTTCTCCCTGCTGACATTGTTTACATAACTTAGTTCTATCGGTGTTGGCTCTCACTGCGGTATTGTATCACTTCCTGTTCCTGTTTCGGAGCACAGTGTTTTGCTGTCTGTTAGCTGTTATATCTGTATAACTCGATTTATCTGGATAATAACATTTTAGTGTAATCTTCACCTACTTTAAATAGCATACTCTTTGCTGAATCACCTGTATTCACATTACTCACTTTATTTGTTTTTAGAAATTCGCTAGCTTAGCTCAGCTAGTAGCTTAGCCCTTAGCCGACTCACTACCAGCATGGCTTCTTCTCCTGTCTCTCCTGCACTTTCCTGCTCTGGGTGTCACATGTTTAGTTACTCCTCGGCCTCCTTTAGCAGTAACGGTACTTGTAATAAATGTAGTCTGTTTGTAGCTCTGGAGGCCAGGCTTTCTGAATTGGAGACTCGGCTCCGCACCCTGGAAAATCCTGCATCTAGCCAGGCCCCTGTAACGGGTGCGGACCATGGTAGCTTAGCCGCCGTTAGCTCCCCCCCAGCAGATCCCGAGCAGCAGGGAAAACAGGCCGGCTGGGTGACGGTGAGGAGGAAGCGTAGTCCTAAGCAGAAGCCCCGGGTACACCACCAACCTGTTCACGTCTCTAACCGTTTTTCTCCACTCGGCGACACACCCGCCGAGGAACAAACTCTGGTTATTGGCGACTCTGTTTTGAGAAACGTGAAGCTAGAGACACCGGCGACCATAGTCAAATGTCTTCATGGGGCCAGAGCAGGCGACATTGATGGAAATTTGAAACTGCTGGCTAAGGCTAATCGTAGATTTGGTAAGATCGTTATTCACGTCGGCAGTAATGACACCCGGTTACGCCAATCGGAGGTCACTAAAATTAATATTGACTCGGTGTGTAACTTTGCAAAAACGATGTCGGACTCTGTAGTTTTCTCTGGGCCCCTCCCCAATCAGACCAGGAGCGACATGTTTAGCCGCATGTTCTCCTTGAATCGCTGGCTGTCTGAGTGGTGTCCAAAAAATGACGTGGGCTTCATAGATAACTGGCAAAGTTTCTGGGGAAAACCTGGTCTTGTTAGGTAAGACGGCATCCATCCCACTTTGGATGGAGCAGCTCTCATTTCTAGAAATCTGGCCAAATTTATTAACCCTCCTAAAACCTGACTACCCAGGGTTGAGACCAGGAAGCAGAGTTGCAGTCTTACAGGCCTCTCTGCAGCTTCTCTCCTCCTGCCATCCCCCCAAAACCCCATCCCCATAGAGTCGGTGCCTGCTCCCAGACCACCAAAAACCAAAGCTAAAATCAGCAAAAAGCTATTTAAGCATAAAAATTCAAAAACAATAAATAATACAGCTTCATCAACTGCACCAAAGAATAAAACAATTAAATGTGGATTGTTAAACATTAGGTCTCTCTCTTCCAAGTCCCTATTAGTAAATGATTTAATAATTGATCAACGTATTGATTTATTCTGCCTTACAGAAACCTGGTTACAGCAGGATGAATATGTTAGTTTAAATGAATCAACACCCCCGAGTCACAGTAACTGTCAGAATGCTCGAAGCACAGGTCGAGGAGGAGGATTAGCTGCAATCTTCAATTCCAGCTTATTAATTAATCAAAGACCCAGACAAAGTTTTCATTCTTTTGAAAGCCTGACTCTTAGTCTTGTCCATCCTAATTGGGAAAATCAAAAACCTGTTTTATTTGTTATTATCTATCATCCACCTGGTCCTTACTCAGAGTTTCTGTCTGATTTCTCAGACTTTTTATCTGATTTAGTGCTCAGTTCAGATAAAATAATTATAGTGGGTGATTTTAACATCCATGTAGATGCTGAGAATGACAGCCTCAACACTGCATTTAATCTATTGTTAGATTCAATTGGCTTCTCTCAAAATGTAAAGGAGCCCACCCACCACTTTAATCATACTCTGGATCTTGTCCTGACATATGGCATAGAAACTGAAGACTTAACAGTATTCCCTGAAAGCCCCCTCCTGTCTGATCATTTCTTAGTAACATTTACATTTACTTTAATGGATTACACAGCAGTGGGGAATAAGTTTTATTACAGTAGAAGTCTTTCTGAAAGTGCTGTAACTAAGTTTAAGGATCCAATTCCTTCATTGTTATGCTCTTCAGTGCAATGTGCCAACACAGTGCAGAGCAGCTTCCTAAACTCTGCTCCCAGTGAGGTCGATTATCTCGTCAATAGTTTTACATCCTCACTGCGTATAACTTTGGATACTGTGGCTCCTCCGAAAAGGAAAGCTTCAAATCAGAAGTGTCTGACTCCGTGGTATAATTCACAAATGCACAGCTTAAAGCAGATAACCCGAAAGCTGGAGAGGGAATGGCGTCTCACTAAATTAGAAGATGCTCATTTAGCCTGGAAAAAGAGTTTGTTGCTCTATAAAAAAGCCCTCCGTAAAGCTAGGACATCTTACTACTCATCATTAATTGAAGAAAATAAGAACAACCCCAGGTTTGTTTTCAGCACTGTAGCCAGGCTGACAAAGAGTCAGAGCTCTGTAGAGCCGAGTATTCCTTTCACGTTAACTAGTAGTGACTTCATGGATTTCTTTACAAATAAAATTTTAGACATTCGAGAAAAAATTATTCATAACCATCTCAAAGATTATTCTTCATGTTCGGCTGCTTTCAGCACTGCTGGTATTTGTTTAGACTCTTTTGCTCCAGTTGATCTTTCAGAGTTAACTTCAATAGTTACTTCCTCCAAACCAGCAACATGTTTGTTAGATCCCATTCCTACTAGACTGTTCAAAGAAGTCTTTCCATTTATTGATGCTTCAATCTTAAAAATGATCAATCAGTCTTTATTAGTTGGCTATGTACCACAGACCTTCAAGGTGGCTGTAATTAAACCTCTGCTTAAAAAGCCATCACTTGACCCAGCTGTCTTAGCTAATTATAGGCCAATCTCCAACCTTCCTTTTCTCTCAAAGATTTTTGAAAGAGTAGTTGTAAAACAGCTAACTGATCATCTGCAGAGGAACGGTTTATTTGAAGAGTTTCAGTCAGGTTTCAGAATTCATCACAGTACAGAAACAGCATTAGTGAAGGTTACAAATGATCTTCTTAGAGCCTCTGACAGTGGACTCATCTCTGTTCTTGTCCTGTTGGACCTCAGTGCAGCTTTGATACTGTTGACCATAACATTTTATTACAGAGATTAGAGCTTGCTATAGGTATTAAAGGTACTGCACTGCAGTGGTTTGAATCATATTTATCTCATAGACTCCAATTTGTTCATGTAAATGGGGAGTCTTCTTCAGACACTAAGGTTAATTATGGAGTTCCACAGGGTTCTGTGCTAGGACCAATTTTATTTACATTATACATGCTTCCCTTAGGCAGTATTATTAGAAAGCACTGCATCAATTTTCATTGTTATGCAGATGATACTCAGCTTTACCTATCAATGAAGCCAGATGACACACATCAATTAATTAAACTGCAGGAATGTCTTAAAGACATTAAGGCCTGGATGACCTCTAATTTCCTGCTTCTAAATTCAGATAAAACTGAAATTCTTGTTCTCGGCCCCACAAATCTTAGAAACATGGTGTCTAATCAGATACTTACTCTGGATGGCATTACTTTGGCCTCCAGTAACACTGTGAGAAATCTTGGAGTCATTTTTGACCAGGATATGTCCTTCAATGCACATATTAAACAAATATGTAGGACCGCTTTTTTGCATTTGCGCAATATTTCTAAAATTAGAAACATCCTTTCTCAGAGTGATGCTGAAAAGCTCATTCATGCATTTATTACTTCTAGGCTGGATTATTGTAATTCATTATTATCAGGCTGTCCTAAAAGCTCCCTGAAAAGCCTTCAGCTGATCCAAAATGCTGCAGCTAGAGTACTGACAGGGACTAGAAAGAGAGAGCATATTTCTCCCATATTGGCTTCTCTTCATTGGCTCCCTGTTAAATCTAGAATAGAATTTAAAATCCTTCTCCTCACATACAAGGTCTTGAATAATCAGGCACCATCTTATCTCAAAGACCTCATAGTACCATATCACCCCAACAGAGCACTTCGCTCTCAGACTGCTGGCTTACTTGTGGTTCCTAGGATACTTAAGAGTAGAATGGGAGGCAGAGCCTTCAGCTTTCAGGCCCCTCTTCTGTGGAACCAGCTTCCAGCTTGGATTCAGGAGACAGACACCCTCTCTATTTTTAAGATTAGGCTTAAAACTTTCCTTCATGATAAAGCTTATAGTTAGGGCTGGATCAGGTGACCCTGAACCATCCCTTAGTTATGCTGCTATAGGCCTAGTCTGCTGGGGGGTTCACATAATGCACTGTTTCTCATTCACCTTATTTACTTTGTTTATACTCCACTCTGCATTTAATCATTAATTGATATTAATCTCTGGCTCTCTTCCACAGCATGTCTTTCTCTCCCCTCAGCCCAACCGGTCGCGGCAGATGACTGCCCCTCCCTGAGCCTGGTTCTGCTGGAGGTTTCTTCCTGTTAAAGGGAGTTTTTCCTTTCCACTGTCGCCAAGTGCTGCTCATAGGGGGTCGTTTTGACTGTTGGGTTTTCTCTGTATTATTGTAGGGTCTTTACCCACAATACAAAGCGCCTTGAGGCGACAGTTTGTTGTGATTTGGCGCTATATAAATAAAATTGAATTGAATTGAATTGAATTATCGGAAGGAACGACCAATCACAGACTAGTTTGGTCTTCCTGGGTTTAGAGCAGATTTAGAGCAGATGAATATAACGGCTGCCCCTCCATGCTGAAACCAGGACCCTGATGCTCCTGCATGAAGTGGGTGATGTGCACAGATCCAAACAGCAGGGTGCGACTAAACTGAATCAGAGAAGACTCACAGTTTCAGTCTGAATCATCAGCTTGACAACGTGCAGGAATCTGAAGCTACAATGTTCGATTCCTCACCAACAAATGAAAAACGCTTCCTGCTGCATCTTTCTGAGAGCTGATGAGAGGAACCAAACATCCTGACTTCACCTTCAGGTGGAGCTCCAGTCTCTGAAATCTCACATCACCACCTACAAACAGAGGGTGGAGTCACTCTCACAGGGACAAGAACTCTGCCCCCTTGTGGACATTTCTCACTAAACATCTTCGTTTCCCAAATCAGGATTTCTGTTTGTGCTCTTCCTGATGATTGTCCCATTTTAACCAGTTAAAGGCTTCATGTTCACTCTGCCTCTCCTGCTGCTTATGGTTACTTAGTTTATTGTTAAATAGTCAAATTTATTTTGGAGTTTCCCTCAGAAACCAAAGCAGGAGAATCACAGAATAATACACTATATAAATATAATAATATAATAATAATCAAAAGTTTGATTAATGAAGCAGTAAACGACGACAGGCAGTCCAACAACACATTTAAATTTATAACTGCATTAAAATTAATTGGTTTAGTTTGATTGTGATTTTGATGAGCCCTCAGAGAGCCAAAGTGTGAGACAGTAAACAGGATCAGTGTGTCACTGCAGTGGATCCACTTTGGTTTTCATTCTACTTGTTTTTCTACTCAGTAGAAGTCTGATTTTTATGTGACTGATTAATCTACTGAGATCTCAGCAGGAGGCTAAAGAGTTTCAGTAAGAGGTCAGATCCTGATGCAGCGTTTCAGAGAGGAATCATTCTGCAGCAGCTGAAAAGTTCTGACTGTAAATATGCTGTGAGTAACCTGAGGAGGGCGCTAATGAGCACAAATAGTACAGATGCTGTATTAAAGTGTGATGTCATGCATCGTGACCTCTGACACTTAGGCTCTGAAACACGCCCCGAGATTACTCCTGAATAAAAGCACCTGAGCTGCAGGAGCTCACACTTCCTGTACACCAAACGCAGAGGAACCATCAGTCACACCTGCTCCCTCACAACAACCAAACACCTGTTCATATGTATTCATTGTTTCATAGGCAGAATTACTGAGGAAGATCATTTTTAACATGGGAAACAAAGAACAAATACATAAAACACAGTTTGCAGGTCACAACATCAATCAGGAAGTCTGCTGGGTGTCAGGGAGTTCCCAGGCGCCTGGGGCCTCAGGGCTGTGTTCTCAGCTCGTGCTGGGGGGGGCCAGCCTACCGGGGGGGTGGACTGCTCATTGCCTCTGGGTCTCTAGGTTCTTGCCCGTTGACTGTGGGGGCTCCATCTGGGGTCTACCTCCTTCCTCCTCTGGGGTGTGCGCATAGTTACCATCAGAATGTGTGGCCTCAGGTCTTCTGAGCTCCTGGTGGGCCGTGGATGGCCTGGGTCCAGGTCCTGGGTCTGGATGGGGGTGGTTGCAGCTTCTTGCCTTCATTATTGAGTAAGTTCTACAGCAAGACTTTATGTGAGTGTGCATGTTTGTGCGTCTAACTATCTTCTATTATTTTTTCTCTGTTCTCTCCCTTGTTGGCTTCTCTTTCTCTCTCTTCTTCTCTTCCTTCCTGCCTGTCAGATTTGGCAAGAATGAATAAAATAAAAATACAAACATTGACAAGAATAGTCTATAGAAAACGTATACAGCTCTTCTTGTAAAAGCAAATATTTGGTGCAACAGTGCATTCAGATCATCATTCTAATTGCAGAAACTACCAGACATGACAGGCCAAAAAAAAAGAGGAAGTCTTATTATGAAAGGTGCATCACACCTGCAGGGCTGCATTTGGCTGTGCAACACCCACCACCTCCTGTAGATGTCAGCCAAGAGCACTGAATGAACCAGTTTTTGACACAATGGTTCAAAAAGGTTCAGAGCTTTTGCCATCACTGGTTATGCTACGTTTCCTCTCTGTAGTGTGATCTACAGTTACTGTTGGATGCTGCCTTTCTGTGTGAGCTCTGCATGTCCTCCCAGGTGCACCAGCTTCCTCCCACAGTCCAAACACATGCCTGATGGTGCTGATTCAGACTGGTGTGGATGCTGTCTGCCCCTCTGTGTTCACCCTGTGATAGACTGGCACCCTGTTCAGCAGGTACCCCTGTAACAGCTGCTGTAGGCTCCAGCCAGCCACCACACCCTAATGTGCATATATGTCCTCGTTCACTTCCTCCCTGACAGACACCTTTGCTGGTGCATGTTAGACCCATATGGCCTAGGTCCCCTCCTATAAGGTTTGCACCAGACATAACAAATATTTATGATGTTTAGACTATAACACGTATTGTGTATTCATGCACTGTGGGACAGAGGGGTTGTGGTCTTATAAAAGGTCACACAGACACACCACTGGACATAATCAACTTCGTGTTAAGACGTGTTTTCTACAACAAAGATGTATTATCTCCACTGGATAGCATTCACCAGCCATGTTCTCAGCTACATAATGCTATGACCCCTCCTAATGTCTGCGGATTTATGTAAGATGTGTGAGTGAGTGATAGCAGTGATAGAAATCCATCCTTTTCATCCACTTCATAAGCTTTATCTCAATAAAGTCCACAATAATTTAAAGATTAAACAAAACTTACTGTAAGCAAAATCTCCACAGACAGGAGTTAACTAAAAACATGAGCTCTGAAATTAAACACTAATGAATGATAGAAAACCTTTAATCATTAATGATACTTAGGTGAACACCTATCACACACTTTCATCATTTACCCATCCATCCATCCATCCATGCATCCATCCATCCATCCATCCATCCATCCATCCAGCCATCTATCCATCCATTCATCCATCCAGCCATCCATCCATCCATGCATCCATCCATCCATCCATCCATCCAGCCATCCATGCATCCATCCATCCATCTACCATGCATCCATCCATCCATCCATCCATCCATCCATCCAGCCATGCATCCTTCCCTCCATCATACATCCATCCACATCCATCCATCCATCCCCCCCACGAGCATCCATCCATCCCCCCCATCCATCCATCCATCCATCCTCCAGCCCTCCATCCCTCATGCATCCTTCCATCCATCCATCCATCCATACATCCATCCATACCATCTACAGCAGCCATCCATCAATCCATCCATGCATCCTTCCCTCCATCCACCATCCATCCATCTATCACAGGCTCCATCCATCCATCCATCCATCCATCCATTCCATGCATCCTTCCCGCCATCCATCCATCCATTCATCCATCCCGCCATCTCCATCCATCCATACCATCCATCCTCCATTCCATTCCTGCAGCCATCCATCCATCCCATCCATCCATCCGGCATCCTTCCCTCCATCCATCATCCATCCATCCATCCATCCATCCATCCTTCCTCCATCCATCCATCCATCCATCCATCCATCCATCCATCCATCCATCCATCCATCCATCATCATCCATCCATCCATCCATCCATCCATCCATCCATCCATTCATCCATCCATCCACCCATCCATCCATCCTCCATCCATTCATCCATCCAGCCATCCATCCATCCATCATCCATCCAGCCATCC